>NC_089439.1:652896-1305793 GCF_026210795.1 Rhizophagus irregularis
GAGATTATTAGGGTTATTATTTCTTTCAGTTTGGATATCAGTGTTAAGTTGAGCAACTAATTGAGGTGTAACAGGATTATTAAAATAGTTTGTTCTATGAGTAAGATTGAAGAAGAAAAATACTAGATTTCTGATAGGATCAGGTCTTTGCTGGTATCTAATACTAAAAAGTAGTTTACTAGATAGGATTAAAACTTGGAGTCCTTTGATTCTATTGTTATCTAATTGAAATGCTTGACAGAAGATAGGTAAAGCCCTTATAGTGTAGGAGGTATAACTAACTGCAAAGAAGTAGTTACTAATCCAATTCCAGAAATTTTGAAAGGCAGGTGGTAAAACAAGAGGTGGAGGATAACAGATACGACAAGAATGATCTACAGTAGTAGGTGGATTTATATTTGAAAGATGTTGAGCAGTATGGCGAGTAGTTAATTGTAATTGTTGTTCGAAATGATCTTGTATGGTCATAAATCTCTTATGACCTGGCAGGAATCACCACTTTGTTAACAGGTCCGTCTCAGACTCTGTCAACTATAACTAAACGTTAGGGAGTCAATAGCTATAACGTAGTTTATATCAGCAAGACACGCAAAAACACAATACGCAAAATATAACACAATCACAGTTCATTTTTAATATAAGAGTTTATTAAATAGTTAATACAAGTTAATCCCTAACTTATACTATCTATTTTCTATCTATCTGACACACTGACACACACACTTTAACTTAAGAAAAATCAAAAGATATTTATATAAAAATAAAATATAAAGAAAATAATATAACTAAAATAAATAAAGTAAATAAAATAAATATAATAAATAAAAGAAATAATAAAAATAATAAAAATAACATAAATAATATAAATAACAAAAATAACAATTGTAACGTTAATCAGATCTACAAAATTATTTGATTACATAATGATTGATCTACTAATTAATCATCTGATTTTTAAATCACGTGATTTTTACTGCGCCATAATCTTCGTTATCACCGGCAAAGAGAAGGTGATATCCTGGCAAGGAGAAGGTAACACTTAATGAGAAAAGATTTTTTTCGTGAGCTCATTTTATTTTAGTACGCGCTCCTTTAACTTAAATATTAATACCCTACAAGAGAATGACTTTTAATGAGACTGGCAAGTATCTGGATTTCTTGGAATATGTAGTCATAGCCTTTGGTTATCATTTTTAAAAAAGTTATAATATTTTGTGTCTTAGTCTGTTAGGTCCGTTAGGTCCGTTGCAAAAGTTGCAAAAAATTTTGAAAAAGAAAAAAAGAAATCTTGTAAATGCATGAGACATGACAGTTAATGATACTGCAGTTAACCAATCCGAGCTTGATTTATTAAGACAGTGCAACACTGAGCTTGAGGCTGAGCTTGAGATAGATCGTAAAAAAATTGACAAGCTTAAGAAGACAATTGGTGGCCTATCCTCTGAGAATTTTGATCTTAAACGTGAGGTAGCGAAACTCAGGAAGGAATATGGGATCAGAATTAAGAAGCAAGAGCGAAAAAATGCAGAACTTGAGGATAGACTTGCAAAAGTGGAACAGGGCTCTTCGGTGAAGGATGGGCAGGATTCTCTGGTAGTGGATGAACAGTCACAGAAGTTAGAGGAATCAGTTGTTGATGTGTCACCCTCAGGATTCTCAGCACCCATTAACGCAGATACCAAGGCAACCAAGGATGAAGAAATGGATGCTTGCTCCGCTTTCATGCTTGAGCAATATAAGAAGAGCATTGGTGAAAAAATAAGGCAGAGAAATAGGGAGAAGAAACTTGCCCTTCAGGGCAGACTTGGTTGCTTTAGTAACCCACTCTAGCGCGAATCAGCTGACTCTGATACTGTGTAGCGGAAACTGTTAATAATGTTGAAAAGTCGTATGAGCCAGAGATTGACAATTATACTTCCTCAGAAGCGAATTCCCAACTTTATCACGTGATATAAAACCCGTTAACAAAGTTAACAGGTTTTCCAAAAATTCGTATGAAGAAGAAGCCGTTACCAATACTTCACCTACCTTCTGCCCGGAGGTAGAGATAAAGGTAAATATAGAAAGACTGGAGAATGAAGAGAGGGTCTCTTTGAGACTATCAAATTCTTCTGATAGCTTACAACCGACCAAGAATAATGTGAATGGTTGGACTTTCTCGAACATAGCTACCGAATTTGTACAAAATTTGTTGTAGGTACTATTCTCACCAGACAGTCGACTTCAAGCTATAAAGTTTACTCCTCCTAGAACCTTAATTCCCAGATCAATAAGCATCAAAAAACTTGCCAATTCATTCTGCCAAGTGAATGTTGCAAGGGGTAAAACGATCATAGCAAAGCGAGCAGAAATTACAGCCTGGTATTTATTCTCCAAAAGGTTCGAAGAAAAAGTCGTGGAGCTTAGGTCTAATAATAAGAAGCTTACAGATCAGACTGCAAGAAAGCAGATCTATGATGATATGAAGTCATATTTCACAGGCATTTCAGATAGATATTTATGTGTAATGACCTGCAAAGCGAGAAAAATCAATAAGTTATTTGGGTATGAATATAATTCTGTAACTCTAAAAAAGATAAAAGCGTATGATTCAGCAGGTCACGTGTAGTGCTGACAAAATTTTAAAGCTTACTGAACACATCATAGAACAGGTCAATCGAAGACAATTACTAGTCGTATGAGTGAAACGAATGAAGAGATGCCAGATGATGATGGATATAATGAATCCAACTCTGATTATAACGAGCAGATCCATGAAGAACTAAGAATTTATTGGTTTAGGAAGGGCTTGTAGATAAATTTGTAAAAAACACATTTTGAAATTAGATTAAAGAATTGCCCTCTGACAACAAGATGTCATTCACTCTCTAATATGATGTTACATAATAAACGGAATGCTATAACTTTAAACGAAGAACTCATGTGCTCCGGAGAAGCTGAAATTGACTTTAGTCTCGATGATGAAATAGTTGACCACAAACCTGGTGATATTAAGGTATTCGATGACATTGACTTTAGTTTCGACTAAGAAATAATGGACAGTAAACCTGTTGACTCGAATCACCCAATCAACGCTTGATCGGAGGAGATCTCGGTATAAGCATAGCCTAGTCGAACAGGTCTGAGAAATATTATAAGAAATAGTATTAGAAATGTTCAAAGAAATGTTTATATAAATACTTCTTAAGACCTAAATAATGTAATGAATAGTTATAAATACTTATGAAAACTTATGAATGTTTCAGATTTAGTTTTCCTTTAGGACTACACTTGCGCAGTATCTTAGAATGTGTAGTGTATTCGTATCATTCGCTGTCATAATTAAATAAAGTACCATTTTTAGCGTGGTATAGTGTCCTGCTTTCATCATATTTTTAATCACCTGACTGACCTGAGAAAGGCCTCAGGAACCTGCTCAGAAAAAATTTATTAAGGAATAATTGTGCAATTCGCAGACAATTGTATAGACGTCATGTATCACGAGTAAAGTCTCCAATTCTTTGTATTTATTCTTCACATGCATTAATAAAAAATTTTTTCTTGGCAAAAATTCTGGGCCATTGGTCAGAATGCTTACATAATTACAATACTGCAAACGTGTGATTGGAAAACAACTGAATATATTGGTTTACAAATATGCAAGATAAGTATTACTTTAATATACAAATAAATCAAGATAAGCAAATATACAAATAAATTTACAAATATGCAGAATGTTCTTTTAGCTTTCCCATTTTGCAGAACTATGATTAATTTATATAATTTATACAAATAATTAATTAATAATGTTCTTTAAAATTATACGGTTATCCTACATTCTTTTTGCCTTTTCTTCCATTTTACGCTTGAACTCCTCTACAGGAATTAGCTCACCCGTGTCCTCCATAACTTCACAAAGTTTTTCTGGGTATATAAAATGATTTGTGAGGCCATCTATAAAATCTTTTTCCATATACCTTAGGCTTCGTTGCATTTCATTCCATTGATACATATTGCCAACTTTATCCAATAACCAGATGACGAATCCAGAATGATCTATAAATACTGGCTGGACACCAGTGATTCCAAATGTTTCATTGAGAAACTCAGTGTATTCTGCATCTATAGAGCCCAATGAATCTTTGTTTGTGACCTGGTAAAATCCGAACTGATTATTTTTATCTAACTGTTCACATAAGTAATCTGGCAATTTGTGCAATTCTGGCAGATAGCTTGATTTGCTTTGTTCTCATATTGATTGAGCATGTATTGATCGGAATACCAGGTTTCAATTTGGTTAAGTGGGTCCAGGGATTTGTTTCTGCACAATTCCCATAGTCCCACATCTCCTGACTTTGACATATCGTTCCATCTGGATTTTGAGGGAAAAGAAACAAATCGTTGTTCTTTCAAATTATAACTAAGGGAATTCTATCTGCTATTCTCAGGGCTATAACAGATGCTCCGTAAGAGACTTCCGTTATTCTTTTGCGATTTGTTATCCAGGACATGTTTATGCATGTTGGACGTATCATGAAGTTGTTAGTTAGTTCCAATATATTCATCCAACTTGTTAACTGATCCAGATGCTGACATAAAAATGTCTTTTGTTCCATGAGATTTTTTTCCTTTTTTCTTATTTTTTCTTCATTTTTTCCTTTTTCATCTTCATTACTCTCTCCTTTCTCTTCAATTTTTTCTTCCTTTTTCCCTTCATTTTTTTCTTTTTCCTCCTCCTTGGACAACAATTCATTGAATATATGAAACATAGCGCATCTGGCATTGTTGTGATTGGTAATGTGGGTTCGTTTGATATTGTTGCTATTATTGGCACTGGATCGCCATTTGAGTCTTTTTGAAAGGGTGTTCAGCGCTCTCTATGTAAAACATCAAAAGTAAATATCAATGCATGAACTTTTAATAAAAACTAAACTTTTAGACGTACTTGTACGGCAGTAGAATTTTTTTGTAAATATATTGGGTCTCCATACTCTTCTTTGCCATCTCTGCGATGCATTCCTATATCTAAAGTAAAAAATATTTAAGAAATTTTCTTTCTCTTGTTATTTATAGAATTGGTAAATAAAAATTAGACTCACCATGTCCTGATTCCATGATTGCCTTAGAGGGTAAGGCATAGTTATTATTAAAGTTATTCATACTGCTCATTGTGATTTAAGACGGATGTATATATTAATTAAGTATGTAGTTATGTCAGATGATATATTAAAAGTACAAATTACTCAGTTTATTACTCATTAAATTGATTCTCTTTAAAAAAAAAAAAATTTTTTTTTTGCGTATTTTTAAATTCATGTATGTATAGGTATATATATATTGTTTTTTTATATATGTATAGAATAACTCAAAGGATGACTCATAGCTCAAATGAATTCTCATTATTAAACTCGTGAGAAGAATGTTACACTTTAATAAGATGGATACAATTATCACACACAAAAATTTGCACCCGATGAAAAAAAAGATCAGAACTATCTAAATGTAATGAGTAATATGAGTAATAATCTTTAATTAAATAATTAAATAATATTTAATTGTAATAATGTGATATAAAAGAAACAGTATATGATATAATGTACATATAAGTAATATATGTAATAGTTATTTCAGTGCAGCCATGAAAATCATGTGACTCTGTGAAATATCCGTACCATGAAGCCCTTTAATATATTTATTTTAACTAATAATAATTGATTTTTTATTCCAATATTGATGGACTTTTTACCTAAAATTTTAACTAGATAGGAACCGTGTGATAAAATATAATATAAATGTGATTGTAACATGTATTAACTGATGGTACGATAATCAATTGGTAAAACAATTGTCACATAGAAACACATTGTTTCAATTACTCTAGTTATTATATTAAAGAATTACATCGTACATAATTTTATTTTAAGATTAGTTATAATGCAAAAATCAACTATATAAGTATGACTAATTAGTAGTCAAAAAGATGATCAAATAGATCAAAATGGATTGCTCAGTGAAATGATAACCTTTCACGCGTTCTTTAATCTTCAATAGATAGCAATTAAATCATTATTTCAATTGATATTATGTGAATTCAATTTTTCAAGTTTAGTAATATTTACAGTCTATTATAAAAATTAGATATTTTTCGCACTGGAACTAATGAGTTTGTTTAAATAGAAAATTTTAGTATTATAATGTAATACTAAGTAAATATGATTACAGCAGTTTTTTGTTTATAATTAGGAATTTAATATAGGTAATAATTAAGTTATTAAACAAAAATTATTAATAAAAATCATATATTATATTATAATTATAATATTAAAATAATATAGATTATATTGGGAATTGATATTTTTGATTGGCCAGATTGGCAACATGATCGTGTCATGTTTAGGTTTGAGGTTCGTTTCCTCAGTTCTTTCAATCTCAAGGTATTTTTCTTTTTTACTTTTATTTTATTTCTAACTTACATTCTTACACATTTTATTCAGTTCTAAAATTAATAAAGGTATGTATTTTATTTTTTTATTTATTTTTTTATTTTGTTTCTATTTTATATTTCATTTCTTACTAACTTTACTTTATGGTTTATTTTTTACTTGGTTTCCTATCATTATCTTTTGCTACCCAACCTCTTATCACGATCATTTTTTTTATTATTTGTCTCTCATCATTTTTCACCTCCTCTTACTTCTCATTATTTCATTCTTTTCGTCTCCCATTATTTTCTATTATATCTTTTCATTTTCCATTATTTCTTTTTTTCTCCTGTTTACTTCCCATCATTTCTTTTTTGTTTCTCATACTCCTTTTCGTATCCCATCACCCTTCTTCATCTTTGCAGTTATTTCATTCCCTGTGCAGATCCTCATGGGGTTTTCTGGTGGAACCCAGATAGTAAAAGTTTGAAACACGTTATTGTCAAAAATATTGGTAAACTTATCTGTCCAATCACGAAGGCATTCTACACACAACCTGATCAAGAACCTTCTCAAAAGACTGAGTTTAACATCTACAAGTGGTTTATGGTTAAGAATACTGATGTATGTATTGCAACCTGTGATCCCCATAAACAGCGAATCTTCAGATCCTTAACCGGCCAACTCTATCTAAATATCTTCCCAGGATTTCTCTACGTCTTGCGTCCGATATCCACCTTTGAGTCTACAATTCACCTCGCGGTTAAATTTATCTTCTCTCACATTCAGGATATTTGGTGTTCGGGTGATTGGAATTTCACTGAGTATATCATTAAGTGGTTGGCCGGTGTGGCAGCTGGATAGAAGATGTACTCAATTCTCTACCTAAAATCTGGACAGGGTTGGGGCAAAGGTATTATAACAGATTTTATTCAGCGCAGCGTCCTAGGTACTCAACTCATTTGTAAGACCAGCGATCCTCAGACGATTCTTGGAAGTTTTAATGGGCAATTACAGGGTAAGGTTCTTCTTCTTCACAAGGAAATACCCACAGAAAAAAGCTAGTGGAATTCTCTGTATCGCTCTTTAAAAGATAAAGTAATGAGTGATATAATGGAAATCCACGAAAAATACAAAATACCAACACATTACAAAAACTTTATATCAACTATCGTCTTTACCAACGAAAATGCTCTCAGAGTGGAGAATGACGATAGGCGCACAGTATTCTCAGATGTATCACCATCCCACAAGGGAGACCTTAACTACTTCAAAAAACTCGGTGATGCTATGAAATATCCAGGTGCCAGTAAGGCATTCTATGCTTACTTGAGAGCCATCGCAGACGTTTACCCGAACTTCAATGGAAATCTGCCACCCATGACAACATCCAAACAGGAATATATCATCTCGACTCTTCCACCGCTATTCCAATTTATAAAGGATACATACCTCGTAATGAAAAATTATATGACCGACCTACCTGTTCAAGAATTTTATAGGATATATACTTCATATTGCAAAACTCATTGCATTTCACCCCTATCAAAGATAAATGCTTCTAGAATCCTATCGAATGAATTGGGTATAAATAGCAAAAAAATACGTGTGGGTAAGGCAACACCACGAGTTTACAGCATATCCAGAGAGGACCTTTATAAGAAATACTTCGGCAAAAACTGGATACATGAAACAGATGAGATAGACATAGAAGGAATTGAAATAGAGACTTCTAAGAAACCTGCATCAGACCCCAAAGCTTTGGAGAAGTTCTTGGCAAATATATATAATCCATCTAACAATCCACAAGACATACAAGAGAAATCCGCTAAGAAAAAACTCGAACATGTTATCAAAGAGCAACCAGTTTCCAAAAGGGCTCCTCCACTACTTCCACCAAAGCCTGATCACTTAAAAGAACGTCTACAAGAATTAAGGGAAGAACAACCAGATCCAGATGACAACGACGTCTTAGATGACTTGTTATCTAATTCAGATTCTACAACTGCAGACCCAGTTCCTGAAAAACTGTCTGCCCCCAAGCCAGATGACTATGATGTCTTAGACAACTTATTATCAGACTCGGATTCTACAACCGTGGACCCAGTTCTTGAGCAACAACCCAAGTCACCTGCAGAATCTTCCACAAAATCCGAATCCCTCACAGATTCCAAATCTTCTACAGAACCCAATAGTAGAACCGGCTTCTGAGCAACTTATCCCAGAACCTGACACAGAACTAGAAGTCGATCGGGATCCCGAACCAAAGGAAGGCACTCAAGCACACTGGGCTTGGCATGAAAGACACTGATGAGATCGCAAGTCGTGGATTAAAAATTCAAAGGACTATACTTTTGATAATCTCTATAATACAGGTAAGGAATTATGGGCCAAGTACCAAGATGCGTCAGATGACTATAACTGGGAAATACTCGTGTTTGGAGTAGAGGAATGTCCCACAACGCGTATTGAGGACAAGTATCAGTACTACCTTAGGGAGGTAGTAAACCGCTTCAAGGACTTGATTGAATATAATGAAAACTTATCTAAAACACCTAGCCATAAAGAACTCGCGAATATAATAAGAATATACAAAGAGAATTGTGATGCCAAAATTATCTTTACCTCCTCTGGTTATGAAACTATGAGAGCAAATAAGGGTAAAGCACGAGAAATCCTAGAGGAGTATCCAAAAACTGATATGGAACGCCAGTGAGAAGCTGCCAATGGAATTATCAATGACTGGGACGAAGAGGATACTGAGGGTACTATCAACGACTTATTGTAAGCGCTATTTGAGATTATTTCTTTTTTTCGTATATATATATAGAAAGATATTATTTATAGTTGAAGACAAATCATATACATAAAAATGCAATACTCAAGAATCGCTCGCACTTTACCAACACGACCTGACATCAAGGAACTTCAGTATTCCAGTGCCCGCTTTTCCAGAGGAGCTATCGTCAGATTCGGTCAGACTCTCTAGGCGCGATTTCCAGATAGAAAGTTCCAGATCCTACTTCCCTATGAAAATTAGAAACCCGGTGGATGGACATCAGGAAACCAACCAGCCAGCCTCTTTTCACTATTAGACCATTATGATGAAGTACAACTACCGGATGACGCAGATCCCAATTATTTTGAACAATTCATAATTTATGCGAGAGATAGTCCACCGGCTGCAGGAGGATGCAATGGAGAGCTAAATGATTGCCTGTATAAATGCCTGAAGTATATTTACGGTACATTTTCTAAAATCCCAAAGTCAATCGAAAAACCTAAGTATATCAAAAAGGCATTAGGTCTCAATCGTGATGCTCCCATCCCAGTTTCATGCATGGACAAGGTCGAACAACTCGCAGGAAGTCTTACACTTAACATCATGGGGAATATTACCCGAATCTCTAAGAGTAAGTTCGATAGACGTGCTACTCTCATCCTGTCTGAGGGTCACTACTCCCTCACGTTAAATCCTGGAAGACTCCACCCAGTAAATTAGATAGGAAGCGTAATCTGCCCATTATGTATCATGAAGATGGAATAAAAAATGTAGTCACAATATACAACGGCAAAACAGTTAAGTCTTGCGCGATTGAACAGTTTCAAAAGGGTAAGAATTCCAAGAGTTCCTTTATCTCTGTTGAGAAGAACCATAAAATGGGAATATATGAAACTCTTAAAGAAACATATCAGAGAATCCATGAGGAGCGGGATGTCTTCTTACAGACTATAAAGAAGTTCGGTTTAGGAATCGACTTATCTTATCATAACTGGTCATACAAGAGAACGGCCCTCTGGTTATTTGAGCGGTTAAGTATAGGAGTTCCCGCCAATGATCCTCTTGACCTGATAGAAGCGGAGTGGTTAAGTGATGCAATGATGGGAGGATTAATCTGGGTGAATAATGAGTGGAAGGGCTATGGAAGACAGTACGACGCAACAAGTTTATACCTGAGTATCTAACAATCAAACGCGAACTTTCCAATCAAACGGGGCAAATTCCAGACACTTTCAGACTTTGTTGACTACAGAGGTTATACCTTGTATGGAATATTCCGTGTTAAGGTAAGTGGTAATAACATTCTCTTCTGACAGAATAAGAGAGGAGTCTATACATTTATCGACTTACAACGAGCAAAAAAACTTGGTCTCGATATACAGTTAATACAGGATGGGAAGCCAAATGCATTGATATATGATAGAGAAGTGAGAATACCTGGGACTGTAATATTCGGTGAGTATGTACACTGTAAACGGTCGAATATCAAGCACGAGAAGATGATAAAATTCAATCACCAAATGTAATTGCCAAATATTAAGAACGAACAAATTAATTATGAATTGGCGTAGATGGATAAATAATTAGCCGAAAAGGATAAACATTTAAGAAGAGCAATGATCTACATGATGTAATATTTATCGGATGATTAACAAAGAACCAATAGAATAATTAGAGTTGATCAATTGCGGCTTAGCAATCTTTAACAATAAGAACAATTAGAAAGAATAATTATAAGCCACAAAAGGTAGATCATATAAAATGGAGGGATAGTGGACTAAAGGAACACGCATAACGAAAGTACATACATTCATTCTCATGTTTTATTATTTCTTGCGGACATTTATCTTTCTTTCTTGAAAAATCTTCATTTAATATTTCTTTTATTTTAAAGATTTCTAAAAAATTCATTCTTAAATTTTATTGTTTTGAAGATAAACTTCTGATTACAAAATTTACAATATATCTTAAATTTTACTTCCATAAATAATAATATAAAAAGATAGTATAAAGATGGAGCATAAAAGATAGCATATTAAAAGATAGCGTATTTAAAATATAGATAGCATATTAGAAAGATAGTTCAAAGATAATATGTAAAAAGAACATAAAAGATAGTATATAGATAGAATAGAAAGTAGCATAAGATTTGTATAAATAGAGAGCGGAATTCAAAGTAATTCCATAGTTCTCATCCACAGAACTCAATAAAAATATAAGTTTCATTTAATTATTTGTTAGTAAAGTTTAATATTAATTAAAGGTAATAGGTTCGCCCTAAACTTTAATTAATGTTCGCTTAATTAATTTTAATTGAATAAAATGGAAATTTTAAGATGAATTAAATATACACTTTTGAAAAGTAATAATTCGTAGCGAGAGCTATCGAAGTTTGAAATTAAAGGTAAAAGTGGATATAATTTGGGGAAAATTTAGAGAAGTTAAATTTTATTTTATATCGTTCGACGTTTTATATTACTAACGCTATTTATTTCGTGAACCAAGAATGTTGTTTTATGTTGTTGTTTATTAACTTGTTTATTCGTTTATTTGTTCGTTCGTTCGTTTATTCGTTCGTTCGACCATGAGAATGCCCGTTCGATGTGGCAACTCTGTAAATTGATGACAGAGGGAATTGGAGGATCTCAACACTTTCTCTTCAAAATTAAAAACCAGGGCGGCGTGGCTGGTCGTGTTGCAAAGAGAGTTCTCAATACATTATGGGGAGCACTCTGCCAGAGGAAGCGTAATTACAAGACCCTTACCACAGATCAAACAGACCCATTTACATTTCCAGAGGGCCATACACTCGACTCTATCATACCGGTAGGATCTGACCAGTGGCGATTCCAGTTTACAAACCTGGGTAATCCCTTCAAAGATGAGTATCCTAGGATCGCCCCATTCTTATTAGCACGTGGTCGCAAAATCACATCTGAGGCAATTCAACTATACAAGGATAAAGTACGACGTATCCATACAGACGGATTTATTTTAGAAGAGCAGCCAGATAACCCTGCGCTTTTCACTTATCCAGAAAATGCAGATACAACTCTAAAGACTTTCAAGTTTGAAACCGCGGGATACTGCCATGTGAAAAATGCGAACAAGGTTATCTGGACATGATTGCTAAGAACTGGTAGGTTTATTTTTTACTGACATACCGTGATGGCATAATTGAATAAACCTATAGAACATGTAATCTTACGAGATACCCAAATGCAAAACACTGACGGATTAGGTAGACAAGACGACGAAAATTTCCACACGTGGGCTAGGCGCATTCAGAATGCTGTGCAATATTATGAGACTTGTAGTAGAATAGGTTTTCATAAGCGGCCACCTTATCCAAGGTCTCATCAAGATGTATATGCTTATATTGTACACATTAGGAGAATAGTATCACGACTACCAAATAGGTGGTACTGTACCTACTGTAAATCTTTTATTAATCGCGGATAGGGAAATGACGCTTTTATGGATCAAACAGTATGACTACATTTATATAGTTGCCTAAAGCATTTTAATTTCGACTATTATACTCATCATGCTGAAATGATCCAGAAAGCCTTTAGGAAATATATAGAAAGAAGGAACAATAAAGCAGCTAGGATCATCCAGAAAGTCGCTATTCCCTGGTTGTATAGACCAAACTCTCCATTGATACAAAAGGCTGAGCAACGCTTCTACTGCCTTGCAGTATCCCAAGTGTAAACCTCAAGGTTCATATTTATTTCTTCTCATTCGAACAAACAGGTAACTGAAGATTTATATTTTTTACAAAGTACAAGGAATCATGTCGACATATACCGAATTAGCAAGCATTGTTAACAGCACTGACAGCACTAGTGAGGAGGTTATTTACGAGGCATCGCGCATTCAGCCTAATGTTGTCTCAAACGAAACTGTTCTCAAAATTATCCACGCATTGAAAGACACTATAGTAGTCGCATTAGTATCTGGATTTAGCAAAACCAGCTACCTCATACAGGATCATGTGAAGTATATCAAGCGAATCCAGACGGCAAGGTCTCCTGTATCATACGTGAAATTTGTGGCCAGAAAACTCTTTCCAGATAATGTGGCATATACTGCTAAGATAGCAAAAATCCATGAATCATACAAGAATAAACAAGCTCTCCTAAATAAGCTTAAGGCCCTCTTCGAATTGTATTATAATAATGCGACTAAGGACTCATCAACCGGTTCCCCAAAGTGAGCTATTACTAAAAACGAGGCTTAGATATACCTTAGCAGAACTTCTTGCATAAGCGGCTCCTGCGGTCCTGCGATCCTATACGAATTTAGTTTATATTTTTTATCCATGTGTAATGGGACTACAGTAATTGAAGATAGCTATAGTATAAGTAACACAACATCATGTTGGACCGGTTACCAGTAGAAATATGGTGCTGAAAGTCTTAACTAGACAATAAAATTGTAATACTTGGAAAATTTTTAACATTAAAAAATAATATGAATTCAAAAAAAATAAACCGGTAATCTTATTCTCCAAAGTGAAATCTATTAAATTACTGATCCGATTTTTAAAAAATTGCCTACATAAAGAGTTATAAGCATTTAAACTTCAGTGATTTTCATATTATTTGTCCGAATTTGAAACAAATTTTGTCACGTGAATGCAATTTTATTGGCCAAAGATCATCATAATTTGAGCTGAAATTATGATAATTTGATGCCGGCCTGAATTATCATAATCAATTTTTCACGAGAGAAACAAGTGATCATGAGAAAATTTTTAGATTTTCACATGTAAATGAAAATGTTTTATTTGAATAAACTAACCATTTTTTTAAATGCCACGTAAAACAAAAAGGCAACTGCAAGTTAACAAAATACCTAGAAAAAAAGGACGTTACATATCCAGAGAAATTGAGATAGAGGCTGTTGAAGGTGAAAAATGGATAGATAATGAAAATATTAACGAGTGGGCAGAGGGTGAAATTGTTGAAGACCAGATAGAGGATGCGATAAATAATGATTGGACAAAAGATTTGGAAGAGTTTGAGAAAGTGGGAAAAAAGCTTATTACCGAAGTTCTTTCACTGGTAAAAAAATGGTCTATCCTACACATATCCTACACATATCTTACATATATCGGGTACTCAAAATGTAGAAAATCATACACAAATAATACACATATCATACACATATCGGGTACTTATATATATAGTATACCTATCAGGTACCTGATATATGTATGATATATATATTAGTACCCGATATGTGTATGATATGTGTATTATTTGTGTATGATTTTCTACATTTTAAGTACCCAATATGTGTAAGATATGTGTAGGATAAATCATTTTTTTACCAGTGTTTGTTGGTATGAAAAAGCTACCGGTAGTATCAGAGCAGCATACAATGGAACTTCAAGAACCACAGTCTGGAGGAACACAAAAAAAAGGAAGAGTTAGCACGTGATGCAAAAGAAATGAGGACTCTTGATACATTATTTAGAAGCACTGAAAAATCAACTAATATGCCCTTACCACAATCATTAAAACCACAATCTTTATCCCCATCTCCATTTTTATCTTTCGAAACTACACCAAATTCTTCTTTAATTTCCGATGAGATTACAAGTAATCTATATATATGTTGTGCCTCAGATCGATTCTTGCCTCAGATTGAAGCTCACGCACCTCACATTGAGATTGTCACCTGACGCACCTCATTTGAATCATTCAATAAAGTCTGTTATAAGTAAACTTTTTTTCTCATTAATTAAACCACTTTTTGTAACATAAACAAACTTGTGCACCATAATGAGTTACATGTTTCCTGAAATTTTTATGTAAATCCGATTTATATTGAAGTTTATATTTGTGTTTTATCTGAAAAATCATTAAATTTTAAGTCATTTTTCAAATGAAAAGATTTAATAAGTATGATTCCAATTAATCTGAAATTATAGGATTGTATACTTAAAATAATGATAAATAAGTTTACTTAGTACTTAAAAATACATTAAAATTGGAAATTTTGATGTTTAATTATAGCACATTTTTATTAGCAATTGAGGTGCGTCAGATGACAATCTCAATCTGAGGTGCGTGAGCTTCAATCTGAGGCAAGAATCGATCTGAGGCACAACATATACGTTTAGATGAAATAAATCAACAATGCACAGTAACAAAAAATGTAAAAATGAATAAAAATGTTTTTACCTATGACTATTTACGCATCTAAGTATACGCAGATATATACAGTTATTATTAGATAGTCAGGGTAAAATGGATGCCAGTAATCAGATTGCACAAACTGTGTGGAGCAAAGGTGATTATATTGCAAGATGTATTCGAAAATGGGGAGATCATTTTATAAAAACGGGAGAGCTTCTTATCCATCATCAAGGAAAACATACGAAACTAGAAAGTTTGCTAAATAATGAGGACTTTAAAGAAGAATGTCAAGCATGGTTACGACAACAAAAACCAGAGTCACGTACCCCTGGAAACCTGAAAGTGTATATTGAAGGAATGGTATTTCCTAAATTAACGGGCCATATCAAAAAAGATACAATTTCTGAGAAAACATGCCAAAACTACATGTATTTGTGGGGATATAAGTATGATGAAAGAAAAAAGGGGGTTTATTATGATGGGCATGAGCGACCAGATGTAATGAAATACAGAAAGGAATGGTTGAAAAGGATGTTTGAATATCAAAGGTTAATGAAAGATTTTGATGGTGATATGATGGATATAGTTTCAGAATCCCAACTTAAGCCAGGAGATAAAGAATTAGTTCAGATAACGCATGATGAATGCCATTTTTACGCAAATGATGGACAGCAGAGAATCTGGATGAGAGATGATGAAGATATCCTACGCTCAAAACACTAAGGATGCTCTATCATAGTTTCCGCCTTCCTTTGTTCATACCACGGGTTGCTACAATTATCTGATGAACAAATACGGAAAAATCCACACATTAAAAGTAAAGAAGCTTTCATTCTTCGTTCAGTACAAACAGATGGATATTGGAAATCGGAGTATATGCTGGATCAGGTAGGTCAAAAATTTATAGGCCTAAAGTTAGGAAATATGATAACAAACCTCTTTTACAAAAATTAGCTCGTGCATCATGCTATTCCGATTTTTGAGATATTGCACCCTGGTTGTGTTGGTGTATTTTGTTTTGACCAATCTATGAACCATAATGCAATGGCAGCTGATGCACTAATTGCGGTGAGAATGAATTTGAGTCCCAGAGGAGCACAACCCAAAATGCGTAATGGTTGGTACATCAATGAAAATGGAAAGAAACTTGTACATTTGATGGTATTTCCAGACAATCATAAACTAAAAGGAAAGCTAAAAGGTATCAAACATGTGCTTACAGAGCGTAATATTTAGCCAGAGAAGGGTATACGTTTGATGTGTGAGCAATGTTTTGGAAAACAAGATGATATTGATTCAGAAAGGCTAGATTGTTGTGCACGAAGAATAATGTCACTGCAACCAGATTTTTGTGAACAACGGTCAATATTGGAAGAGGCAATAATTAAAGCAGGACATATTTTTGAACGTTACCCAAAATTCCATTGTGAGTGTAACTTCATAGAACGATATTGGGGTTTTGCAAAACGGCATCAGCAAGTTTTAAACAGGCGTATAAAGTGTTGAAAAACACCATGTGTTGCTCAACGCCAAAAAATGTAGGGAAATGAACCCTTTGTCAATCAACACCACTTAAAAATGTTTAAAAACGTGTAAAACAACACCCATTTAAGTGTAAAGCTACACATAGTAAAACAACGATAGTTTAAAAACGCGTATACAATGTATAAAAACGCGTATATTGATATTAAAAACACGTATAGCAACGGTAGCAATGGTATTTTTTAGTCATCGTACGATAGTTAACTTTAATTGTAGTATTAGTAATTTATTAACATATATATTATTGTATATTATTAACGTGTATATTTTAAAATTTTTAAATTGTAAAACATTGTAAATTTATTTATAGAATACAGTACAATACAAATACAATATCTAATCATGTAAAATTGTAAAAATTCATCCTCTTGTTATAATTGGATTGCCGCGGATTTTTAAGCGATCAACGTACTAAAATTCCGTTGACATAGCGCCCCTGGTGACACAACCATAACAAGGTGGAAATATGAACTTTCCCTCGATAATTATATTAATATTATGCTCCTTCATGATAAAAATCAAAACCAAATCTCGTCGTATGTGTCTTAACAACATCAAGTGGTTTAATATTCACATTGAGGATTGAGGAATTATCTTCCATTATTCATTCGCTCAAGGGTCGAAATAACCATCAAGCTGACCTACAAAAGAAAAATCCAGAGCGCCGAAAAGAAAATCTAGGCCTACAAAAAAAGAGAAACGTTCAGTTAGAACGTTTCTTAAAGAATAAAATTAAAAAAAATAATTAAAAAAATGTAAGTTTCGAATATCGAAACTTACCATATCGGCATATCCAAGTCCCAAAGCCGAAAGAATCGATACCTACAAAAAGAAAAGAGAAAATTAAAAAAAAATAAAAAAAATAAAAATAAAAAACGTGTTTTATTCAAAACTTACTGATTCTTTGGGTTTTCCGTTCTTCAGAAGCCCACCCAAACCTATAAAAAAAAATACAAGAACGGTTAGTTAACCGTTCTTAATAATAAAAAAATAAAAAAAAAGTTAAGATTCGTACCATACCTTACGAATCTTTGGGTTTTCCGTTCTTGGGAAGCCCACCCGAACCTATAAAAGAAAAAGAAAGAACGGTTAGTAAACCGTTCATAATAATAAACAAAGAAAGAAAAAAATAAAGATTCTTACGAATCTTTGGGTTTTTCCGTTCTTGGGAAGCCCACCCGAACCTATAAAAGAAAAAAGAAAGGAACGGTTAGTAAACCGTTCCAAAATATTAAAAAAAAAATAAAAACCAAAATTCGTACTCGTACTTACGAATCTTGGTTCTCCCGTTTGTCCGAAGTCCACCCGAACCTATAAAAAGAAAGGAACGGTTATTAGTAACCGTTCATAATATTAAAAAAAAAAAATAAAAAAAACAAAACCAAGATTCGTATATACTTATGAATCTTGGTTCTTTTCCGTTCTTTGGAACCAGGAAGCTGCCCGAAACCTAAAAAATAGAAGTAAAGAACGGTTATTAGTAACCGTTCATAATATTTTTTTAAAAAAAAAAACAAAAAAAAACAAAACCAAGATTCGTATATACTTACGAATCTTGGTTCTTTTCCGTTCTTCAGAACCAGGAAGCCGCCCGAAACCTAAAAAAAGAAAAGAACGGTTATTAGTAACCGTTCATTAATAATATTAAAAAAAAAGAAAAAAAAATTAAACCAAGATTCGTACTTATCTTACGAATCTTGGTTTTCCGTTCTTCGGAACTCGGAAGCCCACCCGCTGACCTAAAAGAAGAAAGGAAAAAAAATGAAAAAAAAATTACGAAACGTTAATAAGCGTTTCGTTAAAAAATGTAATAAAAAAAATCGGAACGTTAGCCAACGTTCCGATTAAAGAAAAAAAATCAAAAAAAAAGTTTCGAAACGTTAAAAAACGTTTCGTTAAAAATGAAATACAAAAAAAATCGAACGTTAGCCAACGCTCCGATTAAGAAAAATAAAAAAAAAATGTATTTTCGAAACGTTAAAAAACGCTTCGTTAAAAAAAATGAAAAATAAAAAAATCGGAACGTTAGACAACGTTCCGATTAAAGAAGTTAAAAAAAAAGAATAAATGAAACGTTTTTCAACGTTTCGTTAAAAAAGTAAAATAAAAAAATAATCGGAACGCCAACGTTCGATTAAAAAAATTAAAAAAAAATTGTTTCTTTGAACGTTAAAAAACGTTCCGATTAAAAAAAAAAAAGAAAAAAAAATATTTTCGAAACGTTAAAAAACGTTTCGTTAAAAAATGAAAAATCGGAACGTTAACCAACGTTCCGATTAAAAAAAAATAAAACAAATATTTCGAAACGTTAAAAAACGTTTCGAAAATAATTTTAATGAAAAATCGGAACGTTAGCCAACGTTCCGATTAAAAAAATGAAAAAACAAATATTTCGGAACGCTAGACAACGTCCCGATTAAAAAAATAAAACAAATATTTCAAAACGTTAAAAAATGTTTCAAAATATTTTTAATGAAAAATCGGAATGTTAGCCAACGCTTCCGATTAAAGAATTTTTTAAAAAACAATATTTCGAACGCTTTTTCAATGTTCCGATTAAAAATGAAGTAAAAAAATTAATCGGAACGTTAGCCAACGTTCCGATTAAAAGAATTTAAAAAAAAATAATATTTTGGAACGTTTTTCAACGTTCCGATTAAAAATGAAATAAAAAAAATAATCGGAACGTTAGCCAATGTTCCGATTAAAAGAATTTTTAAAAAAAATATTTCGAAACGTTAAAAAATGTTTCGTTAAAAAATGAATAAATAGTTTCGCAACGTTTCGTTGCGAAACTCACCAAACTTTTTTCCGTAAAAGGCTCATATCTCCGGAATTAATGACCTTATATTACGGAATTTATCCACTTATTACATTTTCTGTGAATGGATCCGTGAAGGCTCATTTTTACGGAGTTTTTATAGAAATAACGGATAAAACTTTTATAAAGGAAAGGGGAGAAAGGGGAGAACGAAAGGGAAAAGAACGAAACAAAAGGGAAGGGGAGAAATAAAGGGTAATGGGAAAATGAAAGGGAAGGGGAGAACGAAGGGGAGAACGAAGGGGTAATGGGAAAACGAAAGGGAAGGGGAGAACGAAGAAAAGCAAAAAAAAATTAAGCTTTGCTAAAAAAAGCTTAATTTCTTTTTTTGCTATACCGCAGTCCGCAGCGGTAATCCAGTATCACGTGATATATGTGATATAGAGTACGGCCATTATAGTATTGACGAAATGATTTTTTTTTAAATACTAATTTTAATAAATGTATATTATACTTAAATTAAATAGTACAGTGGTTAGATCGTGAGATATGATATTGTAAGTTGAGGTAACCGGTTCGGTTCCTAAGGTGAGTAAAAATAAATAAATAAATATAATTTAATTAAAATATACACATGTAATCATATATATGCATTAATATACAGTGCGTTGAACAACAATGCATAATGTGTTGCACTACAAATTAGAGTTGAACGACGCGTATATTAACATTATGCGCTGATATACTCTAATATATGGGTGTTGATTAATATTGTTAATCATGTTGAACAACTAGCTGGTGTTGATCAACGCGTATACTGGTGTGAATCAACGCTTTTCAAACTTGCTGATGGGAAAACAAGACGGTTATGCAATTATAATTATAATGACTTATTATTGCAGGTTCCAGAAGTTCTTATTAGTGTTCCTGTAACAACCATTCATAAATTTGCACGCAAATCATGGAGATATATGGATGCATACAATAAAGGGTTGGAAGGTAGGACCGCTGAATGGGCTGTTAGTAAATATAAGTCACATCGTCGGTTACCTGACAATATTGAAAAAATAATGGATGATTTAGATAATACGTAAGTGATAATAATAAAGTCATTAATTAATACATACTTTACATACTTAATTGCTGGCTTTGCATTACTGAAAAATGTTATTCAAAATGAAATAAAATAAAACGCGTAACACTTTTTTTCAGTTAACATTTTTTGCATACTGTAAGTGTGACATATCGTGGTACCGATAAGCCGCCAGTGTGAAAATTTATCAAAAATCTCAGATTTTTATTGGCTGATTTCCAAACACGTGATTAAGGGTCAGTTCCAAAAAAAATTGAAACAAAATCACATGATTGTCAAGTTAAGACTTCCGGCACCATAGTCAAATGCATTGTCACAAAGATCCTGGATACTGACCTTATTGCAGCGAGTAAGGTAGATAGCGTGTGGTGGCAGGAGGTTCGTCAAGAGGCATATAAGAGGTGGAAAAATTATGCCACTACGATCGGGAATATGTACTGGGAAATCTGAGCTCTCAGAAATCAGTATGTAGAAGGGAATATTGACTGGATAACTTTTGAAGATGTACACGACTTCTATAAAAGATGGATGGACTGCCTTACCAAGAATCAGCTTTATATTATGGAGAAAATGCTTAGGAATGGGATGGTCGTGGACCCCTAAGAGAGGCAAACTATAGAGTATGCATTAAGTGAACAAAGATGGGGAGGCAATCCTTGGGGACTGGACTGGGAGTGGAACGAATGGACTCAACAGGAGTAAGCATTTTGTACTTACAGATTTATATTTTTTATATTATAAGTGTAAATCCGCCTGACACCTCCCGGACGTCCGTTGGATGTCACGTGTATAGATCCGGCCGGCATTACCGCGTAATCCCGAATTACCAAAAAAGGAAATTTATGTTACACAAAATTCCAACCGCATTTTTACCAAAATAAATTTTTGTGGAACGGGTATCGCCCAAAAAGGAAATGATCTACGTACCGCATGAAATCACGTGACACTCTACACATTTGTTATTTACCAGGGACGATGATTTTTTGTGATCACAGAATTTCACAGAAAATCACAAAATTTGGCTATAAAATGTTGATAATTTTCAAGTTTTTGGCCTGATTTAGGATTTGAAATTATTATAATTCCGGCAGACACTAAATTTGGCCAGAATTTACGAATCGTAATGTTGGCCAACCTGGCATAATTCTGGCCAAATCACAAAATTTCACAAAATTTACTTTTATCACACACAAAATTTACTTTATACCGCCACAAAAAATCATCGTCCCTGTTATTTACCCCTTTTATAATTAAAATTCCACCCCCACGTGACCGGTGACATTTAAAGGGATGTGAAAAAAATAATTTTATGAAGCAAAAAAAAACTAAGTCCCTCAGATAAATATAAACAGTGAAAACGCGTTGGGGTGTGATGCCGGTGATGAATTTTACAAAATCACGTGGGGTGGAAAAAGTAACGGTGATACTGGGAAGCTCACATTTGTTATCTTCCCCAGGTATCACCGACACTTTTTCCACCCCCACGTGATTTTGTAATATTCATCACTGGCATCACACCCCACCGCGTTTCACTGTTTATATTTATCTGAGGAACTTAGTTTTTTTTGCTTCACAAAATTATTTTTTTCACATCCCTTTAAATGTCACCGGTCACATGGGGTGGAATTTTAATTATAAAAGTGTCGGTGATACTGGGGTAAATCACATTTGTTCAGGGTATCACGTGACATGAACTCCGTTCACATTTTCTGTAAAAAATTCCATGGTTTTTCCATGAATGCATTTTAGGCCAATAATCCAATAACTTATTCATCAGGTATCCTTGTATTTTTTGACAAGGACTGATGACCATGTAACTTTATCATCAGGTATCCTCGTGTTTCTCGACAAGGACTGATGATGATGATCGTACTTTCTCCCCCGTTGGGCTCTGCCCATTTTTTCCCATGAAGTTATGGATGAAAAATATGAGGATTTTTTGCCTTGAGTGATAGTAAAAGGACTTTTCGATGTTATATGAAGTTATTACTGAGGTCTTTAGTTTCGCCCGAACTCCTTACGGCTTATATTGAGTTAGGACCATTATTATGAGTCTTGGAGTTACCAATAATACTGTAAGATGGCAGTTCCATACGAACGTTCCCCTGGGCTTTCTGAAAGGTTGAAAAGTAGTGCGTCTTGGTTCCTACGCCTTTAAAGTCTAACTGGCCAAGTGGTTCGCAGGCCGGACCGGTATTTCTTGGAAGGAGCTCCTGACCAACGTATTTCTTGCTAGTTGATGTTGTTAACTGGGGAGTTAGTCTTCTAAAATAAGGAGACGGAGTTGAGGTGTATGTTTGGTGAATTTTACTCAGGTTTTTCTCATTGCACTTCGAGTTTTCCTGAGGTTTATGTCTTTATTTTTTGCTTTTTGTTTTTCTTGGTCACTTTTTTCGGTGTAACCTTATTTTCTTTGGGGGGTGGGGGGATACTGGAAAATTTGATCGTCATGGTGGCTTGGTGTTACAATTTTCAAAATCGATCATCATTGGGGTGATAAGGGGGGTGACAGGTTGGGTACCGCAGTTTTTGTAGTATGCTGATCAAGGTGGTCACATGATGGACTATCATTGGATTGACTTATCTAGGTAGATCTTAGGTCGATGGATTGTTCGCAATGAGGTGGGTGTCCTCCGTTTGGGATCGTTCGAAATGAGGTGAGTGTCCCTTCGGGATTGCATGACACTAAAAAGTTCCCCATCGGCTGAACTGCATGACACTAAAAAGTTCCCAGAGGTCTTTGTGAAATAGGTTTGTTATCCATAGTATGTAGTCAAATAGGGGAAATTGAATTTTAGGCATTTTTGATAGTGCTAATGGTAGCTCAGAGGTTCTTTACCGATTCTAGGAGTGGGTACGGCGCTGGATGGGTTACGTATAGCATAGTCAACTTTACTCATTTTGAGATATATTTGGGGGGAGTAGCCGTAGTTATTTATATAGAGAGGGTGGAGTTTTTAATCTTAGCTTTTCTTATTTGTAATTTCGGAAGATTATTTGTTCTTTGTTTTTCTATTAGTTCTGCACTTGTTGCGGTACTTTTTAGATCACTCTGTGTTTCTCTAAAGTTACTTCAGCATTAATTAATAAAATTCAAGCTCATGCTATGTTTACCTCGACAAGGACTGATGATTGATGATCATCGTACTTTCTCTCCCGTTGGGCTTTGCCCATTTTTTCCCATGAAGTTATGGATGAAAAATATGAGGATTTTTTGCCTTGAGTGATAGTAAAAGGACTTTTCAATGTTATATGAAGTTATTACCGAGGTCTTTAGTTTCGCCCGAACTCCTTACAGCTTATATTGAGTTAGGACCGTTATCATGAGTCTTGAAGTTACCAATAATACTGTAAGATGGCAGTTCTATACGAACGTTCCCCTGGGCTTTCTGAAAGGTTGAAAAGTAGTGCGTCTTGGTTCTTACGCCTTTAAAGTCTAACTGGCCAAGTGGTTCGCAGGCCGGACCGGTATTTCTTGGAAGGAGCTCCTGACCAACATATTTCTTGCTAGTTGATGTTGTTAACTGGGGAGTTAGTCTTCTAAAATAAGGAGATGGAGTTGAGGTGTATGCTTGGTGTTTTTTACTCAGGTTTTTCTCATTGCACTTTGAGTTTTCCTGAGGTTTATGTCTTTATTTTTTGCTTTTTTTTTTCTTGGTCACTTTTTTCAGTGTAACCTTATTTTCTTTGGGGGGTGGGGAGATACTGGAAAATTTGATCGTTATGGTGGCTTGGTGTTACTAATTTTCAAAATCGATGATCATCCGGGTGATAAGTGGGGTGACAGGTTGGGTACCGCAGTTTTTGTAGTATGCCGATCAAGGTGGTCACATGATGGACTATCATTGGATTGACTTATCTAGGTAGATCTTAGGTCGATGGATTGTTCGCAATGAGGTGGATGTCCTCCGTTTGGGATCGTTCGAAATGAGGTGGGTGTCCCTTCGGGAATTGCACGACACTAAAAAGTTTCCCATCAGCTGGACTGCACGACACTAAAAAGTTTCCAGAGGTCTTTGTGAAATAGGTTTGTTATCCATAGTATGTAGTCAAATAAGGGAAATTGAATTTTATGCGTTTCTGATAGTGCTAATGGTAGCTCAGAGGTTCTTTACCGATTCTAGGAGTGGGTACGGCACTGGATGGGTTACGTATAGCATAGTCGACTTTACCCATTTTGAGATATATTTGGGGGGAGTAGCCGTAGTTATTTATATAGAGAGGGTGGGGTTTTTAATCTTAGTTTTCTTATATGTAATTTTGGAAGATTATTTGTTCTTTGTTTTTCTATTAGTTCTGCACTTGTTGCAGTGCTTTTTAGATCACTCTATGTTTCTCTAAAGTCACTTCGGCATTAATTAATAAAATTCAAGCTCAAGCTATGTTTACCTCGACAAGGACTGATGATAAGGATCTGCCTACTCTTACCACCGATCCATTGACCAAAAATTTTTGAAAAGAAAATTTTATATATTTTATATATCTTCGTACTAACAACTCTTATATTTTACCCTACTCATACCTTCTAACATGTCTAAAAACCTTGCTAGAAGAGGTGGCGGCAGCTATAATCCTAATAGCAATAGGGCTCACAGGTAAAACGCTGACCAATTGGGTATCTACCCGATTGGTAACTTTTTTTTTGATCAGTCACCTGATTTATTCAATAGTTAGAAATTGGTGTACACTTCGATCAGATATCAATCAGATTAATACCCGATTGATAACTATCTTTTAGTTTAAATTTACCGATTGATAACTATCGTTTAGTTTAATTTACCGATTGCTCTCTTTAAAACAAATAGTGACCGATTGTTAGTAATTTATAAATTTAAAACAAATTGTAATCCGATTGGTAGTAAATTATAAATTTATTTATCAGATAACTTATTTTAAACGTAAATGAACTCTGTTTTATTACAAATGAAATTGTCTATTAATTGGTATGACTGCCATATAAGTAGTTGGATTTCATGTGCCAACTGTAAATTTGCTAGGTAAGAATCGAC
This sequence comes from Rhizophagus irregularis, assembly GCF_026210795.1. Classification (NCBI taxonomy): domain Eukaryota; kingdom Fungi; phylum Glomeromycota; class Glomeromycetes; order Glomerales; family Glomeraceae; genus Rhizophagus; species Rhizophagus irregularis. The sequence goes on from NC_089439.1 coordinate 678,634, forward strand.
TGTATATGTTATGAATTGGCATGATGGCATCTCTAGATAATTCGTGGAAATCATATTTCCACAATTCAACATTGCAACTTTTATCATCCCAATTGCCGATTCTGCAATGAAACCTTATTTTCTCATTTGGTGCCCATAAATACCAGTTGACAAAAGCGAGCCGATGCGTCTTAGAACCGATTGGCAGCTGAACTGTATGCTCGAAATAATACTGAATATGATTAGGGTAAATGTCTATAGATTCATCATCCTGTATAAATTTGGCCAGAATATATGAACTTCTTTGATATCAGGGTGCACTTTTTGACCCAAAAATTTCGGCAGCAATCCAAATACGACTAAACTGGGTTACGATTGGCAATACAACGATTGATTGATTGGAATCTCCTGATGATAAATCACGCACTCGAAGTTAAATCAGCAATTGATGTAAAATTCCAATCGTATATATCATTATAATATTTCACCAATAGTTCATATGTGGCATTTGATAACGATACTCGATTTCTTGGAGTAAGCATCTCTCCCGGAAATTCTTCGCTACCAGTAGTAAATAATCTTGGCAACATTCAACGATGTGGAGAGATAAATGGATATTTGGAGTTATTTTCTCCTGTCCGTAATTTTCCTCAATTAAACGAGCTACTTGGTGCAGTCGGTAATGAGCTTCGAGCAGTGCACTTTTGTTAACAATTTGACAAACAAGTAAAGTACAGGCTCTTACAAAATTTGCTAAAATTTTCCGACCAGCCTCGTCCAAAAGATTCCATATAATCGGTGTTGCATAAATCATAATAAACGACCTCCATTGATCAGCTGTATATCCAGAAAATCCTTCTCCGGTTGCTATTTTAGAAGGTATCCTTCCTAAATCAACCAGAACTTGGATCTTTTTTGCTCTTTTTTCCATCAATTTAAGATGGGTTTTTGTTATTTTCCCGCCATCTATCCACAACCTTTTCACGATCCAATACGCGATTTCCAAAAATAAATTATGCATTGGATCAACCACAAGAAATCTGATCGGGTTGAAATACGGCAATCTTAACAACTCTGACCAATGTACGTGAGTTTCAGAAACATGTTTTTTTCTTTCGTACTTAGATTTACACAACCGCTAATGTTCGGCATTGCGTCGATGTTCATTTAGATCTATTTGCACGAACCACTCAGTCATGTCATCAAACCCTCTGTAATTAAGCTTTCTTCCGCTGATGTTAGCTATTTTATAGCATCGATGGCAGCCAACTAATGCTGAAATATGACCGCATAATTTTCTAGCAGCCAGTTGTCATTGCTGCAGCAAATTACTGCCATCTGGATTCTTTTACCAGTTGGATGCAAATCGGTAGAAAGTAAATCAACACCATCCCAGAATTCTAATAATTCGTCAACAATTGGACTAAGATAATGATTTATCTTGTGTAATTTTACCTCTTCCGGTCCTGGTAAAAGTCCAAGATATAGCATGTTTTCTCATTTAAATCTAATATTACGGGAAGATTACATATGACTCCATAGATAACACCAGAGCTGTAAGCTGAAGAATTAAATGGTTGGAACCAGTCTAAATTAATCATGATCCCAAGATTAGAATCGGCTGTCTCATTTGTAAAAAATTGAGTATCCAGGTTGTCTAGAGAAGATGGAAATGTTTTCCATACTTTTCCATCATAAATATCGGTATATAAATTTGCTATATTAACCCAATTTGTCCATTTTTGAAGTGACTCTACAAAACCCGGGCGCTGATACATTGATATTATTTGGGTCTTTAGAGAAAGTACCGGAAATAACATTTTAGGTTTTCTGGCAAATCCCTTAACTATCGGGACCTTATTTGTTAATTTTGCTCTGCAAGCTTATCTTTTGCTGTGCTTTGGATGATTCGGAAACTCCACATGGATACATCTGAACTCTACATTTTGATTTTGTGTCAAAATTTCTGAAACTTTATATAAAGAGTATTACAATCTGGACATACTACGTATGTCTTTTCTTGCTTAACGATCTTTAAAAGTTTTTTCGCCAAATAAGATGATGTAGGGAATCTTTCAAATCGTCGTTTATCAGCATCCGATAAAACTATCTTAAAAAATTTAATAAGTTTATCGATGTCGACATCAGGAAGACGAAATCTTGCCTGATATTTGAATATCCACAAAAGTATCCACGAATCGTTAAAGTCAATGTTTGTGTCAAGATTTCTAAGATCTGATTCATAATTATAGTCATCAAAATCGGGAGCTGTAAATTGTTCGATCGGAACTTCATCTTTACTTAAACCACAGTCATCATCTCCAGATACCTCAGAAGCCTTATCATCATCTTCTGTCAAGGATTCGTTATCGTCATTTTCTGTTAAAGACCTGTCGGTCAAAGAACCATCACTATCAACGTCATCAGGAATCATATTGTCAATCTTATTGGTACGCTTTCGTCTTCCTGGTCTCTCTGGCATTGGTTTATTATCGCTTAGAGGTTATTCATCATCATCATCTGATGAATATTCTACCGCTCTAATTCTTCTTTTTCCTTTTTCATCGGGAGATTCATCACCATCATCACCATCATCATCATCATCGCCAACATCATCATCTGATGTATTCTCTACCACTCTAATTCTTTTTTTTCCTTTTTCATCTGGAGATGATTCTACACTATACAGTTCGTTCCTGGTACCTTTTAGTTTTGAAGAACTCTGAGATCCAGAAGCAATTGTTTGAAGTCGGTTAACTTCTTCTTGATGTCTTCTGAATGTTCTGGGATCCACTAACTTACCACCACCACAATGCAACAAACAATTGCATTCAACAAATTTTCTAGTTTTAGGTGCACTATCAGTAACTTTCGTACGATCTTTATTAATGCGATTTTTCTTTGATTTTGTCATCTTCAATCTGTCAATTTGTAATCAAAGTTTCCTCAAAATACATCAATCAGTTAGTTCGCAAGAGAATTTGATCAATTGGCTTTGCGATTAATTATTGTATACATCAGAATTGAATTGTGCGAATATTACCACAATTAGATAAATTAAACTATTTATTTTAATCAGTTAATAAAGAGATTGCGAAAATTGATACAATTTATTTCTAAATATGTCAATTGATTTATTTTTTTATTTTTAAATATATCAATAGTATATAATTTATTAATCTTGCGAAAATTTGATACAATTTATTTTTTAAATATATCAATAGTATATAATTTATTAATCTTGCGAAAATTTGATACAATTTATTTTTTAAATATATCAATAGTATATAATTTATTAATCTTGCGAAAATTTGATACAATTTATTTTTTAAATATATCAATAGTATATAATTTATTAATCTTGCAAAAATTTGATACAATTTATTTTTTAAATATATCAATAGTATATAATTTATCCTGAGAAAATTTGATACAATTTATTTTTTAAATATATCAATAGTATATAATTTATTAATCTTGCAAAAATTTGATACAATTTATTTTTATATTATACTATTTATTAATTGGTGAAAATTGATGAAATTGATTTATTTAAGTTCAATCATAAATATCAATAGTTCGTAAAAGTTTATTTTAAACTATTAAATAAATATATATATATAAGTCTAATTTTTAGACAGACTTTTTTTTTTCTCTCTCGCTCGTTACCAATTTTTGTAAAAAAATCCTATATTATTCTATACATAAAAATTTACCGAAATTGTAAATACATTCAAATATGACTAATAAAAATAAAAAAGACAAAAAGTCAAAAAAATCTAAAAAACGTCACCATTCGGATAGTGATTCGAATAGAAAATCTGATAAGCAGAGTAGTACCAAACAAGGGTAATTTAATTTGGTTGATTTTTATCAAATTCTTTAATTTCTCAATATATTACTTATTCTTCACAATCGATATCTAATGAAAGTAATCCTGAGTTAAGACGTACAAAAAGATGACGATCAGAATCATCGAAAAAATAAAAGCCCACTTTAATTGACATTGTTCAGGACAAGGGAAACAGTGGTATATTTTGAAAATTTACATTAATCATGCGCGATTGAATTCAATATATCACGAATCTAAAAGATGTGAAATAATGAAAGGCAAAAAGCCTATTTTTATTGATTTAGTTGACGAAGACGATGAAGGAAATGATGATATGATTCAACAGAATGAGAGAAATAATGAGTCGTCGGGCTGGATGTGGGAGGTGCAAGCACCACCCACCTCCGGGTCTACGACCCGTCGCAGTACCTATCTGGCCCCTACGGGGCTCAGGAATCCCCATATATCCACCACAATTTGGGACAACATCTGGAACAAATATATATACCAAATAACTAGAAAACAATAGAAAAGGAAGCAATAACGGATATAATGAGAGGGTTGTCCCGGATGTGGCAGATGTGGCAGATGTTTCAGAAAAATTATGAGAGGACATCCCCCCAGAAAAAATTTTATTTTTACCCCCCAGATCCGCCACATCCGGAACATCTGGAACAAGTCAGGATTCCGTCTAATAATCTGTTGGAAGCAGTGAGATAGCAAACCAGGTAAGTTAGCAGGTAAGCCCCTAGAAGGTCTATAGAGCCAGTAAGACCAACCCCGTCCCGCCCCCATCAGAAAAAATAAGTAATTGAACAATGGGTATACCATAAGTAACCTATAAGGACAGATAACATGTATACCCGCACGCAGTATCAGTAATCCCCAAACTTGTAGGCCATATCCTGGAACACATTCCAAGTAGCAATTTCGGGCCATATCTTTTAAAAGTCAGCCCAATCTGGAAAGCCGAAGCTGAACGAGTACTCTGGAAGCGGCATAAAAAAGCTGAGGAGGCATACGACAGGGCAGTAGAAAAGAAGGAAAAAGCAAATGATGCTCTTGGCCAATCATTGGATGAGGAGGGTATCCTCCGTGAACTTGAATGGGAGGCGTATCAAAAGGCTTGTAAAGAGTTAACGGACACTAGAAAAGAGCTAACTATAGTAAAAGGAGCTCTTGAGCGGTTTGGATTTCAGATATATGTAGTTTAAAAAAGGGGAAGGGAAGATTTAGAGCAGTCGTAAAGGTTCGTGGTTTATAGTTTTTTTTTTACCCCTAGAAGATAACCAGATATAACCGGAGGACCGCAGAATCGCAGGACCACAGAACTACAGGAGGGTAACCTGGTAGGAGTGCAGATCTTTGGAAAAAATATTCGGCAATTGAAGATTAGGTAACTATAAATTAGTACTCGATTTGATAGAACAAAAAATGACTGCCCAAACTAGCACTCAAGCTCAAGTTATCCCCAAGTTCGGTGAACAGAAGAAGGCTTTTAGTATTGATGAGCTTAAACGGCTCATTAACGCTGCTAAAAGTATGAGTGACCTTGATCAAGTTAAAGGTTATCTTTGCAGTTACTTTATCCCCTGCTCCAACCCGCATGGAGTCTTCATGTGGCGGTCAGAAATCAAAAACCTCGAGCACATCCCCGATAAAAATATTAGTAAACTTATCCGTCCAATTACTAAAGTCTTTTACACACAATCTGAACAAGGTCCTTCACAAAAGGTTGAATTCAATATCAACAAATGGTTTATGATCGAATATAGTACTGTATGTGTAGCTACCTGTGACCCTCAAAAATCCCGTATCTTTAAACTAGGTGGCCAACTTTATCTCAATATCTTCCCAGGATTTCTCCATATCCTGCGTCCGATATCCACTTTTAAGTCTACAACCCATCAGGCAGTTAAATTTATCTTCTCCCACATTCAGGATATCTGGTGTTCAGGCGATTGGAATCTTACTGAGTATATCATAAAGTGGTTGGCTGGTGTGGCAGCTGGAAGGAAAATGTATTCGATTCTCTACCTGAAATCCGGACAGGGTTGGGGTAAGAGTATTATAACAGATTTCATTCAACGTAGTGTCTTAGGTACTCAACTTGTTTATAAGACCAGCGATCCTCAAACGATTCTTGGAAGTTTCAATGGGCAATTACAGGGTAAGATTCTTCTCCTCCTCGAGGAAATGCCTACAGAAAAAAGCCAGTAGAATAATCTGTATCGATCGTTGAAGGATAAGGTAACAGGTGACATAATGGAAATCCATGAAAAATACAAGACGCCAACACATTACAAAAACTTTATATCCACTATTGTACTACCTAATGAAAATGCTCTCAGAGTGGAGAATGACGATAGGCGCACAGTGTTCTTGGATGTGTCACCATCCCGCAAGGGAGACCTCAACTACTTTAAGAAACTCAGTGACGCTATGAAATACCCAGGCGCCAGTGAGGCATTCTATGCTTACTTGAGAGCCATTGCAGACGCTTACCCAGACTTCAATGGGAATCCACCACCTATGACAACATCTAAGCAGGATCACATCATATCAACTCTCCCACCCCTATTTCAATTCATAAAGGACACTTACCTCATAGTAAAAAATCATATAACTGACCTACCTGTTCAAGAATTTTATAGGGTATATACTTCATACTGTGAAACTCATTGCATTACACCCCTATCAAAGATAAACGCTTCTAGAATCCTATCAAATGAGTTGGGTATAAATAGCAGAAAAATACGTGTAGGTAAGGCAACACCACGAGTTTACAGCATATCCAGGGAGGACCTTTACAAAAAGTTTCTTACCAAAAAATGGATCCACGAAACAGATGAAATCAATATAGAAGGAATAGATGTAGAAACTCCTGAGAAGCCCGCATCTGATCCCAAAGCCTTAGAAAAGTTCTTGGCAAATATATATAGCATTCCTGCTAATAATCCACAAGACGTACAAGAGAAACCTGCTGAGGAAAAACCCGCTCCTGTCGAGAAAAAGCCTACTGAAGAGAAATCTGCACTTGTAGTTTCCAAAAAGACTCCACCACCAGTACCACTTAAGCCCGATTGCTTGAAGGTAAAACCCGCACCTGTCAACAATGAGGATCCTATTCCTGAGGAATCTCCAGCTCCTATAGAATCAGATACTGATGAACCTATAGATAGCTTCTCGGACTGTTATCTATCTGATGAGGAACCTGATCAAGAAAATGAGCCGCCTGCTGAGGAACCTGCATTTAAAGCTGATGATGACTACGACGTTTTAGATGACTTGCTATCTGACTCAGATTTTACAACTGTGAACCCAGCTCCTGAACAACAACCCGAGTCTCCCGCAGAATTTTCTGCATCTGTACTAAGCCTGACCCAGAACCGGCTCCTGAAGAGCAACCTATCCCAGAACCCGACACAGAACTAGAAGTTGACTGGGACCCTGAACCAAAGGAAGGTACTCGAGCACACTGGGCTTGGCATGAAAGGCACCGATGGGATCGTAAGCCATGGGTCAAGAATTCAAAGGACCAGGTCTTCAATGATCTCTACAATACAGGTAAGGATTTATGGGCTAAGTACTAAGACGTGTCAGACGACTATGACTGGGAAATACTCGCGTTTGAAGTAGAGGAATGTCCCACAACACGTATTGAGGACGAGTACCAGTACTACCTTAGGGAGGTAGTAGACCGCTTCAAGGACTGGATCGAATAATGGGAACTTACCTAAAACACCTAGCCGTAAAGAACTCGCAGATCTAATAAGAGTATACAAGGAGGATCGTGATGCCGAGATTATCCCTACCACCTCTGGTTATGAAACTATGAAGATGAATAAGGGTAAGGCACAAGAAATCCCCGAGGAACGTCCAAAGACTAATATGGAACGTGAATGGGAAGCCGCCAATGGAATCGTCGACGACTGGGATGAAGAGGATCTTGATCGTGTATGTAGCAAGATTGACTCCTTTTAATAAGATAAGCACCTCTTAGTTATCTTATATTTTTTGTATAAAAAACCTATATTACAACTGAACACAATTCATAAATACATCAAATGGTTTATTCAGAGATTGTCCGTGCTTTACCTACAAGACCGGATATCAAAGAATTACAGTATTCAGGCGCAAGATTTTCCAGAGGAGCAATAGCAAGACTTGGACAGCGACTCCAATCCCGGTATCCGACACATAAATTTCAGATCCTGCTCCCCTATGAAAACTGGAAACCCGGTGGATGGACATCAGGAAACCAACCAGCCAGCCTCTTCTCACTCTTGGACCACTACGACGAAGCACAACTACCGGATGACGCAGACCCTGATTATTTTGAACGATTCATAATTTATATGAGAGATGCCTCACCGGTTGCAGGGGGTTGCAACAGGGAGCTAAATGATTGCCTGTATGAATGCCTGAAGCATATCTATGGTATATTCTCTAAAATACCCGAGACTATAAAGAAGCCCGAATATATCAAAAAGGCATTAGATCTCAATCGTGATGCTCCAGTTCCAGTCTCATATATGGATAAGGTTGAACAACTTGCAGGAAGCCTTGCACTTAATATTGTAGGGGATTCTACTCGAATTTCCAAGAGCAAATCTGACAGACGTGCAACTCTCATCCTGTCTGAAGGCCACTACTCTCTTGCACTGAATCCCGGAAGACTCCACCCTAGTAAATTAGATAGAAAACAAAAGTCTCTCTTTGTTTATCGTGAAGATGGGGTTAATAATGTAGTAACAATATACAATGGTAAAACAGTTAAGTCTCTTACAGTTAGACAGTTTCAGAAAGGTAAGAACTCTGATAGTTACTCCTTCATCCCTATTGAGAAGAATCGTAAAACTGGAATATATGAAACACTTGAGGAAACATACCAGAGGATCCATGAAGAGCGGGATTCCTTTCTACAGGCTACAAAGAAGTTCGGTCTAGGAATCGACTTATCTTACCACAACTGGTCATATAAGAGAACTGCTCTCTGGCTTTTCGAATGGTTTAGTGTAGGAGTTCCAGCTAATGATCCTCTTGATCCAGTCGAAGCAGAGTGGATAAGTGATGCAATGATGGGAGGTCTTATCTGGGCAGACAATGAATGGAAGGGCTATGGAAGGCAATACGATGTGACAAGTTTGTATCCAAGTATCCAGCAATCAAATGCAAACTTTCCAATCCGACAAGGTAAGTTTCAAATACTCAAAGACTTTGTAGACCACAGAGGTTATGCCTTGTATGGATTATTTCGTGCTAGCTCCCAGGGAGCGCCCAAGGGCAAGGTAAGTGGTAATGACATTCTCTTCCGACAGAATAAGAGGGGAGTCTATACATTCATTGACTTACAACGAGCAAAGAAACTTGGTCTCGATATACAGTTAATCCAGGATGGAAAGCCAAATGCCTTGATATATGACAGAGAAGCAAGAATTCCTGGGACTGTAATATTTGGTGAGTATGTTCACTTTCTCTTCAATATAAAGAACCAGGGTGGCGTGGCTGGTCGTGTTGCAAAGAGAGTTCTCAATACATTATGGGGAGCACTCTGCCAGAGGAAACGCAATTACAAGACACTCACCACAAATCAAACAGATCCATTCAAGTTTCCGGAAGGCCACACACTTGACTCCATCATACCAGTAGGATCTGACCAGTGGCGATTCCAGTTCACAAATCCAGGTAGTCCCTTCAAGGGTGAGTATCCTAGGATCGCTCCATTCTTATTAGTACATGGACGGAAGACGACTTCAGAGTTATTAGAACCATATAAGGATAAAGTACGATGCATCCATACAGATGGATTTATTCTAGAGGAACAGCCGAGTAGTCCTACACTTATCACTTGTCCAGAAAATGCATCCAAAGCATTGAAAGCTCTCAAGTTTGAAACCGCAGGATACTGCCATGTGAAAAATGCAAACAAGATTATCTGGACATGATTGCCAAGAATGCGGTTGGGTTTACAGTAGGTATATATATTTTTTCTTGCTTGAATGTAAAGTCAATTTGAAGATTCCTATTTATTACAAAGTACAAAAAAGTATAAGGAATCATGTCAACATATACCGAATTAGCAAGCATTATTAACCGCACTGACAGCATTAGTGATGAAGTTATTTATGATGCATCATGCAATCAGTTCACCATTGTCTCTGATGAAACTGTCCTCAAGATTATCCGTGCATTAAAAGACACTATAGTAGTCGCATTAGTATCTGGGTTTAGCAAAACCAGCTACCTTGTCCAGGATCATGTAAAGTATATCAAGAGAATCCAGACAGCAAAGTCTCCTGTATCATATGTGAAGTTCGTGGCCAGAAAACTCTTCCCAGATAATGCAGCATATACTGCTAAAATAGCAAAGATTTGTGAATCATACAAGAATAAACAAGCTCTTTTAGACAAACTTGAGGCCCTCTTCGAGTTGTATTATAATGTAACTAAGGACTCATTAACAGGTCCCCCAAAGCAAGCTGTCACTATGAATGAGGCTGAGAAAACCTTAGCAGAACTTCTTGCATAAGCGGCTCCTGTACGAATTTAGTTTATATTTTTTATCCATTTGTAATGGGCATACAGTAATTGAAGATGGCTATAGTATAAGTAACATAACATCATGTTGGACCGATTACCAGTAGAAATAGTCGAACGCATTGTTGCAAAGATCCCAGATACTGACCTTATTGCAGCGAGTAAAGTAGATAGTGTGTGGTGGCAGGAGGTTCGTCAAGAAGCATATAAGAGATGAAAAAATTACGCTGTCACCGGCACCTGCCACGTACCGATAGACGAAATCTTAACATTTATAAATATATATGTATCTGTGCTTGGTTTAGATTTTATCATTTTAATTTATTCAAAATTTCAAACTTCGATAATTTCCCTTAGTATTATCATAACTTCATTATTTTGTTTTTAATAATTTTAATTTTAAAAGGTCAATTTATTAATTATTAAACGTTTTCTAATATGAAGCCATATTAGTAACTCTATATTAACAACTAATACCATTATTAATTATCATTATATTTTCCTAAGTTCCCAATATTATTTCCAATTTCAAGTCGAAACTCCCTCCCTTCACTTAAGTCCAAAATCTCGATCTTAAATAACTTTTCTTATCTTGAATATCTTTTCTTATCTCTTGATCATCTATCTAAAACTTAACATTCCCCAACAATTTACTTGTTATTCCATTATACATTCCCCAACTTAACATTTTCATTATAAATCTGTATCCATGAATTATTTCCCCAACAATTGATTTGTCTGATTCCCTTTTAATTTATCATTTATAATTTTCCCATTCCATCATAATTTATATGATCCATAATTTTCTCATTCCATCAATTAAACTATCAAAGTCCTCCCAACGAAATAATAATCTATTTATGCTAGACTACTAATAACTAATCTAATAATATAAATAATTATAAATAACTGAATTATAAATAAATATTATTATAAATAACTAACTATCATTGTACAACTATAATAATGTATTTCTAATTATTTCAGTTAAATATTCTTTCGTCGGTTAAATGTTTATCCATATTCCATTCGGTATTTCATTTAGCCTTCGGATAATTATTCCTCTGTTCACGTGATTATTTCGATATCTAGGGTTACAACGCTACTACAATTGGGCATGTCCAAGCTCTTGGAAAGCCGTTTGAAAAAGGGAATATTGACTGGATATCATTTGAAGATGTAAACGACTTCTATAAAAGATGGATAGACCGCCTCACCGAGGATCAGCTTTATATTATGGAGAAAATGCTTAGGAATGGGATGGTTGTGGACCCCAGGAAAGGGAAACCATAGAGCATGCATTAAGTGAACATAGATGGGGAGGCGATCCTTGGAGATTGGACTGGAAGTGGAATGATTGGACTCAACAGGAGTAAGCATTTTGTACTTGACTTTCGTAGGAATTACCCTGCAGAGTCATATTTTTTAGATCCGGCCGGCATTACCGCGTAATCCCGAATTACCGAAAAAGGAAATTTATGTTACACAAGGTTCCAAACGCATTCTTACCAAATCGATTTTTTGTGGAACGGGTATCGCCCAAAAAGGAAATGATCTACGTACCGCATGAAATCACGTGACACTCTACACATTTGTTCAGGGTATCACGTGACATGAACTCCGTTCACATTTTCTGTAATATAATCCATAGTTTTTCCATGAATGCATTCTAGGCCTATAACCCAGTAACTTATTTATCAGGTATCCTTGCATTTTTTCGACAAGGATTGATGACCATGTAACCTTATCATCAGGTATCCTTGCATTTTTGATAAGGACTGATGACCATGTAACCTCATCATCAGGTATTCTTGTATTTTTTGATAAGGACTGATGACCATGTCACTTGGTTATTATAAATTGAAGAAAACTATTAGGTATGTAGACACATACAGAAAAAAAGACATGTCTTACCCTTATATAGCTAACCCTATAACTGGACGTCCAATTATTATCGGTGGAGATACCTTTAATCGAATAGTTATGGAATCCCATGATTATATTGATGGAAGGCTTGTCCGTAGACAAACTGCACCTCCACCTGAAGAGCAACCTGTATATTTAAATACAGATACAGGATGTTATGTTCAACGTGGTACTAGAACATATCATAGACTGATTGAGAGTGACTATGAGGTAGTTGAGGATTACTACCTTGTCCATTATGAAGAAGAGGCGCTTATAGAGGAAATCATCAATGAAACACGCTATAATGAGGAAAATCTTGATGGGCAGCGGTTAACTTTCAATGATATACAACAAATCAGGGCCGCTATTCAGGCTGACCAAGATGAATATGATGATTTTATCTTACAGCAAGATACGACTAACGGGACACCTTCCTCTGGTCCTTCCGGTCATCCACGAACTTTGGAGGACCATACCCCGAGACTTGCAGAGCTTAATATTGAGTTGTGTAGGGAATGTCTCATGCCTGTAAGCCCAAGTGACTTAACGGACAAGTTGTGCAAGGACTGCTCCGAATAGTTACTTAATTTTGAATAATTCTTTTTTACATAAAGAAAGATAGCCATGTCAACATCAATCGTAATAAACCAGTGCCAAAACTATGGAGTAATCACTCCAAAAACAGCACATAGAGGATTATCCAGTGTATTATACAGACAGATTATAAAGAAGATTAGTGATGAGAATGACCCTCTACAAGCCTTGGAACTTGCTAGGGATAAGTTAGTTCAGATCATTCGTCGGGCAAGTAATGTGGACTTTACACAATTGTTTACACAAAGACTGGATATGAAAATTATGGATGGAGAGCCATATGAAGATATTAGGAAGTGGCTTCTCGAACAGCTTATAGCCATAGGTTGTGATAGTGGAGAAATTGCCTTATATCAATTTCTAAGGGATACATATCCAGATGGTATTGACGAGCCTTTCAATACATTCTACGAGAACTATGTAAATCATATAAGTAATTCAATGACTAAGAACTTTGCTTCTCGTGCCTTAGGAGCAATAGGGTTGAAGGCTAAGATGTTAAGGATTGACTTTGAAGGCCGTAAAAAAAGTGCTATGATTCTTAGAGCTTCTGCAGACGAATTACTTGATATTCTCACAAGATACTATTAATCCCTACTTGTAATGCTCGACGGTCCATGTGGCTCTTAGAAAAGATCTGTAGAAGGACTTCAATACCTTCTATTATTTTTTTATTATCCAGAGGGCGACTAGACTTCAGGGCTTCATATCGGGAGAATAACTCCTTCACATTCTCAGTTTTCAGAGTTTCAGTCTTTGCAGTCCTACCCTGTACTTTTGCTAAGAAGTCCTGAAAGTCAGCTCCTAGGGTCTTACCAGAGAGTCCATAAGCTTCCCGAATAAGGTTGCTTGTCTAAACCTCTTCAAAATCCTACGATTAGTTTCGTCAAAATTTTACTATAGATTTATTATAGTTTCGGCAGAGTTTCAGCAGTTTTGGCATTTATAATAAGTTTCGGCAGTTTCGCCATTCTCCAAATTTTCGCCAGTTTTTTAATATAACTTTAATATAGTTTTGGCAGAATTTCGCTTTTCGGCGAAACGCCATTTTGCCTAAACCCCTAGGTTTCGGCAAGCAACCTTATTCCCGAAAGACAAATTTAATCCAGGTATCTGTATTCTTGGCTAAGACACCAGGTACAAGTAAATGTTGACGCTCTTTAGGGGATGGAAATACCCGAGCAAATTCAATCAAGTGTCCACCTTTTTTTGCTTCAGATACAGCTTTCTGACCATAGGGACTAAACTTGGATCGAACTGTGATTGAACTGGGTTCAGACTGAGATCGAACTGAGTTCAAATTTGGATCAAACTGAGATTGAACTGAGATTGAACTAGGATTGAACTGAGATTGCTCTGTGATCGAACTGAGACTAGTATCCCATCTTACTCGAATGGACAGTGGATCACTTTTAGACCGTCTAAGATCAAACACTACAAATTCACGTTGCAAAGTAAGATCATCAATTACTGGTGCTAATGACTCTGATTCTTCTGTATATAGGCGAATGATTCTCTTAGTATCTGTAAGGCTCCCATGACCTCCATGCAGTGAGATGTAGTTAACATTTTCTCGAATAGCCTTAGGAATGGCAAAGAATCTTTGGGCTACATAAATACATGAAATATTTTTGTGTCGTCCATGTGTAAAGTAACCAGTGATGAGATCCTGGATTTTTTTAGGTGCATCCATCAGATCCTCGAAGATTACCACAGTAGCTTGAGTAGGGTCGAAAGAGTCAATCTCTGGAATCTCACTATGGGTTACTGCAGTGAATGGGATCTTCTCCTCTTCGAAAAAATCATGTACAACTGCCCACTTCGGCTCGTCAAGATATCTGCCAACTAAAAGTACTGCATCACATAGTACATACCGATTACCATCCTCCTTTGCCTTCTTGTCACCCATTAACAAGTTAATGATCATAGTTGTTTTACCTGAGTCTGAGCTACCTGCTACGGCTAATCAAAAGGGCCATGATGGAGCAAACTCATTGCCTTGTCTTGAGTCAGTCGTGTACTCGTCCAAATTGTATACATAAAGATCCATTTGAATTTTATTCTTACTTAGTTTAAATACTATGTCGACATCAACACCAATTCCAGTTTATACTCCTTCAGAACCTACTGGACCGCCTCCTGCACACTTGGTCAATGAAAAAGACGATGATGAATTAGTTAGAATACTAAAGGCTCATGCAAATTTATTGACTACCAGGGGTCGTTTAACTGTTGATTCAGAGATACAGGAGGCAAATAATCAAATCAAACATATTATTAATATATTAATGTATCGCTGTAAAGCAAAACATGAAGAACTTGGTATTACAAAAGATTTGTTAGTTTTTGCACAAGGTAAGATAAATGCATTTGATGAAACGTTTACTAATTTAGAACGTCAATTAGTTATTATACGTGCTGCCAATGATAATTTTATAGAAGAAAACCATAACCTGCAAAGAGATTATAATACTATGGTAGAGCTTCGTCGACGGGCTATAGGTGAACGTAATCAGGCACGACATGAACGTAATGTATTACAAGCAGATTATACTCAAGCAGTAAGGGATCGTAATGAGGCTCAAAATGCTGTGAATCGTGGTAATATTCTTCTAAATCATTGGCGGCTGAGGGCTACTCGGACTGGAGGACAACTTGTATTGGCTAATGCGCAACTTGGACAGGTTAATGCACAGCTAGCACATGCTAATAATAGGGTGCGTTTTGGGATTCAGACATTAGGGAGACTTAGGAATAGACTTTTCCAACAGATAGCTGCTCTTAGAATTCAGGTACAATGGTTTCGAATTAGACAATTGAACCCTCCTCCACCTCTTTTAAACAATCCACTAGAGACGATATGGCTACCACTGCGATAGGATTGCCGATTTTTGAGGGTAAAGCTACTGATGATATTGATACATTTGTTAGGCTTTATATGGGTTATCTTGATACTATTAATCTTAACCCATATGCTGCTGGAGGGCCACCAGAGTCTTGGAAAAGAGCTATGGGTATACTTAGAAGCTGCATAGCCGGTGAAGCAGCTGAATGGTTTGATCGAGAAATTACAGGAAAAAATTGGGAACTTTCTGGTATCACTTCAGCTGGTGGAGCTAATTTAGCTGCTTTTGTAGCATTAGTGATACCAGAAGGTGTAGGAGGACCGAATGCAGGTACCTATGTAAATGGGTCTGAAGCACAAATCTATTCAAGAGATCCAGTTAATGCATTAGTAACTATTAGAGCAGCATTTATTCCTACTCATGATTTAATGGGTGGAGATGAAGCTTGGAAAAGAGCTGGTGCTCGTCCTACAGATAGAGCTGCTCCGGCTACTGCAGATGCTGGTGTTGCTGTTAATAATAATCATCCTATAGTTTTTCCAGGTATTAAACCTAATCAGGCGCTTTATTGGCTTAGAACACAATTTCCAACTGTTTTAGATGAAAAGAAACGTATCCGTTTTAACAGTCTTTACCAGGAAAATGAGCCAGTTGATGCATTTTATAGAACTGTAAAGAGGGCTGGAAAATTACTAAGACTAACTGATGATCTTATTATCAACCAGTTCTTTAGAGGTCTTTCGGCTGATAATATTTTTGAAGCAGAAAGGTTTCACAATCTTAATCCTGATGACTTGGTTAAACATCTGAGAAATTTAGAACGGAGAAGAGCTGAAATGCGCTTGGGGTTACAAGATAGAAATCGGCGACTTCGAGCAGATTATAGTGATGTAACTCAACCTCCATTAGGAAAACAGGAACCTGTCGTACTGACATCAAAGTCATCTGGGGTTACTCAAGAACAATTACAAGAGTTGCTTAAGGCTCAGGCTGAAGAACTTACCAAGAATTTTCAGGTGCAATTTAAACAATTACAGGCTCAGCCAGTTCGTAATCCACCAGTCTATAGACAGCAGATTAAACCTGTTCGACAAAAACCACAGAGACGTGTTATTCAGGATCATCAGGATCCTGATTGGGATGATGGTTATGTAGAACCTGATGTTGGTGATGACCCTGATGCTCCTGAGTGGACTTTGGATGATCATCAACATGCTATTGATCTTATTATGGGATATAAACGTGGGACGTCTAAAATACTTACAAATCAACTTCAGAAGGCTAAAGATAGACGTGATGATCTGGATTTGGCCCGAGCAATGAGAAACCTCGATCTTAATGATGATGCTATGGACATTGATACTGTGAGTTTTGGTGAAAAGGTAGAATTGAGAGAAAAAGATGGTGATGTCTATATGGTTCGTGTTGGGTCAAAAAAAAAGTAGGTTCGAGTATCTCAAAACTTCTTAAGTCGTCTCCAAATAAGACAGCAGTTAGCTCTTCTAGTGTACCCTTGAAAGGCAAAGCAACCCCTTTTAAGATTCCTGTAAAAGTTACTGGTAGTAAGTCTACACCTGCAAAACACTGGTCGAAATAGTCCAAATCGGCTAGAAATCGGATGTCTGATTTTAGGCTGAATTTGGTGATAAATATGGCCGATTTATTAATTTAGGCAAAGTTCTGATTGGCAGGCCGATCGATGCCGATCAGAATGTCTGAATTGTATCTGAATTGCTTAGTATTTTTAATCCGAATTGTTTAAAAAATATTATTCATAAATTTACCGAATTGCAGTGAATTTATTCTGAATTATGGTAAATTTGTGACAAAATTTTCTGAATTGTAGTAAAATTTATTCCAAATTGTAGTAAAATTTATTCCGATTTGTAGTAAAATTTATTCCAATTTGTAGTAAAATTTATTCTGATTTGTAGTAAAATTTATTCCGAATTGTAGTAAAATTTATTCCGATTTGTAGTAAAATTTATTCTGATTTGTAGTAAAATTTATTCCGATTTGTAGTAAAAAATTTATTCTGATTTGTATTCTGAATTGTATCGCAAATTACAGTAAATTTTATTCTGAAATTTAAAATATTACATATACATATAAAACAATTTCACCAAAAATCATCCCAACTTTCTAACAAATCCGGTATACATTAAATTCCTTAATTCCCATTTGTTTCTACAAATTGGAGATGATTTTCCTACAAAAAAAAAAGAAAAAACATTAAAATAACGTTTTTTTTTAAGTTTCAAGTTTCAAAAATCAAAACGTTACCTGTAGGATGGCAAATCGAAGCCAATTTCCATACAAAAAAATTAATAAAATATAATAAAAAATGTTAAATTAAACATTTTTATTAAGTTTCGTCAAAAAGTTTCGAAAAATCGAAACTTTACCTGCGGGATTCCGGTACAATTTGGAGCTGATTTCCTGCAAAAAAAAATAATAAAAAATAATAAAAAAAACGTTAAATTAAACGTTTTTTTTATTAATTTGCGTCAAAAAGTTTCGATGAAACTTTACCTGCGGGATTCTGGTACAATTTGGAGCCGATTTCCCTGCAAAAAAAATAATAAAATCTAATAAAAAAACGTTAATTTAAACGTTTTTTTATTAAGTTTCATAAAGTTTCGAAGTTTCATAAAGTTTCGAAACTTCGAAACTTTACTTGCGGGATTCCGGTATCCAATTTGGAGCCGATTTCCTGCAAAAAAAAATAATAAAAAATAATAAAAAAAACGTTAAATTAAACGTTTTTTTTATTAATTTGTGTCAAAAAGTTTTGAAATCGAAACTACTTGCAGGATTCCGATATCCAATTTGGAGCTGATTTCCTGCAAAAAAAATTAATAAAAATAATAAAAAAACGTTAAATTTAAACGTTTTTTTATTAAGTTTCGTAAAGTTTTGAAACTTTGAAACTTTACTTGTGGGATTCCGGTATCCAATTTGGAGCCGATTTCCTGCAAAAAAAAAATAATAAAAATAATAAAAAACGTTAATTTAAACGTTTTTTTATTAATTTGCGTCAAAAAGTTTCGAAAATCGAAACTACTTGCAGGATTCCGATATCCAATTTGGAGCTGATTTCCTGCAAAAAAAATTAATAAAAATAATAAAAAAACGTTAAATTTAAACGTTTTTTTATTAATTTTTTTCAAAAAGTTTCGAAAAATCGAAACTTTGCATGTGGGATTCCGGTATCCATATTGGAGCCGATTTCCCTGCAAAAATATTAATAAAATATAATAAAAAACGTTATATTAAACATTTTTTATTAATTTTTTTCAAAAAGTTTCAAAAAATCGAAACTTTGCATGTGCAATTCCGGTATCCATATTGGAGCTGATTTCCCTGCAAAAATATTAATAAAATATAATAAAAAACGTTATATTAAACGTTTTTTATTAATTTTTTTCAAAAAGTTTTGAAAAATCAAAACTTTGCATGTGGGATTCCGGTATCCATATTGGAGCCGATTTCCCTGCAAAAAAAAATAATAAAATATAATAAAAAAACGTTATATTAAACGTTTTTTATTAATTTTTTTCAAAAAGATTTGAAAAATCGAAACTTTACCTGCGGGATTCTGGTATCATATTGGAGCCGATTTCCCTGCAAAAAAAAATAATAAAATATAATAAAAAACGTTAAATTAAACGTTTTTTATTAATTTTTGTCAAAAAGTTTTGAAAATTCGAAACTTTACGGTATTCCTACAATAATATTAAAAAAAACGTTAAACGTTTTTTTCAAAGAAGTTTCGAAAATGCGAAACTTATCTGGAATATCGGCGTCCACGTTGGAGCCGATTTCCTATACAAAAGTAAAAAAAAACGTTTTTAGTAATATTAAAAAACGTTTTTTAAAGTTTTGAAACTTTTGTTTCGAAACTTACCTTTGGAAATCAATATCCAAGTAGGAGCCGATTTCCTATATAAAAGTATAAAAAAAAATGTTAGAAAACGTTTTTTAAAGTAATAGTTTTGCAAAAAAAAATTAATAAAATCAGAACGTTAACTAATGTTCCGATTGAAAATATTAAATGAAAAGTTAAAAAACGTTTCGTAAAAAATAAAAATGTTAAAAATTGGAACATTATTTCCGATAAAAAATTAAAAAAAAATCCCAAAACGTTTAAAACCGTTTTGTTTAGGAATGAAGTTAGATGAAGATAAAGTTTCGAAACTTTAGTTTAAATAAAGTCTAAATTCGGTAATAGATCAACTAATTGCCAGATTAATTTTACTGTGGCTGCGGCTTAGTACATCATAAGTTGATTTTGAAAAATCGTTTATTCAAATAACTTCTGAAATTGAGACAATTTTTCCATGCCCAAAAGTTTTGATTTCGACCAGTGCAATTTGATATAAAAGTGCCATAAATCAGACAATATTAGGCAAATTTTAAGCTGTTAATCAAATATGATAATTTTTTGCTAAATTTTTATTGAATTTTTATTGAATTGTTAATTTTCCATAAATCTGAAGTACATATTTGAATATTGTAAATTTTAGGTTGATTTGCCATTTTGTCAGATTTTTTTTTTTAATTTCAACCAGCATCAATCAGCCGTCAATCAAATATAATGATTTTTTGCTGAATTTTTATTGAATTTTTATTGAATATTTATTGAATTGTCAATTTTCCATAAATCTGAAGTACATATTTGAATATTGGGCAAATTTTAGGTTGATTTGCTATTTTGTCCATTTTTTTTTTTAATTTCAACCAGCATCAATCAGCCGTCAATCAAATATAATGATTTTTTGCTGAATTTTTATTGAATTTTTATTGAATATTTATTGAATTGTCAATTTTCCATAAATCGGAAGTGCATATTTGAATATTGGGCAAATTTTAGGTTGATTTGCTATTTTGTCCATTTTTTTTTTAATTTCAACCAGCATCAATCAGCCGTCAATCAAATATAATGATTTTTTGCTGAATTTTTATCAAATTGTCTGATTGGCATCAATCAGATGTGCCGATTTATAATGTTAGTCAATTTTGGTCTGATTTTTGGCCGATTTTCCATATGTCCGATTTTTTTGATTTCGACCAGTGAAAGCTGTTACTAAGAATGACTTATTAAGCCTGTTAAAGTCTGCAGACTTTAGGAAATTACTCTGTGAGATTCTTCAGGAGGAGATGATGTCTGCTAGAAAAGTCACAGAGATTTCAGATGACTTAGCTGAGGAGGAACAAGAAGAGGATATCAGGGAATACGATCCTATGGATATTGATATAGCTCGTTTGGAGAATACTAAAGATCTTTTAGCACTGGATGGAGAGGTTAATGGGATAGCAATTCAGTGTTTAGCAGACACTTGTGCTAATGCGTCTTTTATTCAGAGAGAAGCTGCTGAGGAATTAGGGTTGAATATTGACAAGAGTATTACATACAACATATCTGGTGCTCCAGGAACAGGTAGGACATTCGGCATGGTAAAGGGAGTGTCAATCAAACTTACCCCTGATTATGCTATCACTGAGGATCTTGCAGTTTTAGATGGATACAAGCATAGGGAAATTGGATTGAGCCGGACGTGTCTGAAACGTTACAATTATGATGTCCATGAATCACGTGAACATGTCGCCCTTACCTGTGATGGGAAGAATGTTTTTATCCCGATAGTTTCTGATGTGAATAGAGGAGACAAAAAATAAGACCCTTTAATTCTTCTATTTTTTTTTATTTCCAAAATTTGCGAATTAAGTCAGAGATATCTTCCTTCAACTGGTCAGCAGGTTCCCAAGTGGCTTCTGTATCTGGGTATCGCTCCCATTTAACCAAATACTGGTCTTGACCTTTTCTAATGCGATACCGAAGTATCTGCTCAGGTACAAATCTTTCAGGTTGTCCTCTTATCACAGAGTCAGGTGGAGGCTTTTCATTAATAGGAACTACTTGCAATTCCTTTCGGGTATATGCACATTTGGATACACCTAATCGACCATGTGGTCCATTAAGGAGATATGTAGGAGGCTATTCAGGTGAGAGTATCATTTTTTTGATTACACGAATGTTTGGGTTCCATCTTATGTCTCCTGTACGGAATTTTCCGTGAAGTTTGTTACCAAGTACAGAAATAGGTTCATCTAACTTGACTCTGACACGTGTTCCTTCAGAGAGGAGGTCTGTCTTTTTTGACACTTTGGGTGACCCTGTCGGAATGTCTGGGGGATTTCTCTGCCAGAGTTCATTTACTTTACTCACTATATTATGGAAATCTTCTGACCATTCCACGGATGTCACCCCAGTTTTCAACTCCTGTGCTACCATTCGTTTAAGAAGAGGTTCTTGGATGGCTTGGATAGCTCTTTCAGCATAAGATTGCTGTTTATGCCTTCCTGGTTCGCCGAACCTCATCATTACCCTAGGCTGTTCAGGAAAAAATCACGTACCTGGTCGTTAGTGAATTCTGATCCGGAGTCCGTCTCCAGTCGGTGTGTTGGAGGCTTGATACGATTTCTTCTGTAGATTTTGACAAACCCGTTTAGAACTCTATTTGCAGTCTTATCCTTTAGGGGTTCTGCATCGACTCTCTTTCCTGCAACTTCCACCACTACGAGAAAATAGTGGAATCCTTTGGGGTCAACTGGCATCTCTGCAAGATCTGCCTGATGTGTTGCATTTGGTTTCCATACAATTACCTTTGGGCGTTCTGTTGACTTTTCCTTTAGGGGCTTTTTGTATAGGTTGTAATGCTCTTCACCTTTTAAAATTTGTGCTGGTACTCTGGATAGACTGTAGTACTTGTAGTAATTCTCTAATTGTGACATATTACGACAAATTAAAGGAAAGATTTCAGACTTCAAATCTCAAGATGACACGATTTTACTGTCTAAAGTGCAAGAAGGAAACTGAGACTGCTAGTGAAATACAAGATATGACTACAAATGGGCATTATCGGCTGCATGGTGACTGCACAATTTGTGGTATGCATAAGAATACTTTTACTGGAATAGACTGGGTGATCAAGAAGAAGACTAAGGAGAAAAAGAAAGAAACCGCTGCTAAGAGACAGCAGACAGCTTACAATCGGCAATGCAAAAAACTTGGACAGAAAATCTTAGATTCTGATGACGCGTGTAAACAGTGTATTGATAAATGCCTTAAAGAGGCAAAAAAGAGGAAGACGGATTAGTACTACCTTTTAAAAGTATTCTTTATTATCTGAATCATCTTGGTATACCCATTGTTCAATTACTTATTTTTTCTGATGAGAACGGGACGGGGTTGGTCTTACTGGCTCTATAGACCTTCTAGGGGCTTACCTGCTAACTTACCTGGTTTGCTATCTCACTGCTTCCAACAGATTATTAGACGGAATCCTGACTTGTTCCAGATGTTCCGGATGTGGCGGATCTGGGGGGTAAAAATAAAATTTTTTCTGGGGGGATGTCCTCTCATAATTTTTCTGAAACATCTGCCACATCTGCCACATCCAGGACAACCCTCTCATTATATCCGTTATTGCTTCCTTTTCTATTGTTTTCTAGTTATTTGGTATATATATTTGTTCCAGATGTTGTCCCAGATTGTGGCGGATATATGGGGATTCCTGAGCCCCGTAGGGGCCAGATAGGTACTGCGACGGGTCGTAGACCCGGAGGTGGGTGGTGCATGCACCTCCCACATCCAGCCCGACGACAATAACCAATCGACTCAACAGAATGAGAGAAATAATGATTCCAATGAATCCGGTATGTAGTTATATGAAAAACTATCACAAATCGATTTAGTTTTAACCCGATTTCCTTTTGTAGCTTTACAGATGCAGGTTGAGGAGTTGACTCGCCTGCTTAAAACTGTTACGAAAGGAAAGCAGAAGGTAACTGATCCAAAAGAAATATTATTGACTGGTCCAACGTGGATCTGGAAACTCAAGGTCCAAAGAGCCGAAAGAACCAGTACGTGATCAGGTCATTGAATAAGCCTAAATATGTGCAAAAATACGGTATACCGGGATCATCAAAAAGCGTGCAAAGCAGACTATCTCCATTCCCATCCCCATCCTCTTCCTCTTCATCTTCATCAACTTCATCCTCACCATCCTCAAAATCGGCACCATCCTCAAATTCAGCGCCATCCTCAAATTCATCATCATTTCTTCATTACGAAGAAATGAATAGGGATCAGAGGAATGCTTTAAGAGTACCGTATTTTATTTTAATTCGTTTTAATTATCCGAATTGCTGCTAATCAATTATGATAATCTCACGATTAGGGCGAAATAGTCAGAATAATGGACTGACTTCCAGACAATAAAAGTCTAAATATAAAAAAAACCTTTGAAAGTCAACGAAAAAAAGTGAATAATATCATCCCGGTTGTTCAAAAATCAATTAATAAGAAGTTCTTCCTGGTGACCGATGACGTCATTAAACATGTCATTCATGAACGTCATCGGCACCAACGGGATAAACTTCTTAATGCAAGATGATGTGCAAATTGGGTAAAAAATGATAAAAGAAGGCGGCACGCAAATTCCCGATGAAGTAATGTAAATATTAAATTATTTTGTTTGATATTACCTTTTCTTATTAATAAATATTTCCTATTATTTATTTAGAAACGTGAAAGAAGATCAAAAATCATCAACAAACTAACCACGTTAAAGAACCGATTGGTAGATAAATTCTACGATGACGAGCTCCGACCTGTTCAGACCGAAAATTGATATCACAGTCCGGAGGAATCAGAGACCGATGAAGACAACCCAAACAAATATAAGATCGTCATCTGGGATCTCAAATGGAGATCGTCTTCTGTAAGTATTCGAGTAATTTTTACCAATCGGTGTATCTTAATTTAATACTATTTTTATTTGTATAGCTACGTATATTTCTTCAAAATTATGTCGATAGTGCGGCTTCATCAAAGTCTTGACGTGTAAGAAATCGGGAGTATGGTAATTACGCAACTAACGAAATCGATGCACCAATTAACGCCCCACGATGAACTAAAGACGGCTACAATAGATCCCTAAAACAGCTTATCGAGAAATATAGTGAAAATAAATGCTCTCCTCCGGAAGAAACTGATGAAAACCAGGATCCACTGGAAGAAGATAATCAGGCCGGAGAAGATGAAAATCAAGAAGTTGTTGATGAAAATCAAGAAGAAGTTGACGAAAATCAAGAAGAAGTTGAAAAAAATCAAGAAGACGAAGAAGAAAATCAGGAAGACGAAGAAGAGGATCAAAATAAAAATAAAAGAGGTGTTAGTATTGTTTCCTCTGAATATGATAGTATCAGCAGCGAATAGTGGAATAGTCAAATTATATAAATAACAATTTTAACAATATCGGTATTTCAATAAAACTGATTTTTTAGTATATTAAATATTTTAAATATTTTAAATAAAATTGTAAATTTTCGTAAATTTTTAAATAAAAATGTATGGCAATCGGAAGATTTCTTATTGTTATAAATTTATCAAATAGCTATAAATCGGTATACTGATATGTCAAATAGTAAATATTCTATTGGTAACTATTAATACCCGATTGTACTCTATTGAATATCCCGATTGGTACCCAAGTATCCTCCTTTTGCGCCATCTTTTGGCAGCAATCGGGTTTACCGATTGATGAAAATTTTTTAAAAAATAGGGACCAATCGGATGGAATTTGGTCACCTGATTGGTCCCTGATTTGACATCGTTCGACTAGTAAACCCATCAAAAGAACATTAGGAAATGTTCTTAAATGAAAAGAAATGAAAGAAACACTCCATTTTGTCTCCAAGGGGTGTTCCTACAAAAAAAATTATTGAAAAAATGTTAGAAAATGTTCTTAAATAAAATTAACAAAAAAAAATGGAAAAAAAACTTACCTTTCATCTCCAAGATAGAGTCTATAGGGGTGTTTCTATAAAAAAAGTTATTGGAATAACGTTAGGAAACATTCTTAAACAAAATTAACAAAAGAAAATGAAAAAAAAATTACCTTTCACCTCCAAGAGTTTACAGGGAGTATTCCTATAAAAAAAATTATTGAAAGAATGTTAGAAAATAATCTTAAGTCGTAATCCGTGAGAGATCGGCACTAAATTACTATATAATTTTGGGGTAAAAATCTGCTGATCTTATATTAAAATAAAAAATTACCAACAATAGTGGCAAAGTAAAAATGATAAAATTATTTCACAATTTTAATTAAATCACGTGAATAATGCATAAGCACTGTGAGAATAAAGTGTGACAAAAAAAAATAATAAATGGTAACGAAAAAAAAATTTTTTCCTTGTAGCAGCTGTAGATTTTGGCATACACGCATATACACATAGCATATAATTTCGTTACATTTACATACTATTTAGATACAAAGTTTAAAATTATATTAAAATTTATTTATAAACTATTATGTAATTATAAAAATTATTCATATTATGTTGCTAAAAAAAATAAAAAATTCAATTTTCATTTTCTTCTAAGGATCGCAAGGTCATAGCTTCTTTCCATTTGCGTGAAAAGGTTGATATCCAATTTGTTATTGTGGACACTTTAGGTACGTCATTTTCTTCAATTTCGCCTAGTTCTGCACGCCTCAACAGTTCTTCTTGCATCTGTTGTGCAGTCAGTTTTTGACGGAAATTTGCTGTTCCAGTATGAAACATAGATTCTAATAAATGCTTCACTTGAGGAGACATTCTTTTCATTGGATCACGTTGATGAGTCTTTTCCTTTTCCTTTAGGGTCCATCCGCTGGTAAATATTAGTTGACTACAGAAAATAATAAAAAATTATTATAATTGGCACAAGTAAATGTATAGTAAGTATGTTATATTACCTTTTGGTTTCTGTTGTTCTATTATTTACATTTTCTAGATTAGTTAGATCAACTAATACCAGATTCTATAATTTTATTATATTAGTTTAGTTGTAATCAATTATTCCAAAACATCCCAGAAATTATTATTACATACCAATTCATCCTATGTTTGATCCTCTTTGTTGTCTAAACAAGCAACTGTGTTACTTTGAACTGGATGTAAGTACAACAATTGGAATACTCACTTGAAACGGACATGGTCCATTGTTTTGTGGATTGTGTGTGTGGTGTAAAAGTAGGGTTTGGTTTTTCAATTATTTGTTTTTTGACTATTTTTTCTATTTTTTCAGGCGACCATTCTTTCCATTTTCCAATCCCTGGCAATGCACGTGCATAAATATAACCAACTTTTTCTTCATCTGTGGGCCAGGTCCATTCTTGCAGGTTAGAAATTCCTGTTATTGTACCCAATTTTGCTTTATCTAAAATTCATAAACATTAGATAATTACAAAAATAATTTTATATTTATTGAAAATTTTACACTTCACTGTACCATTATCATGATTAGGATTCAAATTTGCAATATGGGCGCCTGCTATGTCTTTTATAGCAAATTCAATATCATTTCCACCATTGACATCATATCCGAGCTTTACATATCTTTTTATTGCCTGGGAGATCTTATAATACCAACAAATTGTTAGGATTATCTTTGATTTCCAAGACAATAACAATATAGCCAAATGCACACCTGTGCATGATGGGAATCGATAGCAGTTTTAGCCTCTCCTGCTTCAAGAAAAACCCATTTGCGAGGTATTATATTGTACCATTCTTTCCATTGTCCGATAATTAACATCAATTCTGTGCAATGATAATGCATACCATTATCTGACATTATCGTTATCCATTTAGGTTTTGGATTCATTGTCTCTATTACAGTATGGAGAGAAGATGCGGTAAACCACGCGTCTTGGTGTGTATCATTGGACCAGTGATCAAAAACTTGGATATCCAATTGATTTTGTTCTGTATTTTTAGTATATACAAGGACAGAATGGAGACTCCAACCTCTTTTACCAAAAAATTCTGTTTTAGTCTCTCTTGAACTTTGAGGTAGAATTTTCATCTTGTAATCTACAATTATCACAGCACCCTCTTCATCTAATTCTTCTAAATTTGTTCGCACATGAATATTCAGATAAGTTTTACGAGCATGATGTGCCATCCATGCTATAAGCTTTTGTTGATATTCATCAAGTGTTTCAGAATATTGTTCACCGATTGCTGCTTTTAGTTCTTCAAAAAAAACAAAAAGACTTTCACATTTTGTACAAGTGACTGGATGATCAAGATCACAAGCTCCAAAAGCATGTCGTATACAGTGACTAATACAAGAATTGTGAACTGCAATGCCATTTGATGTAACTTCCATTTCTTTGGAATATTGTCGACGTATGTATCACCGTAATTCTTGGGATTTTACTAATAAACGCTTCTAATAAAACAAGACTGAATCAATTGACTTTATAAATAAACTTTACTTTTATAATTATTTTATTTTCTTACCTTTAGGAGTTCATCCGTGATATGAGCAGAAATCATTACTCCAAATACCATATAGCCACAATCATTGCATGTAGAGCATAAACCACCAAGATTCTCTCAATATACATATTGACCACCTTCAAGACACATCATAAAAGATGTACGACACATACCATTAGGATATTCTTCTGAAAATCTTTGCCATAGTGCTTTTTTCGTATCTTGTAAGTATTTGATAGGTTTTCCTGTTTTGGTATCAGTTTTGTACGAGCTCATATTGACAAATTCTTTATCATTTAGAAACCTATCAATTTGTTCAAGCATTTCAGGTGTAAACCTTTGTCAATGAATTATTGGTTTTACACGTGTAGGAGCTCCATAACCAATACTACGTGCATGTTTGCGAGATTCTAGAATGGTATGTTGACCAACCTAAATATTATCATAGGTAAAATAATTGATCAATAGATAGTGATATTATACATAAAATAATAAAAAATACTTACATTCAAGTTTTGCTTCAATTCTTCATAGGTAAACTCGTTGGCAATTATGGAGAGAACACGCTGTTTTCCATCAGGACCTTTTTTGTTATTAGCAAGTGCCTGTTTAAAACATGTCCAAAATGTACGTGTTGCATTTGGCATATTTTTTGGAATGCTGGTAAGAAATCCCCTTTTATATAAAGTAGAAAATGCTGCTTTATCTGCTTGTCCGTTAGGTGATTTTGTCCACAATTGATGCTAATATACAAAATTTATTTATTAGTTTTTTTAGTTTTATCTAAATAAATTTGAAATTTTGAAATTTTATTTACCTGCGATTCTTCCCGTGACCAAGGTGTTATATTAGTTGCGCTAACTGCATTTAACATAGACTGCCATGCACTCAATTCACGATCATTAAATTCATATCCTAAAGGGTATATTGTGCGTAAAGTAGATTCTAATTCAATTACTGGATTTTCAGACTCCATCCAATTTTTAAAAAAAAGTTTCCAATTAGCATTTGCGATAGTTCTTCTTTTTACATAATAATCAAATAATCGTTTCAAAATAAATTCATTATTCCAATCATTAAGAGTGCATTTTGGTATCTGATGTAATTGAATTAGATTTTTTGTAATGGAATCACCAAGTCCAAAAAGTTGTGTACCAGTAAATTTTTGTAATTGTCCTGTTTTTTGCCATACTTCATCTGGCGTTGTGCCTATGAATTGTCTTTTTAGTGCACATTACTGGTATATTTCAACAATACATTTTTTTTCTTCAAAACGTGATACATAAATAGATTGCTTTTTTTCATATGTATATATGAGCGAAGCTTGAAAGTCTGGACCAGCATAACACCATTTTTCACGTGAAGAAATTCCAATATTATAAACAAAAATTTTATAATTTCCTACATTAACAGTGACAGGAGTATATTCAATATCTTGTTTTAAAATTTCAAGAATATTATTATCATTCCACCCCATTGTTTAATATCCTGAATAACGCGTTGATGTATTAAAACAGCGTTTATATACTGTTGAAATAGCTTTTGTGGAACTATTTTCTATAACAGTATGTGATCCACTTTGACAAAAATATACTGGTAATAAAGCAGTATTATCAAAGCCAGTTTGAGTTTTTAAAATAAAATCTTCTCTGTTAAGACAAACTTTAGTTTGTTGTCCCAGCCTGATTGGAAATAATGAGTTGTCTTTACTTGAAATTAAGGTTGCTTTTCTAAACCTCTTCAAAATCCTACGATTAGTTTCGTCAAAATTTTACTATAGATTTATTATAGTTTCGGTAGAGTTTCGGCAGTTTCAGCATTTATAATAAGTTTTGGCAGTTTCACCTTTTTCCAAAGTTTCACCAGTTTTTTAATATAACTTTAATATAGTTTTGGCAGAATTTCGCTTTTCGGCGAAACGCCATCTTGCCTAAACCCCTAGGTTTCGGCAAGCAACCTTACTTGAAATTGCCCACCCAAAGAAGGAATAAGGTCCATAATGAAGTTCAGAAATTAGTGAACCGGATGTTATTAAAGTAACATGTAAGTTTTGAGCTATTTTAATTTAATATTACACTTTATTATGTATCTTATCCCCAAATTTACTTGTACAAATCATATGATCTGGTGCTGATCATTCACGGATCACGACTTAAACAAAATGAATAGAAAAAAATGAAAAAAAAAATACCTATCATTTCTAGGAGTCTATTTTGTCTCCAGGGTATTCTTACAAAAAAAGGTAATTAAAAGAATGTTTTTAAATGAAGTAAAAAAAAAAATAAACAAAAAAAAAATAAAAAGTAAAATAAAAAATATCAACCAATAAAATTTTAAAATCACATCACGTAATAGTGGTGCATTTGAAGTTTGCTTTTATTACTAACATAATTGTAAAAAAAAATAATTAAGTTAAAAAAGGTATTTGTACGTCATGCTGTCACGTGTATCACAGTTATTGAATTTAGACTTTTTAAAGTTTCAACTCTTTTAAAGAGTTTGATCAAAGCCAAAACTTTTTAATTATTTTTTTTAACTTTCTTTTAAAAGTTTCAATCAAACTGTCAAAACTTTTTTTTTAATTTTCTTTAAAAAGATTTGAACTTTCAATCAAGCTATTGTTACCGAATGATGACGATAATTAAGAGACGAATGGCAAATGACTTATACCGTATATCTACACAGATACTAACGAAATTCTTACTCAATACTACCTATCCAAGGTATTTCCAGTATTGTTTGTTAAGAATCGTCAAGGTAAACAACTATAAAATACGATAAATAATAATACGTGATAATGTATAAGGTAAATCTTATATAGATGTAAAATAACCAAATGTAACAATTTTATTTATTAAAGGGCACTTTCGGTCTACAATAAAACGAATAAAGGTGATAGAGGAATTTTCTCAAGAATAACTATAAAGGTCCCTGTTTTATTATGTTGGTAGAGGCGTATTTATATCTTACTGCCATCTCTTTTTTCTAATAATCAAAGGCGAAATCTAATCTATAGATGTCTAATCATTAATGTTTTATCACAATATCACAATAGCGATAATTTTTATTGTAAGCCACTTTTAAATAGAATACAATTGATAATTTTGGACAATTAATACTATTGAACTAATTCTCACACAATTATTTTCTAATAAATTCTAATAAAATTGTATATATATAAACCATACAAATAAAGAAAATAAATAATATAACTAATAATAAATAAATAAATTAAATAAATTAAATAAATATAAAAACAATATATAAGTAAATTTATCATATAAAATCAATGTCTTTAATATAGTTAACTGATATACACAAATCAGCAACTATACATCGGCGTAAATTGACTTGTAACATCAGAAATCGATGTGTACACAATGTACCAAAATTTCATCAGATCATCATACAATATCAGAAATCACATGCACAAAAATTCGCATAACACTATCAAAACTTTTTTTATTTTTTTTTTAAAAAAAGTTTCTATTGAACTATCAAAGCTTTTTAATTAATTGTTTTTTTTTTGATCGAGCTGTCAAACCTCTTTTTTAAAAGTTTAATCAAACTGTCAAACTTCATTTTTAACTTTTTTTTAATTTCAAATTTCAAAAAAAATTTTTGGCACAAGATTTTGGTATGTGCAATTTTTTTTTATTTTTATCCTTCTTTAAATAAACATTATTATTAATATTCACATTTTTTAGGTGTTTCTTGACTTGAAAACCGGTAAGCAGGACCCCGAAAAATACATATAAAAGTCAGAGATGATCGGCAAAATTTTGCCTTAAAATAAGCAAATGTTTTTACTAAGATCAATACGCAAAGTTGACTTCTGACTTTATAATTTATATTAGAATAAGCAAATTTTTTTTATGACATTTGTATATTAAAAAAATGAAATCATGGCTTTTTTTTTAATTTAATTAGTTGTATTTAGAATATACTTCCAGTATAATTGATTTTCAATTGCTAGCATAATGCCAAATTGCATAAATTAATTTTTACTGACGTATTTATTTATACTACTATATTTAATTATTTGATAATTCAAGTATTAACACTAAAACAAAAAGATTGTTCATTATTTTTTTATAAATTATAACAAAAACTTAGAATATAATTTATAAAATCATTTCTAAAAGAAGATTCTATTTCTAAAGAAAAAAAATATTAATACTACTTCACATATAAAACAAAAAAAATTCCACCCTATTCTCAACTTACTAAAAATTTCAGTTTAGTTTTAATCTAAAAACTATTTCTAATAGAAAAAACAATAGAAATATTAATAATACTTCTAAAATAAACAAAATAAAGCTAAAAAAGTCTTTACTTACAGTGAGCATTGGAGTTCCAGTCTGAATTCCAAGTTTCTAAGAAAAAAGTAAAAGGAATATTAGTGTGGTAATATTCCCAAAAAAAATTGACTATACTTTTCTCTTAACTCATATTTTTCCAAGATATTGGTATCTAAAATAATAAATTTTAGATTTAAGAAGTTGCTTTTAAAGAAAAATAATAAAAAGGAATATTAATAACATTCTAAACCAAATATTTTTTTTTAATAAAATGGCCTGTTGTTAAAAAAATATAACAGTAAAGGCCAAAAAAAAAAATTTATTGAATAAAACGGTTTGTTACAGACCTATACTTCTCCGCTAATTAATTACGTCATATTTCAGCGAACGGACCAATTCACTATTTATTATAAAATTACTATGAATTAATTACATCTGTCAAAATACATTACGTCTGTCAAAATAAATTTAATTAGTATTTTGTCATTTTGACGAAAAGTATATACAGACCAAAAAAAATTATTTTATTTTTTTCTTTCAATAAAACGGTCTGTTAAAAGTCAAAAAATTGAAAAAAAAAATTAGCTATTACAGTGCGGTACTTCTATAATAGGTACCCCTTATATCTTGTAATCTAATGGTCAGAATTTTATAAAATTTTAAAATTAGATAGCTTTTAAAAAGATAAATACATTAAGCAAATAAAAAAATTTTCTCAATTTTTTTTGCTGACATAATACAAAATCACATGACTTAAAATAAATTTGATTGGCTGATGCAATACCTAATGTTAATTAGAATTATGCATAATTTTTTATATATAATTTATTATTCATTATAATTATTTAAAGTAATTTGATTAAGTATATTATCAGGAACTTTTCTATGGGATTTATATTTTTTTTAGCAAGTTTTCCCATGATTCCTTTTTGAGAAATAGATATAATATAATTTGTAATAAATAAAAACTACCAAAATTTTTTTTGAATTTTTTTTCAAAATTTTTTTAACAAAGTATGGGTAAGTTTATGAGCTAAAATGATTTATTTGAATAAGCACTATCAAATGATTATTTTTTTTATGTTACACAAAAATCACTTATTCTCAAATTTTTCCCATTATAATAAATTACCTGAACTTCAAACTTATGTAGCACTAGCAAAATTTATTATTTTTTAATCTAACCCGATAAGTTTAAAAGCTCTTGATATGCTTTATTAAAATTATTGGTTAGAATTTTAAAATATTATTTTTTGCTAATGTGACATCTTTTTGAAAATGTCACATTATGACTATAAAATTGAGTTGGTTATAGAGGTACTGCACTGTATCAATCAGATTAGCTGTCAATTACGTATTTTCAAAAATTTATATATTATACTATGCGTAATGCTGCTTATTAAGGCATTCCAAGGCATTATGCTGCTAATTAGTAGAAAATCACTGGAATTCCAAGGCGTTATGCTACTAATTAGTAGAAAATCTAGAAAATCGCTGGAATTCCAAGACGTTATACTGCTAATTAGTAGAAAATCGCTGGAATTCCAAGGCGTTATGCTGCTAATTAGTAGAAGACTGCTGGAATTATATATATATATATATTTTATTAAAAAATACCGTTGACTACACAAATTAAAATATATGACATATATAAAAATGATTGTTATTACGCAAACTATATATATAACCTTTTAAAAAATCTCAAAATCTATGCAAATAAAATTTTATGACTTTTGGAAATTTTACTAATATGGTTAAGCAAACTTACATGTGACCTTTATATGTATTTTTCGGGGTCCTCAGTAAGCACAGATCAATCAGGTGATACCGTTATCCAAATCAGGTTCCCACCTTGTTATAGTTGTGTTACCAGGGGCGCTATGTTAACAGAAATTTAGTACGTTGATCGCTTAAAAATCTGCAGCTATCCAATTATAACAAAAGGAACATTAGATAATGTACTTGTAATGTACTGTATTTATAATCAAATTTACATTAATTTTATAATTAAATTTTAAATTTTACTACGTATCACCACTGGTATTCACCACTGGTGTCATGTGTTTATTATTTATCTATTAAATTATAGCCCTTGGATGCGGCTTATTTGTTTATTAACAATTTAGTCTAGCCCCTGATTAGTATATATTTATTAAACACGTTAGTATTTATTGAACGCGTCATCATTGTTACATCATATACAATAAAAAATTGCTACGCGTCGCTTCGCTATAAACAATGCTAGCTTCGTACATATTGTATCATCGCTGTGGCTTGTATTCTGTCATATACCCACGGCGCCTTCTCATTTTCTTTCTCTATCTCTGTCCAGTAGTTCTCTATTAGGTGACTGTTCTATTAGATTGCAGTAAATATCATATAGCCCATTGGTTAAAATATACTAATACACTCCCTTATATAATTTTCGTCAAAAAACAGTAATAGTCCTCTCAGGACCCCGGATATCTCCAAAACAGGTCATAAGTCACACTTTCGGCAGATTGGCCCATTTTTCAGGGGCTCAAAAAATCGTTTTTTGTAAATATCTCGGCATCCAGTGGTCCAATTTTGATGAACTATTTTTTAAATTGTAGAGCTAAATGAGGGCTACAAAATAAAAAAAGTTCATTAAAATTGAATTACTGGATGCTGAGATATTTACAAAAAACGATTTTTTGAGTTTTAGCAAAAAGGGGTGTTTTTGGCCAAAAGTCCATTATGACCTTTATATAGTGTTTGGAATCATGTAATAGTTATTCGAATAACTCGAGTATATTCGAGTATTCGAATAAGCATAGTGGTTATTCGAGTATTCATTTAGCCAAATATAGTATAGTTAAAATTCTAATTGGGCATTAAATCCTTAAATTTAATCATAATTCAGGCTAAAAATTATGTAAATCATTACTATAAAAGGAAATTTAACTTATTCGAATATTATTCGAATACATTTTATAAATTTAAATGAATACTCGAGTATATTTGAATATATTCGATTCCAAACACTACCTTTATATTAGATATCCGGGGTCCTGTTCTCTCAGTCCAACTTCCTTATAAAATTCTCATTAAAAAATAGTAATAGCCCTTTCTGTTCATATTGTATTACTTTTACTTATAGATAATGAATTAGATGAAATAGCCTGGCCTGAAAAAATCAATAACACATTGGAAAATCAATTATCCGGTTATAACGAAAGTGATACAGATGGTAGTGAGATAGTTAATGTAAATGAAGTTGTATTAACGATCAGTGATTTATTCAATGATTGGAAATCAGTTCAAGTGATTATTGATTTGTATGTAAAGCAAAATGGGTTTGTAGTAGCTAAAAGTTGCAAGGATGTTGATCCTATTGATAAATCTATTATCTGACGCTGTGAATATATTTGCTGGAAATCTGGAACTCATCAATCAAAGAAAGTTGAAGATATTAGTTTACACTGGAAATGTTCATCGTACAAAACAAATTGTCTGTGGCAAACTAGTTTTTATCTTGGGAAAAAATCAAATCTCATACATTTTACCAAATTTGTACAGGAATATAACCATCAATGTGATCCAAAAACTATTGAATTAGCACCAAAAAATCTACGGCATCCACAACTAATCATCGACAAAATCGAGCACTACACCACAAATGGCTGAACAGCAGTATAAACTGCTTGTTCAAGAATTTCCCCAGTATAATATTGCAAAGAAGAACTTATATAATGCAATTCAAAAGTTCTGGGGGTTAGAATTTATGATAAAACTAATGCTGTCACGATACTTTTGTCTTTATTAAAGCAACGGGAAGATGATCCAGATTATGTTGTCATACCATGATTAGAAGGACCGGCCAATGAGCTGATTGGGCTATTTTGGATGACTAGTTATCAATGTAACGATCTATGGCCAAAATATTATGACGTTATTGTATATGATACAACCTCAAAAATAAATCGATATGAAATGACGCTCAGTCTATTTGTTGCTATAGACAATAATTATAAAACAAGAATTGTAGCATAAGCGTTGACTAAATATGAAAATCAGGCCAATTTTAATTGGATTCTCCAATGTACATTGCAAGCATTCAACAATCTTCCATCTAAGGTTTTATTTTCTGACAGTGACCTGGCCATAATAGCAGCTGTTCAGGTAGTTTATCCACAAACACGCCACTTATTATGTATTTACCATCTCCTTGAAAATGTAAAAAAGAAAGCCAAATCTAAGCTTCAAGTGATATGGCATCAAATTTTGTTGAAGATTTTTACACTATAAGGAATAGCTACAGTGAAGAACAATTCAATACGAAATATCAAGAAATGTTGGCCAAGTACGAGCTGTGTCGTCCATATCTTGAAAAATGAATTTATCCTAGTCAAGAATCTTGGGCTCGATATTGTATTTCAAAAATATTTACTGTGGGCATAGAAAGCACACAGCGTGTAGAATCGATAAATGGCACTATAAAAAAACTTGTTGACTGAGGCACTTTGTTAAAAGAGCTAGTAACGGCCATTAAACGCAAATTAGACAAGAAATCTCATTATACCTGAATTAATGATTTTTATGAATCAAATCCGTCAGTTAGGCTTCGTTCAACTTATAATACCATTTTTAGGGGTCGTCTAAAGCAGAGTCAAATCACGTGATTCGATATAATATGAGTGAACTAATTTTTTTATGAATCAAGTTTAACATAAACTTGAAAATCATAAAATAAGTGTATTTTAGCCTGCTCTACGAGTTTACTTAAGGTTAAAAGGTAGATTTTGAATACTGGTTTTCACTTTATATATTAGCAAAAGCTTTTTTGCCGATCATATCCAAAAATGGATAGACAAAAATGAAAAGTCAAATAAATCGAAAACGGCATTCAAAACTCATTTTGTCATTCTAAGTAAACTTGCAGAGCAGGCCAAAATACATTTAGTATATATGTTTAAAAGGTCATATATATATTGCGAAAAATTTTATTTAGAAATAAATTTTTTTTGAAGTCACGTGATTTGACTCCGCTTTAGACGTCCCCCATTTTTAAAGCCTATTTCCTTGTCAATTCAAAGAGCTCAAATGAACCAATCATTGCTTTATCAAGCTAATTTCAGTTAGTTTCAATTAATCAGATTGAAGATGAAGAAAGCAATGTTAATAATGGTATATTAGGACATTCATATGATATACCTCAAATTCGTTTACAGGACCTCCTTAATGGTATATCCTACAA
This sequence comes from Rhizophagus irregularis, assembly GCF_026210795.1. NCBI lineage: Eukaryota > Fungi > Glomeromycota > Glomeromycetes > Glomerales > Glomeraceae > Rhizophagus > Rhizophagus irregularis. The sequence continues at coordinate 716,191 of NC_089439.1, forward strand.
TGATATTATTGAGATTTGTGAAGTATCATATATTGCATCAAAAACTTCCAAATTACACTATGTTGTTATACTCAAAGACGCGACATTACTTTGCACCTGTATGTTTATTGTTAATCAAGGAATGATATGCCATCATCAATTCAGGGTGCTTATTCAGTCAGACAATGTGATATTTCATATTTCGCATATTCATACACGTTAGTTTAATTTGAGTTCAGATCTACCTACCAACTCAACAGGTTTTATTACGCTTATAAATGGTGAAAAAAATCATACAACGATACCATTGAGTTATATGAATCAATTAAGAACAGATAATGTATACACTATGACAATCAGAGAAAAGGTCAATAAAAAATTCAATATGGTGCCGTGATGTCTATAGCTAAAACGAGCATTCAAATTGCCATTACGGAAGGTGTTACAGCTGAATTAATAGGAATTTTAACGCAGTTTATCATGAAATATCGTAGAAGCACCAGTTTAAGCATTGAAAATAGTACTATTTCTTTCTCAAATACCATAGATGCCATATATTGTATAGCATGGGTTTAAGCTTTGAAAATACTAAGAACTTTATTTTTTTTCAGGTACCGAATCATTACAGGATTCGCAAGGACTTTCTATTCAAGATAATCCTTAACCTTTATCCATTCTTCCTGATATATCAAATCCTGAGTATCACAAACCAAAAGGATGACCTTCAAAGCGGTATAAATCGACGGTAAAAAATAATCGTATTACATCAGAAAAACCCGATGATGTAACAGTACAGAAAACGTGTAGTTATTGCTCCGGAAAAGATTGTAATATTCATGGATGTCCAAAATACAAAGCTGAATCATCCGCTAACAAAGAAAACGTAGTTTTACATTGTTGGGTATGGTGGTTAATAATGTAATAGTTAAGTTGCACACTTGCACTCAAATAAACAAAGATTTAGCTTGTATCAATTTCTTTTATTAAATATATTTCTTTTAAATTTATTACAAAGTTTTTACATATAGATTATAATAAAAATTTCATTTCTGCGCATTAAGAAATTGCGAAGTCACATGATATATATGATCATGTGACGCCGGTACTGACCACCAGTGGTGGTAAATAGCAAACTTCTTAAATTTTTTACAATTTATTGTTAATAAATTAATATTACAATTAATGTATTGTACGATGTCCTACAAGACTAAAATACATTTAGCAAATTTTTGGTTATTAGCAAAGTATTTCATCTAATTTCACAAATTTAACACTTCAAAAAATAAAATAAAATAAAATAAAAATTTTTAAAATAAAATAAATATGAAACAAAAAAAATATTTTTGAAATCTTAAAAAATGATTTAGTCAATAGTTGTATACTCGCAGATACATTGCACAAATGTCTCGATTAAATTATTCCAACTGATGTTTGAGGTTATTTAAGATTATTATTCCAGCTCGTCACTATTTCAAGACTGGTTTTTGTTAAAATTTTATCGAAATATTATTGAAAACTTAGCAAAAAATGTCGTCACAAGATAGATACGAATTCAAAAATATTGGGTGACGAACACATAACTGCTAAGTCACAAAACACTAAGTTTCTGACATTAAATTGATATGTTTACCAGAATTAAGATAATTCAGCCAGTATTACCTTAATCTTGGCCAAGTTTATAATTTATAATGAACATTAACAAATAAAAAGTAGCTTATTATCATGTTTTACAGTTTCAGATTCAACTTTTTTTATGATCTTATCATACAAGTTTTAACATATTCCTGCAATCTTGTTGCATTTTTGTTCATTCAGAATTACAGTATTTATATTTATATCATTTTTTTATTGGGATTTATTGTTTCTTCAGATTTTGATTAAAAAAAAAATTTTATGTTACAATAACATAATGTAACATATAACTTATATGAAAATTACCGTAACATAACAATAAATTTTATAAATTACGGTAATTTTACATCCCTATCTGTATGTTCGGAAGAGGGTTCATGATCTAGCTCCTACTCATTTTTCTATTTTACACCAAGGTGGCAATATTCTGATTCTGCAAGGGTCAGTTGTATTTTGGTTATCAGTTGTTATAATTACTTTAGGCTTTAGTAGTGATAGGGTCCTTGTAATTTTTTACTGTAACTCAGTTTACTTTGTGATTTAAAAATAAAAAAAAAATTATAGTATTTATAGTATAATTATATTATAATGTACATCACTTAACATCAGTATTATGTACAGCAAATGTTTATTACTAGATGTTGCAAATAATGGATATTGTCAATAAATATTACTTGTACATTAAAAAGAATGAATATTGCAATGTACATGATTTGCATAAATGTACATGTAATGCACATTTTTTCTGTAACTTCCTGATGGTGGATCAATGAATCAGATGCGGAGATAGGTGAAGATGACGGGCTGTCAGTCTTTGATGAGCTGCGCAGTCTCAGAAAATTGCAAATCATTTTATCCTTATTGCAAAAAAACTGCCCAATCAGAATGAGAAGAATGGAATATTACATCTACCATCTTGACGAGGCAAAAAGTATGAAGAATATCAATCATCTCGCAAATCTTGCTTTTTCTTTTCGTTTGTTAATTTGTGGCAGATCAGATAGTGGAAAGACTAATATGATTCTTAATCTTTTCCTTAGAAATAAAATCTAGCGTCTGCAAAAGAAAAAGAAAGGGGAGAGGCAGGCTCTGATAAACCTTGACGCCTCCCTCACTGTTATGTAAAAAATAATGATCTAGTTCTAATCGGAAAGCATATTCACGAACCCAAATGGGTATTGGTTAAAAATTACTACAAACTATTTGCAGAAGCCCTGAAGCTATATCAGGAAAATATAACATTTTGCGTATTAAAGGCAGATTCCATCCTAGAAGTAACTAAATTTTCCCCAGATAGAAATACTGTTGTAGTCTTCAAGAATATTTGCGCTGAATCGAAGAAGATACAGGATCGAATTGTTCCATATTTCATTAGCAGCTGACATCAAGGTGTATCAAGCATATACGTGAGTCAGAAGTATACACAAACTCCTAAAATAATTCATGAAAATGTCTTACATTTAGTTCTGTTCTGAGGTGCGAGAAGTTAGGATGATATAGCCAGAATTGTGTGGCAATATACTGATTATCCTAAAAAAGCATCTAAGGTTATTGATAGGCATTTGCGAAACTGAAACTTTGTGGTTTTTGATTTTACTAAGGCAATAAACGATCCATTAGCGATTAGTTTGGGCTGGAATGAGCCCCTGAAGTTGGGTTAGTTGAAGACTTCAGATAAGTGAGAAAAGTTTCTGCCTTCCGCACCTTCATTTTCAAATCCTTGATTTCATGGCACAACTGGTAATTGGACTCAATCAATCTCTTACGCGTCTTAGTCAAATCCTGCATTAATCGTCCAAAAGTTTCCCTATTGTGTTCGAGCAATTGCCATTTAAAGGCAGTAAGCTCTGGCGGTAGGGAAGGTAATTTATGAAATTTATTGTTACGTTATGGTAATTTTCTATAAGTTACGTTACACTATTTTATTGTAACATTTAATTTGATATAAATTAAAGATGATCAAAGATAATCAATTTTTAAAAAAATGCTGAAACAAAGATATTCTTTCTGGTCAGAATTTGAAGAAACAATAGACTCCAATGGAAAAAAATGATATAAATGCATATATTGTAATTCTGAATGGGCAAAAAACGTGACAAGATTACAAGAACATCTTAATACTTGTCTTGCAAGGAAAATTACAATGGAATCCATCGTATCTGAACCTAAACCTACTGTAAACCAAACTAATAAACGTAAACAAACTACTTTAAATCACTATATGCCTTCTTTTACAAAACAAGATCAGGAAGAATTAGAATCATTATTAGTTCGTGCATTTTGCAGTACTGGAATTCCTTTTAATATAATAGAAAATGTTGATTTTTAAGCATTTTTACAAAAAGCATGTCCTTCATTTCAAATTCCGTCACGTCACACATTATCTGGTAATTTACTAAATAAAGAATATAAAGATTTGAAAAAATTAGTCCGAAATGTTTTTAATGAAACACCATATTTTTGCATAACTAGTGATGGATGGTCAAACATAAATAAAGCTCCAATAGTTAATTACATGATAACAACTCCAAAACCTATTTTTTATAAATCAGTATATACAAAAGAAGAGCATCATACTGGGGAAAATATAGCCAAAGGTATAGAAGAATGTATGATATCAATTGGAATTGACAAATTTACGGCTGTAATAACTGATAATGCTAATAATATGAAATCAGCATGGAGAATACTTACAGAAAAGTATGCTGATAAGATTTTTCTTGGATGTTGGGCACATGGAATTAATTGTGGGTAAAAGATATAATGAAACACAAATGGGCTAATGATATCTTAGAAAAAGCGAAACGATTGGCTTTATATTTTCGTAATCACCAAATTCCATTAGCTACACTTCGGAGAATACAAAAAGAAAAGTATGGATATGAAGTTGCTTTAACATTAACTGTTGAAACAAGATGGATGTCAGTGTTTGAGTGTTTAGATCATATTTTGAAAACAAAAATTGCAATGAGAGCATTGTTGGCAGAAGAAAATATTATTTTAAATCAAGAAATTAAAAATTACATTATTGATGATTGTTTTTGGGAAGAACTTAAAAATCTTTGTGATTTTTTGGGACTATTTATAAATTTTATACGAAAATTAGAAGGAGACGAACCTTATCTTTCATCAGCTTTTGTAACATTACGAGATATTGAAAATAACATTTTATTAAATAATAAAATTCCAAATGATTTAGTTGAATATTCAATAGATAGAGCTAAATATCGGTAGGACAACTTTTTATATAATTCTGCAGTTATTGTTGTATATAGATTAGATCATAGATTTAATGGAGAACTAGTAAATAGTGGTAATTGGCATGATATTATAGAAGAAGAAATTATACATATTGCTGGAAAAGAGAATGAAGTTCGGGTATTAATTGAATTAAGTGAATATATAGGAAGACGCAGAGGATTTGCTAAAAAACATTTGTGAAGTGGATTAAATCAAATGCCAATTAATTGGTGGAATTTATTAAAGTCAAGATACCCACTACTTAGTTCGGTTGCAATTAAAGTTTTATCAATTCCGGCTTCTTCAGCAGTAAGTAAAAGAAATTGGTCTACATATAATTTTATTCATTCCAAATTGCGAAATAGAATGGTTATTGATCGAGCAGAAAAATTAGTATATATATATTGGAATATTAGAATTCTTCGAGAATTGGAAGTGCCACTTATGGTCAAAGAATTAATTAAAAGTGGCGTAAAAATGAGTGATTTAGAATCAGATGACGAAAAGTTAGGTGAAGAATCAGATAAAGAACTGGAAGGTGACATTGATAACAATTTCAAAACTTTAACAGAATATGAAGAAAGTGAGTTTGATTTAGATTTAGATGATTGATATGTATTTCTTACGATTTAAAAATAAATGATTATGCAATCAGCGGTTCGTTGCCATTTCTATAAATTTAAAGAAAAACATTAGTACTGTTTTATAGTACTGTTTTATTAAGTAAATGCTGACGTTCTCCCATACTCACTCATTTTGCCTTTTAAACAGTTTCCCAAAGCTCTGTTTTCCTACAAAATAGAAGAAGGAACATTACTAATGGTTAATTAAGTAAATGCTGACGTTCTTCCTCATACTCACCAATTTCGTCTTTTAATTAGTTTTCTAAAACTCCGTTTTCAACAAAATTTAAAAAATATTAAGTTCTTTAAGTAAATTTTAGTGTTCCTTCTTGGTCTTACAAATAGTTTCTCTGTTCCGATCCCATTAAAAAAAAATCAAGAAATAAAAAATTTTATAAATCGGTCACACCAAAAAAATAATTATGTAATTAAATTGCGCCCGATCTTTTTTTATGCAACAAATCTTTCATATAAATTATAAAGTATAAGAGAGAAAAAACTCTTTCTGCTTCTGTCACTCACCATAGTTTTCGCGAATAAATTTATTTACAAAACTGGCATATTTTAACTCTTCATACCCAGGCTTTACAGAACATATATTTGAACTTGACAATATGGCGCCGCCAACGTCTCTACCTTCACAACGTACACGCTCAGAAACAGCCAAACAAAAGGCTGACTCACAAAGTGACAGTTTCGCTAAGAGTTCTTTTCGTGAAAATAATACCACTGCTCAGGCAAAAGATTCTCCCTTAGTCAACGTTAATAAAACTCTGGAGCCTAAAGAGGCTTTTAACAAGCGTACTGAAAGAAAGAAGAAACAACAACAAATAAGGTTCACAACACAACCTGGACATATTGGAGACGCTTCTTCTTCTCCAGTCTTCTTGGTATCTTCGCCTGGAATGGATAATAACAATATGGGCCAATCAGTTTCTATGCCTCCGGTCAATCCAGATGATGTAAACAAACAAACAAATGATCAGCCAATCGATGATCATGTTAGCCCTGATCAAAACAATGCTGAAAAGAGTGACCATATGATGCATGATCAACAACCAGATTTACCTGATATAGAAATGATTGTGGATGATCCAAATGATGTCACGCAAGTACATAAACTAGAATAAAACAGGATTATCGCTAAGCTATCAATTCCAGTTTCTGATTTGTCTTTATTAGAAGAATATAAAAAATTCTTAAAAATGGTGCATAATAATATACTAGAAGATGTTAGGCTGAAACAAGATGATATTACTAGCCTTACTATTCAGGTTACTACACAAAAAATTATAAAGAATCCGCTTAATGATACAACTTCAGCTCAAACAGAAGATACAAGTGCGTTTAAGAAAATTGTAGGAATTTCCTTACAAGCAATCCTTATTACGCAAGAAACATTTACAACCTTAAAAGAGATTCCATATACTTGCGATGAAATAGAATATCATTTTGAAGAAGTCATTACACGAAGAAATAGAATCAAACAGAATAATCAACAATCACGTGATCGTGTTATACAAATTTTTAATGCCTCGCTTCAGATCACTACGGCTATTGTTAAGCCCTTCATGAGGAAATATGGCGAGTTGATTGAAGATGAATGCTATTCTAGAAGGCCACATGTACATGTCCCTAATAAACAAGTAATATATATTACTTATAAAAATGCTGATAGTGTTAACCGTTTTTATGATAATAATTCATTATGGATATATGGTGAAATGCTTTATGTTACACCATTCCTGATGAATAATGATATTAGAGAAAATTTACGAAAGTTCTGTAAAAAACTCAACGGGATACCATCGAATGCTCAAGCAATTGAATTCAAAGAGTTTATTGACACATCAGATGTAGTAGAATTCTATATACCACGTAATACATATACAAACGAAACACAGAAATATGCTTATGTATATTTTAGAAGCCGAGAAGTTATGGAAGCAGCAATGGATAAACTTCTAATTATCAGAGAAAAACAAACAGAGTGGTCTGATCCTAACGTACAATCATGCTTCCGTTGTGGATATACAGGCCATTATATCAGAGATTGTGATTATATATCACCACACAGACGACCAATGAGAAAGAATGATTACTTCCGTCAAATCAGAGAAATTAAACGAAGTCATCTTAACCAAAGTAATACTAACTCTCAACAAATTCCTTCAACATACGCCCAAGCTGCGGCAAGAGGAACAAGAAGGAATAATCAGAATAATCAACAACAACAACAATATGATGAAGAATCGTCACAAATGAATTATCGTAACAAATACCCTAATAGATATTGGAATAAGAGAAATATTAATCAGAATTATGAAACGGAAAATTATATAGATTCTTTTGAAGAAGAAGATGAAAATTATAATATGGAAGAATCTTCAATGTATGATTGGGATGAGCCTCCTAAAAATCAGACGTAACTTCAGATCACATGATCTTTCTGAAGGAACTAAAAAAGGAGGATCGATGCATATGAGCGATAATGAAAAAGAGGTACATGTACAATGACAAACTAATGAAAATTTACAAGAGATTAAAAATGATTTCGCAAAAATTAAAGACATGATGGACTGTATGATTAAAGAACAAAATGAAATGAGAAAAGAGTTAAATACGATCAAAATCCATCATAATCCAAACTTAAAAGATCGTACAGCTGCACCTTCTGGAGATGTTCAAAATAAGAAAAGAGGAGGTTTAGTTTTCAATAGTAATAACAAAAGGGTTCGAAATGACGAATCTAGCGGATCAGGTACCAATGCAGCTAATAACGTTTATTTGCTCTCTAACAGAATGGATAAAGCTGATGATACCATGAAAGCTATGATGAATATGTTGCAAAATATGAGTTCAAAGTTTGAAAAAGTATATCAAAACCAAGATAATAATAACAACAGTAACAAAAAACAAAAAAGCACTGTTATTAAGGGGGATAACAACGCTTCTACTTCAAATAACAATAATAATTAATAATGATGGACAATCAAATTAATATTAATATCCAACATATACAATTAAATTCCAATAACCCCCTTTTACTGATGGAAAAAGAAAAAGCAATGATCCTATTCATATACGAAACTATAAAAAAAGAATCAAAAAAAAGAAGAATTCACAACAAAATAATAAAAATAATCACAATTCTGATCATAATCATCAAAATATCGAACTTACAACCAAAGTTTTTTTTAATATAGCTACATTGAATATTAGAACACTTAATCAACTAAAATTGATGAATATTTATGATATTCTGAAAAAATATAATTTGGATTTTTTAGCATTAACAGAAACAAAGATTAATATTAAGAATGCAAAATTTATGGCAAAAGAAATAGGAATTAACGAAGAATACATTATACAAGGGACTATAGATAATAACAAACAAAATAGTACAGGCGTAATAGTTTTTATTAAAAAACAAATAGCAAATAATATTAGTGACGTTCAAGTTCAATTAGGAAGAATAATTAAAATTGATTTTGAATTCAGTAAATATAACAAATTATCAATTATTTCGATATACAATAAAAGTGGAAATTGTAAACAAGCTAGGGAAGAACAACAAACTATTAATCAGTTAGTTATTAATATGATCAAAACTTCTAGAAGAAATCAACAACAAATTATAATTTTAGGAGATTTTAATCTAAATTATGGAAAATATGAAAAATTAAGAAATAGAAATGTTAGAATAGATAACCAATTTAATATTTTTAAATACTTAGAAAATCATGATTTTATAGATGCACATAAGAACTTACTAGATATAGATGACCAACAATTAGAAGAAAGATATAGCTCCTTTAAAAACTATGCTACCTTTTCTAGAATAGACTACATCTGGATATCAGGAAACTTAGACAACGCCTTAATAAATGCGAAGATAATACAAAATGAATATAACGATACAGATCATAAACTTTTGATAGTTAAATTAGATAGAAAAGAGTTACTACCACAATCAGTACTAAAGAAGACGAAAATTCCATCGTATAGAATTAAATACAGTTATGATAAACTAACAGATGAAAAGAAAGAACAAATTAGAGAAAGTGCAAAAGCAGAATTAAATAATCGTATAGAACAATTTACACCAAATAATATAGAAGAAAAATGGAATATATATAATCACGTCATATCAACAGTCAAAAAAAAGGGGATAGAACATACAGAAATTAAAGTCATAACTGAAAAACCAGATGAAGAATTAAAAACTAGCATGGTTTATAAATTTTATAGATTTATAGTTTATCTTAGAAGATGTGTTAAGAAAAAACGGAAACTTTCTTTGCTTAAAGAAAAATGGAAGATTATTGTTAAAAACTTACAAAAAATGCTTGATTCTTTAGATATAGGTGGAGATTTCTATTTAACAAGTTATAATTTTAGTAAATTGTTGTATATGATATATATTAAAAAAGCAGAAGAACTGTTTAGTATAGCGCAAATTAATCTTAACACGGAATTAATGAAAAGGAAAGAAAAGAAGATTACAGAAGCAATAGAGAAAAGACAACAAGACTTAGAATTTGATAAAAAACGGATGATAGATAATGTTATGGAACGAGAATTTAAAAAAATACATATAGATAGAGTAATTACTAAAGACGAAGAAGGAGATGATATTCTAATCACAGACGAAAATGAAATTAAGAAAATTGTTGCTGAGCACTTCCAAAACTGTGCTGGATCTATAAATAGAATTAAAGAAATTCCTCAGGATTGGATTGATGAATATCAACCTAAAGATGAAATTTCATCATCAATATATGATAGTGTTCTTAAACCAATATCAATAGAAGAATTATTAGAAACAGCTAAAATGCTTCCTGGGGAAAAAGCTACGGGACTTACTGGAATGTCATACGAAGATATAAAACTAACTATAGAACCATTAAAAGAATTAATACAAGAAATTTTTAATGACATATTAGAAACAGGAAATTTACCAAAAGATTGGTTACGAGCTCATATATATCCAATACCAAAACCAAAACCATGGCGTTATGATTTAAACAATACACGACCAATAACCCTACTAGAAACAGCAAGGAAATTTTTCGTTAAAATACTAACAAATCGTTTGTCAAACATTTTTATTACTAATGATATTTTAAAAGGTTATCAATTTGCAGGACTTCCAAAAAAATCAACATTTGAACCCTTGAGAATTGTAAATGAAATTATAAATTATGCAAATGATAACAAAAAAGAAATGTGATAAAGCATACGATAGAATCAACATCTATATGCTAGAAAAAGCTTTAGAACGAATCAAGATCCCGAAGAAGATAATATATATTTTGACAAATTTATTTAAAAATAGAACAAATCAAGTATTTATACCAACAGGATTAACACAACCTTTTGAGATGATAACAGGGATAGACCAAGGAGAAATAATTTCACCTCTTTTATGGATAATCTACTACGACCCTCTTCTTACAAGAATTAGAAATACAAACCTAGGATTTAAAATGGAAACTCAAGAATGTATAAATATTTATGAAAATATCTTCAGACCAAGATCTATTATTTTCCCTGGTTGTGCATATATGGACGACACTGGATTTATTGCAAATAATAAGAGAAATTTAGAAAAAATCCTTGAGATAGCAGATTCATTCTATAGACTTAACGACATCAAAATTAATAAACAAAAGTCTGAACTTTTACTTAGAAAGAATATTAACAAGAAAAATCCTCTCGATAAGAAAGTTAGAATTATTTTTGGTCTTGATACAATTGAAGTTGAACCCACAACACGTGATCAGTCATCAAGATTTTTAGGAGTATGGATAAATGCATATAATGACAACAAACACGTCAAACAACAAATCAAAAATGAAATTAAAGCTATTATCAAAAACTTATCCAGCAAAAAGGGTATTACCGACAAGATGATGATTTACCTCTTTAACGCTCTCATTATTTCAATTGTTGAATATAGATCTCAACTTTACGTTATTGAAGATGTTAGTCTAGATAAACTCATGGCTCCATTTAGAATGTTCATCAAAAACAAATTAAAATTTGCTAAAACAGCTTCAAATGCTATTTTAGAAACTAATTTTATTTACAATTTGAATAATTTCGTAGCAAATCAAAAACAGGCAAAGATTACTAATTTTACTCTACAGATAAATGATAAAGGCGTTTTAGGCATGATAATGAAAATTAGATTTATGGATTTACAGCGTCAATTACTTCTAGAAAATCATCCATTATATATAATCGACGATAAAGTATTACAAATTATTAAGCGTATCAACAAAAAAAAATATATAGGACATTTTATAGTAAACAATATTAAACTCATGATAGAAAATAATTTTAATATACTAAAAAATGACAAAATTTTAAGTGATTTCAGTATTGAAGGAGGACCAACAGCTTTGAGGGATATTTTATCAATAGAAGTATATACAGCAAATTTTAAATTTTTTAAGGATAATAATATCATCTTTTTAGATCAGATTACTACTTTGGACAATAGGTATATACTATCAATAGAAGAATTGGAATCTAGAAGTTTTATTAAATTAAACAAAAAGAAGAAATTACAGAAATACACGAAGTTTTACCATGAAATTATTGAAGAAATGACTTACTCCAAAGCCACTTACAGTATTAAGTCGGAAAAATTAGCAAATATGGTTGAATTAGATGATGACATCTGTAATATGAAAGGTACAATTTTGATTACTGCAGAAACTAAACCCAATAAAGGAGCTACGATTATTTCAAAATTATCAAGAGGAGTTTATCAAAATAGAATAGTATTTGGAAAAATTGTTGAATTGGATTTAGATAACAAACTAGCATTTTCAAATCATTTTGAAAATATATCAATGGAAAAAGAAAAAAATTTAGTTTTAAAAAAATGTGGAGGATGTGAAATTGGAATACAAAATGCGTCGATATTCAAAGATAAAGCAAAAACTAAATGTCTAATCATAGAAAGAATGGATAATACATTTTTAATATCAGCAAATAGATGGAATGGACACAATCATAATAAAGCATTAGGAAATAATACTTATTTTTATGAAGGTATTAGTGAATATTATTTTTCAGAGCTATAGGTATAACTATGCTTTTAGAACTGGAATTTTATATGATCATTCAAGGATAAAGGAATATGTCAATGAATACATCATTTCAAAAGATAACATAGATAAGTTTTTAGAAAAAAGAAGTCAATATAATATAGCACATCAAAAAATTAGACGAATAAAAGAAAGAATAACTAACAACAAATCAGAGAAAATCTTATTCTATATAGATGGCTCGGTCAGAAATCAAGGGACAGAAAATATCAATTCAATTTTTGGTGTTATGATATATGATGAAAATAATAATTTGATAGATAAATATTTTTCAACAATAGAACAATGGATCACATCAATTAAGGCAGAAACGATGGCATTCTTTACAGCTCTTCTAATGATACCTCCAGGGAAAAAATGCACTGTTTATACAGATTGTCAGAATATAGTCAATAACTTTAATTTATTAACAAGTGATATAGTGGTAACAACAACACGTGATATATTGAAATTCTCAAACAACAATGCTATTTGGTTTAATATTAAGGAACTTTTGGAAGATCAAACGCTAGATGTTAAAATAGTTAAAGTAAATGCACATTCAGATGACGTTTTACATAATCAAGTAGATAAAGAAATTAAAGATAGTTATGAATTAGATTATAGTTTAACTAATACGCTAGTCATATATAATGCAGAACAGTATAAATTTCCTCTTGTTTGGAATGGACATTTAATAGAGATGAATATACGACATTTTGTTAGATTAATAACTAGAATAGAGGGATTAGAAAAGTTCTTAAATCTAAACAGAAATAAACGATATAGATTTTTAGATGTAAAATGGAATATAGTTTTTTATTATTTAAACAAACAACAAGAAGAAGAATATACATTTTTGACAAATAAATGGATTGAAAAACAAAAACGGATGAAGATACAAAGACTGATAGAAGAAATTCCTACGATAGAGCAGTTAAAAAAATCCTCATATGATTTATATTGTGGATTCAAATGTGTTATATGTAATAAGAAGAAAGAAGATTTTATTCATGTTTGGACCTGTAGATATAATAGGAAAAAAATGAAATTTATAATTGAGAAATGTATAGACAAATTGCGTATGCTCTTAATAGAAAAAGGAGTCAAAAATATTACAACAGAAGAAATTATCAATTTAGATGTTTTTGGAAATAGATTTACTAATGAAAAATTTAATTTTGTGGATTTAATCAAAGGAATTTTTCCATCACAACTTTATGAGTTTATTCTAGGTAAATTGGGAGGTAATCAGAAAAATAATGCAATTGATATAGGGACATGTCTTTTACAATATATATTTGAAGAAACAAAAAAACAAGTTTGGGAACCACGCTGCAATCTTTTGGCACAACTTGAAAAAAATTATGAAATTACTAAACAGGATAAAAGAAAACAAGATTCGTTATTTTTAGAAGAAAAAAAAGAAGAAATAACCAACCGCCCAAATTGTTTTGACAGAAGATATAGATTTTTAGAGGGCGTTAGAGAGTATATTTTATTTGGAAAAGAAATCCTGGGTTTTACAGTAGTTGTGAACCGGGTGGGTAAGATAATTGATCATTTTTATAACCGTTCTTGTTATTTCTACTGTTTTTAAACAGTGGAGTTTTGCTATTTTTATTTTATTATTTTACTTCAACTTTGGTTACCGTTGGTAAGGTTTTATGTGTTAACTCTTTACTAAGGTTTTTTACAAGATTTGTTATCAGATAGTTTTTACTATAGATCTTATATCTGTAAATTGGCACTCTGTACTGGTTTTTCTTTAATAAATAAATATGCGCTTTGCGCCTTTTGCCTACCAAAAAAAAAAAAAAAAAAAAAAAAATCTTTCATATAAATTATATAACCCGGCCAAAATTAGTTTTTAACTGAGTAATGCTGGCCGAATCAGCTTAATTCTGGTAAACATATAAATGTAATGTTACATCAAGTCTATGTAACTTACAACGTAAGTTACGTAACGTAATGTAACGTAACGTAACACTTAGCATCCCTACCCCTATCGCCCACTTTTTCACAAATAAAAAATTTTTCACACTTATCCTCGTATACGGCCGTTTAGCCAATAACATTTCGCAAAAATAGCTATAAAAGCCGTTATGTCTATCACGTTACTCTGTCTTGTCAAAGGAAATACACTCGCGAACGCTTTCCCTGTCGATATTGAGAAGGACCAGCTTGTTGGCCACCTCAAAAAGGTTATTAAGGCGGAAAATCCGCAAACTTTCGCTAATGTAGACGTCAAAGACATTAAGCTGTGGAAGGTGGAAATTGGTGGCGATCACCTTGACGATCAGTTGAAGAATCTAAAGCTCAATGGCAGTGACGAGCTGTCCGCAATAAACGAAATTGGAGACTACTGGACCGAGAAGCCACCCAAGAAACATATTCACGTCTTAGTTGAACCACCCGTGACAACTACTGCTTCGAACGAGGTATTGGAATTAAGGGAGAAACTCGCTTCGTTACAAGCATTACTCAACAAGTCTGTCCATGGTACGTAAGATTCTGCCAAGAAATCATCATATTATGAAACCATTTCCTCAAATTACTTAACCTGGTTGTTGCATTACAGCGTTCGATGTTGTTGTGAGTCCGAAACGAACGAAGAGCTTCAAGTGGACCGTGAACATCGAAAAAATTCCATGCGTGAAATGGAGAAACCGCCGGCACTTGAAAATGATGGAGCAGTACTCAACATAATAAATGACAGTGGAAAGTTCTCCCCTCGTAATGATCAGGACCTGCGTAAGATACTCCAGCTGTTCGTATCAAATGTCAATCTCAAGTTTACTGTACTCATTGAGACTCCCTCGAAGCCCTTCAACGAATGGACCTTTCCGAAAGTATGCGAACTCTACGGTCTTAGCGATGACCCGAACCCTAGTATCGACGTGTATCCCGTTTTTTCGTGTGGTAGTGCAGACCTAAGTAGCGAACAGTCTAAAGCTGTGGTTAAACATCTATTGGCCGAACTGAAACTCCGCCAAAAGACTACTCCATTAGACATGACATATGAGGCAACGAAATCCATTTATTCTTACTGTTATCTGGCCAGCGGTGTATCGTTCTACGACGAAAAAATCAAAATCATACCGGAAAAACTCATCACAGGACATAACGGTCAAGGAAATCTCGATTATGCAATAGAATGTCGTTCGACTAATAGGGTCGTTGGTTTAGTTGAGGTTAAAAGGGATGACTTTAAACAGGGTTTCGCACAGGCCACAGTTCAGATGGAATCATCATTGACGTGTCGTAAACGCAAAGTGAACGAAATAGACGATTCTTACGGTTTAGATAAAGTATGGGGGATTGTAACTGATGCGGAAAAATGGTACTTTATGGAGTGTATGCTAGACGGTGAAGGGAAACCATCGTTCAAGTTGTCAGAACCGGTGATCGTCGTATACAAAGACGAGAATTTGCAAGCTAAGGTGGAAAAGGTCCTCGGGCATATTGTATGGTTGTTGGAAGAGGCACAGAAGCCGATGGAAGCTTCTCAAAGTGGTGAGGGATCGAGGGAAATAAAAAGGTCAAAGTCATTGAGCAAAATCGTGGGGAAGTGAAATGAAATGAACGAGTAAGTTAGTGTAGATTAACATAACATAGCGGGTCAGACGTTAAAATCATGTATCACGGGCAATAACCCGAATCATTGTATTTATTTTCGCATGTATCACGGGCGTAATGTCCCGATTTGTATTTATCCTTCAGTCTGTATTAATAAAACATTGATTTTTTCGACGTTACACGTCATTCACTCGAAAACATGCACACACGTTTTAAATGGCAAAGAAACCAATATCATCTAATGTACTAATGTAACCACCCCTCTTCGTGATATTTCTCTCATAAAACCCCTGAATCGTATTCTTTTTGATTTTCCCTCCAAGTTCACGAATTTCAATTGCGACGAGAAGGCATATCTCCTCCGTATTAAGTCCTTTTTCATCCCTTATCTGATCGAAAAGTTGCTTGAATCGGGTCCAGACAGTTAAGCTAATACCTCTGAATGTTATTGGACCAGAATCTACAAATATAGCGAATTGTAAGTTATGGATACATATATGAAATATAAATTCCGGATTGCTTACCAGAACTTCCAGACGAATTTGCATGTGACTGGTTTGATGTTTCTGATTTGTCAGCCATGCTCAGCTGGTCAGTTTCGACTGGTTGAATTCTTCGGGCAACAGCATATTGACGGATCATTTCATTTTGGAGATTTTCAATGGAAGCATTAATTGCAGAGAAATCATTACGGCAGGCTTCTTCGATGGTATTAAGTCTCGTGATTATGTTATTAACCATCGATAAGATTTTCTGCGCCTCTTTTGTGAGAACATCATCACGCGCCTTAATTTTTCCGATTTCTGCGGTAAGTTTATTATTAATTTCGGCATATATTCTACCTCGTTCCGCATTGAAAGTAGACGAGTATAGATTACATGCAAAAAATGGTACTTTATTTATTCGTGACAGCAAAAAGCGAATAACATTCTAAGATCATAACACTCGAACTATCCTAGCCTATACTGCGCATTTCAGGTGTTATGCTTGAATCTCGAGAGCCCCTGTATATCTAAACATACAACCTATACGATAAGAGGTGCCAGATGTGCCTATTTCATTCCTATAATAACCTACTATATTTTCTTCATGATTTGTACCGCATGATGGGCATAATGAAGATTTTGTCCTGCAACGATATATATCATTTGTTCCAGCATTACCATTACGATGAAGATGTATGTCAGGATAGAGCTTTAAGACTTTATTGCGGAAATATGCCTGGTCATGAATTGGACTATTGGGTTGGGAAAAAGGTAGTACAACCTCCACCTTGTCATCCATTTTTTTCGGGCTGGAGGATTCCTGAGCGAAAACCTGTATAAATTGTGTATGGATTTTCTCCCATTCTTTCATAAGATTATCTAGCCATTCAGTGCTTAAACCGCTCTTTAGAATATCACGACGCAATAGCTCTTCACCGATTAACCTTTCACGGTCTGTTAGAAATGTATAATATTTTCTAGGGTCTTCTTTTCTCTTTATTCCACCACGATAAAAATTCATATCTCTCTCCAAAATACCGCGGAGGCATGCGTAGGTCCATCTTTTTTTCTCAGCTTCAGTAATAATCGAAAATTTCTCAGGATCGAGGCCATGTTTCACGGCATATCGATAAAGGCATTCCATCTTATTTGGATCAGTACCAGAGGAATTACTTGAAGAATTAGAGTCATGATTTGAAGGAATAGGTGCGGTTGATACACTTGCCTTAGCTGAATCTAAGACATCCGATGCATTGATCTGATTGTTTTTTGGATTCTGATGATCACCAGTGATCGCTTTAGAAAGCACATAGACTATAATATTTTGGATTTGAGTATTGTTAAGGTTCGAGATTGCATTTGCACTATAGGTAACTTGCTTTATCTTTTTCACGCCTACTGCATTAAATAGTTTATATAATTTTCTTGCCCTAGATAGTTGCTGACGTAGATTAACAACACTAATATCTGGAAGTAGTTTTTTAACTTCTTGGTATACTTGTTGTTTCGCAGTATTGATTTTAACTTTGTTGATAGTACGAATTTCATTAATTCTTTTGTCATAACTTTCCGCAAATCATAACCAGAGCGAACAGCTTTTCGAAACATATAGACTATACACTCTGCTGTAACAGAAAATTGCTGTTTTTTATCGATTACTGGCGGGGTGAGCAGAATTTCTGTGTCTATACTAGTGGATGGGAGAGATAATTGTTGCATCAAGTCACGTTCCAGTGCCTGCTCGGAAGGAACAGTGAAATCGTCATCTCCAGATGAATCATTTTTGGATAAATTACAGTCCAACTGGTTATCCTCTATAGATTTGTCAATATTTTGATCATGAAAATTGTGAATTTTATTCGCAAAATTTCCAGAAATTTCCGATTTTTCCAAAATGCTCCGATCGCTTGGCTCTTATGAGTTGTCATCGTCACTATCTGTTTCTGCTACGTACGCAGGTTTGGAGGTGACGTCCTGGTTAACTGACTCACGCTGAATTTTCTTCTCCTTATTGCGTTGCCTTATCCTATCACTAACACTTTTCTTTTGCACCAAGTCTAAGAATTCATCGGTCTTTTTATCATCTTCGCAAAGTGAAGGGCTGACAGGTACTGTTATCTCTGGTACAGCTTCACAAACAGGTGCATGATGTTTGAGCTGAGCTATGTCTGAGTCAGGTACGTTGGCAGGTGATACCTCTGGCATCTGTTCTTCTTTGTTAAAGCAAACCTTTTCATAAAAGGAACCATCCATTTTCTCATCCGCCAATGATTTCCCGCGATCCTCTGCAACAAAATTGAAGTTAGATGAACTGTTGTTACTGTTGTTAGAAGAATTGGTTATGGTAACATTATCATTTTGCATCTGTCTCTGTTCCACTTTCGTGATTCTATCTCTAAACTCAGCATTTTCAGACTCGAGTTTAGTGGTAACTGTCTTATTTTTCTCTAACTCTATGATTCTGACCTTGAGCTCGGCATTCTCAGCATCACGCCTCTTATTTTCTTCCACACCCTGTTTTAAAAGCTCAGCAATTCTGGCCTTAAAAGTTCAGCTCTCTCAGCCTCAATCTCAGCGAACTTCCTTCTAAGTTCAGGGATTTCAGTATTCTTATCCTTAAGCTCATCATTCTTGGTCTTAATTTCAGAAAACTTCTTCCTAAGTTCGGCAATCTCTGCTAAGAGCTTGGCATTTAATTCTCTCAATGAATCAGTGGATTGCATGTTCGATAATAATTTTTTATATAAGATGGAATAATTCAAAAGTTCGTTAGCATAGATAAAAAAAATGTCACGATCGGAAATTACTGATTTATTGATGTAAAAAATAAACCACAAGATTCAGTAATATATAAACTTGTTTTACAAAATGAAATAGAGTTCCTATGACAATGCCTGCCGGTGTTTCGTTCATCTAAGCTACCTATACTAATACAATATTCCAACATTAACTCTAATCTGATTTCATCTGTCTCAACATCGATATTCTGGATAAAATAAAAATGGTCGTCAGTTGTGCATAGAACATGCAGAGTCAGAAATAAGTAAATCTCACCGAAAATTTTTGCTCTCCACCTAATTAAGTTCTCGAAATTTCTGAAAAATAGACATTAGCTTTGCAAGTTCTGATTCGCTTCCTTGCAAATGCACAGCCACAATTGAAATATTCATACCTTAATTAACTGATAACGATCAGGTAGTATGTCGTACACATATAAATAGATCGATCACACAAAAAGCCACATTAGGTCAATTGTACAACCGAATCTTTTATAATAGAATGAATCTAATGATTAATGATGTAGAACGTGAGTCTGATTTTTATTTACCAATTCTATGAATAACAAGGGAAAAGAAAGTTTCTCAAGATTCTTTACTTTAGATATGGGAGTGCATCGCAGAGCTGGGGAAGAAGAGTATGGAGACTCAATATATTTACAAAAAAATTCTACTACCGTACAAGTACGTTTAAAAGTTTGGTTTTTGTTAAATGGTCATGCATTGATATTTACTTTTGATGTTCTACATCAGAGAGCAACGAATACCCTTTCAAACAAAGCCAAATGGCAACCCGGTGTCAATAATAGCAACGATATCAGACGAACCCACCTTACCAATTACAACAGTGCCGGATGCGATATGCTTCATATATTCGATGAACTGTCATATGAAGAGAAAAGTGAAGAGAAGAAGGAAGAAAAGATCGAAGGAAAAAAAGGAAAAAAAAAGAGAAAAAAAAGAGAAAAGAAAAAAAAGAAAAAATGTTGGGACCTCATGGAACAAGAGGAATTTTTCTGTCAGCACCTGGATCAGTTAGCGAGCTGGTTGAACATCCTAGAACCAGCCAGCAGTTCCCAAATACGTCCAACATCGATAAATTTGTCCTGGACGACAAATCGCAAAAGAGTAACAGCAGTCTCCTACGGAGCATCAGTCATAGCCCCGAAAAAGGGGAACAGAGACCCCTTGATTGCGATTCGACAGGACTACGATTTGAACATATTCCCGAGAGATCCGAACGGAGTGATAATGCAAAAAATAGAAGGATGGGACTATGGGAATTGCGCAGAGACCAATCCCTGGATCTACCTAACCAAGTTGAAACCGAATATTCCGATAAAAACGCGCACAATAGATGTGAGAACGAAAAAAAGGAAGCTTCCCTGTCGAAATTGCGAGAGTTGCCAGATTACCTACGTGAACAACTAAATAAAAATAATCATTGGGAATTTCACCAGATCACAGAGAAAGACTCATTGGACTTTGTAGATTCGGAATATTTCAGTTATCTTAATGAGAAATTTGATATTAAAAGTGCTCAACCAATATTCATAGATCACTCCGGATATGTTATTTGGATATTAGATGAGGATGACCATATGTATGAATGGAACGAGATGGAACGAGGCCTGAAATACCTTGGAAAAGATCTAATTGAAGGCCTTACAAATTTTTTCATTTATCCAGATAATATTTGCGAAGTCATGGAGGACACAGGTGAACGGATCCCTGTAAAGGAGTTCAAGCTTAAAATGAAGGAAAAGGCGAAAGAGATTTGGGATGATCGTATAATTTTAAATATTAATTATTATAAGTAAAATTATATAAATCAATCATAATTCTGCAATTAGAAGATCATCCTGCATATTTGTAAATTTATTTGTAAATTAAAGTAATAGGAACATTTGCTTATCTTGCATATTTGTAAACCAAAATAATGAAATATAATCAACTGATTTCCGATCTCATGTTTGCAGTATTGTAATTATGTAAGCATTCTGACACGAGGTCAGCAAAATTTACCAAGAAAAATTTTATTAATATGCGAAAAATAAATACAAATGTTCGGGACTTTTCCCGTGATACATGATGAATTTTCTATGGTACTATACATGCTTATTTTTTCGAACGATATCCCTCTATCCTAACCCTCTTCCTTTCAGGTTCTTCTTCCGCACATGCCCTATCCTTTAGCCACAATAATGCCCAAAACCTTTCTCACACTCTTACGCAATGACTGGTATTCTTCTGAGTTTGAGTCTAAAGCCTTCTTTGTAAATTCGATCGAATATGCAGTATCACTTGCCTTAGATATTTTTCCGGGGCTATATAAAAGGAAATGCCAGTCTCGACCTGTTATGACAATAACATGGAGGTAATCAAAATCATCATCGCCCCGCTTTCTCTTCCTCTTATTCGTCTCACATGCGCTCTTAAGCTGTTTGATATTCTGAGCGAAGCCTATAGGGACCTTATGTTGTTTATCCTCCGTGATACAGATAAGGTCTTCGGCCTCCTACTCACATATTTACATAGTTCGTGTTAGTGATAAGTTAGTTAACATGATTGCGACAAGCTTGAGTAGAAAAAAATTTACCTTAATTGCATAATCGACTCGGCCTCGGCTTTCTTTCTCCAGCTATTCCATACTGAGGACGTATGCTAGCTCCTTGTTTGTTATATCCATGACGAAATGGATGGAAGCGTGAAGAAGTGCTACCACATACTCATTACGCATAGCCTCCAAGCTGTCTGGCTATAAAGTTCCGTAGGAACACAATCTACCCAAAATTTCTTCCATGCAACGCTTGAAGACCTCGTTATCATCTTGAATCTCGTGAATTTGTGGTTCAAACAAAGGGATGGAATCTATATCAGGCCATATTCCGCTAACACCTCACTCAAGCTGAGGTACGAGGAGAACACACGCTTCGGCTTTTCTTTGAGGGTCTTGGCCTCTTTTGCAAGTTTCATGCATAGACGGTCCCATTTCCAACCCTGCTTGCATAAAATCTTTTTTCGATAAAGACCTGTCCATCGATTTCTCTGTTGCGGAGAACGTCATAGTGTTTTTTATCGTCAAGCTTTGAGGTTCTGCTCTTTCAAAAAATCGATAAGGGTTTCTGTATCCCAGTTCTCAACCAAGTAAGAGTCGTGTTCACATCAATTACATGTATCGAGTATTTGTCGAGAACAGTATAACGATGCTTTATTTAATAAAATAAATCATGCCGGAAACCAGCTCACAGTACATAAAAATTGCGAATATATCGCACTGCATAATACAAAAAAATTATTCTTCTTCCTCCAGTGATACGGGATATGCTTTGACATGAACGTAGTCTGTATCAGGTTGACCATTAAATATTCGGAAATTAAAGCCTGCGATTGCATACGTCTTTCATTAACACTGCTAGGATGAATTTGACGAATTTCTAGAGGAATGTTATTAAAAGACGCCCCTAGATTGTTTTAAATTGCGGTTTCAAGTGCGCTAACTGTTTGCCCCCTATCAATTGTAATTGTTCTATCGCATGGAAGATTATTAAGTTCTCCATTTGGAACAATACGGCAGTTGAGAGTAATATTGGCCATCCTGCGTTACAAAAATTTAGATTTGCTTTTAGCGGGAGTGGGTAGTCCTCCATTACTATCTTTACTAACGACGACCAAAGGGATGAGAAAATAAAGGGTATATACGCACCTTATTTTTTTCGCGGGAAGGTTGAGCGAACTTCTACCAGTTCTTCCACGCTATATATCTTGTTTCTGGAGCTTGCGGAATAATAAAAAGCCAACAGGCATATGATTAACATTGTCGTATGATGCCAAGAAAGCTTTGAAAGCACATGTGTACGGAATTTTCAAACCTTTTCACATGTAGATCTACCGGAAAGACGCAAAGTAGCTTTACGCCTGACGATCTCGGAATTGCAAAGTCCTCAGCCTTTCATAGCATATGCTTTTGACATTAATATTAACTTATAGGGTGGGTCCCGTGTCGCAACAAAGGATTTTCACATTCCTTTCGCGTTCGTTCAGGGAAAAAAAGATAAAGGTATGGTTGCATAAGTTCTTTTGGATATATGCGAAATTAATGTGTCGCACAGACTGACTGGTGACCGGAGGTTTGTCTCACAATTTGTGGCTCAGCAAGAAAATCTTCCGAGCTGGTGATCACCGCTCCGGACTAGTTAGATCGGTAGAGTACCACCCTTCCATAGAGGGCTATGTTAATTTCCGACTAAGGAATGCGGAAAAATACTCGAAATTAAATGCGCGCTATGTACGCTATATCTTGTTCGAAAAAATAAATTCTCACCTAACCGATCTCCTGCGCGGGTAGGGCAGTCATCAGGAAGTTTTTGCCGGTTAAGATCTACTGAGAATTCTACGTGGAACCATCATGGAAATTCCAAGTGGAACCAATATTTTCCGAATACCCTGTAACAAACCACGTGGAGTGGATCCAAAAAGTTCAAGATCGTTCCACTTAGTTTTTCTCATCGGAAAATCATAGAAAAATCATAAAGAAATTGTACCAAATACTACATTGTTTCAAATATTATTTTATAGTGGCATTTACTATTTATTTCGTAAATATGCATTTCTTCAATTTTACAGTAAAATACGATGTAATAAATAATTGAAACCTATATATATTAAACTTTATAATCCACTGATACACATTATAATAATTTTCAGAGGCCTAAAAAGAAATAAAATAGTAGTTTTGCTAAGTTAAATTTCGAAACCACCTGTTTTCCTAATCCAAGATCGAAGCCAATCGAAGGAAGTTATAAAAATAAATAAGTAATGTTTCTTTTAAAAAAAATAAATAAAAAAAGAACCAAAGTTTCAAAATGAAACTTTGAACCTACTGTGTAACCAGTATCCAATATAAGAAGTACGTGAAAGGTACCTACAAGAGAACAAAAGAAGAAAACGTTTCTTATGAAAAAAAAAAAAATTTTTCATATACCAAATGTACCAAATGTATGCTTTCATTTTGAAGTCCCAAATTGAAACATTTATACCTACAAAAAAAAAGAGAAATGTTAACATTTCTTATAAAAAATAAAATAATTTAAGTTTTACAACATGAAACTCGCCATTTTTGAAGTTCTCCGAATTGAAATACTTATTCTTTCTTAATTTCACATGTATCCGAAGACTGATATGAAAATGGAATCTAAAAAACTGAAAAAAGAGATTATAATCAAAGATGAAAAAAAAAGAATAAATAATTAAAAAATTTAAAATCTACTTGCATTTCCACAAGAGAGCCATCAAAATGAAAATATGAATGACTGAAAGAAAGAGTTTTCTCACGCTCAACTCATACTTGAATAACCAAGCCTTTCTACAAAATGAAAAAAATCAAACCGTTAGAAACAGGTTGTTAAAAAAATAAAAAAAGAAAACTAAGAAGGCCTAAACCTACCAAAGCTTTCACCCATCCAAAGACCCAACATCTAAAATATTTCGTTAAAAGAATGTTTTTATAGGGTTTTGCATCCAAAGAGCTAAGGAACAAAACCGTTTAAAAAAAAAAGAAAAAAAAATTAGTAATTGGACAAAATTAATCAAAATAATTCAAGAAGAGTTCCAACGCTCTGGACTATCTAAAAAAGGAAGAAGTGAAATGTTAAAAACGTTTCACTAAAAGAATTAATTGGAAGTTATACTAATAAAATCTCTGACGTGTTATCCAAAAAATAAATAGTCCAATATATCTATGATATCTTCTACTCCATAATGATCATGACCCAGTTATTTTCCATATCATTTTTTGAAGGGCTCAATTGTTTAGTCCATATTTAAGTATATACCGCCATCTACAAAAAAATATGTTAAAATGTTCGTTAAAATAATTATTTATTTAAAGAAAATCCCACTGAATTTTCTATGGATATATACTCCAAAATATAAATGCCTAAAAAAAAAATAAATGAATCTTTAGCAACAGTTCGTTATAATAAAATAAAGGAAATAAGAGAAGGAAAGGTGAAGGAAAGGGTGAAGAAAGAGAAAATGAAAGAATGAAAGAAAAAAGGGAGAAATGAGAAGAACTTAAGTTTTTAAAAAAAAAGCTTAAGCTTTAACGTAAATGGTCAAATTGCAGATCATTATATTTTTGATAATAAATCATTGATTACTTATTTGAGTTGTTGTTCTCTATTTAATACTATATCGTACTGGTTGAATATTATTATCTTTATTTTTAGTTTTCATATTAAAGTATGGTTCATTATTAGAAAAAAAAAAGAAATTAATTTAAAAGGTTAAAAGAATATTAAAGTAGCTTACTAAAGTTTAAATCATGATTTAACGATAATATATGAGTATACTCGTGATGATTATGTGATTAATAATAATATATATGATTATCAAAGTTTCATTAATTTCATGCACATGTACACAGGATTGGCGTCCCTAGTGTAATGGCCTAAGATGTCTACACACACTCCCTATTGATCTGACCAATCAATAGGACACAGCAGGTTTGATCTGCATAGCCAACAAATTATTAGAATATTACTGTGTGTGCAGCTACCAACTGCATTAAAGATCCTATACCCATAAGGGGAGCTGAAATGATGCCTACTGATGGTGAGGTGGTAGATGCGATCATTGGTAGACTGGTATGGCGAGTCCTAGGAATGGTCACTGACTCAGGTCAAAACCATTACTCTGCCACATAATAGTCAGAGTGTGATGGGGGACTGTTGCCAAATGGTTCATAAATGTCCTATAGCATCTTGGTATCCAGGTGGCCCTTCAGGGTTATAATGGTAGGGGTGGGATTACAACTACCAAAAGTGGTAGTCTACCAATTTGACGGAGCTGTGAGCACATTGCGGTTGACTCTAACCTTATGGTAATGTGAAGATTGTAGTAGCATTTGGCAGACCAATGCATTATCCCCCAAAAATGGGGAGAGGTTAGAAGGTAGATTTGGGGTTCCTGGGGCATTTTTGGGGGACGTCCTAAATTTTTACCGAAAGGTGAAGTCCCGTAGGGGATGAATTTCTAAAATTCTATACACGTATTTTAGTTGTCCATCATATAAATGTTGTCTTACTTTAATTTGTAATAGTTTTGGATATACTACTTTTCTAGTAATAAAATAAAAAAAATAAAAAAATTCACACATATATACATAAATTTTTAATATAACTTTTTAAAAAAATGTTAATACAAAATAATAGAACTATTTGCAAAAGCAATTATTACAGATTCAGTTACAGTAATCATAAAATATAAAATCAAAAAATCATTTACTGAAAATATTAGAATTCCAATCATTTATTTCAGTTTGTACTAAACTTCTTTTTTTAATACCATAAAGTCCTGAATATAAGCAACCTTTTTTTGTTATAGGGGTGCTTATATTTGGATAAATTTATATATTTGGTATATTGCAGTATTGGCCAAAATTATCATAGTATTGGTCAAGGATGCTTATTTTCGGGTAATATAAAAATCTGGGGTGCTTATATTCGGAAGGGTGCTTATAATCGGGACTTTACGGTAAGTGATTAAATTAGTAGTACAACACTTTATTAAAAAAAATAAATAAAGAATAAACACTTTATACGTAGTGCTTTTAACTCCAATAATGATATATTCTCTTTAAAATTAATCAACTCAGAGTTCCATAGATAAATTCTGCATATTTTATAAATGAAATCCACATATTTCGCTAAAGAATTTCACAAATTTCCAATAAGATTTTACACCAAACAGAAATTTACACAATTCTTTGAATATATATGAAAACATGTCACATGATTTGATGTGTAGAATTCCATGTGTTTCCAAGCTAACCTGCATGGATTTAAATGGATCGATCTACCTAAAAATTTCCTGATGCACCCATATGATTAGTTTTCATCAGAGACTTTGAATGGCTTTACCTGATCGTAAGGTACCCCATGAGGTCTATAATTAACTATTGTATAGTTTTATACCGGTGAAGTATTATTATCGGGACTGTGCCAAAGTGCTTCACTGGTAATGGTTATAGCATTTGATAAATTCTTAGCTTCATGTACCACTACCACAAATACTATCTCTATCTTGCATGGTAATAAATCATGATTCTTAAGGAATGTATTTAACCATTTAACCTCAGCTATACTTGGATCTCTTAACTGTCTTGATGAAATTGCATTCTGCACCCAAGAAAGTAGCTGCCTAGCTCGCTCTTCACTCTTTTCCATTGATCTAAATACTTGGGGAAGATCCTCCTGATTTCTATTTTTTACATAGCCAGTCACCTTCCCATTGGCTACTATACATAAGGTTTTGAGTTCAGCTAGACATATACAAAGCATCACCATTATATCGGTAAGAGCTTGCATGTCAGAAATTTTTGATACATCATACCCACTTATTAATCTCTTTTTAACTGATTCTAACAGATAATTTATCCCTTTATTTTCATGTTGGAGTCGACACTCCTTTTGCATGTTATTTGATATATAAGCAGGTTGTTTCAGGATCAAAGGTAATAGAGATGCTTTTTTCTGATGCTTTTAAGTTGCGCAGTTCTTTTTGAAGTCGTAATAAATGCAATATTTCACTGGTTGTATTAGAAGTTATTTTGACCAAGACCCTAACTATATCTCCCACTTTCATTTCACTAAGATTCTCCTGGACAATATGCTGAACCAATTTTCTGATAGTCTCTTCTTGCGATACTTGGTATACATTCACTGCTACTAGTCAAAAAAGGACAATTCGGCCTAAATTTGACCAGGTCAAATATAGGTCAAATGATGGTCTAACTTGTGTCAAATTGAGGTCAAATTTTTGGGTGCATTTAAGGTGCCAATCGTTCCAAATTCAGACTAATTATTCGATCATTATTTAGGCTTAAATTGACCAATATTTCACTAGTCAAAATGGTCCAAATCAGATAGAAATTAATCATCTGATTTTAATCTGATTTATAACTCAATTGGCTGATTTTTTAAAAAAGGCAATGTTTCATTTGGGTTCTGAGTGGTTGCCACTCAGACATAATTCAGAATAAAAAAATCAGATATAAATCGGATATAAATCAACCATTCGACATTCAAAATTTATCAGATATAAATAATTAAACAATTTATTAATTTTAACAATTTAAAAGTTTAACAAAATAATATCTATTATTATACATCTATACTAATATACATATTTTAAATTATCCTATATTTTTCTAATGCAAATTCGAATTTACTACTATAACTAAAATCAGTAAACCTATAAAAAAAAGAAAGAAATAATTAATAAATTGTTTCTTAAATAAGAAAAGTAAAGTTTCGAAATAAATTTGAAACTTACTATCCATCCAATATTCGAAAAAAATCTACAAAAAAAGAAGAAACGGTTAGTATTCGTCTCTTGTCTCTTCAACTAAAAAATGTTAAAAGTTCCAAAATAAATTTGAAACTTACCATCCATCCAATATTCGAAAGAAATCTACAAGAAAAAACGGTTAATAATCATCTCTTCAACAAAAATAATTTTTTGAAATTTACCAGCCTATTCAATGTATAAAAAACTAAGGATCTGAAGTCAATACCTACAAAATAAATGAAGAAAGTTAATTTTTAAAAAAAAAATTAATTTTTTTTATAAAAAGTTTCAAAATGAAACTTACCGATCCAAAATCCAAATACTCAAAGCCAATACCTACAAAATAAACGAAAAAAGTTAATTTTTTTTAAAAAAAGTTTCAAAATGAAATTTCGAAACTTACCGATCAAATCCAAAGACCCAAAGCCGATACCTACAAAATAAACGAAGAAAAGTTATTTTTAAAAAAAAAATTATTTTAAAAGAGTTTTGAAATAAAATTTCGAAACTTACCGATCCAAAATCTAAAGTCCTAAAGTCGATACCTACAAAATAGAAGAAAATCAATTTTAAAAAAATTTATTTTAAAAAAGTTTTGAAACAAAATTTCAAAACTTACCGATCTGAAATATCCAAAGACGTGAAGCCTACAAAATAAATAAATAAAAATTATAAATAAAAAAAAATAAAAAATTTTAAAGAAGAAAAGTTTTAAACAAAACTTACCAACTAAACCAAAACTCAAAGACCCAGAGCCGATACCTACAAAATAAATGAAGAGAAGTTATATTTTTAAAAAAAAGTTTTGAAATGAAATTTCGAAACTTACCGATCAAATCTAAAGACCCAAAGTCGATACCTAATGTTCCAAAAAAAATCCGATCCGATCTGTATCCGCGGATCTGATTCAAAACAGATCAGATCGAATCATAAATTTTATGATCTGTGATTCGATCTGAATCAAAAAAATTTGATCTGATTTAGATCGAATCGAATCAGATCAACAATTCATACAAATTGGATCAGATCGGATTAGATTCGAGCGGATCCAGATCAGATCCGGATTAGATCAGATCCAAAAAGCCTTTTTTCATAAAAATAAGATGAAAAAATGCTCTGTTATTAAATTGAAAACGTTGCGAATTGTTAAGTTAATTGTTAAAAAACATTTCGCAACGTTTTTATTAAAATAATTGAGAACCGTTGTGAAACGGGTTTTTTATATTAAATTGAAATAAAAAAACGTTTCGCAACATTTTTTTATTAAAATGATTAAAAACTGTTGCGAAACAGTTTTTTTTCATTAAATTGAAATAAAAAAACGTTTTGCAACGTTTTTTTATCAAAATATTAAAAAACCGTTGTGAAACGGTTTTTTATCAAAATATTAAAAAACTGTTGCAAAACGGTTTTTTATCAAAATATTAAAAAACTGTTGCAAAACGGTTTTTTTTTCATTAATTAGTAATATAATCCATGTACCAATCGGACCACCCCTTAAATCTGCATTTCCAATATAGGAATATCCACCAATTTTTAATTGAATAGATTGAAATTTTTAATGAAAAAACTTTGACATTTGCTTTATTTTATTAAAGTATCAAAAATAGCTCTTAAAAAAGTCAAACTTTCACCAATAAACTTTAAATTTCTTCAATTCGTAATTTGTGTAACCATCAACACAAAACTGAAAAATTTTTTCACTTAATAATTTGAAAATAAATGCTTTAAATATGTTCAGAACTTATATTTTAAGATAAAATTACCATTTTTAAATTCCTAAAGATTGATTTATAAAAGTTTCATATAAGCATTAAAAATGGAAAAATGGATTATTGTTAGTTAACCTTAAAATAGGAAATATTTTTACATTTATTATATCATTTTTTTTTTAATATTCTATTAATATATGTCCAAAGTATATATGTGTGAATTTTGAGACTTCTTGCTAGTACTTTTATTAGAAAAAAAAATGATAAATAATTTTTACTAAAATTTCGCTAATTGATGATATTTAAAAGCAATTCGCAAAATTTTGAGTTTTGAAATACTTAAATTTATATTTTTACAAAATAGATTTAATCTCTAAGTTTTTTTTAAAAAAAAATTTAATTGGTTTGGCTAAAAATTGACCGACTTTACTTTTTTAGAAGTGGAGATTTGATTTTGCCGATCACTAGGTCTGATTCATTCGTGGATCGGCAATTAAATTGAATAAAAAAACATTTCGCAAACATTTTTTTATTAAAATATTAAAAAACTGTTGCGAAACGGGTTTTTTTTGTTAAAAATTGAAATAAAAAATGTTTCGCAACGTTTTTTATTAAAATAATTGAAAACCCGTTGCGAAATGGTTTTTTCATTAAATTAAAATAAAAAAACGTTTCGCAATATTTTTTTATTAAAATAATTAAAAACCGTTGCGAAACGGTTTTTTTTCATTAAATTGAATAAAAAAACATTTCGCAAATGTTTTTTTATTAAAATATTAAAAAACTGTTGCGAAACGGTTTTTTTTTCGTTAAAAATTGAAATAAAAAATGTTTCGCAACATTTTTTATTAAAATAATTAAAAAACCGTTGTGAAATGGTTTTTTTCATTAAATTGAAATAAAAAAACGTTTCGCAACATTTTTTTATTAAAATAATTAAAAACTGTTGCGAAACGGTTTTTTTTCATTAAATTGAATAAAAAAATGTTTCGTAAACGTTTTTTTATTAAAATATTAAAAACCGTTGCGAAACGGTTTTTTTATTCGTTAAATTGGAATAAAAAAACGTTTCACAACGTTTTTTATTAAAATATTAAAAAACCGTTGCGAAACAGTTTTTTTTTCATTAAATTGAAATAAAAAAACGTTTCACAATGTTTTTTTATAAAAATATTAAAAAACCGTTGCAAAACGGTTTTTTTTTTCATTAAATTGAAATAAAAAAACGTTGTGAAACGTCTTTTTATCAAAATATTAAAAAACTGTTGTGAAACAGTTTTTTTTCATTAAATTGCAATAAAAAAACATTTTGCAAACGTTTTTTTATTAAAATATTAAAAAACTGTTGCGAAACGGTTTTTTTTTCGTTAAAAATTGAAATAAAAAACGTTTCGCAACATTTTTTATTAAAATAATTGAAAAACCCACAGGTCGAAAAGTGAAAAATTAGGCACCAATCGGTCACCAATCAGGTAGCTGATTGGTGACTGATTGGTGCCTGATTGGTGCCTGATTGATGCCTGATTTTTCACTTTTCGACCTGTGACCGTTGCAAAATGGTTTTTTTCATTAAATTGAAATAAAAAACGTTTTGCAACGTTTTTTATTAAAATAATTAAAAACTGTTGCGAAATGGTTTTTTTTCATTAAATTGAATAAAAAAACATTTTGCAAACGTTTTTTTATTAAAATATTAAAAACCGTTGCGAAATGGTTTTTTTATTCGTTAAATTGAAATAAAAAACGTTTTGCAACGTTTTTTATTAAAACTAGTATTCACCTGTTGTCTACGACAACAGTTAATATGTAATTCCGGCCAGAATTAAAAGATCTGCAAATAATTTCCTTTTTTAGAAATTTGTGTACCTGACAATTTCCTTTTATGAAATCCTGCATAACTCAAAATTTCAGTTTTTCGCCAGAAATAAAATTTCCTTTTTGGTTTTGTGTAACATTGGCGATGAATAGGAGTAGGGTTACACAATTCAAATGACTTATTTATATGGTTAATCTAAACATAACGCCCACGTGATTGCAGTGTTTTTTAATATATAGATGATTAAAAAACCGTTGCGAAACAGTTTTTTTTTATTAAATTGAATAAAAAAATGTTTTGCAAACGTTTTTTTATTAAAATATTAAAAACCGTTGCAAAACGGTTTTTTTATTCGTTAAATTGGAATAAAAAACATTTTGCAACGTTTTTTATTAAAATGATTAAAAAACCATTTCGCAACGGTTTTTTTTTATTAAATTGAAATAAAAAACGTTTCACAACGTTTTTTATTAAAATGATTAAAAAACCGTTGCGAAACAGTTTTTTTTCGTTAAATTGGAATAAAAAACGTTTCGCAACATTTTTTATTAAGGGACAAATCGCCACTCAACCAGAGAATTTTAATAATGCCGATTTACGCAAATTATCGCTAAAAATGGCTAATACTCCTTTTTTACCGGATTGTCATATCATCATGTGATATGATACACAAATTTTAAAGACGGTAATTAATAGTGACAATCCTAGCTAAGCCACTTGCAAAGTTTGAAATCGCTAGAGTTTTGCGTCTTTGACTTTTCTATGTAGGAACGCAAGATTCCGACGGTAAATTTCCTATTAACCCAAATATTAGATGAAAAATTTTTGAACATTTTTCACTGTAACTAAGCTATATTTGGTTTTTTATTTAGTTTTTAAATCTTTATTTAGTTTTATTTGAATCTTTTTAATATTCACATTCTTTGTTAAACTTGTACAGTTTCTACTAAAACTACATATGTATACCTATAGTGCAAGTTTATGAAATATTTTTTTTGGACATGAAAGTTATTGTATACTGTTTTTTTTCACTTATTGGAAAAAAAATTATAGTAAAGAACAAGAAATTCCAAAAAATTTTTTTTTATTAATTACAAAGCCCGTAAAATTAATTATAGAATATCGATCATTTTCTCCGGTTGAATGACGATCTGTCTCTTAAATGATTAAAAAACCGTTGCAAAACGGTTTTTTATTCGTTAAATTGAAATAAAAAACGTTATGTAACATTTTTTAAATAATGGATTCGAGTCAAAATCAGATTCATCTGATTTGATCCGTTTGGAACACTAAGTTGATAATCATGATGTTTATCAACCAACATATGTAGCACCAAAAAATTTTTTTAAAGATTTTCAGTTTATTTTTTTTGTAAACTAACTATGGACGCAGAAGACAACAATGAAGGAAGTTGTCATAATTCTGAAGATGAAATTGATGCGTCCCTACCGGCAACACCAGCAAGAAGATTAAGTAATTTAGAATCGTTAGAAAATGCTCTAAATAATCAAGGCAGTTTTGTATGGAGCCATTTCGAAAAAGATGAAAATTTTAAATATAATAAAAGAGCTACCTGTACTTATTGCAGCAAAACTTATATATGTTCTGGGGGTAGTACTACGAATATAACAAAACATTTAAAAAATGTTCATTCTATACAGCAAGAAACTCAGTCAACTGGAGTAAATGTTTTAGAAATGTTAAAAGCACCAAAGGTAAAAATAACTTCTTATTTTATTTTTATTTCATACATCGGGAAATTTTTTGGGGTGCAGATCTGCACAGATCTGCAGGTGACATTTTTGTGCAGATCTGCGACCCTGTCGGCAGTCTTTGAAAAAAAAATTCATCAAAAACTGCGCAGAATTTCAAGAAACAAAATTCTACGAAAATTTTTAAAAAATAAATAATGAAATTCTGCGAAGATTATAAAAAAACAAATAACGAAATTCTGCGAAGATTTTTAAAAAATAAATATTCGAAATAATTCAAATATATTTAATTTCACTGATCATCACAATTATTACAAACAATTTTATATATAGTAATTTATTTAATATGTAATTTATTTAATAAAATATATTCAAAAAAAATTGAAGAATTTCAAATACACATCGGTAATGTTTTAGGAGTCAGGATCCACATGAGATCCTTATTTTCCATAAATAGTAAAGATTTGTGTGGATCCTTCCCCACCTTAGCAGATCCTTAGAATTAAAAAGTTTAAAGAATCCCGAAGGGTTTTAAATTTTAATTCAAAGATCTTTAAGGATTTAATATAATTGAATTTTTCATATTAATTATTAATTCACATTTAATTGTCCGGAGCGAAGCGAAGGACTATATATGTTTACGCACTATGATGATCTATGGAAATAACGTGTAAATTTTCAATCACGTGAGTTTCTCTGTCCAGGAATTCCAAGGCGTTATGCTGCTAATCAGCAGAAAATTACCGGAATTCCAAGGCGTTATGCTGCTAATTAATAGAATATCGCTACATCTTTATTATTATACCTCGCTCCGGACTTCCAACGGTTCCCGTTTCCTAGTATTTATTATAAATTACTATATACGATTAAATTATAGATTAACAATAATATAGATTATTACATAAATTACATTTTAACGCGCTATATTTACTAATTATTTATGTATAAATTCTCTTAATACATCGAAATTAAACTTATATTTCCTATTATTTAGAAAAATACATCATATCCTGTTACTGATAATTTAAATTTGCTTAATTTCTCAATAATATGATTACAGATACATAACTGTATAACGTCTTATTATTATCCAAATCTGTTAAATTTACTAAAAAACGATTGATAAATATGATTAGTATTTATAAATGTTATTAGATTATTATTATTACTATAAATCAAAATTACCTTTATTCATCAATTGTTTGATTCTGATTAATATCATTGTTATTTTCGCCAAGTTCTTTATCGACTTGATCATTCTTTTGATCTTCATCACGATCATCATAATGGTGGTCATTACTCTCGCTAGTGTCATCCGAATTATCACATGTTTTACCTAATTCATCTTGTCTAACTTGTTTGGTAATCTCAGACGTTATTTCTTTAAAATTACAGATACAATCCTATAAATGAGATAAATTATCAACCATCTTTTTAATTAATATGAATTGCAATCGCATCTCTTACTTACCAAATATAAATCAAATCGTTTATGGAGAGCATTATCGCTAACAGATATTCGTGGATGTCTAGGATTTAAAACAATTTCACAAACTGCCAACGTGAAAGCAGTATCCATCAATGTAGTCTTCTTTTTTCCCCAAGCCTTTTTCTTAATTGCTTCAATATATGGAAGAGCACCATCATCATCACTTATAAATAAACATTTAAACGCCTTTTTAGTATTATTTGAATTTTTAAAAGCCGTAATATCTTCAGCTCCTGCTGAAGTATTAATTCGAGTTAAAAGATTTTTGCCAAATATGTCAAACATTGCAGATCGGATATCTTTGGCCTTATCACATCTTTGACTTTTAATTACGTCACGACACTAAAGAGAACATTTAATATTATTAGCTAAAGTATCATAATTAATACAAAAAATAACTAATATTACTAATATTATAACTTACTAGAGGTCTGATGCGTCCCGAATAATACTGATTCCATTGTAAACCAAGTTGTTCGATATAACCTGGCTTTTCTTGTTCAAGTATACTTTCAAAACCTTTCTTGAATTCTGAATCATCAGGATAAAGACCAAGAATAGGTAGTTGAATTTTGCATGCTTTTGACGCCAAACTCTACAAAAATAAAATAAAAGAGTGTATATCAAATCATAAAAAGTATTTAATAATTATTTAGGTTTACCTTCCAATAGGAATCTTCAGGAGTAATTAATTGGTTAATTTTCTCTGAAATAGTATTTAGTTTTTCATTTGTTTCTTTTTGGAACACATCTTGCGAAGTTTTCATTTCATGAATCGCATCGTATATATGTTTATTTTGACCCAAATTCCTCTTTAAACCTTCAATCATATGCAAATAAAACGTCTTAGAAGTATCAACTGAAAAAAGACCAAGTCAATATTATGTCAGTGATAAATAATTAACAATTAATTTAAATTCGAATACTTGGAGCATTTTCCATTGATCTCAAAGTATTCATATTAGATGATGCATCAGCTAGTGGAGCCAATGTTTCTTCTCTATTATCATCACGCATCTCTTGTTCTTGTATTTGTAAAAGATCACAAGAATCTTCAAAATTACGCGCTACTCTAGATTGTGAACCTGATGCAACAACTTCAATATTTGCATCTTGTCATTTTTGTGATGATTTAATAGACCTTGCTGCGGCTAAACGAGCAGCAATTTTATTTGCTTCACTTATTGCTGTCTTAGAATTAGTTACATTAGAAGAATTTTTGCGTCTTGAAATTCTTTGATTAACTATATTAAATAAAAATAAACGAAATGTTTTCTTAATTTTGTATATAAAACGGTATTACGGTAATATACAAGACTATTCTTAATTTCATATATATAACGGTAATATTAAGGCTTGACCATAGCGCCATGCTAAATAAAAAATATTTACCTTTTTCTTTAGGCATGACGGAAAATTCTAAGTGAATTTATTGAAACTTAAAAAGTAGAAGTTTAAGTTACTTTAAACTCCAAATATGATACGAATGAATTATTTTGTTTATCAAAAAATGGTAATTACCCATATGGTGATTAAGATCTGATCATATACAGATCAAATGTATTTTTTTTTAACCAAGTTACTAAAGTTATAATTATATAATTATTTTTCAACGTGTAATTATTATAATTATGTATCAATGTAACTTTTGTAAACGTTATTTTTCACGAAAACAAGACCTGACCCAACATTGTCACCAGCTTCACTCATATACCGACCATTCTCGTACATTAAATTGGGTTCAGGATCAACAATCAAGTTCTAATAATAATATACGGCAAAAAACTATTGATAATAACGTTTGGAATGAAATTGAAGGTTTAGATATCTTTTTACAAATGACAAGTGGTGACGACAAACAAAACAATGAGGTATTTGCATAAATTTTTATTAAAAATCATTGTAAAAATAATTTATTAATCACTACTTATTAACTAATTTGTTAAGAAATTGGATTTAAATAATGCAGCAGACGTACCTATAGCCTTCAATGAATATACCTCTTTTCAGAATTATGATTATACAGATAATGATATAAGTGAATATCATGAAATCACCCAATCGCAAGAAAGTAAAAGCATCTCTTCTAAAGCATCAAGCGAAGATTTTTGTGGCGTGAGTTTAGCTGATGCATATAAAGATTTGAATAACGATTCAGAACTAACATTATGGCCAAGTGAAACGTACAAAGAATTTATGATGGCTGTAACACAATATCACCTTTCTGATGCAGCCGCTGATTCTATGTTACGTATACTAAAAAAACATTGTACCGATCAACTTTCTGGATCTACTAGAAAAGGGCGCACATTTATTAATAATATGGATGTTAAAGGTTTACAATTTAAAGAAAAAGAACTCCTTACATTTGAAGAAGAAATTTATAAATTACATTATAGGCCAATTTATGATGCGATAAAAAGTCTGGTTTCAAATTCAGATTTGAGTAAAGACTTTCTTTTCAATTATGAAGAACAATGGGAATATGGTCTTGTAAGTATTTTAAGTATATACAGTATGTGTGTTGATATATTTGATATATTATAATAATAATTTTATTCTAGGATGGATCACTTGTACGTGTATATTCTAAACAAAATACTGCAGACTGGTGGCGTGAAAGATATAATCCATTTAGCAAGATTCTGGCCATTATGATCTACATTGATGGAACTACTCTTGATACTCTTGGGCGAAAATCTGAGTATCCTATTTTCTTAACCCTTGGAAATATTCCAAATTTACGCCGTAATTTACCTGATTCAAAGGTTCTTATTGGATTTTTACCACACTTAACTACGCGAGATAATAAATTGCGAAATTCAAAGGAATTTAAGCAAAAGCAACGGGACTTGAAGCATCGTGCTTTGAAATATTTATTAGGTCCACTTCTTAAGGAGGATGGTATATACTTAGCAATAAATGGAAAAGTTGAGCACTTTACCATTTATTTGTCTAGTATAATTGCGGATATGCTAGAAGCACAGGATATTTGTTGTACTTACAAGTCATATCGTACACGATGTCCCTGTTATAAATGTCTTACGCCCGGTGATCAATTAAATAATATGAATATTGAACAGGATATGATAGATTTACGTAATCATGAAAATATGCAAGAAGCTATTGCTTCTCACAATGCAGAAAATTGTTCCATTCACGAATATGACAATTTTTTCTGGAATTTTAGGTATTAATTTATTCAAATTTATTTGATGATTCCTTTTTTTTATTTAATTTTAAAATTATAATTTTTTTTTAGAATGATGAACATATATGATGCAGCAGCACTAGATCGTATGCATTTACAAGAAATCGGATTATTTCCATATATGCTTGATTATACAAGAGATATGCTCATGTATCAGTATGGAAATCGAATAATCAGTAAAATGGACAATCGACTGGCTACTATTACACGATTTAATAATTTAAGAATATTAAAAAAAGGTTATCAACAGGGTACAAAATTTACAGGAGGTGAAATGCGAGATGTTATGAAGATTATTGTATTTGTCCTTGATGAGCTGTACACAACAGATAATAAAATTAATCAAAACCAAACAGATAGTAATTTATATACTATTGCTTCATGTAAAAACCTTATTATATGTTACATTAAATTTATTAAGATGTATATTACGTCACGAAAAAAGAAATTTAATGAAGATGATTTAAAAATCTTCGAAGTATGATTATTTCTTTAGTATAATATTACATATAATTTTTTACTAATTTGTTTTTTTAATATAGCGTGAAATAATTGATTGGTCTAATGATTTTGTAAATATATTTGCGCAATTCTCCCCTAGTGGACTTCAGTTACCAAAGCTTCATATGTGGAAATATCATACTATTCATACCATTCGGCGATATGGTGCATTAAATGGGCTGACAACTGAGACGTACGAAACGCTTCACAAAAATTGGGTTAAAAATCCATATAGAATGTCTAATAAAAAGAATACACATAATCAAATGTTAAAGACGGTATGTTATATATAATGCAATTTTCAGCCAAATAAATGTAAAAGATTTTTTTAACAATTTAAATATATTATTAGATTTGACGACAAATAATTACAAATACCATTACGAAAAAAACTATAAGTTTAAAACTAAATTCTATGAAATCACTCCTTTGGGAATTGCCAATAAGTGAAATATATACTCTTCAAGAAAAGCTTAAGCATGAAGAAAATATAAATGAATTGTGTATTGAAGGAATGGAACATTTAATTGCTTGTTTAGATATATACTTAGATGATATATCTAAGGTTGCTTGCCGAAACATAGGGGTTTAGGCAAGATGGCATTTCGCCGAAAAGTGAAATTCTGCCGAAACTATATTAAAGTTATATTAAAAAACTGGTGAAACTTTGGAGAAAGGCGAAACTGCCGAAACTTATTATAAATGCCGAAACTGCTGAAACTCTGCCGAAACTATAATAAATCTATAGTAAAATTTTGACGAAACTAATCGTAGGATTTTGAAGAGGTTTAGACAAGCAACCTTAGATATATCTAATGCATCGGCAAATGAAGAAATTTATTTAAAGATTTATGCTAACGGAACACTGTCAAATGGAGAAATCGTATATGCAACAAGTAAATTTCATGGTTACGCAAGATTTAGTGATGTTGCAATTGCAATGGGTGATACAGATTACTTAACTGACGGTGGATTATGTTATGGCAAGGCAAGTATTTATATAATTTATTTTAACTAAAACTAAACACTATTTAATATTTTTATTTATTTTACAGGTATTAATGTTAATTGAAGTTTCGTTCCTTCCTAATCATCCTTATTTATCTCTTGCTTTAGTACATTGGTATGATTACTATTCTAAACGATATCCCATAATGTATGAATGTTCCCATATGAAATTTGTAAATCATTATGATTTAATACCATTTGAATCCATTGCAGGTTTAGTGCATATGGTAAAACGGTTTGATTTTAATAATGAATTTTTCGTAAATAAGTTTATTTTTTGAAAATATATATAGTAAATAGTAGTATCCAATATACATGGCCTGGTAATTCAGTATTTTCGTATAAATACGTAATTCGTAATCCTGGTAATTAATTACCAGATTACTTGAAAAATACGTAAATACGTAATTATTTACGTATAACGTAATTATTTATATATGACGTAATTAAATTAATATAAATATATATATATAATTAATAGATAATATAGTGCGAAATTATTTTGATCAACTTCCAAATTAATAAAACTATCTAAACCATAAATAGTAATTTATTTATTAAGTAAAAAAACTATAAAAAGTAATCATTCATTTTTTTTTTAACATTTAAAAAAGAATTTATAATTCTTTCGCGTTATAATATACTTCTTTTAAATCTTTTTAAGATATTTTAAATATGGATGACAGTAATGATAATCAAAATACAATTATTAATCAAAATAAAAAAAAACGTGGTCGTCCAAAAACTGATATTTGGGATTATTTTAAGGAAGGGCCAAGAAATAGAGGGCATTGTTCAGCAGAATGTAATTTTTGTGGCTGGAAACAACAAGTAGGTCAGCCTATTGAAATGCAAGGACATATTGCTTTAAATTGTTTAAAGGTATCACCTGAAGTAAAGTCTTTATTCCTGGAAAAAGTAAAAAATAATGGACATCTCGGTTATAATAAAAAAATTAAAATTAGCCACAATCAGCCAAAAATAGATGAGATATTTGATTCAACCAAAATTGATCAAGCTAAAATTGAAATGGCAAATCGTGCTATTGTAAAATTTTTTGCTTGCTGCGGTATCCCTTTTCATATAATTGAAAACCCTTTTTTCATTGATCTTCTTCGTACATTATGTCCGGGATATAATCCACCATGTAGACAAACTCTTACAGAAGATATGCTTAATGCGGAAATTTCACATGTTATTACTGAAATAAATCTTAAATTAAATAATGAAAAAAATCTTACATTGGGTACGTAATAATAATTTATTATAAAATATAATAAATTAAATTATTAATTGTAATTTCTTAATTTTTAAAGGAGTAGATGGTTGGACGAGTACTAGTGGACAATCACTTTATGCATTTGTTATTATTACTGGTGAAAGAAAAGAATATATTCACTCAGTTCAAAATTTATCAAACTATTCACATACGGGAGAGTTTTTAGCAAATAAAATAATTGAGGTAATTGAAAATGTTGGAGTTACAAAATTTGCAGGAATAGTATCAGATAATGCATCTACAATGGTCATGGCAAAAAAGCTAGTTAACGATCGATATGGATTTATAATGCCAATTCGGTGCATTGCACATCATATAAATCTATTAACCAATGATATTTGTAAATTAGAGTTTGCCCAATCAATATTAAAAAAATGTATGAAATTAGTTCATTTTTTTAAAGCATCTCATCGGGCAGGTGCAGAATTAACAGATGAAATAAAGGAAAATATGGTTAAAGGTGGTAAATTAAAGGGGTATTGTCAAACGAGATGGATGACTGCATGTGATTGTGTTTCTTCAGTTTTAAGATGCGAAGAAGCTCTAAAAAATGTTGGTATTTATTGATTATTTTTAATTATTTATTTTTAATTAATTTTAATAAATTTATCTAATTTTAGATAGCAAATAATAACCCGAATTACCTAAAGCAAAATATCAAAGAAATTATTACGAGGCGTTTTTTTATGGATATTGAAGAATTACAATTAATTCTTAAGCCAATAAAAGAAGCCATCAAATATTTAGAAATGAAAAATGCAACGTTAGCAGATTGTTTCTTACAATTAATAAAATTGTCATATTCAATCAAAAGCTTATCAGAAACTCATACTACTTTTCGACAACAATGCATTAAAGCATTTAATAAAAGGTGGATGCAGTTCGATTTTAGGTTATATATGTTAGCCTATTTACTTCACCCACTATACCGTGGTACGTATTTGATAAAATAAAATGATGATTTTTACCTTATTTAACAATTAATTAATTATTAATTAATTAAAATATCATAGGTAAAGGATTCCGAAATCAAGTATGCCGTAAAGTAGTTTATTGGGCAATTGAAAATATATGGATAAAAATGGGAGGCGGAGAAAATTCCAGTTCCAAATTAATTGGGCAAATTGCTGCTTTTCGTGATAATCTTCCTCCTTATAATGATGAATTTGTTCCTAAATATTATACAGTTGAGCGTTGGTGGAGTTATGTAGAACAAGATGAAGGAGAAGAAAATTTTATCCAACAACTTGCATTAAAAATATTTTCAATAACTCCACACAATGCAGGATGTGAGAGAATATTTTCCGTGATGGGTTGGTATATGAATAAAAGGAGAACACGGTAAATATTTATTTTATTGTTGCTAGTTATTAATTTTTTTTTTGAATTTTAAATTTTAAGTAATTCCTTTCAATTAGATTAAGTGTGAATCATTTACAAAATCTTACGAAACTTCACACATATTATGTTTCAAACGCGAAAACTGAATTAAAGTATACGGCTAGAGATATGAATGTCAAGAATGATGAAGAGTTTTATCAATTGGTAAGAAATGGTATATATCAAAATATTAATGATGAAATTGGAGAGGAAGAATTAGATAATGAAGACGAAGATTATGGTGATACAGAAGACGAACTTGTTGACATAGAAGAGTATGAAAAATTTGGGCATAAAAGTAACGATAGTGTTTTACAAAGTGAAAACTATTTTAATTTTGTATCAAAGGAGCTAGTGGAATTATTAAAACTTCAGGAGCCGCGAGTAGTTATTGAACCCGTAAATGTTGATCATATTGTTGACCACGGTAACGAAAATTTCGATATAGAGAAATTATTAGACCAACAATTTAGTGAAGATGATGATGTTAACGTTTAGATAGTCCATAACTCATATTCATTTGTTGTATATTTTGATTTGTTTTATTTCTTTCAAAATTTTGAATAAAAGCTTCTAACAATTTTGCGTTCTAACATGAAGAATTTCTTCTTAATTTATTTTAAAGACAATAATTTAATACATTATTTCATTTAATTTATTTTTAACAATTTTGTATAATTTTACTAATGTTTAACAGTTTTTATTTAATGCTTAACGAAATAGATTAATAATATTTAATGATCTAATTTAACAATTTACTTTAATAATGCTTAAGATTTTCAGAAACTGAAATCTACAAAAAAATAAAAAGAAAGAAACGTACGTTTCTTCAAATTTCAAAAGAATCCGCTCTCATACACGTACTTGTGTTCTAAGAAACCGAATCTACAAAAAATAAGAAACGTTAGTACGTTTCTTCAAAGTAAATTTCAAAAGAACCCGCCCCTATACACGTACCCGCGTTTCTTCAAAATAAATTTCAAAAGAACCCGCCCCTATACACGTACCCGTGTTCTTAGAAACCGAAATCTACAAAAAAAAATAAAAAAGAAAGAAACGTTAGACGTTTCTTCAAAGTAAATTTCGAAAGAATCCCGCATACACGTACTTGTGTCTTGTGTTCTAAACCGAAATCTACAAAAAAATAAAAGGAAAGAAACGTTAGTACGTTTCTTCAAAGTTAATTTCGAAAGAACCCGCCCCTATACACGTACCCGTGTTCTTAGAAACCGAAATCTACAAAAAAATAAAAAGAAAGAAACGTTAGACGTTTCTTCAAAGTAAATTTCGAAAGAATCCCGCATACACGTACTTGTGTCTTGTGTTCTAAACCGAAATCTACAAAAAAATAAAAAGAAAGAAACGTTAGTACGTTTCTTCAAAGTAAATTTCGAAAGAACCCGCTCCTATATATGTACCCGTGTTCTTAGAAACCGAAATCTACAAAAAATAAAAAAGAAAGAAACGTTAGTACGTTTCTTCAAAATAAATTTCAAAAGAACTCGTCCCTATATATGTACCTGTGTTATAAAAAACCGAAATCTACAAAAAATAAAAAGAAAGAAACGTTAGTACGTTTCTTCAAAGTAAATTTCAAAAGAACCCGCCCCTCTACACGTACCCGTGTTATAAAAAACCGAAATCTACAAAAAAATAAAAAGAAAGAAACGTTAGTACGTTTCTTCAAAGTAAATTTCAAAAGAATCCGCCCCTATACACGTACCCGTGTTCTTTATAGAAACCGAAATCTACAAAAAATAAAAAGAAAGAAACGTTAGTACGTTTCTTCAAAGTAAATTTCAAAAGAGCCCGCCTCCATATACTTACCCGCAGATTCCTGGAAGCCGAAACTTATTTATTTATTAAATAAAAAAAATACAATCTAAAAAAAAAGAGTACATTTTTAATGATTGGAATTGATAATCTAATCAAATCTATTCCGATCAATTACGTAATTACGTACATCGTAAATAATTACGGTAAACGTAAATTATTTACGGGTA
This sequence comes from Rhizophagus irregularis, assembly GCF_026210795.1. Classification (NCBI taxonomy): domain Eukaryota; kingdom Fungi; phylum Glomeromycota; class Glomeromycetes; order Glomerales; family Glomeraceae; genus Rhizophagus; species Rhizophagus irregularis. The sequence goes on from NC_089439.1 coordinate 761,068, forward strand.
CATTTGATTAATTACGAAGTCATAAATAATTACGTTAAACGTAATTATTTACGGTAAACGTAATTATTTACGAAATACGTAATTATTTACGGTAAACGTAATTATTTACGAAATACGTAATTATTTACGTATTTCGAATTACGAATTACGTTTTTGGCCAATGATTTACCAGGCCATGTATAGTATCCAATATAATGTATAACATTTAATAATAAAGTAATCATAATATTAATATTATTAACAATAATATTCATATTAAATTAATTGAAAAATTTTTTTAAAAAATCCTTAGAGTTTTTTATTTAAGGATCTTTAAAGAATCTGACAATTAATAGATTCCTAAAAGATCCTTAAAAATTAGCAAAGAATTTTTAGGATTCCATGAATTTGCGAATCTTTAGGGATTCTATAGAAAATTATGGAATCCTTGTGGATCCTATTCCGAAAAATATTACTGATGCAAATTTCCGAATTCTGAAAATTAATGTAATACAAAGAAATTCGACGAATGTTAAGAGAATTTTGAATCTAAACTCTTGAGCTGTAAATTTTTTTGATTTAGATTAGTAAAATAAATTAATGCGGTGTAAAAATCATTATATACCAGATAATAACTTTGACTTACTAATTCTTCGTAACTACTACTATTACCATCATCAGCATTGCTCGATTCTTCGATCATAGACGAAATCTCTGGACTTTGTTCTGAATCTTCTTTCGCCGCTAACTCCTGCAACAAACGCGGAGTTACAGTAACTTTATTTTTGATCGATTGCTGATAATTGATTATACATTAATATTTGCGAAATATTTTAAAATTTTTAACTTCAAAGTACTGATGAACGTTATTATTACCATAAGAAAATCAACTCTCTTTAAAACTAACTTGTCGTTGCATTTAATCCTAGGGCTACTGGGATTTAAGACAATATCGCAGATGGCGAGTACATAAACCCAGTCATCAGTAAATTTTTTGGGGTGCGGATCCTTAGGGATTCCAAAAATTCTGTAATTAGTAAAGATCTTTAAGGAACCTTCCCCACCAGCGAGGATTCCCTATCATAAAATTTTTATAGAATCCTTAAGGATCCTAAGTTCGCCAATAAGGAATCCTTAAGGTATTTTTTATTTATATTTGTCTATTATTATATGGGTTTAAAATTTGTGCGCACCTGCGCATGTGCGCACCCCCATGGATATATTATATATAAAAGTCAAAAATGACATTCTAAACCCTTCATGGCTCATTAAGTAAAGTTGTAGAATAGGCAAAAATACGCATAGTAAATAAATTATTAAGGCTCTATAATATATACGTAAGAGTTGCGGCATGAATATTTAAAAAAATCGGGATTTTACTAAAGTCACGTGATAAATAATGATCGACAAATTTACTATATAAAAATTACCAAAAATGGAGGGTGCGCACATGCGCGGGTGCGCACAAATTTTATTTCCTTATTATATCATTTAATTTATTAATTTTATTTATTATATTTTATTTATTATTATTAATACATCTATTTATTATGTTCCATACATTATTATATATTTTTTTTAAAGCTAATTAATCAAAAGTATTAAATAAAAATAGCTTCAATAATTAAATACTAAAACCTGTATATTTTTTTTTTTTTTTTTTTTTTAATGATTTATATAAGCTTTATTGATATTAAGTTTATATACCATACAAATAAATTATCATGAGCTATATCCACCCAGTAGGATGCAATCATCAAAATACCAATACAAATAAAAACAAAAGTAAATAAAAATTATTGATACTATGTTTATCTATAAAAAATTTTTTTTTTTTTTTTTTTTCCCCATTCCTTTTCCCATTCCTTTTCCTTTCAGAATTGATGAATTTGAATTCATAATAATGTTAGTCATGTTATTATTAGATCTGCTATAACATTGTCAATAATATTTTTTGTCTTCTTATAAGCCCAACTATACCACCAGTTGTTACTAATCAATAAGCACATCTGATCATGAGCTTTTTTCCCCATTCTATAACACTTTGATAAAATAAAATTTTCATTCATTGAGTTTTCAGATTGTACTGTATCCAACTCAAATATAATATCATCCAGTACTACAGTTTGATCTTTCTGTGAAATTGGTAAATCATTCTTTTTTGCAGAATGTTTATCCTGTCTTGACTGTTTCCCTTGTTGGTGACAGAATTTTAAATAACGGTCCATATATTCAGATTTATTTAATTTGTCTTTTCTTTCAATATTTCTATCTTTTTCCCATGCAATAGTAGCATTACATCTTGGCAGCCAGATTAGTTCTTTAAAGTGAATAATAAAAGAATCCAGGAGTGAGGCCAGAAATAAAATGTTCTTTGACTCTAAAAATCCAAATAACTGTTTTGATACTTTGGAAAGATTAGTGTTAATTTTAGCTTCCAGGGCTAATAAGCAAAAGTCAATAAATTTGTTGTTGTCATATTGTGATCCTAGTATCTGTTTTAGTTTCTCCCTTATGGCTTTAGGTGTATTTTTCTCCATATTACTCCATTTTTGAATTATATGAATCACATCATCTTGCATCCTGTTTTTAATTATAGGCCATAGATCCTTATTGGCATCACATTCAATAAAATGATATATGTCTTCTTCTTTGTTATCATTATACCTGGGACAAACAAAATCTTTGTATATATTTGGTTTTCGCTGTATAAGAGTGGCACCTATAGGGAGAAGTTTAGCAAATAGTTTAATAATAAATATTAAATGCCAATGTTTTTTAACTGAAATACAATTAAACCCTTTATATCTGTGAATTAAGTTCCAAGTTATGTTCCAGGCAATTGGTATTTCATGTCCATTGGTTTTTAGCATTGACCATTCTGCTGCCACTCTGGTATTCATTAGAGTTTTGATAAATTTTCTTAAGTTGTATTCAATTGGAATCTGTTTAAAAATTGGAAAAAATCTAATTGTTCTATTACTATAGTTAAACCTGTTGTTAAAGTAACATCTGCTGTTACTTGTGTTCTTAGCTAAATCATCTACTATTTCATTCATAACATCTCCACTATGTCCCTTAACTTTCACTAATACTAGATCCATCTTTTTTTCTTGTAAAAGAATATCTATCTTAAGTAATATTAAAGAATTAGACTGCTTCAATAATTTTCTGCCCGATTTATTATATTGATTGTTTATCATGTATATGGCGCTTTGACTATCTGTGTAAATCTTGATTTTTGCATTCATAGGACCTGTGAGTAATGCTAGAAATATAGCTACTAATTCTGAACGTATAGATGAAGGCCATAGTGATATATTTGCTTGGGCTGACAAAGCAGGTTCATTATTAACACAAAATGCCGCACCCATGTCTGTGTACACTAAATTAGGATCTTGTTTACCCATTGTTGTAGGGGTGCTTGGCTTGAGAGAACCATCTGTATAATATTCTACCATTGTTCTCTTTGCTAGTATATTTCTAATATTCATTAGTTGCATTTTCAAGTTATCATCATCTATCCATCTGTGAATCCATATGTCTTGGACTATCGGTAGGCTAATTATGGGATTTGGAGCTGATGTTGATAACTGTCATCAGGTATCGAGACATTAAATTAATGGGTTGATGACAGCCATTCACTAGGAAAACTCCAGCCGCACATATTAGATTCTTTATTTAATATTGCCACTTTACAGCAGTGAGCTGGTATATGTCCTGCCAACCAATTGTTCCATTATCATTATATCCCAGACGATAATTCACTATAATCCCCTGTTCATGGCATCGTATCTTATTAATTTTGCCTAATGACCATACATCTGAATCTTCCCGAATAAAAATAACTTGTTTACGGCGCGCGTCCGGTATGATATCCAGTAAAAAGGCCCAATGATCAACTTCAGCAATTTTCATATCATCAATTATTGTCATATTATTTATTCTGGATGTGCACAAATGAGCCACATCACGATACCATCTAGCTACCCTTCCTTGTACTGGGAGTAATGCTAATCTATGGTATTGCTTTCATGTCATAAGATGTATACCTCTAATAAATAATTGATCAATATAGAATATCGAATAATGTGGGCTTTGGTTGATCTGGAATATATATTTTGTAAGCTGATACTGTTTAAAGAACTTTAATAATGGCTCTTTTCCTTCTGAAACATTCCAGGTTGTTCTATCAATCGGGTCCGTTGCTATAGATATATCGAGAACTTTAGCTATTACTAATGCATTAAATGAGACGTTTTTCCTAGTTTGAAGTTTTATCCAAGGCATTACGTGAAGATCACAGTCAAAAATCGGATCTGTGATCAGTAATTTAAGCTGCGCGTCTCTGAGACTGATATGTGTAGATATCTCTACATGTGAATCACTATTCATTCTAATCGTTAAGTCCGTTATAGTATTGATACAAAATATTTTCCATCAATGGTTCAATCCAAGACACCCCTCATGAAATATCAGTGACGAAGGTGTGTTCTTAGGTAATTTCATCCAGTTTTTAACCAACTTCATTACTGGAGCGAATACGTGATTCCAATCTTACTCTGTCAATGTCATGATTTGAGCTATATACATCAGTCTAGGTATTAATACTCTATTGATTAGGTAAATACATTGACCAGCTGGAACGAACTTCCTATGGACTGTGTCACAAAAATTTTTAATTGTCGCGGATAGGCGTTGCATCCATCTTCTCCTATTCGGCTTGTTGGAGAACCAGACCCCGAGATACCTTATTTTGTCGTCAGTGGCTTGAACTATAGAATGATCCCGACCTAATTCAATAGTTTGTTCTTGTCGTTCTACTGTCGTGTTGATGATTATCATTTCCGACTTCTTAGTGTTAATGTCGATATCATTAATCGAATAAAATTCGTTTGCTATATCTACTATCTTTTGCATCCTAAACTTTGAGGACTCTAGAAATACCGTATCATCCATATATGCATATACGGGAACCTGAAGCCTGTATTGCATCCATGTTTTAGGATCATTAATATCATTCGGCCAGTTAACTTTCATTTCATAGCCGCTATCTTTAGTTTGTTGTATTCTTACTATAAGCAGATTATAGAAAATTCGCCATAGTAGTGGAAAGAGTGCATCGCCCTGATCAAGTCCATCTTTTCCGGTGAACCCATTACTTAAACCATATGCAGTGGCTACTCTAAGGGATCTGTGTTTGAAAAGGGCTATAATCCATTCGACCAACATTGCTGGAATGTCTATACAAAGCATGGCTCATTTTAAAACATCTAACCCAACTGAATCAAATGCCTTTTTCATGTCCTGTGTGAGGACCCATAGTTCTTTTTTATTTTCCCTAGCGTCCTCAATAAAATTGTTGACTAGGTGTATTGGTTCGTTTGTGCATTCTCCTTAAGTATATCACAACGTATAGTGCGAATTCTATATCGGAATTATCTGATAGTCAAATTCAAACTATTGTTGATTATTTCTCCAAGAATCCAAACACTGAATTACCAGATGATCGGGATGGCACTATTATCGATTTCGAAGAGGATATTTTGAATGATCAGGATAATGTATTGGTTTCAGTAACGCGGGTGAGGTAAGCATTCCAACTGCGCCTATTCCATTAACTCATGTCTCCAATTCTTCAGATGATTCCTCCAGCTTGAAAAAATTGGATGCCAAGGTAAAGGTAGTGCCACCTATTCCTTAACCCGAGACTCTAGTCCATGACCGTTCCTATTTTCGCAACAAGACATTGGATCAATATCCTAATTTATATAGAGAATTTAGTAGTGAAGATTTTGATTATTATGGAATTAATGATGAGACATTATGCCCATTATGCAAGTTAGATCATGATGATGAGGAAGGTATAGATGGTATGTATAAATCTGAATCTTACTTTATTAAATGTGAACAGCGCGAAATTGAGATAACTGCATAGTCTCATTATCTTGCGGGAGATGATCTAACTATTTTTTTGAAAATATGATAAGAAATATTAGACAGCTTTCTATCCGGGATTTAAATTGATCTGTAATCATAGAAAAAAGGAAACATGAGCAAATCCAATAAAATATTAACTCCTGAATACCTGGATTGGCATGCCAAATTAACTGGGTTACCAAGTGTTTTGACAGATAGGATTCGGTCCAGCTTATACAAAAAATATAAAAAAGAAACTGGGTATGAGCCATGGCAATTATCAGAAGATCGCCTCATAAATTCAAAGCCAGAAAACAAAGTATCCAATTTATCTTTTCCCTCCTCCGGTGAGCAATGTGAAGAAAAAGGGCCTATCACTTATGAAACTAAACCCGATCCAGAATTGATTATCAAATCCGTCTTAGAGCACTTCCCATACTTGAAATTCGGAAATAGTTTCAGAGGGATTGATAATTATAATTTTACATCTCTTCAGCCATGGAACTCACCATGCCCTATTTGTGATGGAAAACATGGGAATTATGGATTACATGGCTCATGGTACTGCGAAAATGGGAATCAGCTCCCTTATGATCCTGAATTAGCGAAATTGTATTTCCAGGATAAGTTGGAATATTGTCTTACCTGCAATACTTCAAGTAAACTCAAGTTCGCGATTGTGGCTTAGACCGGTCATGTGGACTGATCACCTGAAATGCGCAATACAATATCGGACACCTATACGTCAGGTTGATGTCATATTTATCATATAAAATAGAAAATTTTATTTCTCAAAAGGTTATTCCCACAGATCTATCGTAAAAAAATATCTCGTAAAAAATGGTGACTATTTTTACTTTTAATGCTACCACTCATATCCCTACTGATCCTCAGGTTCTGGCAGTCTATAACGGTTTGAATAGGGCCCAAAGAGCCACGTATGATACTCTCGCTACTGACCGGGAAAGAAGCATTTTCTTGAATGGAATTGCAGAAGAAAGGAGAAAATCGGTATGTTTGCTTAGATGGTATACATTTGCCTTTGAACTTTTCACTGAGATTTGTTATAAATGATAGTGGTGGCGTCGCTTAATTGATTTATTTCATTAGCGACATTATCTCAATCTTATTCATGCTGTGATTAATTTACTTTCGGTCATCGGTTTTAATGTATGGAGCTACTTTTAAAAACAAGATGGTAATCAAGATTTCATTAAATGCTGGGACGATTATAAGCATGAACAAGATGCTACCCTTTACCAATTATGTATTCTTTTTGGAACTCATATTGTGATCATATTAATTACATCAATAATAGACAGATTGTTTTACAAGTTTCTAAACGCGATATTTATCATCGTTCCAGTCATTATTGGGGTAGTGTTGGCGGTAGTGGGAGAACTAACTTGGATGTTGCCAAATATCGCGATTTCTTTTGTAGGAGTTGGGATATTGTTTGCAGAAAGTGCTATGTATTATTTTAGTGTATCCCGTTAATAATAATGATGGTGAGGTTAGATCTTGAAGGATGTCACTGCCTACGTTCACTCAGTGTTGTCCATTTTCCATATCCCAAGCATTTTAAGACTGTCCCATACTATGTCCCATTTCGCTCTGAAGCGATGTAATGATTCTACTGATCGATTCGAAATCAGTTGCAATTCGAGTAAAATTATTATGGTAGGTTTCTAGAACCTGTTTGACTTCGTTATATTTTCCAGACATATTATTAATCATAGAGATGAAATTCTGGGCCTCCGTTGCATAGTTAGCATCACGGAAACTCATTTTTGTGGTAAGATCGTTATTAATTTTCAGTTCCGATTTGTTCAGTGATAGTAGTGTTGATCGAGAGTTTGTTTCATCGGCACTTTTTTGCTTTACGTCCTACCATATATGGTGATGAATCCTTGGATATTTTCGGAGACTGCGGTATTCCTAAACTCGATCACCTGAAATGCGCAGAAGATATTCGGTAAAATTCTTGCCGAGCCTTTCATCAGGTTGTTTCTTTTTTCCGAACCCGCATCATATATTGCAGGTAGATCTTATATTTCTATTGGCTAGAAGTGAGAAGAGTCTTCTCGGTTATCATATGACATAGCATATATCACAAGCTACAGTAAAACTCCCGATTTATTTTCACATGTTTTTTTTACACATATTCCTCATGATGTAATAATAACTGATCATAAATAAAAAAAAAGAGAAAATTATTTCTTTACTAATCGCTTATTTATTATGCCATATAAAATGATAAGCAAAGTGTATTACATATAACGAATATGATTAATCGATAGATTCTACTTCTATTGGTTGGTAGTGAGAGGAATCTTCACGATTATCATATGATATAGTATGCTACCTTATTTTCTTACCCGGCTTATCAATTCAACCCTTACCATGAAGTATAAATAGACTGACATAAACTCTTTTTTTTTCACCTTAATGGCGTCCCGGAAATCAATCGCATTGCTCCTAATGAGTTTGGGTCATAGAGTAGCCCCTGATCTTTTCTCTGAACCCCCCCAGAGAGCTGAACCTTGTTTGGCTTGCAAAAGGGAAATTATAAACTCACATGCGATGTTCCAATGTGGACATACTTTTCATATTAGTTGTTGCAATGCATCTTCAGTCCGCAAAGAACGATGTCCAGAGTGCCGAAGCAATGTTATCAAACAGCTTGAAAAGCTCGGTTGGAAAAATATGAGTAGAGAAGAGAGATTGTCAGCTTTTATATATGAGGTGTCAACTGAAGTGATGGAAATTGATAGCAATTCATCAGAAGTAATCCCTCAGGACCAACCCTCAGTGATTCTACGAAAATTATCTCAAAGAGTCGGCAAGGCCGATTCCAATGCCATCTATTGCTATTACGAATTTGGCTTAGCACTAACCCTTCGTCTCAATGAATTAATAGGAAAAGGGAAGAAGAGGGCACAAAATACATTAAATAAGGAGGTTCAGAGTTATTTACCAGCTGGTACTTCTCTAGCCGTGGCAAAGGATAAAATTAAAAAGGCTAGAAAAATGGTTAAACTTTTTAGTGATAATCCATCTAGAATTCAATTTGTTCGTTCATTTTCTGTAGACCAGCTCTCGACTTTTAACGAAGATGATATCAACTTCATAAAATCAAAATTACCAAAGCCTGGGACGCCATGAATATGCGAAACACCTCGAGTGTTTTATTATGTTCTTTTATGTCTTTTTTATGTTTTTTTATGTCTTTATATCTTTATGTTGTACGTACAACGATATGTCATATTTCCCTTCAATAGAAACTCTTAGCATGTGGTCTCATAGATGATGTGAGATCATACTAGATATTTTTGTAGATATGCAATTTTTCCCTTCAGTAGTCATTTTTAGTCTGTGTGATCTTTTTTTCTCATAATTGATTAGGAACATAATAGATAAATTTGTAGCGAATGAAGGGATAACAAATCTTATATGTCAAACTCTCATATGTCTGAACATTCAAGCACTTAGCTTTTTTTTTTGGCCTGGCCAGCCATGATACTCGATAAAAGTATTTTTCATTTTTTTAATCTGTTTTGCAAAGTTTTATTTATATACTGATTGGGTCCTAAAGAGACCTTGCAACACATATATGCTAACATACTATCTACCCCATAAAAGTGACGGTATGAATCAATTAAGTATTATTTACAATTATGAAAAAATAATAGCTAGTCTAAAATACAGCATAGCAAAGTAAAATAAATTTTGTTACTAACTATAAAAATCACTCTTGATCGTCTAGCTCATTATAATTAATATAAATATTAATCGTTTCAGCGCTCTGAGAAAATGAGGCGTCACGGGTCTAGAACCAGAAGAAGGTGGTCTTGATAGAGAGGGTATTGTTGGACGCAATCTATTAGGAGAAGGAATCGCTCGAGGAATTCTTGATGGTTGTCTTCTACTCGTGTTAGATGATGTTGTTCCTATATTAGCTACATTGGGACGTTGTGTTCATAGAAACAATAAGCATTTTAGGGTATATCTTTTTCATATACATGACAGCGCAAGCGTGAAGAAGAATATCACAAAATAAATACCAGATTCTTTCCAAAATTCTGTAGAGAACTCTTCGTAATAATGTTCTCCAATAAGACTTCTCTTCTTCTTTTTACCCCCGCCTTAGCACCTGCCATAGCTTCTTTATAGGCCTTAGTCGTCTATATTTAACCAAAGATATCAGATCAGAGCTGGGTAAAATAATCATATCAAATGCTTTGAATGCACTTACATAGTATGCTTGGGTTAGAGTTAAAAATTTCTTATTACAATCTCCCCCAGTGAAGTAATTAGTATTATTTACTCGGTTAATTTCATTCGCAATATCTTCCCAGAAGTCTTTCTTATTACGATTTGGAGTTCGGTAGTATACTTCGTTCCCATTTTTACGTTCATCAATAAGTATTCAGGTTTGTTTGTCATTCCACTGTGCAGACATTTTTACGAACAAGAAAAAGTTTTATTGAAGAGGTGAGGTAGCGTGGTAAGCAAGAAGGGCTTGCTTTTATGTGACATGATTTAAATGAGCAACGCAATGAGCTGTGAATAAATTAGCGTCGTAATTGTATTAAGGCTAAAAAATATAATGATCAATCTAATGATTAATCGAATAATAAAGGTGGCTTAGTTACTGCGCAAATCTGATTGCCCGATCCTCGTGACTTGAGTTGCGGGAAGATTGCGAGAAAGTGCCGGGAACTATCTGGGAGCTAAGGTGATACAAATTTTTATGTTATACATCATATCCTGTTAATCACGAGAGATCCATGCACAGCGCCTATGGCCAAACCGCATGTAAATATAAAATTAGCTTAGCCCGAGAGAGGATCTATATAAATTCCAATCTAATAAAAATGAATTTGAGTTTAGCGTAGCAATATGTAGTCTTACTAAATTGGCTACGAATAAATAAAACTGCTATAATTCATTAAAACTGCTTAATCAGCAAATTCGTATAAATTTGAATCTGATATTTATTAGAGTATAATATTGCTAAATCAGCTAAAATCGCTAAAACATTATAAAATCATTATAATCTGTTATAATCTATTAAAACACTAATATGGATTTAGATAGTAGTGCCTATTATAAGCTTAGTTCAGTTAGACTTGGTAATGTAAACTTTAAAGAATATCAAAGAATATCTGGAGAATTAGGTCTTTTACGTGATCGATATGATTATAAAACACCAGAAATGTGGTGTTCTCGCATTCGTGTTCTATTTAGAAAAATACTAGAAGAGAATCCAAGAATCTTTTCTAAGAATGGATACATTACAATGATTGGAAAACATATTGAAAGAAGTGATAGAGTTCATGGTCTTCGATCCAATTATATATATTGCAGTGTATGTGACTCCTTAGTTTTCATATCTAAAACTCCTTGTTTAGAAACTTGCTATCGAGATAACCATCTTAAGAGATGTATTAATGGAGATCAAAATGAACATGCAAGAAGAAAAGAAATTCTCCAATCTATTGATGAAAGAGAATCTACTATTTGGGTATATAAACAATATATATTACAAGAAGAGGCTAAACTTAATCGTCTCCGTCTAGAGCTTTTCTTCCCATCTACCTCACACTCAGAAAAGGATAAATTGGCATTGATATCATATGATTATGATGCTCGTTCAGTCAGCTATGAAGCTTACCTTTCGGCCAAAGCAACTATGGCAAAAAATACTATGCCCAATGCTCCAAATTTAAATCCATTTCGTGTTTCATCTGCCAGGTAAGAAATGATTCCACCAACTTCTTATCAGTCATCAAATTGGCTGAGAGGCGCTACGCATAGAAGTGATACAGGCAAATTATTTATAATATTTCTGTATGTAAATCAGCCAAAAGGCACTGTATTGAGATTGGAGGATGGGACAGAAATCACAGTAGTTTAAAAAACTAATTCTGACTATTGTTTTCAGCTGAAGATTAATATCATATATTATACTTTATTTTTTTGCGAAATGAATAGCTATATAATCTGCACGCATGATCGCCTAGTATAATTGGCCGAAGGTGCTATCACCTATTGTTAAAAAAAATAAAATAAAATAAAAATTATTAAATGAAAACAAATTCCAATCCATTGTAAAAATAAAAAATAAAAAATAGATGAAAGAAAGGCATATTGTTATAATATGACCGGTGACTGAAATTATGATGACCGACCAGCATTAAAAAAATATAGTGCCGGTAAAAATTGATAATTCTGGCCAACAGTGATGATCACCCTCGGTGATTTGAAGTAAAAATACTAAAAATACTAAAAAAATAAAATTCTTAGAATTTAATGGTATTTTTTAATATATTAATTAAAATAAATAAAGGAATAAACTAAAATCGGTTTTTAAAAACTATTTAGATAAAAAGAATAAATATTAGTTACCGAATATTTCAGGTCAACCCAACTGCTGGTCAACCTCCCGGACTATCAATCTAACCAAAAAGAATACAATATTTTATAATAGATTAGTAATCAACTGTGGACATAATCAGCATTCACTAATTAATTATTTTTAACTATAATATAGAGAGCTAAAAGAAATAAAAAACCTATATTATTACAGAATAGATCAGAAGCAGACAGACCGCACATTACACAATTCACAATTATTTATACAGAGGGTAGTCTAAACATGACATTGATTTTTTTAGTTATATAGATAAAAAAAATGTTGTTTCGGTAGTTTTTTCATAAATTGATATGAAAATGCTGAAACAGCACTTTTTCATAAATCAATATGAAAAAAAAATGCTGAAAATGCATTTTTTTCAATAATTGATACGAAAATGCCATTTCGGCATTTTTTTCTTAGGTTAATATGAAAAAAATATCATTTCAGCAATTTTTTTCATAAATTAATATAAAATGCTGAAACAGCATTTTTTCCTTATTATAAATTTCACAGCTCCCTATGAATGATGGACTCTTGTTACATATATTTATTACATATTCAATATATTGGATGGTATTTTATATGGAATCCCAATTGGAAACATCGAATATTTTGAAATATATATTTCTTATTTTTTATTTCTCTCTTTCTCTTCATGCATTAAAAGAGTACGTAATTTATAGACACATTCTATTAATGTTCAATTATAATGTGAACACGTCTCACGTTTCATTCAATTGCGTGATTTTAATTAGTAGAGTAATGACGAAATTTTTATTTTACACGTAATAAACGATATGCAGCAATGATTTATTTTATCCAAGAGAAAATTTTCTTAAATATAATTTTTCAATACTCGCTTTATTTCAAAATTTAATAATCGAAAGACAAAAGAGAAATATCTAGTAAAATTCTTAACTTTCATAATCCTATTTCTATCATTTATTATAGAAAAAGTATTCACACCTAATCCTTACAAATAAAAGTATAAAACTACAAATAAAAAAAAAAGAAATACGCATCACAAAAGAGATACGTATAACAAACTAAATATATGATTCAAATTTAACCACCAATAGCACGCTTCTTTTGTTTATTAAAAAATTTAGTCTGGCTCTCTCTCCAAAGATCCACAGCAGCTTTTAAATGTTGGAGTGATTCGTTGGTTATCTCGTATATGGTTACACCTAGATTTACTTTAACTTTATTCATGTTTATTTCATAATCTTTTAATTTGCCGCGAACTTCTTTCAAACCTGCTGCCGTCTCATCAAGGTGTCCTCTCATATTCTTTATATCATTGATAGCTTCAGCGGTTAAATCAAAATTCCTTTTACTGGTATTGTCGATATTATAATCTCCGACTTCTACTTGGGCTTCAAAAAGACTTTCAGAGACCACTTTAGTTTTCTGTTGAACCTCTATGATCAGCTTCATAGCATCATCGACCATAGTTCTAAATTCCATTATGGCCTTCTCCAATTTTAATATACGTATTTTGAAGAAATCGGAATTCATAAAAATACTGGGAGTTCTGGAGAATTTATCGATCATGGATTTGACTTCGATTTCGAAAGTGTTATGAACCGTTTTACTTTCTACAAACATTTCACGTAAAGCGTCTCCTGCTTTGTAAAGTAATTCAGAGTAATTTTCAAGGTGACGTGAAGCGCTTGCCCCAGTGTTCTTGTGAGCTGGGCTCATTCTCAGCATGATTGCAAGCGTATTATATGAGTCAACATGCCGTGTAATTTCACCTGGTGCTATTTTCTCAAAATAACAAATTAGTATGCAAATATGATAAACAAAGAAAAGAAAAAAATTTTTTTCTAACCAGGAATTTTGGCTAAACTTATATCCCTGAAAAGGTCAGTTGTACAACTTGTAAATTGTTCGACAACTGGATTATGAACTGGATGAGGTAACTAAATTTGAAAAAAAATGTTTGTCAAAAAAAAAAAAAAAAAAAAAGAATTTTAGGGAAGCTAAAGAAATATTCTATTATTTACATGTGGCATACCGGGAATGAGTATTTTAAGCTGTTCAAATAATATACGAATTAGTAATAGTTTTAATAAAATCAATTAACGATAATGATATTTTTACAACCATATGATTTAGGGATTTCCATTTAGATTCATCTTGCTAATTGAGCCAACATAAAAATAAACAAAACGTATTACATATATAAACCGAACCGATTGCAAAAAAAAAATGCATATATGAATTTTTTGAATTTACCACAAAAACTGTCATTAAAAGTACAATGAAAGTGATGAAAACGCTTTTACGCATTATTTTCTCGTTACAAAAATCCATTAGTTTCATTTTGCTTATACCATCCATTTTCTTCAATTTATTCACTTTATCAGGTTTATCTGGTTTATCCATTTTATCCGATTTATTTTTATTATCCATTTTATCCATTTGTATAAGAGTAAAGTAGTTTGTAAAGCAAAGAGGAAAGTTTTGCTAAATTATTTCTTTTTTTTCGAAAAAAAAGATTGGTATTTATAATGTATTTTCAATAATGATTAGATGGATTATAATCGTATCTTTGCATATAATTAGTACATTTATTGTATTGTTATAGCGAAATAAAGTTTTAATGAAGTGAGAAAACATTTAAATTACATCTTTTTTTTTTATATATAGTTGAACTTAAAATACAGTAAAGATTACTAATTGCTTCATCTAATTATCTAATTATACCTTTATCATTTGAATTTTGATCATCTAAAAGATTACGTATTTTTCATTGTTGCAAATAAATTCTCACATTTTAAAACACAGCAAATATATTAATTATATATTCAAACTTAATTATCGATTAGGTATTAATGGTGAAGAACTTTACGAAAAATATTTCACATGTTTTGTTTCTAAAAATAATTTATTCTCGAACGAATATTTACATAAAAACGTCATTGATTTTCATATGATATTTAAGGAGTTACTACTTATTTGGCAGATCATGAGTACACAATTCCAAAAACTGTCTTTAATGGAAAAAACTCGAAAGGAAACTTAAAACACAATATTTTGATTCTGTTGTTTTATTTATTTCACGCAATTGAACTTTATTATTTATATTGAGGCTTTTATTCACTGTAATTTATCACAAGAAAAAATTGCAAATACAAAATGAGTCACGAAGTACTATATAAGGCAATGCAGTATTATAATATATTGTACGTGAATACATGGGTATATTTTTATCGGATAGATCTATGAATTAACAATTTCTTTGGCAAACCGCAACCTCAATCTCATAAAATCAATAAACTTACTTTCTTATAATAACAAGTTATTATTAGAATTTAGGAGCGCATTTAGCGGCCGTCACATTGCTACGTGATGACTTTTGCCCGTAGTCTCAAAACTCTTGATGTAATGCTTAGACTTTTAAACCTTTACATGAAATACTTTATAATTATAGACTTGGTATACGTGCGCTTGTACGTCTCAAGTTTGATTTTTTTTACGTACTACCATAAGACTGGACATGCAGTACCACATCAATTTCACATATAAATAAGAAAATTTTCTCACACTACACCTTTTCGTTACTTAATACTACAAATACGAATTTCATCATTTTACCATTTATACAAATGAACCAGCAATTTTACCGTATATACAAATGAATCAATTTACCGTAATACATAAAATGAATTTACTTTACGCAAATTGATTATTTTTTTTTTTTTTTTTGACGCGTTACTAATTTTTAAATATGTCACATTTATACGCCATATGATGTAATACAAAAATATAATTACATCAAAAATTTGCAACTTAATGTTTCACTACAACATCATGAAAGTAAATTATTAAACTTCATCATTATAGATCATTGGCTTAATACCATATGAATGATCATCCAAATCATTAATATCCGTTCAAACAACTGATCCAAACTCTAACACAACTTACCCGATTTAAAACTGATTTAGTCTCGGGATATAACTCATTTCTAAAAGAATTAATAAATGAAAAATTTTAATAATAGTTGTTGAATATGATGTTAAATAAATTCATATACTACATATTTAATATGATATTGGATGGGTATTTTATATGGAGATCCAAAAGGGTATCCCGATCGAAACATCAAATATTTTATTTGTTATTGAAATATATATATACATTTCTAATTTTTTTTCCCCCTCTCTTTTTCTTCAGTATAATATTTCTCTGCTTCTTCTCATTGAAGGAGCACGTAATTTATAGACACATCTTATCAAAGGTTCAATTATAATGCACGAAAAAGACACGTTCATTCAATTGCGTGATTTTAATTGGTAGAGTAATGACGAAATTATTATTATATTACACGTAATAAACAATATGTAGCAGTGGTTTATTCTATCCAAGAGAAAATTTCTTAAAATATAATTACTCAATACTCGCTTTATTTCAAAATTACATAATCGAAAGACAAGAGAGAAATATCTAGTAAAATTCTAAACTTTCATAATCCTATTTCTATCATTTGTTATAGAAAAAAGTATTCACACCTCCTCTTCTTCTAATCCTTACAAATAAAAGTATAAAACTATAAATAAAAAAAAAAGAAATACGCATCACAAAAGAGATACGTATCACAAACTAAATATATGATTCAAATTTAACCATCAATAACACGCTTCTTTTGAGACTATATCTCCAAAGATCTACAGCAGCTTTTAAATGTTGGAGTGATTCGTTGGTTATCTCGTATTCGGCTGCACCTAGATTTATTTTAACTTTATTTATGTTTAATTGATAATCTTTTAACTTGTTGTGAATTACTCTCAAACTTACTGCCGTCCCATTAAGGTATCCTCTCACATTCCTTATACCATCAATAGCTTCAGTGGTTAAATCAAAATTCCTTTTACCAGTATCATTGTCGATATTATAATCTCTGGCTTCTACTTGAGCTTTTAAAAGACTTTCAGAGATCTCTTTAGTTTTCTGTTAAACCTCTATGATCAGCTGCATAGCATTATTGACAATAATTCTAAATTCCATTATGGCCTTCTCCAATTTTAATATACGTATTTTGAAGAAATTGGGTTTTACGAAAATACGGAAAATTCCGGTGAATTTTTCGATGATGGCTTTGACCTCGATTTTGAAAGTGTAATAAACCGTTTTACTTTCTACAAACATTTTATGTAAAGCGTCTCTAGCTTCGTAAAGTAATATGGAGACATCTCGAAGGCGCTCTGCAGCTATTTTTCTAGTGTTCTTGTGAGCTGGGCTCATTTCCAGCATGGTTGCAAGTTCATTATAGGAGTAAACATGCTGTATAATTTCATCCAGTGCTATTTTTCAAAATAACAAATCAGTATATATGCAAATATGATAAGAAAAAAAATTTTTTCTAACCAGGAATTTCGGCTAAACTTATATCCCTGAAAAGGTCACTTGTAAATTGTTCGACAACTGGATTATGAACTGGATTATGTGGTAACTCATGTGGCTTATGCTGTTCAAATAATATACGAATTAATAATAATTTTAATAAAATCAATTAACGATAATGATATTTTTACAACCAGAAGATTTGGGGAGTTCCATTTAGCTTCATCTTGCTAGTTGAGTCCACATAAAAATAAACAAAACGTATTACATATATGAACCGAACCGATTACAAAAAAAAATGCACATATGAATTTTTGAATTTACCACAAAAATTGTCATGAAGAGAACAATGACAACGATGAGAATGCTTATACACATTAATTTTTTATTTTCATTATTCATTAGTTTTATTTTGTTTATACCATTCATTTTCTCTTTATCCGGTTTAGCCGGTTTATTCATTTTATTCAATTTAGTAATATGCATTTCATTTATTTGTAAAGCAAAAAAGGGAGATTTCTTAGTTTTTTTCTTTTTAAAAAAAAAACAAATTGGCATTTTATATAAATCAAGCAACTTATTAGTATAAAAAATCTGCTGAGCAAGGAGAGCAAGATGCCCAAAACAAATTAAATGAATTGAAGGAGCATAAATAGTAATGTTTATCTTTGAATCATTAATAATTAATTTATATGGAATTTTAAAAATTATACCGCCATATATTAGTATGTTTATTGTATTATTGTATAGTTACTGCCTAAACAAAGCTTTATAAGGTGAGAAAACCTTATTTAAAATACATTTTTTTTTTCATTATTGAACTTAAGATTACCAATTATTTTATCTAACTGCATCATCTATTTTATCATAGTACTAAAAAAATTACGCTATAAATGTAATTTGAACCTTGTTTTTTCCTATTAAATAATTCCAATTCTACTAATGTTTAATTATCCTATTATCACAAATAATAAAATAACCTTATATATGCATGTTTATATACAGCTATTTTTTTCACATGATTATTTTTGTGAGTTGATTACCGATTAGGTATCATTGATCACACGATCCCAAAAACTCTCTTTAATGTTAATATTCTGATGATGACTGTACACAATATTTTAAATTTTGAGATGTTGCTTTATCTGTTATTTCACGCAATTGAACTTTATTTTAAATTGAGGTTTTATCACTATTTTTATTATTATTCACTGTGATTTGTCATGTAATTTAACTCCAAACACATTCTATATATTTTTCATTCATGTATGGAAAAAGGTAAGGCAATGCAGCATTATAATATACGTGGGTATATTTTTATTATTGATAATAATATATAATGTATTCAGATTAGATCTATCGATTATCGATTTTCTTTGGCAAGCCGCAATCTCAATCTCATAAAAAAATTACTTTCTTGATAATAACAAATCGTATTAAAATGTAAAAAGAATATGAATATATGGAAATTTATCAGAATATATGTAATTATCAATATGTGATTCTATTTCGGTATAACTTTATTGTCCAGAGCGTAGCGTAGGATGTTCTATCATCGTCAAACCCATGCAATATTCCTTCCTTCTTCATCATGTTTACTCCTGGTTTTTCCTATTTTGATTGCACTTTCTTTTGTTACACTAATTTTTTTGTATCGCTATTCACTATTGTCGTGACGCATGAGGCACAACAAAAACATTTTCTTCTTTCCGGAGCTTCGTGTAAATGTGTAAAAACTTTGAAATCGCAAATAAGGAAGGTGAGAGTTCCTTGTCTTTTGTTATTTTCGCGTCTCTTTTTTTGTATCTGAGAACGTTATTAAGCCCTCTTTTTTTTAGGAACATTGAACTTCAGTATGAACTTTGAAATCACAAGAAAGTGAGTTTCTCAGAATTTTTGGATCTTTTGTTTTTGTTTGAAGTATTATATATTAGTGCTCTTTCTCTCTTTTTTTTTTAGGAATACTTTGGACTTTGGTATTGACTATGAAATCACGAATAGAATGGTGAGTTTCTTGATTTTTTTTTATTATTTTGGTGACTTTTTTTATTTGAGAGTACCTATTAATACTCTTTTTTTTTAGGAACACTAGGGGTCTCAGTTGGGCTTTGAAATCACAAGAAGGTGAGTTTCTTAAGGTTTTTTTTAATTATTGTTTTTGCTTCTTTTTTTTATTTGAGAACGCTATTAACATTCACTTTTCTTTTTTTAGGAATATCTGATCTAAAGAATTTGAGTAAATGACGCGACGGACTTTAACAGTTTCTGTTTCCTAGTATATATTTATATAATGAAATTTATTTGCTACAAATGCATTTGATTAAAGGTGCGTTATAAGAAAAAATTGAATAAATTATTGTTAATCTATGGAAAATTTAGTTGATTTATACAAGAGCAGAATATCTTTATTAATTACAGAAAACTTTGCTACTTATCATTATCATATTAATGACAAAGTATTTTGGCCCTACCACAAAGAGACTTCATTTCTTAAGAAGTGCTGTCTATGCTCCACCCTGTAAAAACATACGCATAGCGCCATACTACTGTTCCACAACCAATCGGTCCTATCGCTGGACTACAGCAAAATCTGGTACCCAGATGATTCATGATTATTGATCGCAAAAAGAGGAGAACTTTAAACCGTTTATAAAGATTTATAATTTGTAAATCTGGCATGGGACGCAAATCTGGCATAAAGACGTGATTTGAATACTTGCTAATGTCCCTTAATAATTTATAAACTTGTTTTTATTTTAATATACATTTTAAATAAATAATTGTTTATTATTGGATGATTAAACACATTAGATGATAATTTTTGCAATTCTGTCATTTGTTTGCTATTCAATCTTTATTTTCTCGACATATTTTTCTTCACAGTTAACTTTCGCAGTTTAAAATGATTATATATTTTCACAATTGAGTCTACAGAGAGTGCAGAGTATAGTCTACTGGTCAATACTACTATACTCTATAGTATAGTGATGAAATATAGTATTTTAATTATTTTGTGATTTGCGTAGAGTTTACTTTTTTGTTAAATTTGGAAAATCCGAATAATCATAATTCGATCATCAACTTATAAATGACTAAAGGGTCACCAATGATTATAAGCCAAATTTATTTTTCCCACTAGAAATTTTCTCTCTTTAACTGAACCAATAATTTTATTTTCTTAACCGGTTTCTCTTTCAAAATGCAATCTGATGATTTTTGTGATTTATTCGAAGAAAGATATTTAAGTGATAATGGAGATAATGATGTCCCAATTAATCTTATTTGTTAATTATCATTAATTAATAAAAAAATTTTATTTTTTTAGATTGGATTTCATTTTATACTATTTCTTGGGTACAAGCGTCGTTAAATATTTTACATTCCTTTATCAGTGAAGATATCTGGTACAAAACTCCAGATAATACCAATGTGGCTGAATCATGCCATGCAAATGATAAATCGTTATCACTTGAAATTGCAGTTTTAAGATAAAATATTAACTATTTATTTATTTATTTATTTATATTTAATTAATATTTTATCATTATTATTCAGAGCTAAAAAGTATGGTAAAATAAATTTCATTACATGTCAAACTCAAGATCAATATGGTATTAGAAAAACCGGGAAAGATCTTGGGGTTGCAACGCGAGAAAAGCAAGCAATACATAGATCCAGTTAGTATTATTTTAAAAATTGGTGAAAATTTTTATTTACTATATTTTTAACTTTATTTGATTTTTTTATAGTAAAAAGAAATTGTTCTAATAAGGTTGAGCCGTCTGCACTGAAAAAAAAAAATAAATCGAAGAAAGTCACCCAAACTTCAACATCATCAATTGTTAATGATGATCTTGAAAAAGAAAAACAAATGATTTCTTTGAGAGAGAAAAAATTTGAACTAGAAGAGAAAGAGCTGAAACTTGAGAAGGAAAGGTTGGAAATCCTTAAATTAAAGCGAGAATTAGGAGTTACGGATAGGTTTTTTTAGACATGATAAATATTTAAAAAAATAAATGCTGAGCGTTTATTTTTTTTTTATTTCTTATTTAGTATTAGATTAGATATACTTATTTCTTTTTAAATAGGCAATTAGAACTGATCTATTTACCTTTTACAAAAGGCTTTGATGATTGTTTAGCAATAGACACTTAAAATTATGTGATATAAATATTTCAAATTAAAAATAAATAAATGAAAGAAAGCAAATTTTAAAGAAATATTAAAAATTTTATTATATTTATAAAATTTGTCGTATTGCAAAGAAAATTTGTCATATCGCAAAGAGATTTTTCCATTTTATGAGTTAAAAAAAAGGGTATTTTCGGAAATAATACTAGAGTTCCCGGATATTTCACTTCAATAAATTATTTGTTATACTATATAGTACGATGCAATATTTATCTAAGTATTCAAAAATTCTGAACTCAGCTAAGCGAGTAGACTCAATTGCTGTAACATATTATATTAAATCGCCGTGATGTCGTAATTATTAATGTCAAAGATACAAAAATTATACAAAATAAATATTTTTTCTGGTTCTGCCGTAGATAATTTGTAATCCGTAAATCTATAATGCTGGTCTCGATGATTCGTTAAATATTTAAATGGTAAAATCCATATTTTGTGATGCTGTAATTTCAATTCGGCAATTCCGACGGTACCTATACTTAGAATATAAAATAAAATGTAGGTTATTAATAAACTATAATACACAGTGAAATTCGATAAACCGGATTTGGGCCTAAACCACTGCCTAAACCGGACTTTTTTGCTGGAACCAAATCACGTATATTAAAATAGGCTCGATATACTGGAGTTTACTAGTAAAAGCTCGATATTCGCTATAACGGATCAATTTTCTAACCAGCAATAGTAAAAATGATTCGATAAACCGGATCACGTGACTGAGAACCAATAAAATTTAAGTAACGTGATGCGGTAAATCTTAAATTTGGCCGGAATTATAAAAATCTTAATTCCGGCTGAAGTTAAGTATTACTTATATATCAATTAAAATATTTTATATTCATTTTCATGACCTCTATAACTTAAGTCTTGATGAAAAAATCAAATTATAGTGTATATTAGTTTTATTAGCATGAAAATTTTTTAAAAATTCAATATAATAGACTTTCAATATATCGAAATTTTTTCGCTAAACCGGATATCCCGATAAACCGGATATTTTTAGTGGAACCGATAGATCCGGTTTATCGAATTTCACTGTGTATTTTAATATTATGCAATTTACACATCCATATTCGGGATGGGTAACCAAGCAAATAATAAATTACATATCTAATAAATAAAGGTAGTAGATTCTTTGCTCCTCCTCCTCCTCCTCCTCCTCCTCTTTCATCGGCAACTTCTTCCCTTTTGTTATCGGGTATTTCAATACTGACTATATGTTGTGGCATCTCTCGACATTTGATAGTGACTTCTAAAGTCTTATTTCGCCATTAAAGTCAAAACTACGATAAAAGTTCACTGCAATATTTGGTGCTAAAACCTTATAGAGAAGATTTGAAAGCCACAAGAAAATCTCGTTGAATTAAACCAAAACTTGTCGGATTTCTTGCCAATGAGGATCCTGTTGCTGTAAAGTATGCTGAATCTACATCGAAAACTTGTGAAGAAACCGGTGTAATTTTTGAACTAAGAAAATGTGATAAAGAACAATTAGAAGAATATTTATATAGCGAGTCAATAAAAGGAATAATTATTAGGGCCATGATTAGCAAAAATCTTACGTTACACTTAATAAAAAGTCATGTGATCTAATATTGTAATTTAATTGGTTGCACTATGTCTTACAGGGCATGCCGTAATATATGTTCACGGCCCTTAATGATTAAGGATGAAGTTCGATATATAAGTACTTATAAAATATAACCTGTTTAATAATGTCCTCTAGTACACATATTATCTCCCAATAGCAAAACTTTCAAAATAAAATGAGTGAATGTTTCTACGTGCTGACATTTTCCAAAGTGTTTTTTTTTTTTTCAAATGATATTTTAAACTTTATAGAATGTTCGTACAGTACACATGATTTAGGGATTAGCATAATTAGAATCGATTTTAAAATTGACTAATCGCGATTAATCGTTTCTAATCGATTGTGCATCATTAAATTTGTGGCAGGGAAATTTCCAATGATCACAAATTTAACATATAAATCAATTTTTTGCATTTAAAATAAAACGTTTATTGCCCGAATAATCAGTGATCGGCGGTAACTCTGGCCAAGCTTATAATTCAGACCAGAATTAAAACTTTAGTATAAACGCTAAGATCTGATGACACGTGATTTATAATTTCGTATTTCGGGCTGGTACTATAGTTTCAATTTTTTATTTGATAATCGAGTTTAATCAGATTTTTGATTAATTCAATTTTGACAAAATCGATTCTAATCCCTACGCATGATTAGCTTCGTATATTAAACATACAATAATTATCAATTTGTTGATTATTTTTAAAATTAATTACGTTGTACAGTAGTTTGTAGTAGAGACCTCTCAAAGATTTTAAAGTCAAGTTAAATGGTACATTCTTTTATTTATATTCATAAAGATTTCAATAATACACTATATTACTACGATCAAGGTATTATTGGCGCAAGGTACAGTACATTGGATACCACGCAAAAATCACTTTCAATCACGTGACTTCTAACGTTTCTCTACATAAAGGCCAAAATTACCTTGACAACACGGAACATATAGAACGATCCAAATGATGAGTCACCAGCGTAGATGATTTCGCTGTGAATAAAGATAAATGAAGAATACTCCAACCCACATACAGACCGATGGTACCTCTACTACATCACATAAGAAAACTCTTAATTCAATACGTCCTTTCATCCTTTCATCCCCGTTAACGCTTTTACGCAGGTTGATGATGTAATGGCTAACGCACAATTAAGATATGACTATCGATTGAACGAGGAAGCGTGCAAATTCCTTAGAAGTAAAATACGCTTTCACTAGACGTACTCCGCCGTCTAGTGATGATGAAGATCAAAACAACCTAAGAAACATATCATATCCGAAACGCTGGATGTTGTGAATTATAAAACATCCATCAATCAACTTCGTTCACTGCCACATGAATAATTACACACCCCCTTTTTTATAAAGGACAATACAAAGTTTTTTTATTAGTAACAGCACCGTTCGTCTATGACAGTATTTACAGGTGGTATTTTTATGAAGGGAATGGATTCATAATCGTGATACAATACTGCAGGATTTATTAAATTATTTTGTTATATAGTTTTTTTTAATGGTTCGTTTTATAATTTAGCCTAGGAACTGGTTATGTCTCAAGTTCTATAAAACAGTAAGCAGGACATACTGTATATGTTTGTTTAGTCTAGCTTTTTGTAATTTTAGCAACTTACAGTTTTGTTATACCTCTATCTTTATTATAAAAATAAAAATAAAAATTACCTCGAAAACAATTTGTAATCTGACTTTTTTTATTCTGTTAAATCGAAAGACGTATACACTATACAGTGACGTATACAGTGTAGTCGGAATTAATATAGAATAATGGCACATAAAAAAAAATTGTGAAATCAGTGCTTATCAGTGCCGCCACTCTGCCATATCCTGACTTGATTCTCATAGCCGAGTGGGAACGACACAATCTTTAGCTTAAGAGTAGCAATTTGTTATTCATAATTTCAAAACCTTTATATATTAACGCCAAATCACATAATAATTTTTTTTTTGTATATTACAGAAAATTATTTTTGATAAAATGTATCAATTGTATCTAGAAGCTACGAGTTACTGTTAATATGGGTATAAAAATTCACACTTTACAATTATATCGTGCATTGAAAAATAACAGCAATTTTTACGGTGTTAAAATAATATTATTACAAATTGTAATAAGTAATAACTATATTATTAACTCATAGAACAGTCAATATATCTTAGTATATTTTTATTTTGTTTTATGAATAAAAAAGTATATTCATAGCAAACTTTTTTTTTTTCCAAAAATTGACAGATCGACAAAATGATCGGCTTTAGAGGCTTTCACAAAATCAATAACTAATTTTTAATTTTTTCTTGATAAATACTATAGTTTTGGAATTCGGAAAAATATGCTGGTAGATTCGAAAGATTTTGAATAAATAAAGATGCCCGTTCCTGCCCGACAGCCCAAGTGTGTGAAAATCATAAAAGAATATTCGAAACCCTAATTGAAATTAAATTTGGCAATTGATTTGGGAATTTCCAAATGAACTTCCTAATTAGGTAAAGTCATTAAATTATTCAATGATCAAAAAAGTCGGGTACCTGATTTTCTGTTTACTTTGAGTGATCAAAACAAAAGATGTTATCTTCCGTATTCTCCGTGTGAGAGATCAACTTTATATAACAATTTGTTATTTAAAAATCAAAGATTTTTTTCTTCGCAATAAAATCTTTTTTTTTTTTACCGGTTATTCAAACCGAAAATGAAACCGGATTCAAACAAAACTCTTTGGGGTTTATTAGTGATATTTACTAGTGTGTTGACAATTTTTGTGACAACTTATGTTAGTGCTTATACAATAAATACCTATAATCATTCTGAAGGAGATGCTTACATCTCACCAATAGGATATTTTACGCTTATAGATGGAAGTCAATTGCTTCGATTTTATCGTCCACTTAACAATGGAAAGTGTAATGAACCAGATTTACACATAAGACTTCTACATGTGAATGGGACAATGACACCTCTTGTTGTTCAAAACTTTTCGATTCCAAAGTTTAATTTTTGTCGAGTAGATACGGATGTATTATCATCTGATTATATCATAGTAACCAATCTTGGCAGGAATAATTTATTTTACATACTATACTATAATATATCTGATACCGACTATAGTCTACCATTTGGAAGATTTATTGCTGAAGTGGATTTAGATGGAAATATATTAGGGTAAAAATCCTTTTATAAACAATTTATGCAAAAATGTTTATCTAACATAATTTATTTTTGTACGACAGCAAAAATTGGCTCGGTCACAATAATTACTATAATGGTAGTATAGTTGGACGATTAGGAAAATTTAAATTTATTTTTGATTCGTCCGATACATTTTATTATATGAAATTAGCTGATATTCATGATCCTGATACTTTGGAGTGGCAAAAGTTTAAAATAACGTAAGTTTCACATAAACTTTATTAATCAATTTATAAAATTTATGTTAATTTTTAATTTCTTAGTCCTACTGGAAGACTCCAAAAAGGAGAAAGTGGATTAATATCTCGTAAAGATTTAAATCTTCAATATAATAATCCTATATATTCATTTTTAACGATTGATAGTGGACTTGGATTTGTTTATTAAAAACGCTATTCCTCACAAGTTAATGCGGAACTGCAACCAAGTTTATATATTTATGTTAATTTTTACAAACCTGAGAATGAAAAAAAATTAACTGAACCATTTATTATTTATCAAACATCCACTCCAAATTTATCTATGAATTTTGCAATGTGTTCAGTAGATGATAAGTCGTCGGGCTGGTAGTGTGTCTCGCTAGCGCTCAACCCACCTCGGCCTCGCGGCCTCGCAGTACCTACATCCCCCCTCCGTGGGGTAGGGAATCCCCTATATCTGTCACCATCTGTCATTAACATCTGTCATATAATAATATACTAAAAAAGAATGAAATAAGGGAAAAGAGAGGAAAATACGATAGAATCAGAGGGGTATGACAGATATGACGGATATGACAGATGTTTCAGAAAAATCGGGAGAGGATACTCCCAGAAAAAAGTTTTGATTTTACCCCCCCAGATCTGTCATTCTGTCATAGATCTGTCATATGATCAGGATTCAGTCTATTCATCTGTCGGAAGCAGTGAGATAGCAAACCGAGTAAACAGGTAGGTTAATAGCCCCTAGAAGGTCTGTAAAGCCACAGAGAGATAACCGGGTAGAAGCGCGAATCTTTGGAAAAAATATATTCGGCAATTGAAGATTAGGTAACTATAAGTAACATACAATGATAAACTTACACGCCGCCACTTCTCTTGCCGAAGATCTTGGTCTCGATCTTGTAGACATCTATGGAATCCGTAAATGGATCCAAATGCAGGCTTCGCCCTTCAACGACCCGGACATAGTAAGAGAGATGGTCAGAAACCTTCCGATCAAAGAATTCGGAAAACATCTCAAGATAAACAGACTCTGGTACAACGGTTGTAAAGCCGAGTTGTGGAAGCGATATAAAGAAGCTGAGGAGGTATACAAACAGGCAGTAGACTACTACAGGGAGGCCATTGGCAATTTCAATGAAGCCGATCAGAAAAAATACACTAGGTTCGCAGGAATGGTGGCAGTAGAAAGAGCTCTTCTCAGATGTGGCTTTATAACGCAAGAGTCCGACTGGGAGAAATGGACTCAAATAACGTACAACATCCAATTGCTTAAGGAAGGCCGCACTCTTGATGACTCGGACGATGAATCAGATGATGGAGAGGTATCTCTCGATGACTCGGATGATGAGGAATACTTTTAGAAGGCGGTACTAATCTGTCTTTCTCTTTTTTGCTTCCTTAAGGCATTTATCAATACACTGTTTACACGCGTCATCAGACTCTAAAATTTTTTGCCCAAGTTTTTTGCATTGCCTATTATACGCCGTCTGATGTCTTTTAGCCGCGGTTTCTTTTTTCTTCTCCTTGGTTTTCTTTTTGATAACCCAGTCTATCCCAGTAAAAGTATTCTTATGCATCCCACAAACTACACAGTCACCATGTAAACGATAGCGGCCATTTGTGGTCATATCTTGTATTTCACTAGCAGTCTCGGTTTCCTTCTTACACTTTAGGCAGTAAAATCGTGTCATCTTAAGATTTGAAGTCCGAAATCTTTCCTTTAATTTGTCGTAATATGTCGCATTTAGAGAATTATTACAAATACTACAATCTCTCCGGAGTACCGGCACGAATTCTAAAAGGTGAGGAGCACTACAACCTATATAAAAAGCCCCTAAAGGAGAAGTCATCAGAGCGTCCACAAGTAGTTGTATGGAAACCAAATGCAACACATCAGGCAGATCTTGCAGAGATGCCAGTCGACCCCAAAGGATTCCACTATTTCCTCGTAGTGGTGGAAGTCGCGGGTAAACAAGTCGATGCAGAACCCCTAAAGGATAAAACTGCAAATAGGGTTCTAAACGGGTTTGTCAAAATCTACAGAAGAAATCGTATTAAGCCACCAACACACAGACTGGAGACAGATTCCGGATCAGAATTCACTAACGACCAGGTACGTGATTTTTTCCTGAACAGCCTAGGGGTAATGATGAGGTTCGGCGAACCAGGAAGACACAAACAGCAATCATACGCTGAACGAGCCATCCAAGCAATCCAGGAACCTCTCCTAAAACGAATGGTGGCACAGGAGTTGAAGACCGGGGTGACATCCGTGGAATGGTCAGAAGATTTCCGTGATGTAGTTAATAAAATAGATGAAATCTGGCAGAGAAATCCCCCAGACATTCCGACAGGGTCACCCAAAGTGTCAAAAAAGACAGAACTTCTCTCTGAAGGAACACATGTCCGAGTCAAGTTAGACGAACCTATTTCAGTACTCGGGAATAAACTCCATGGAAAATTTCGTACAGGTGACATAAGATGGAATCCCAATATCCGTGTCATCAAAAAAATGATCCTCTCACCCGAACAGCCTCCTACGTATCTTCTTGATGGACCACACGGGCGTCTAGGTGTATCCAGATGTGCGTACACCCGAAAAGAGTTGCAGATTGTTCCAGAAAATGAACATCCCCCACCTGACTCCGTGATAAGAGGGCAACCCGAAAGATTTGTACCTGAGCGGATACTCCGGCATCGCATCAGGAAGGGTCAAGACCAGTATCTAGTCAAGTGGGAACGATACCCAGATACCGAAGCCACTTGGGAACCCGCTGACCGGTTGGAGGAGGATGTCCCTGCCTTAATCCGCAAATTTTGGGAATAAAAAATAAATATTCCCTATTTTTTGTCTCCTCGATTCACATCAGAAACTATCGGGATAAAAACATTCTTCTCATTACAAGTAAGGGCGATATGTTCACGTGATTCATGGACATCATAATTGTAACGTTTCAGACACGTCCGGCTCAATCCAATCTCCCTATGCTTGTAATCGCTTAAAACCGCG
The DNA here is from genome assembly GCF_026210795.1 of Rhizophagus irregularis. Taxonomy (NCBI): domain Eukaryota; kingdom Fungi; phylum Glomeromycota; class Glomeromycetes; order Glomerales; family Glomeraceae; genus Rhizophagus; species Rhizophagus irregularis. The sequence continues at coordinate 790,931 of NC_089439.1, forward strand.
AGATTCTCAGTGATTACACAATCAGGGGTTAGTTTGATTGACACACCTTTTACCATGCCGAATGTCCTACCAGAACCCGGAGCGCCAGATATGTTATGTGTAATACTCTTGTCGATATCCAACCCTAATTCTTCAGCGGCTTCCCTCTGAATAAAAGACGCGTTAGCACAAGTGTCTGCTAAACACTGAATTGCTATCCCATTGACCTTCCCATCCAGCGCTAAAAGATCTTTAGTATTCTCCAAACGAGCTATGTCAATATCCATCGGGTCATCTTCCCTGATATCCTCTTCTTGTTTTTCCTCAACTAGGTCTTCCGGAATCTCCGTACTTTTACGAGCAGACTTTAATTCTTCCCGAAGAATCTCGCGGAGTAATTTTCTAAAATCTGCAGACCTTAATAAACTTAATGAATCATTTTTGGTGACGGCTTTTATAAGTGTGGGCTTACTACTAGTAACCTTCACAGGAATCTTAATAGGAGTCATTTTAACTGATTTTTTTGGAACAGATTTAAGAAGTTTCGAGATACTTACACCCTTATCCGAGTTTACTTTTTTTTGTACTTCGAACCGCACAAATCCGAAAACCACCTTCCTCATCGGGAACAATTTTCAAGTCATCAAAACTCGCGGTATTAGTATCAATATCCATAGCATCATCATTAAGATCGAGGTTTCTCATTGCTCGGGCTAATTCCAGATCATCGCGTCTATCTTTAGCCTTCTGAAGTCTCTTTGGAAATCTTTTAGACGTCTCATATCCCATAATAAGATCAATAACATGTTGATCATCCTCACTAGTCCACTCAGGAGCATCAGGGTCACCAGGGTCATCACCAAAATCATGATCTACATAACCATCATCCCAATCAGGATCCTGATGATCCTGAACAACGCGTGGCCGTGGCTTTGGCCGAACAGGTTTAATCTGTTGTCTATAGACCGGTGGTTTACGAACTGGCTTAGATGCTTGTAATTGTTTAAATTGTGCCTGGAAATTCTTGGTAAGTTCCTCGGCCTGCGCCTTGAGCAATTCTTGTAATCGTTCTTGAGTAATAACGTCTGTCGACCTTTGTATTACAGCACCTTCGTGTGGAGTCACGGGATGAGTATAGCCAGCCAATTCCTCTTTTTTAGCCTTTTCAATACCCTGGCGCCTTTGTAATCCATAGAACATTTCACCCTTTCGTCGCTCAAGATCACTCAATCTATCGATTAATATATTAAGAGGCGCCGCCCCGATTCTGGAAGCTTCAATAACGTTTTCCGGCAAAAGTCCTCTATAGAACTGGTCAGTAACCATAATTCGATTATATCCTACAATATCCCCAGCCCTCTCAACTCGCTTATAGTAAGATCGAACAGGTTCACCTTGTTCCTGGTAAAGATTACTAAATCGTATCTGAAGTCTTTCTTCCACGACGGTTGGAAAATTTGTACGCATATGCATAAATGCTTGATCCAGGAGAATCCCCTGTAAGACTATTGGTTGATTCTGGACAGCAGCATTAAATGGACCTCCATGATTTCCCAACCCATTAACGGGTTGATGAGTAGGACGTCCGCCCGCACGCCTCCACTGCTCTTCAACTTTAAAATTCGTTCTAACGATATCAGCGCGTGATGGGAAAAATGCATCTCCAACGGTTACCGCCGCATTACCTGCAACCCTTGAATATACATCAGCATCAGACCCGGGTAAGTAAGTACCAACATGTAATCCATTAGCAACCTCAGGAACAGCTAAAGCTCTGAACGCTCGGCGAGTAGCACCGGCTCCACCATTTGCAGTAGCCACTAACCGAATATTCGAGAGTTCCCAATTTTTTCCAGTAAGTTCTGCATCAAACCACCTCGCCGCTTCATCTCTCATACAGCTACGAAGAACCCCCATCGCTCGCACCCGACCAGGAGGCGCACCGGCATCGTCCAATGGATCAATACCAACGGTATTAATATACCCTAAAAGTTATCAATAAAAAGATTAAGATCTTCATCTTCCCGACCATGAAATATGGGGGCAGCTATACCAACGGCAGCCATATCGTATTTTGTGGATGGTTGAGAGGAGGTGGAGGAAGGTTCAATTGTCTGATCCGAAACCATTGTACTTGGATACGCAGAGCGGCTATTTGTTGGAAAAGTCGATTCCTAAGACGTCCCAATGTCCGAATTCCAAAAAGAACCCGATTATTGGCATATACAAGCCGATTTCGTGCCACATCACGCTCGCCTATAGCTCTATTACGTTCACCTATAGCTCTATTACGTTCTCCTCTCATAAGATTATATTGCTGCTGAAGACGACGATTAGTCGTCCGCATACCACCAAACTCACGTTCCAATTCAGCCAAATTAGCTTCTAAACTAGTAATAGTATCTTGTACGTTATTTAGCTCATCTTGTGTAAGACCTAACAAACCCGTTTGAACCTCGAGTTCATCTTGTAATTCATCACGTTCTTTTCGAGATCGATCGCGTTCCGCTTTTAATATATCGCGTTCTTCGTATGTTTCTCTACAGCGATGAATTAATAAATTAAGAGCATGTTTAAGACGATGGTTTGCATTTTGTACATCTCGATTAACAACCATGCGATCACTGACAGTTAAAAAATCTGTTAGATCCTTAATTACCGCAACTAATGGTATATTATTCATATCACGCAAATCCCTAGGAGGCGGTCCAGTAGGCTCTGAAGGAGTATAAATTGCAATTGGTGTCGACATCGTATTTAAACTAAGATAGAATAAAATTCAAATGGATCTTTATGTATACAATTTGGACGAGTACACGACCGACTCGAGACAGGGTAATGAGTTTGCCCCATCATGGCCTTTCCGTCTTGCCGTAGCAGGAAGTTCTGACTCGGGTAAGACAACTATGATTATTAATTTGTTAATGGGAGACAAGAAGGCAAAGGAGGATGGCGAAAGGTACATATTATGTGATGCGGTAATTCTAGTTGGCAGATACCTCGATGAACCGAAGTGGGCAGTTGTACGTGATTTTTTCAAAGAAGAAGAAATTCCGTTTACCGCAGTATCCCATAGTGAGATTCCAAATGTTAAGGACTTCAACTCCACCCAGGCTACTGTGGTAATCTTCGAGGATTTGATGGATGCGCCTAAAAAAACCCAGGATCTCATCACTGGATTTTTTACACACGGGCGTCACAAAAATATCTCGTGTATCTATGTGGCCCAAAGATTCTTTACCATTCCCAAGGCTATTCGTGAAAATGTGAATTATATTTCCCTACATGGAGGTCACGGAAGTTTGACCGATACTAAGAGGATCATCCGCCAGTATACAGAAGAATCGGAGTCACTAGCTCCAGTAATCGATGACCTTACTCTGCAACGCGAATTTATAGTATTTGATCTTAGAAGATCCAAGAGCGATCCGTTATCTATTCGGGTTAGATGGGATACTAGTCTCAGTTCGATCACCGATCAATCTCAGTTCGATCCTAGTTCGATCTCAGTTCAATCCCCGTTCGATCCGAGTTTGAACCCAGTTCGATCAAAGTTCAATCCGAGTTTGAACCCAGTTCGATCAAAGTTTAGTTCCTATGGCCAGAAAGCCGTAGCTGAAGCAAAAAAGTCCTCCCAGCTAATCGAGTTTGCTCGGGAATATCCATCGCCTAAAGAGAGAAAACACCTTCTCGTATCTGGTGTTATAGCTAAGAACGCAGATACCTGGATTAAGTACGTCTTTCGGGAAGCCTACGGACTATCTGGTAAAACCCTGGGATCAGACTTCCAAAAATTCTTAGCAAAAGTACGGGATAGGACCACGAAGACTGAAATTCCAAAACCTGAGACCGTAAAGGAGTTATTCTCCCGATATGAAGTCCTGAAGTCTAGTCACCCTTTGGATAATAAAAAATTAATAGAAGGCATCGGGGTCCTTTTACAGATCTTTTCTAAGGGTCATATGGACCGTCGAGCATTACGAGTAGGGATCAATAGTATTTTGTAAGAATCTGGTTGCTTTAGCAACCCATCTCGCGAAGTTTTTCCGCAGAAGCCCTAAGAATCATGGCACTTTTTTTACGTCCTTCGAAGTCAATCCGTAGCATCCTAGCTTTTAATCCAATAGCTCCTAAGGCTCGAGAAGCAAAGTTCTTAGTCATCGGATTTCTTACATGATTTACATAGTTCTCATAGAATGTAGTAAAGGGTTCATCAATACCATCCGGATATGTATTCCGTAAGAACTGATATAAGGCAATTTCCCCACTGTCACATCCAATGGCTATAAGCTGTTCAAGAAGCCACTTCCTAGTATCCTCGTATGAATCTCCGTCCATAATTTTCATATCTAGTCTTTGTGTGAATAATTGCGTAAAATCCGCATTACTTGCCCGACGGATAATCTGGACCAACTTATCCCTGGCAAGTCCCAAGGCTTGTAAAGGTTCACTCTCGTCACCAATCTTCTTTATAATCTGTCTATACAACACGCTGGATAATCCTCTATATGCCGCTTTTGCAGAGAATACTCCACAGTTCTGACACTGGTTTATTACGATTGATGTTGACATGGCTATCTTTCTTTGATTATTCGCTCACTTAGTATCCTTCACAATCTTTTTTATATATTGTTATCTTTAAATACCTGTCATTTGTATAAAAAAAAATAACTGGCATTAAGGGATCAACTGTTGGAAAGACCGGAAGACCAGAGGACCGGAGGACTCACCATTAGGAAGCACAGTCCTTGCACAACTTGTCCGTTAAGTCACTTGGGCTTACAGGCATGAGACATTCCCTACACAACTCAATATTAAGCTCTGCAAGTCTCGGGGCATGGTCCTCCAAAGTTCGTGGATGACCGGAAGGACCGGAGGAAGGTGTCCCGTTAGTCGTATTCTACTGTAAGATAAAATCATCATATTCATCTTGGTCAGCTTGAATAGCGGCTCTGATTTGTTGTATATTATTGAAAGTTAACCGCTGGCCATCAAGATTTTCCTCATTATAGCGTGTTTCATTGATGATTTCATCTATAAGCTCCTCCTCTTCAGAATGAACAAGGTAGTAGTCCTCAACTACCTCGTAGTCACTCTCAACCAGTCTATGATACGTTCTAGTACCGTGTTGAATATAGCGTCCTGTATCTGTATTTAAATATACAGGTTGTTCCTGGGGTGGAGGCGGTACGGTTTGTCTACGGACAAGCCTTCCATCGATATAATCATGGGATTCCATAACTATTCGATTAAAGGTATCTCCACCAACACGGATTGGACGTCCGGTTATAGGATTAGTTATATAAGGGTATGACATGTCTTTTTTCTGTACGTGTCTACATACCTAATTGTTATCTTCAATTTACAATAACCAAGTGACATCGTCATCAGTCCTTGTCAAGGCAAACATGGCATAGTAGCCTTTATCTTTATTAAATTTATTTAACGAACTTACAAAAATAAAATAAAATTTTCAAAGTACAAAAAAGAAAAATAAAATTAACTAAAAACAAAACTATATAGTCTCCAAAACAGTAATAAAGCTATAAAATTAATTCGAAAGGAAAAAAATCGCATAACATTAAAACTATCCTGATCCCCCGCCTAGATATATTCCAACCTAAGAAGAAGCAACTATGCAAACAAACCAACGAACAATGCACCCATTATTAAAATCGACACACCACCCTGCAAAAGCTGTTAGTAAGTTGCACCGTTAGACGACCCATAAAACCCGAATAGTGATTAAACCAAGGCAAACCATATTTCATCGAGTTCTTTAAATAATCAACGTCGGAGTCACGTGCGGCGTCGGAAAGGGTCGGAGGAGGTAAAGTTGAGAAAGGTAAGTACGTGGACTTTGGCAAATTTGAAGGCCGAGAAAGTTTAAGTTTATGAGTAATATTCATCGCGTTTTCCCATTTAGATTTATCATAAGAGCGCGGTAGCCAAATTCGTTTTCTGATCTTTTGGATAAAGTGATTGTGGATAGCAGAGATAACCTTCATCGCGGAATTGCGTGGAACAGAAAGTTCTTCAAAAAATGCGACAAAGGATTTCGGAAGACAGCCACGGACAAGGCTATATGAAGTCCAATCAGTCCTTGTCAAAAAATGCGAGGATGCCTGATGATGAGGTTACATGGTCATCAGTCCTTGTCGCAAAACACGAGGATACCTGATGAATAAGTTATTGGATTATTGGCCTAAAAAGCATTCATGGAAAAACTATGGATTATATTACAGAAAATGTGAACGGAGTTCATGTCACGTGATACCCTGAACAAATGTGTAGAGTGTCACGTGATTTCATGCGGTACGTAGATCATTTCCTTTTTGGGCGATACCCGTTCCACAAAAAATCGATTTTGGTAAAAATGCGTTTGGAACCTTGTGTAACATAAATTTCCTTTTTCGGTAATTCGGGATTACGCGGTAATGCCGGCCGGATCTAAAAAATATGACTCTGCAGGGTAATTCCTACGAAAGTCAAGTACAAAATGCTTACTCCTGTTGAGTCCATTCATACCACTCCCAGTCCCCAAGGATCGCCTCCCCATCTTTGTTCACTTAATGCATACTCTATGGTTTCCCTCTCTTGGGGGTCCACGACCATCCCATTCCTAAGCATTTTCTCCATAATATAAAGCTGATCCTCGGTGAGGCGGTTTATCCATCTTTTATAGAGGTCGTTTACATCTTCAAACGTTATCCAGTCAATTTCCCTCTTTATATAATGCTTTCCGAGAGCTCGGATTTCACAGTACACATCCCCGATCATAGTGGCATAATTTTTCCACCTCTTATATGCCTCTCGACGAACTTCCTGCCACCACACTCTATCTACCTTACTCGCTGCAATAAGGTCAGTATCCGGGATCTTTGCGATAATGCGTTCGACTATTTCTACTGGTAATCGGTCCAACATGATGTTATGTTACTTATACTATAGCTATCTTCAATTACTGTATGCCTATTACACATGGATAAAAAATATAGACTAAATTCGTACAGGATCGTAGGACCACAGGAGCCGCTTATGCAAGAAGTTCTGTTAAGGTTTTCTCAGCCTCGTTTTTAGTAATAGCTCGCTTTGGGGGACCGGTTGATGAGTCCTTAGTCGCATTATAATACAATTCGAAGAGGGCCTCAAGCTTATCTAGGAGAGCTTGTTTATTCTTGTATGATTCGCGGATTTTTGCTATTTTAGCAGTATATGCCGCATTATCTGGGAAGAGTTTTCTGGCCACGAACTTCACATATGATACAGGAGAATTTGCCGTTTGGATTCGCTTGATATACTTCACGTGGTCCTGGACGAGGTAACTGGTTTTGCTAAACCCAGATACTAATGCGACTACTATAGTATCTTTTAATGCGCGGATAATCTTGGGGACAGTTTCGTCAGAGACAACATTAGGCTGAATGCGCGATGCCTCGTAAATAACCTCCTCACTAGTGCTGTCAGTGCTGTTAACAATGCTTGCGAATTCGGTATATGTTGACATGATTCTTTGTACTTTGTAAAAAATATAAATCTTCAGTTACCTGTTCATTCGAATGAGAAAAAATAAATATGAACCTCAGGGTTTACACTTGGGATACTGCAAGACAGTAGAAGCGTCGCTCGGCCTTTTGCATCAATGGAGAGCCTGGTCTATATAACCAGGGGATAGCGACTTTCTGGATTATCCTAGCCGCTTTATTGTTCCTTCTTTCTATATATCTCCTAAAGGCATTCTGGATCATTTCAGCATGATGAGTATAATAGTCGAAATTAAAATGCTTTGGGCAACTATATAAATGTAGTCGCACCGCTTGATCCATGAAAGCGTCAGCTCCCCATCCGCGATCAATAAAAGATTTACAGTAGGTACAGTACCACCTATTTGGTAGTCGTGATACTATTCTCCTAATGTGCACAATATAAGCATATACAGCTTGACGAGACCTTGGATAAGGTAGCCGCCTATGAAAACCTATTCTACTACAAGTCTCATAATATTGCACAGCATTCTGAATGCGCTTAGCCCACGCGTGGAAACTTTCGTCGTCTTGTCTACCTAATCCGTCAGTGTTTTGCATTTGGGTATCTCGTAAGATTACATATCCCATAGGTTTATTCAATTATGCCATCACGATATGTCAGTAAAAAATATACATACCGGTCCCTAGCAATCATGTCCAGATAACCTTGTTCGCATTTTTCACATGGCAGTATCCCGCGGTTTCAAACTTGAAAGTCTTTAGAGTCGTATCTGCATTCTCTGAACAAGTGAAAAGCGCGGGGCTATCTGGCTGTTCTTCTAAAATAAATCCGTCTGTATGGATACGTCGTACTTTATCCTTGTATGGTTGAATTGCCTCAGATGTGATTTTGCGACCACGTGCTAATAAGAATGGGGCGATCCTGGGATACTCACCTTTGAAGGGATTACCCGGGTTTGTAAACTGGAATCGCCACTGGTCGGATCCTACTGGTATGATAGAGTCGAGTGTATGGCCCTCTGGAAATGTAAATGGGTCTGTTTGATCTGCGGTGAGTGTCTTGTAATTACGCTTCCTCTGGCATAATGCTCCCCATAATGTGTTGAGGACTCGCTTTGCCACGCGGCCAGCTATGCCACCCTGGTTTTTAATTTTGAAGAGGAAGTGTACATACTCACCGAATATTACAGTTTCAGGGATTCTCGCTTCTCTATCATATATCAATGCATTTGGCTTCCCATCCTGTATTAACTGTATATTGAGACCAAGTTTTTTTGCTCGTTGTAAGTCGATGAATGTATAGATTCCCCTTTTATTCTGTCGGAAGAGAATATTATTCCCACTTATTTTGGCACGGAATAATCCATACAAGGCATAACCCCTGTGGTCGACAAAGTCATTAAGTGTCTGGAATTTACCCCGTCTGATTGGAAAGTTCACGTTTGATTGTTGGATACTCGGGTATAAACTTGTTGCGTCATACTGTCTTCCATAGCCCTTCCACTCGTTATCTGCCCAGATTAATCCTCCCATCATTGCATCACTTAACCACTCCGCTTCTATCGGGTCAAGAGGATCATTGGCTGGAATTCCTACACTTAATCGTTCGAATAACCAGAGAGCCGTTCTTTTGTAAGACCAGTTATGGTATGATAAGTCGATTCCTAAACCGAACTTCTTTGTCTCCTGTAGAAAGGAATTCCGCTCCTCGTGGATTCTCTGATATGCTTCTTCAAGAGTTTCATATACTCCAGTCTTACGGTTTTTCTCGACGGAGATGAAAGAACTTTTGGAATTCTTAGTTTTTTGAAACTGCGCAATTGTGCAAGACTTAACTGTTTTGCCGTTGTATATTGTGACTACATTATTGGTCCCATCTTCATGGTATACAATGGGTAAATTACGCTTTTTATCTATTTTACTGGGGTGGAGTCTTCCAGGATTTAACGTGAGGGAGTAATGGCCTTCTGATAGGATGAGAGTCGCACGTCTATCGGACTTACTCTTAGAGATTCGGGTAATGTCCCCCACAATATTAATTGCGAGACTTCCTGCGAGTTGTTCAACCTTGTCCATGCATGAAACTGGGATGGGAGCATCGCGATTGAGACCTAATGCCTTTTTGATATACTCGGGCTTTTCGATTGACTTTGGCATTTTAGAGAATGTGCCGTAAATATTTTTTAGGCATTCATACAGGCAATCATTTAGCTCCCCATTGCATCCTCCTGCGGCCGGTGGACTATCTCTTGCATAAATTATGAATCGTTCAAAATAATCAGGGTCTGCGTCATCCGGTAGTTGTGCTTCATCATAATGGTCTAATAGTGAAAAGAGGCTGGCTGGTTGGTTTCCTGATGTCCATCCACCGGGTTTCCAGTTTTCATAGGGAAGTAGGATCTGGAACTTTCTATCTGGAAATCGCGTCTGGAGAGTCTGACCGAGTCTGGCGATAGCTCCTCTGGAAAAGCGAGCACCGGAATACTGAAGTTCCTTGATGTCAGGTCGTGTTGGTAAAGTGCGGGCAATTCTTGAGTATTGCATTTTTATGTATATGATTTGTCTTCAACTATAAATAATATCTTTCTATATATATACGAAAAAAAAAGAAATAATCTCAAATAGCGCTTACAATATGTCGTTGATAGCGCCCTCAGTATCCTCTTCGTCCCAGTCATCGATGATTCCATTGGCGGCCTCCCATTCACGTTCCATATCAGTTTTTGGACGTTCCTCGGGGATCTCTCGCGCTTTACCCTTATCTGCCCTCATAGTTTCATAACCAGAGGGGGTGGGAATAATCTCGGCATTACGATTCTCCTTGTATATTCTTATTAAATCTGCGAGTTCTTTACGGCTAGGTATTTTAGGTAAGTATCCATTATATTCAATCCAGTCCTTGAAGCGGTCTACTACCTCCATAAGGTAGTACTGGTACTCGTCCTCAATACGCGTTGTGGGACATTCCTCTATTTCAAACGCGAGTATTTCCCAGTCATATTCGTCTGACGCGTCTTGGTACTTAGCCCATAATTCCTTACCTGTATTGTAGAGATCATTGAAGACCTGGTCCTTTAAATTTTTAACCCATGGTTTGCGATCCCATCGGTGTCTTTCTTGCCAAGCCCAGTGCGCTCGAGTGCCTTCCTTTGGTTCAGGATCCCGGTCAACTTCTGGTTCTGTGTCAGGTTCTGGGATAAATTGCTCTTCAGAAGCCGGTTCTGGGTCAGGCTTAGTGACAGATGCAGAAGATTCTGCGGGATACTCGGGTTGTTGTTCAGCAGCTGGGTTCACAGTTGTAAAATCTGAGTCTGATAATAAGTCGTCTAAGACGTCGTAGTTATCTGGCTCGGGGGCAGAACGGTTTTTCAGGAACTGGGTTTGCAGTTGTAGAATCCGAGTCTGATAACAAGTCATCTAAGACGTCGTAGTCATCTAGCTTGGGGGCAGATGGTTTTTCTTCCCTTAACTCTTGTAAACGTTCTTTTAAGTGGTCAGGCTTAGGTGGAAGCGGTGGAGGAGTTTTGCGAATTACAGGTGCGGGTTTTTCTTCAACGGGTTTGGGTTTTTCCTCTGTGGGTTCGGGGTTTTTCTCAGCGGATTTTTCCTCAGCGGGTTCGGATTTTTCTTGTACGTCTTGTGAATTGTTAGCTGGATTATATATATTTGCCAAGAACTTATCCAAGGCATTGGGGTCTGATGCGGGTTTCTTAGAAGTCTCTATATCAATTCCTTCTATATCTATCTCGTCTGTTTCGTGGATCCAGTTTTTGCCGAGGTATTTATTGTAAAGATCCTCCCTGGATATGCTATATACTCGGGTTAACTTTTTATTTATATAAGTCCGATTACTATTTATACTCAACTCATTTGATAGGATTCTAGAAGCGTTTATCTTTGATAAGGGTGTAATGCCACGAGTTTCGCAATATGAAGTATATACCCTATAAAATTCTTGAACAGGTAGGTCGGTCATATAATTTTTCACTATGAGGTATGTGTCCTTTATAAATTGGAATAGCGGTGGAAGAGTTGAGATGATATGTTCCTGTTTGGATGTTGTCATGGGTGGCGGATTTCCATTGAAGTCTGAGTAAGTATTCGCAATGGCTCTCAAATAAGCATAGAATGCCTCACTGGCGCCTGGGTATTTCATAGCGTCACCGAGTTTTTTGAAGTAGTTGAGGTCTCCCTTGCGGGATGGTGACACATCCAAGAACACTGTGCGCCTATCATCATTATCCACTCTGAGAGCATTTTCGTTGGTTAGGACGATAGTAGACATAAAGTTTTTATAATGTGTTGGTGTCTTGTATTTTTCATGGATTTCCATTATGTCACTCGTTACCTTATCCTTTAAAGAGCGATACAGATTATTCCACTGGCTTTTTTCCGTGGGCATTTCCTCGAGAAGAAGAAGAATCTTACCCTGTAATTGCCCATTGAAACTTCCACGAATCGTCTGAGGATCGCTGGTCTTATAAACGAGTTGAGTGCCTAGGACGCTGCGCTGAATGAAATCTGTTATAATGCCTTTGCCCCAACCCTGTCCAGATTTCAGGTAAAGGATCGAGTACATCTTCCTTCCAGCAGATACACCGGCCAACCACTTGATGATATACTCAGTGAGATTCCAATCACCCGAACACCAGATATCCTGAATGTGAGAGAAGATAAATTTAACCGCGAGGTGAATTGTAGACTCAAAGGTGGATATCGGACGCAAGACGTGGAGGAATCCCGGGAAGATATTTAGATAGAGTTGGCCGGTTAAGGATCTGAAGATTTGCTGTTTATGGGGATCACAGGTTGCATTACATACATCGGTATTCTCGACCATAAACCATTTGTAGATGTTGAACTCGGTCTTTTGAGAGGGTCCTTGTTCAGGTTGTGTGTAGAATACCTTCATAATTGGACGGATAAGTTTACCAATATTTTTGTCAATAACGTGTTTCAAACTTTTACTATCCGGGTCCCACCAGAAAACCCCATGAGGATCTGCACAGGGAATGAAATAACTGCAAAGATACCTCTTGGCTTGATCGAGTCACTCATACTCTTTGCAGCGACAATAAGCCGTTTAAGCTCATTGATACTAAAGGCTTTCGTTTGTTCACCGAATTTGGGGATAACTTGAGCTTGAGTGGTCATTTTTTCGTTCTATTAAATCGAGTACTAATTTATAGTTACCTAATCTTCAATTGCCGAATATATTTTTTCCAAAGATTCGCGCTTCTACCCGGTTATCTCTCTGTGGCTTTACAGACCTTCTAGGGGCTATTAACCTACCTGTTTACTCGGTTTGCTATCTCACTGCTTCCGACAGATGAATAGACTGAATCCTGATCATATGACAGATCTATGACAGAATGACAGATCTGGGGGGGTAAAATCAAAACTTTTTTCTGGGAGTATCCTCTCCCGATTTTTCTGAAACATCTGTCATATCCGTCATATCTGTCATACCCCTCTGATTCTATCGTATTTTCCTCTCTTTTCCCTTATTTCATTCTTTTTTAGTATATTATTATATGACAGATGTTAATGACAGATGGTGACAGATATAGGGGATTCCCTACCCCACGGAGGGGGGATGTAGGTACTGCGAGGCCGCGAGGCCGAGGTGGGTTGAGCGCTAGCGAGACACACTACCAGCCCGACGACGATAAGGGTATAGGATATCAATGTGTTATTCAATTAAGAAAAACGACTGAAATTGATCCACTTAATAAAGATATTTATTATGGTCATAATTTGGTATTAATTGTTTCATTTCTTTCGTCTGGTTCGGTCACTAGGATTGTACAATTAACAGGAAATTATGCGAAAGCTGATTTGGTTGTTAAAGTCCCTTTTGTTTATGGAGGTTATTTATTAATGTATAAGAATAGCGTATTAGGCGTAGATGGAGTACGAGGGTGTTTACTTCGAGGAGATATTTTTGATACTAATGACATGTTTAATTCAACTTGGGATATACCCCCCGATTTTACAATTCAATCTCCATGCATTATTATTTATAATTTTATTTATAAAACTTTGATATGATTTGGAAAATTACTCCAACAGATTTAACAATTGTTTCAACGGATGTGCCAACATTTCTTTACATTGAAGGTGAAAATTTTATTTACTGTACTTAATCGGAAGGGAAATTAACCGGCGGGCAGAATTAACGTTAATTCCTTACCGGTAATTTTACTCCCAGTTAAGATTTTATATATGTATTTATTTTTTATTTTTATACGTACGTATATATAGATAGTGAACTTGCCTTGAAATCGGCAAAGATTAGTTCAGTTAATCCAAAATATGGTGAAACAATCACTTTAGGAAGAACTACTCTTGAAATTAATTATGAAGTTCCAATTTCATTATCGATTCGAAATATCACCATCTATCAAGTTAACGGAACAAATATTCTTATGCGACAAACCACTTCTGGTAAAGCATCAGAGTTTTTCACAATAGAACAAAACAAAATTACTTTAAAAGTATTGCCGAGTACCTTTAATGTACCAAGTGCTGAATATCATATATCTATTGATCCAAATTTTGTAATGCAAAAGGAAATTAATGAACCCATAGATAGACTTCAACATTCATCGTGGGTTGTCATTACTGGTAATTATTATTTTATATGATTATTCAAATTCTTCACTTATAAAATTCTAAATTTACTTATAAAAAAAAAATAGATGCGTTTAATGATACTTATGCAGGTATATTATAATTAATTTATTCAAGAAAAAAAAAATAAATAATTATTTATAATTTTTTTAATTAAATTTATTTTAGAATCTTTTACTGGATCAATTAGATTAATACCTGAAGGAACAAAACTTTTTTATCAAAATAAAAAAGAATTTGTTGATCAACTACTACAAGAAATTTCATTAATTCTTCCTGTTGATCGTGATAGATTAAAGATCAAAGATCATCAACAAGTGGATAGTTCGACCAAATTTGAACAATTAATTATTCCTTTACAAATCGAACCCACAAGGAATTTATCTCAGAGAAATACTAATAATTTATATCACGATTTAAATCATATGATTCTAAATAAACAATATACTGAAATTTCTAATTATCAGTATGCTTCACTATTAGATCAATCTTATGGATATAAACTAAATGGTAAATTTATCGTTATAATTATCATTAAATTTGAATTTATTGTTAACCATAATATTATTACTTTTTAGCCGGTATTAAAGATATTATACGAGATAATAAAGAAACGATATTAGCCGCTATAGTTGTTTTTTTTATCATAATTATTGTATTTTTATGGGCTAAAAGAAAAGGAGAAAGTGAGGATAACGAGGAAAATGAGGAAAATGAGGATGAAGAGGTAATTTGTATCCGTGTTTTGTTTAAATTAGATACTAATATTTATTATTAATTATACTAGAGATCAAATATGATTATATTGAAAGTCGGATTATCTCTTATGGATTTTGTCTTGGATGGGTTATTCATATACAAAAATGGATATGACATTAAAATACTTTTCATTCCAAGGTTCGTAAATTAATAATTGTATATTAAAGAAATTAATTAATACTGATATATTTGTCTTTAAAATAATAGTTTAGTGATTTTTGCATTTGCATCAATCTTTAATTTAATATTGGCAATGTCGTTAATAATATCCGAAAACTTTAAGCACGATAATTTTAAAGAATGGCTTAAAAAAAATTCAATTGTCGCATCAATATTTACACTTTTTTCAGCAACGAATGTTGAAGTTTTAAATATCTTATCCTCAAAAATAGGCGGATTCAAAATGTTTTCAGCAAATTTTATGGATAATACAATCTCAATAATATTTTGGTCTAGTATAGTTAATTTTGTTGTTAAAGATATTCCTCAATTTGGTATTCAGGTAACTTATAATTATTGCTGTTATTATAATTATTATTATTAAATTTCATAATTAATTTAAAATTTTTTATATATATACAGGTTTATTATATAACACATGTTATATCTTATAATGTTATTCCATTTTTAACTCTTGTAACAAGTAGCGCAATGATCGTTTTAAATATCATCGGAAAATTATATAATATAATCATAGAATGCCAAAAACGAAGTAGTGGCAATGATGATGATTATGATGATGATGATGATAAAGAAGCCATTGAAGCTTGAATTATATTAAAATTATAAAATTATTGTAGATATTGTTTTTGATATATGTAAATATTTATTATTATAAATAAAAATATTTTAAAAAAATAATGTTTATATTTGTATAATATTATTATATTTGTATAATACTGTATCTAGTATTACAATTTAATAAATATAATTGGGTTGCACAATGATCTTGGGACTCCTGACATCGTGATGATCAGCTGACACGATGCAAAAAATATTTTTAATGTTTGGTTCGATTTTGATAATATTCGATTCTCGGTAGTTCTTGTATTATTAAAAGTTTTTATCATTTGTAGAAATGACTAAATTAGTTACATTTACAGTATATTTGAAATATTACATGCTCATACTAAAAAGTCACCTCTTTAGAACACAAACTAATAATTTTAAAAAATTTCTGTTCGGTTTTACAATTTCATGATTTTAAGTTTTATTACAAAATATTACATAATATACATAATATACAAATAAATAAAAAAAAAAATAATTTAATTTTTGTTCCAAGATACAGTAAATATAAATTTACGAATGAATAAAAAATTAATCTTTTTTTTTTAAAAAAAATTATGCGAGAATAATTATAAAAACTAATAAACAACTCACACGAAGGATTATAAAACTTGGTAGGAATGTTTATTGTCAAATATTTTAATTTTAAATATGGAAATAATAAATAAATATTTGCTGTACATTGTCTAGAGCTTAAAAAACCAAGCTCCGCAATCACCATCAGGAATCTCATCCCTTTTCCGCGTAGAACCATCCTTACAATGATCCGTTGAATTTGATTTATTAACAACAAATTTTCCTACATCAGGTTGTGGATGTGGCACATTATCTGGTGGTAGTGTTGGAGGTTGTGGTGCTGGTGCTGGTGCTGGTGTTTTAGGTGGTTCTTTTGGTGGTGCTGCTGGTGCTTTAGGTGAAGGTGGAGGTCCTGCTTTTGGCGCTTCTTTTGGTGGAGGTGGAGGTGGTGTTTTAGGTGGAGGGGCTTTTGGCGGAGAAGGTGCTGGTGGTCCTGGTGGTCCTCCTGGTGGTCCTCCTCCATCTCCTGGTGGTCCTCCTGGTGATCCTCCATCTCCTGGTCCTCCTGGTGATCCTCCATCTCCTGGTCCTCCTGGTGGTCCTCCATCTCCTGGTCCTCCTGGTGATCCTCCATCTCCTGGTCCTTTTCCATCAGCAGGTGCTTTTCCATCAGGTGCTTTCGGTTGAGGTTGATCTTTTGGCGCATCTGGTGATTTTGGCGGAGGTGGTTCTTTTGGTGGCTCCTTTGGTGGCTCCTTTGGTGCAGGTGGAGGTGGAGGTGGAGGTGGTTCTTTTGGTGGTTCTTTTGGTGGCTCTTTTGGTTCAGGTGGAGGTGGTGGTGGTGGTGTTGGTGGTGGCTCTTTTGGTTCAGGTGAAGGTGGAGGTGGAGGTGGTGGCTCTTTTGGTTCAGGTGAAGGTGGAGGTGGAGGTGGTTCTTTTGGTGGCTCTTTTGGTGGTGGTGGTGGTGGTTCTTTTGGTGGCTCTTTTGGTGGCTCCTTTGGTGCAGGTGGAGGTGGTGGTGGTTCTTTTGGTGGCTCCTTTGGGCATGGCTCCTTTGGTGCAGGTGGAGGTGGAGGTGGTTCTTTTGGTTTGGGCCTTTCGCTTTGGTGGGCTCGGCTTTGGTGCAGGTGGAGGGCGGAGGTGGAGGTGGGCTCTTTTGGTGGCTCTTTTGGTGGTTCTTTTGGTGGTTCTTTTGGTGGTTCTTTTGGTGGTTCTTTTGGTGGTGCTTTTGGTTCCGGTTCTTTTGGTGGTTCTTTTGGTGGCTCTTTTGGTTCAGGTGGAGGTGGTGGTGGTGGTGTTGGTGGTGGCTCTTTTGGTTCAGGTGAAGGTGGAGGTGGAGGTGGTGGCTCTTTTGGTTCAGGTGAAGGTGGAGGTGGAGGTGGTTCTTTTGGTGGCTCTTTTGGTGGTGGTGGTGGTGGTTCTTTTGGTGGCTCTTTTGGTGGCTCCTTTGGTGCAGGTGGAGGAGGTGGTGGTTCTTTTGGTGGCTCCTTTGGTGACTCCTTTGGTGCAGGTGGAGGTGGAGGTGGAGGTGGAGGTGGTTCTTTTGGTGGCTCCTTTGGTGGCTCCTTTGGTGCAGGTGAAGGTGGAGGTGGAGGTGGAGGTGGTTCTTTTGGTGGCTCCTTTGGTGGCTCCTTTGGTGCAGGTGGAGGTGGCTCTTTTGGTGGCTCTTTTGGTGGCTCTTTTGGTGGTTCTTTTGGTGGTTCTTTTGGTGGTTCTTTTGGTGGCTCTTTTGGTGGTTCTTTTGGTGGCTCTTTTGGTGGCTCTTTTGGTGGTTCTTTTGGTGGTTCTTTTGGTGGTTCTTTTGGTGGTTCTTTTGGTGGTGCTTTTGGTTCCGGTTCTTTTGGTGGTTCTTTAGGTGGTTCTTTTGGCGCTTTTTTTCCTTTACCCGGTCCTTTTGCATCATCATCATCACCTGGTTCTTTTGCACCGCCCGGATCTTTTCCGCCACCTGGTTCTTTTCCGCCACCTGGTTCTTTTGCACCGCCCGGATCTTTTCCGCCACCTGGTTCTTTTCTGCCACCTGGTCCCTTTGCATCACCTGGTCCTGGCCCTTGTCGTTTTTGAAGAGTGTTACCAGTTGAATTAATTGATTTGTAAGTTGGAAAGGCAAAATTAACAACAATAAATATTATAATAAACGTTATAATTAATATAAGCTTATTTCTAAATATAATGTAAAGCATTTTGAATATTTTAATTGCTTAACAAAAGAATATTATATAGGTAAAATTTAAGCTCATTAAAAAAATGTGAGTTTTTTTTAAAAAAACAGAAAAAGGGGGAAAAAATACATTCGGGATTTTTACATGCCGAAATACGAATACACAGTTCCATTTTTATATTTGTTGCATATACAGTATGTTAAATAAATAATAATAAAAATAAAACAAATAAATGAACCCTTTTTTTGTTTTTTATTTTATTTACATTACAATGTAAAAAAAATAAATAAAATAAAAAAGAAGAAAATCAATAAACAAAAAACAAGATGAAATCTTTTTTTTTTTGTTTATTGTTTATTCATCTGCATTTTTCCTGCATCATACAATAAATAAGGAATTGCCTAAAAAGGAATTCGGAAAATTTATGGGAAATTTCGAAATAGGTTAAATCATTCTAACTGATATGATGATTACGGAAAAAATCGGTTGATAAGAATTTTTTGATTATTACATAAAATAGATGATAATTTAAAAAAAATTTGTAATAGGCTATAATTATTATTACTAAGAACTTTAAATAGTATAAGCAATATATGAACGAGTCTTGATTAGTGATATGCAAAAAAAAAGAAAGAACGGTGATCTAAAATTAAGAACAATAATAAGAGATTTTTTACCTCAAAATATGTAATACGATATTTAAATTGATTATCTAGTATTATGTAATTATTAAATGAGTCATTATTTTTAATTAATGTCTCAAGCTTTTTTTTTTAAAAAAAAAAATAGTGTATTGATAAATTCAAAAAATGCAGCTAAACTTAGAAAGTATTAATATCTTAATGGAAACTAATAAAAGAAAATCTAAATATATTAATAAATAGCACCCATTAAAATTTTTCTGGATGTTCATCAGTTCCAAAATGTATTTATTGTTTGAATATTCGTTACGAGATAATTTTTTATTATTTGGTTTTTATTTATTATAAAAATATTCAACAATTTCATCTTTCAACTACTTAATTTATATAAGAAAATCTTGAAGAGTTAATTTCTATTAACTGTCTGTGATATTGATTCATTCTTATATTCACCGCTAAGGAGATGGTTCGAGCATTAGTTGGTATATATATCATGTGATCTACGAATATATATTATACTGTTGTAATACCGTAGTATATCTAGTAAATTTATTAATTGTGAGGCGCAGTATTACATTTAGTCTTAGTGTATAAAATTTTAACTTATTTTTATTTTTATTTTAAATTGGACCGAGAAGTCGTTAAACTAATAATCACATGGATTAAGGTAATTGGTCCGTGATGACCTTAAACTATTAGTCACGAGATTTAAGGATAAATGAGGATCCGAAAGATACTAAATTAAATGAAATCAAGTGATCTGAGGTGTCAAGTGATTAATTTGTTGATCACTACGTTAATATTATAAATCATAATTCAGGAGTTTATGATGATCAAATGGATACAAAATTAAGATAATGGAAATACTTTAAAACAATGGAAATACTTTAATAATTTAAATCCATGAATCGAAATTATGAATTTAGTTACACAAAAACAAACATAAAAGGGCGTGAAGATCACCTTTTGGAAAGGGGAGAGAGAGAAATTAGACAAATTTTGTTATGAATCATTTATTTTGTTATTTAATGTTATTAAACCAAGCATATTATTGTATTTATTTATATTATTAATAAAGAGTCATTTTGTTAATACCTGAGGTGGCAAACATAATTCTCTATGGGCTCAGGTGTTACAAGTGGTGCATGCTCCGAGAAAGGAAAGTGATCATCCTCACATGATCACTACAGGTTATAAGTACAGGATCTCTGAGAAAAGAAAATGATCACCCCCACGTGATCATTAGAAGTTACAAATAAAGGATCGACAAAGTTAAGGAATTATAAAATTAAAAGTTCTAAGTCTTGGTTGAAAAAGAATTTAAGGCGTATTAACGTTAAATTTTAATAAAATAAAGTTAAATATTTTAAAGGATACGTGAAAATAATGGTTACCAAGGTAAAAGGTATTAATTTGGGTGAGTATGACCATAAATGTATAAAGAGATAATGTTAAAAATTAAATTTTTGATCTAACTTGACCACCGGCTGATAAGTCAATGAAAAATTATTATTATAATAATTTTCATACATATGAACCAAATATGTATGGTAGTAATTGATTATCAAGGGAAATGCGAGGCTAATCAAGTTAGAAGGGGTTTTAATAGAATATTGTAAATAAGTTCCATGAATTAAGGATTAAAAATAATTTTTATAAATAATTGAGGTTAAGTTAAGGATAAAAAGTGTACCCAAAAACCGACACTATAAATACGATGGTAGGGTAATTCTGTGTGAACTCAATTGAGGTTTTCTGTGTGATCAATTGAGAATAGTTCTGTGTGAGCTTTTTCTGTGTGAACTCAATTGAGGTATTCTGTGTGATCAATTGAGAATAGTTCTGTGTGAACTTCCAAAAACAATTCTGTGTGAGGGTACCCAAGAAAAATCATGATTAACGTTAACAAAAATTAAAATAATGTTTGCTGGACAAATATATTCAAGGAAGGTTATTAAAAATTAATAAGGATATAAATGATAAGAGATTTTGTAGCGTAGTAAAATTATATAAAATGTCAATACAGGTGTCGAGATTATTAATTAAAGATTATCAAAGCACAGTAAATTTTAGGATATAATAGAATTAGAGGCGTAGTAGGAGCATATGAAAGAGGGAGATTTGAATCTCCCACTTATTAAATGAATTGTTGACACCGAGGAAAGATACATCAGTCTTGGAAATACAACAAATAATCGGACAAATCAAATATGGATTCACACCTCAACCTTAGGTTGGAAAATTTTATGGAATATAAATTTATTTGTACAAACCTGTAAACTACCATACTCAGTAATGAACAAATGAGGTAAAGGCAAGCCCAGTATAGGTCAAATAAAATATAAAAGAAGGATAAAAAGTAAAAGACGCGAAAATTTTTAGAGAATTTTATTAAAAATGGAATGGTACCATGTTTGGAACGCTGAATATATAAACCATAAACAAGAACATGACCTAGGAGTGATAGAACCAGAGGAATGTTTAGCATGTGAAATATGTAATCCAATAGAAAGAGAAGTATCAGCAGCATTCAAGAAATTTTGGGATGCTTTATTTAAATTTGAGGATACAATACTAATGTACAATAATGTGACACATAAAGAATTATTGAATTTATTAAGTATGGACAATAGAGAAAGGGAGGATACAATACATAAGGGAAAATGTAGGAATATAGTAGATAGAATAATTGAATCAATAAGGTACAGACAACAACCAAAAATGAAGGAAAAAGGATTGAGAATAATAATTGTAGTAATTGTAAGGGATTGTATTGAAGGAAACTTGGAAAATGAAGTATTTGATCGATTAATAGGATGTCCAGAAATAATGAAACATGGATACATTTTAGAAGATTGGGATGTTGAAAATAGATTTCAAAAATTTTGGGATTGGTATAACACGATATTGGAAAATGAAATGAAAGCAATACATGTTAAGAAGTTAGCAATGAAGTTATTCAGGGATCTATTATATGAAGAAACAGAAGATCTGTTGAGGAAAGAAGAGGTAATTGAATTATTACTCCAGATAGAATATCAGAATAGATGTGAGACAGACACGCAAGAAGGAGGTGATGCATGGATAAGATATGTATCAAAAGTAAGACAAAGATTTATTGATACCAAACAATTTACAAGGGAACCTGAGGACCCAGAAAGTGATAGTCCTGAAAGTTATGAATTAGAGGACAGTGATGGTAGTATACATTATGAAATAAAAATAGAGGATGATGTCGAATGGACAGTGGAATCATTAAAAAGAAAAATTGAAGAAATGGGTGGAAGGTTCACTGACAAGGATATACAAAGAATGT
Organism: Rhizophagus irregularis; assembly: GCF_026210795.1. Lineage (NCBI taxonomy): Eukaryota > Fungi > Glomeromycota > Glomeromycetes > Glomerales > Glomeraceae > Rhizophagus > Rhizophagus irregularis. The sequence continues at coordinate 813,213 of NC_089439.1, forward strand.
GGGACCTAAGGATAAGGATAGAATTGATATTAACAGAAGACTTTTTAGGTACATTTTTCGAATTAATGAGACTAAGTGATGAAAAATTAAAAGATGAAATAAATGAATGGTTAACAAAAGAAACATTGAGATGTGGAAATTGTAGAAATAGAAAGTTACCTGATATGATAGCAGACATTGGACAATGTAAAAATTGTGAACAAAAAGAATTATTAGAATTAAAGGATGACTTAGAAAAATTAGGATACGAATTAAATGTGTCAGAAATAGAAAGAATGAGAAAATTCAGGATAAGCAATAGTATAATATTAACAACGGAATTTATGGAAAAATATTTCCAGGAAATTGATACGAATGACAAAGAATTAAGGATAAAATTATATGAATGGATAAATGAAAATACCACATTTTGTAATGAATGTGGAATAAGATGGATAAACAATAAATTTGACGAAGGAAAAACCAAGTGTAGGGATTGTGAAAATGACGAAAATGAAATTGATATCAGGGTTAAAAGATTAAAACAAATATGTGATGATAATAAAATAGGAATAACTAATGGAGAGTTATTGAGGTTAATCAGTATGGGATATACTGATGGAGAAATATTGGATCAAGAATTTATTGAAATATTCCAAGGAAATAAAAATGAAATGGAGAAAAATTTAAGGCGAATATTAGATAAATTTCTAAAACAGCAAGCTGGAATTGAGGATAGTGAAAGTAGTGGAAATGAATCTGATAATGAAAAATCTGATGGATCTGAAAAAGAATCAGATGGATCTGGAAAAGACGGAGAAATTTTAAATCCAAATGATACCGATAACAATGAAAATTTTGAAGAACCTTATGAAGAAAACATTATAAATAGACCTGGTTTTGACTCAAGTGAAAGTTCAGAATCAAACTCTGAGGATAAAAGTGAAATATCTGATTATAATATAGAAAATTTATTTGAAACACCTTTAACACCACCGATACCACCAATTCTACCAATAGTACCAATAATTATGGGAGCAACAAGAGCTGAAGTAAGGGAAGATTTTAGAGCGGCTTTACTAGCAGCAACGGGACATGATATAGGAGGTAATTGGGCTGGATTAGTCGCAGCCAACCCATTAGCAAATGCAATTGAGGATGCAGGAAATGTAGCTGGAGGAATAATTAGTATGCCACAATTTTATGGAAGGGAAGAAGAAGACATAAACGATTGGGTAAGACAATTTGAAACAGCATTTACTGCTATAGGAAAAGCAGCAGGAGTAAATGGAGCTAGACAAGCAGCAATGGCAGCTACCTGTTTGAAAGGTGCAGCAGCACAATGGTATAATGAAAAGAAGGAAGCAAACAATGGTCATTTGGTAAATTGGCAAGATAACGATAATGATAATGATTTAAAACATAGGATTAAACAAAGATTTACCAGGGAAGATGTTAGAAAAAGGAAAATGTTAGAATTAAGGAAAATAACACAAGGAGTAAATGAAAATGTTGAGACATATACGATAAGGTTTAGACAAATATTAAGGATAGCTACCAGAGGCCATGCATTAGATGATGAATTACAAGTGGATAATTATATCGAAGGATTAACACCAACATTGGGATATCAAGTCAGAAGACAAAACCCAGCAAATTTAAATGATGCAGTGAATACAGCAAGAAGAGAGGAGGAAGCTACTAATGAATTAATAAGAAAGACGCGTGGTATATCAGTTAGTACCCAAAGAAAAGGAATCGATATACAAGATGACAAACCAAAGAATATATTTGAAAAACCATTGGAGAAAAATTATGAGGATGACCTTGCCGACATGTTTAAAAAATTAGAGGTAAAACTAGTAAATCAACTTGGAGGGCAAAAGAGACCACCAAACAATAATAATAGACAAGGACCACCACCTCGAGCATGTTATAATTGTAAACAACCAGGACATTATGCAAATGAATGTAGGGTAAATAATGGTCAAAGAAACTATGGAAGACCAAATAATCAAAATTATAATAGAAGATCAAATAACTATAATGGAAGACCAAATAACTATAACAGACCACCAAACCACCAAAACAATAATCGAGGATTCAATGTAGTGGAATATGATAGTTATAATGACCAATATGACCAATATGATTATGATAGTCAGGATTATCAGGATAATTATGACCAAGGATATAGTTATGACGACCCGTATTATCAAGATAATGATGTAACATTTAACCATGTTGATCAAGACTTTTATATTGGTGAAAGACAAACAAGAAGTAACATAAAAAATAGGTCAAGTAATCGAGATGTAGATATGGAAATTGACCAAGAACAAGCACGAAGAAGGAATAATAAATATGCAAGCCAAGAGGAAAGGGCAGCAGCATTACCAAAAAGAGGATTCACTGATGAAAGTCTGAGGAAAGCACAAGAAGCAAGGAGAAATAATAATACATGTGGAAATTGTGGACAAAGAGGTCACTATGCAAAACAATGTAAAAATGAACGTGTTGAAGGTATCCATAGGACAAGCGCATTTCAGAGGAACATACCAGAATATAACATAATAGAGGATCTGAAAAATACCAGAGCAAATGCAACCTTTTCACAAATTATAAATATGAGTCCAGAGCAAAGGAAAATATATTATGAAGGAATGAGAAGGTATCCACAAACAGATTGACTACAAGAATCAATGAACAACATTGAAGCAGAACACTTAACTGCATTAAGGGGTAAATTAATAATAAACCAAGAATTAAAGGACGTAATGTTTGATACAGGAGCAGCAGTAAATGTAATAACTAGTCAGATAATGGATGAAATGGACCTAAAAATTGAGGAACCAAGTACAGTAAGATGTGTGATGATAAATGAGGATAAATTAGCATCTAGGGGTACCACGACAATATACATACAATTTGGGGATAAGGAAATACCCATTAAGGTTGAAGTAATTGATTCAGGAAAAAACGAAATTGTGTTAGGAAATGGAGTATTAGATATGTTCAAAGCAAATATAGATTACACAGATAAAACAATAATAATTAGAATGAATGATGAAACTATGGATATACCAGTAAAATACACACAAAGGACCATTAAAGGGTTTGAAGAAACATTTGATGAAGAGGAAATATTAGAAGAATTATACCAGGATGAATTGTATAACATATATGAGGATGACCATGAAGGTCAGGAAGATGAAAATTTTAAAGTATAAGTCTTGGTCAGAATGATACTGAAGAGACGATAAAGAAGCACAAAAGTGACCATGAAAAATTTACTGAAAAATTTAAAGTAGGGGACATAACCAATGAACAAAAAGGTAAATTAAAAGTATTAGTAGAAAAATATAAGGATATATTTGAGTACGATGGTGAAAAATATAATAGGACAAACCTAGTAAAACATGAAATCAGATTAAAAGGGGGTACTGAACCAATAGCCCAAAAGAGGTACAAAGAAAATGATGAAAAAGGTAAATTCATCAGAAAAGAGGTTGACGAGATGTTAAAATTGGGAAAAATTAGAGAATCTAGAAGTCCATGGTCTTCACCAGTGACTTTAGCAGGGAAAAAGTCGGGAAATTATAGATTTTGCATCGACTATAGAAAATTAAATAAAGTTACAATAACAGATGCATATCCATTACCGAGGATTGATGAACAATTAGAAAGGATAAGTTCAGGAAAATGGTTTACCAGTCTAGATTTAGCATCAGGGTTTAATCAGATAGAAATGGCTGAGGAAGATATTGAGAAAACAGCATTCATATGCTCAGCAGGATTATATGAATATAATGTCATGCCATTTGGGTTAACAAATGCGCCTGCAAGTTTTCAAAGGTTAATGGATAAAGTATTAAAGGAGTACCTAAATGAATTTGTGATAGTATACATTGATGATATAATGATATATTCGGAAAATTTTGAAGACCACCTAAAACACATAAAGTTAGTGTTAGAAAAATTAAAGGAAGCCAGTTTAATACTAAAGTTAAAGAAATGTATATTTGGGAAAACAGAAATAGAATTTTTAGGACATGTAGTTGGTAAGAATGGATTAAAACCAAGTCCAGGAAAGGTTGAAAAGATACAAAAATTAACAGCACCTATAAATATAAAAGGTGTAAGGTCAATATTAGGGTTATGTACGTATTATAGAAAATTTATTAAAGATTTTTCAAAAATAGTAAAACCAATAACATCTTTATTGAGAAAAGATGAAAAGTTTGAATGGGGCATCAAACAACATGAAGCATTAGAAATATTAAAAAGGAAATTAACCGAAGAACCGGTGTTAAGACAACCAGATTGGTTAAGGAAATTTATATTAATTACAGATGCTTCAGGAATAGGATTAGGGGCAGTGTTAGCTCAAAAAGATGATAAAGGTCAAGAATATGTAATAGAATATGCCAGTAAAAGTTTAAACAGGACAGAACAAAGATGGCCAATAACCGAACAAGAATGTTATGCAATTGTATGGGGAATACAACATTTCCATAAATACTTGATCAATAGAAAATTTGAGGTAGTAACAGACCATGCAGCTTTGAAGGGATTAATGACTGCAAAAGTACCAAAAGGAAAGAGATCAAGATGGGTCATGGAATTGGAACAGTATGATTTTGAAATAACCCATAGACCAGGAAAAGAAAATAAAAACGCAGATGCCTTATCAAGAATAATATAAATAGATGGGTAAAAGAGTTACTTTTCAAAAATAAAAATGGAACAAGTGGTAAGAAATACAAATCATAAAATAAAGGATATAATCGAAAATTTAGAAGGTATAACAAAGGAATTAAACAGGATAAATTATAACTATAAATTCAAAGCCAAAAATTTTGAAGATAGTGAAGAAAGACCATTAATATTGGAAACTCAAGAGGAAATATTACAAATAGAGGTGATATTAAGTAAAGTAAACAAGCTAAAATTATCAGAATTATGTAAAAATGGGACCTAAAATAATAATCATATGTGGAGTTGATGGTACTGGAAAAACATTCATTGTAAATAAACTTATAAAAGAATTTGAAAAAGTAGGACAAAGTGTGAGGTTTAACACCTTTAAAAGGAGAAGAGAGGACAATGATAAGTATAAAATACCAAAGAAAGGTATAGAATGGGAATTCAGGAAGGAAGTTGTCGAACAAATCAACAGGAGAATGGAAGAACATGATAATGAGGATTGGTTAATATTAGATAAAAGTCCCTATAGTGAGTACTTTTATCAACAAACACCATCATTCGACAGAGGATACATAACAAGATATGAGAACCACCTATTAGAAAAGGAAGTATTTAGGAACAAAAGGATAATTGATGAATCAATAGTGATATTTTTAGAAAATGAAAAATGTTGGGAAAATTACAAAGGTAGAGAATATTCGAAAAAGGATCAAGGACATAAAACATCATACCCATTATTAGATGAAGAAAGATATATGGAGATGGTGAAATCATTTAAAGAATGTCAAGATATTTACGAAGGAGAAAAATATGCTAATATTAAAATATCAAATAATGACACAGATTGGGAAAGAGTATATAATAAAATAATAGAATTAGATAGAGATAAACCACCAATAGAGGTTAAAAATGTTGAGATTAAGGATAACATCAGAGTAACTGATGGTAAAAAGCATATTGAGAAAAATGGTAAAAACATCAGAATAATAGAAGACTTTGAAAAGATGGGAGCACTATATTTAGCTCACAGTCATGAATTATCGGCACATATGGGAATCAAAAGTACTTATGATAATTTAAAAGATAAATATTATTGGGAAAATATGCTGAATGATGTTGAAAGATATGTAAGGACATGTGATGAATGCCAAAGAAGGGGAAAACCACAAGGGAAAAATGAATTACACCCAATTAAAGTAGTAGAACCATGGTATCAAATCGGGATTGACTTTGTTGGACCATTGAACACAACAACAAATGGTAATAAATACATCATAGTAGCAATGGATTATTTTACAAAATGGCCAGAAGCCAAAGCAGTAAAAGAAGCAACTGCTAAAGAAGTATCAAAATTTATTTATGAAGACATCATTTGTAGACATGGATGCCCAATGAAAATATTGAGTGATAGAGGAAGTCATTTCAATAATGAAATGATTAAAGAATTAATGGAAAAATTCAAAATTAAATGGAATTTTTCTACAAGTTATCATCCAGAGACAAACGGACTTGTTGAAAGATTCAACCGAACATTAGGCCAAGCATTAGCAAAATTATCAACCAAAGATGATTGGGATCAAAGGATAGCACCCATATTATTTGCTTACCGAAATAAAAAGCATAGTTCAACAAGAATTCGACCATTTTATTTAACATACGGAAGAAATGTACGGACAGTAATGGATGAAAATATCAAAGAAATTAACCTAAGTGATAGAATAGTTGGATTATTAGAAGAACTACCAAAAATCCGACATGAAGCTAAAGAACAAATATTGAAATCTCAAATAAAACAAAAAGAGTATCATGACAGAAAAATAATCAAAGAACACACCTTTGGAATTGGAGATAAAATACTACTCTATGATAAAGCCAAAGCACAACAACTATCTGGAAAACTAGAATCAAAATGGTTAGGACCATTTTACATTCACGAAATACTACCGAATGGAGCTTATAGAATTAAAAATATTAAAGGTGTCATCAAGAAGATACCTGTAAATGGAGAATTATTAAAGACTTACCATACACCGATGAGTAAATGATAACTATCATCAATGGACTTAGAAAAATAAAAATAACTTATAATCATGTGAAATAAAATCACATGACATAAAAATAATTCTCGAAAATAGGAAAAACTAATGAAAATTTCCTAAGAAAGACCGAAGTGAAATCCGGTACAGGAAAACCGTAGACTTAACAAACACATGATAAACCGCAGATGTAGACGCAGCAAAAAAAAGAATATTTAAAACGCAGCTGAGTCAAGTGACAATGCATGCTTGATTTAGTGGTATAATTCGCACCTACCACTTCGAGACACGAGTTCGATTCTTAGAATAAATTTAATGTGGGCATTAAATTTTTATGCGGGGGATAGTTGTAATACCGTAGTATATCTAGTAAATTTATTAATTGTGAGGCGCAGTATTACATTTAGTCTTAGTGTATAAAATTTTAACTTATTTTTATTTTTATTTTAAATTGGACCGAGAAGTCGTTAAACTAATAATCACATGGATTAAGGTAATTGGTCCGTGATGACCTTAAACTATTAGTCACGAGATTTAAGGATAAATGAGGATCCGAAAGATACTAAATTAAATGAAATCAAGTGATCTGAGGTGTCAAGTGATTAATTTGTTGATCACTACGTTAATATTATAAATCATAATTCAGGAGTTTATGATGATCAAATGGATACAAAATTAAGATAATGGAAATACTTTAAAACAATGGAAATACTTTAATAATTTAAATCCATGAATCGAAATTATGAATTTAGTTACACAAAAACAAACATAAAAGGGCGTGAAGATCACCTTTTGGAAAGGGGAGAGAGAGAAATTAGACAAATTTTGTTATGAATCATTTATTTTGTTATTTAATGTTATTAAACCAAGCATATTATTGTATTTATTTATATTATTAATAAAGAGTCATTTTGTTAATACCTGAGGTGGCAAACATAATTCTCTATGGGCTCAGGTGTTACACTGTACACTCGTTGCACGATGTTATTATCAAGATAGATTTGGTTTAGAAATAAGAACACTTAAAATGAAGCTATCGATTTGTTCGAGAAAAAACTTATTACTTAGATTTTAATATAAATATGGTACCTGTGAGAGAAATACATTTTACATATTATGTGATGTTACTAATACTTTATTTTTCTCAATAATTTTAATTTGGCCGAATTTTGGATGAATTCTGGTCGAATTCAAAGATCGGCACTTTCGTAACACTGGTGTAAACTTAAAATTCAAATTATGTGTTATCCTTGACATGTTATAAATGAGAAAATATAACGCCTGCAACGCTGAGTCATCCAAATTATTAATTATAACTTCCTAAACATTTTCTTATAATCTCATCAACATCATCCTAAGTAGAAAAATTTTGTTTATTATGTTATATGACTTATTTAGTTCGTTAATCTAATGATCGAAATTTTCAGATACGTATGTATATCATAGTATCATTTCGTTGATAATTGCGTTTCCCTGTCGAGAAAGATCCATAAAAAAAAACTTTATTGATGGATAAAATGATACTAAACAAAGTAAGGTATATCGATTGTAAATATAATAAAAAAAATATTATATTAGGACAGTCAAAAAAAAATTTTGAAAATTTTAAATCAAATAGTCAACATTAGTATAAAATTATATCAACCTTTTATCAACAGAGGTTAGTCGGGTACCTGAGAATTCATTGAGTTTATTTCTCGATGAAATTAGATAGTAAATAACATAACTGGATATATTTACTTAAAATTAAAGGTAGCATTTGTATCAGTCTTCGTCAAGACCAAAAAATAGAATGTAGGAGAGGCAATGCGATCTATAACATGCTTTACTCAATGTATTTTGCATTGTGTACTTGCATCTTATCTATCTTATCTGTATATCACCGACGTCACGAAAAATATATATTAACATATGATACCGCTTTATTATCCGGCCGTCATTTTTTAAAAAAATTTCTAATTGCAAAAAGTCCGCGTAATTTAATATAACATAACAAATCATTATATAAATATATGCATCTATTCTTTATCGTCTTAAAAGACTCACAATAATACGATCTAAAGGCTGGAACTAAATGTGTCAATCCAATTTTTTAATACATAAAGCATCAGTTAGACGAGATTCTTCTACTATTATATAAAATATTTGTCAAATCAAAAGTAGAGTTTGGAACCGGATGGTACATCCCGTTCCAAATTCGGTTTACAACCAATTTTTGGTGATTCAGTTTAACCCGGATTCATATTACGAAAACCGGTTTGCGTTTAAAGCGGGTGCAACCGAATACTCAACCTGGTTTTGATATTGAAACTTTATAGTGCTGGCCCGAATTACGAAATTTAAATCACGTGACTACGGCTAAGTAAGGTATGTTACACAAAATTTTATTATAGTCCTTCTTTTGTGTTACACAAGGTTTGTAATTCTGGCCGGAATTATACTTGGCCAGATTTATGCCGATCACATTTAATTCTGGCCAGAATTATCAAATATAAAACCAGTTGTGCAAATTGGTTATTCGGTTTCAATCGGATTTTGCAAAACCGGTTTGAAACAGATTGAACTGGTTGCACAATTTGGTTTTTCAAAATTGAACTGGTTCTAAACTCTAATTAAAAGCAGGTATTGTCACAATTTCTTTTTTTTGTTAGTCTTTATTGATTTAATATACAATTAAGTAAAACGTATTACAAGTTTACAATCAATAGAAATATATAGCTCGTCTCCCATCACTCCATTTTGTATCCCATCACTCCTCTTTATCTACCATCATGTCCTATTTCTCCTTTTTGTTTCCTATCACTTCTCACTGCTCTTTTTACTCCCTTTCATCTTTTATTACTTTCCATTACTCCATTGTTATTTCATTTTTTTATTAGCATCTTTCTCCTTATCATTGTAATTTACTTATCTTTATTGTTATTGTTTCTTTTATTTGTATCACTTCATTAAAATACAGTGGTTTTTTTCTTTAAAATTATAAATGTGTGACTTAAATTTTAATATTTGCAAATAAAATTTCATTAGAATAAATGTTTGCAAAAAAAATTTTTTTTAAAATATCTTTTGCGATAAAATTTTAAGTTTAGCCGATCAAAAATTAACTAAGTTAAAAAAATCCGATTAATAAATTTACTCTATATATCGTACATCATGTGACATATTTGAAAAAAAAACTCAGGCGACAATCGCCCAAGCGATGTTTATCAATTCCCCTAAATTTTTACTATTTTACTATTTTAACTTATAATAAACCAAAATCTGCCATTTGCATATTTATAAATTGAAGTCATTTTTTTTTACGATAACTTTCACTTAAAAGATCTTTTAAAAGCATGCCAAGCTCCTCCATGAAAATGATCTCTTGTTAGATCATAGTAATTTTGGAAATTGATAAATTAGGTAGATATAGTATACTTTGTTAGTTATACGAAGGTTTTTGATATGAAGAGATTAAGTTGGACTCATTTAGAGTTGTTTCTTAATTTCATATGTATTTCTAAATTTACGATGTAATATGAAATTTAAATACAATTACTTATAAAGAAATGCGTTTATCAAAAAAAAAAAAAAAAAAAAAATTTTAATATTCCTAGCATCGTCTAACGAAATTAGTGGAGATTTCGATAAAATAAAGTATTCTTAAATATAATTAAAAGCACATATTTTATCTTCCAGGTTAATATATCCCAATTTTGGCAGGGTTTTAGCCTTCCTCTATTTCTTAAGAAAAGTGGTAAGCTAAACTCTTTAGTAGCAAACTACTTGAACGGAAACGTTGTTACAGATTACAGCAATTAGTTTAGTCAATTAATTATGTTAATTTAACGATTAAAATTGCAATGGGTAAGAAGTAATTACAGATTTTCAATAATGAAGAAATCGTAAAAAAAAAGTTTTTGTTCATTTATAACTGATATAAAAGATGTTTCACTTTTTTAAGGTTGGAAGTAATAGTTGAATATAGAGTTTATTTACTTAATGGCGCACCTTTTTAAAACTGAATATTTCTAAGTAATATTAATCTAAGCAATGATAGCGATAGAGTATAGACTCAACAATAAGCTTAATACTGGCGCTAGTTACTTCTTTATAAATTATTTAGTTTTCCTTGTTTAACTAATAATTATTAATAACGGATAATAAAATTAGTAAATTATAGTAAATTGCTCAAACTTCAAAGTATAAATAACGATAAATATACAATGATATTAAAAAATCTATTTAAAGTATTAGTTTAATATTACCATTATCTATAAAAATTTGTACATAGTACATTAGAAAAGTTGTTCTTTAGAATAATAACTACATAAACCTTAAATTTAAAATAATGTGAACAATTTCTTTCACTTAATTCTTTTAATGTTTTCAACTATGAAATTTCATTCTATTATGTTTAATAAGATTATCAATAATGCATCAGCCATTTTAATGATGCATTGAAAATTCATCATATGAATCATATATTTTTACATCACCTCAAAAACATTCAAATTTTGATAATTGTATATACTTTTTTTTTATAATGATTTGTCTGCTTTAACATATTGAGAAAGTTTGTAAATTCTTAATAAATAATTTCAAATTTTATTAATGTAAAAATGTATCTTTTTGTCTTACTACTATTACTCTTGAAAAATCAATGCAAACTAAATAATAATTCTTTAAACTAAATTATTATGATATTTATCTAAAGAAAAATCGAAAATTCTAATAGTACAAAAAATGGGTTAAAATTTAAAAATACTTTAATAATACAAACAGTACAAAAATTACAATTTTATAATTTCATAAATAATTCAAATAGTATAATTGGTTTATTATGGAAATATGGGTAATTTACAAATTATTTTTAACTATTTACCATTGTTTGTTTCTATCTCTATAAAATCGATAATTATTTTGTCGTTACACATACTTTAACAAATTAATATTCAAAATGTCTTAGAATATTTAGAATATTGTCTTTTTTTTATGCCATTGCTTCCGATTATAGGATATCATTAAAATGAAATAAACTGAAATTTGCTTAATATAAAGCTCAAATAATAAAAATGTTCCAGTATTCATACGAAATTTTAACCTTATTTCCGTTAATTAAACTATTTTTAATTTAGATACATTAAGATATAAAAGTATAAATAGTTTAGCTTAAAAATGAATTATAAAATTAAGACTACTATAAAAATAGATTAAGCAAAACGTGAAATACTATATACAACCACATAAATAATGCATACCGATTAAACCGTTTAATATAATTTTACATAGTATCTATTAAGATTTATTTTTTTAATTTTAATTATTAAAATTATTTAGAGAATATATATATTTATAAATGATATAAGAAAAAAGGATTTTTTAAATTGGTAACTCTAAATTTATCCATCTTGTTAGATTGTATTTAGACATTAAACTAAATAAAGTTACAATTTACTGGATTTTTAGGTTATTTAGATTATTGATCAATTCTTTTTTATATTCAAAGGAGTATTGTTATTGGGTTAATCCCATATGTAAAAAGAAGAAATCATTTTGGAAATTTGAAATCATATTACTTAAATAATAAAACTTTTAACGACAAAATTAAAATAAAATTTAATATAAAATTTATTTATTTAATAATTTATATAAAAAATTATTTAAATTACAAACTAAGAATTTCTTTTACTCTCAGTGTTTAAATAATTCCATTTCAAAATAAAATAAATAATATCGTCTTTAGTCTAATTCATGAATAATTTAAAATCCCTCTAAGAAAAAAAACAGATGTATTAGTAAATATTACTGTACCACTATTATATGCATTAAGTATAATTTTTGTAAAATAAAACAAACCATCAGGAATTTCAAATTCTTCTTGTTCTTTTGAATGAAGATTTGGATTATTATATTCATCATCATCTACGAAACAAAAATAATATACAATTATTTATTATCTAAAAAAATTTTAATGAATAAATAATAGTTTACTTACCATCATTATCACCAGTTTGTGGCTGTTGTATTTCTCTATAATAGTTATTTTGTACAGTATCAACTATTGTTAAGTAAAATAAAATTTAATATATTGTATACTTATTTATAAATAAACTCTAATTTAAGTATTTATTTGTTTAATAGTTTACTCACCACTTTTTGAATTTACCCGCAATTTTTTAAATACCTTGGACAATCTTTTACTACCAGCTAAAATTAAAATACTAATAGTAAATATTTACTAAAAGTATAAATATTTATTTTATATTAAATTACCTTTAATAATATTACTTATTTTTTTACTATTCTGATTACTTGATTGGCTAAAATCATCAACTAAAAATTAAACAATTATTCAATATTATACCATATAAATTCAACATAAACTTAAAAAAACTTTTACTTACTATTTTTTGGAATATTAAAGTCATATAATTTACTATGAAATGCTATTAATAAATAAATAGATTTAGTTTTAATTTGTTATTTACTAATTATTTTTAATAAGAATAAGCATTAAATTTATATCACCTTCTTGTTCTTCTGTTATTATTTAAATTAAAAAAAAAAAGTAATATTATATTATTAGTAATAACAAAGAAAGATTAAATAGTTACAAATGTTGATAAACTATACCTTCTGTTGCATTTTTTGGTTCAGGTAAATTTTCAAATTTATGAATTTTACTTGTAAATAATTTACTGCTTATGTTTGTATAGTTTGCTTCTTTATCTATTTTTGCTTTTAGTTGAGGTAATTCATTTGGATTATTTTGATAATATAACTTAATTTCTCTTATTTCTTTCAAAAGTGTATAAGTGTCTGGCCTTTCTGATGGATTAGCATCCCAGCATTGTTCCATCAAATTTTTATATTTTAAAGGAATTTCTGATCTCATTTTTGGCCTCATGCCATTAATAATCTTAAGTGCAAGGTCATAATCATGTTCGTGATTATTAAATGGTGGTTGACCAGATGAAATTTCCCACATAAGCATGCCAATACTATAAATATCAGATTTAAAAGTATATTCTTTTCCATTAATAATTTCAGGTGCTATGTAAGGAAGATTACCATATATACTCATTGATGGTTTATCTGCAGGGCCACAAAATCCAAGATCACTAATATACCAATCATCATTAAATTGTGAATATAATATATTCCCAGAATGTAAATCTCTATGAATCAGATTCTCTCTATGAATCCTATCAAGCGAATCAATTATTTTATAAATGATTCCAATTCTTTCTTTCCATATTAGTTGATTATGATTTTGTTGTAAAAATTCTCTTAAATTAATATCTGCCTTTTGAATTACAAGCATGTAATTTCCATTTGATGGATTTTGTGTTAAACCAAAACATTGAACAATTATTAGCCATTTATTACTTATAGTTAAATGTGATTTAGCCTATAAAAAAATAAATATTCTATAATAAATAATTAATTTTAAATAATATAAGTTTTTAGGTATTTTAGATTACAAACCTCTTCAAACCAATTTTGACTTGCATTTTCAATATTTTCTAATTCTTTTAATATTACATAATGATCTCCAAGTCTTTGTAATTGTTGATTCTCAGAATCCCACTCTTCATATTTTCCGTTAACCCATATTGCTGTATAGATTTTAGAAAACCCACCTTTTGTTAAATATTCAATATTTTGTAAATCATTATATGGAATCCATTCAATTATCATATCTGGCATAAGTGACTCAACTTGACATTTTTGTATTAAATTATCAATCTCATTATTTCCAGATGTCCAATTTGAAAATTTTGCTTTTAAATAATTTTGAATACAATATTCACAATATGACATGGCTAAACATTCTTGGTTACAAATTTCACAAATTCTTCTTGTTCCTGAATTATAATGAATTCTATCTCGGTCATAATCCTTATTACGCAATCTTATTGCTTCAGTTTTTTCATCAGTTGTGAGAGAATTGTCAGCAAGAATTGTTTTTTGTGTAAATTCATGTTGTTTGTGTAAGTCATCATGAATATTATAATCAATTAATGACCATGCTCTATTAGTTACTCCATTAATTAAATCTTTTCGAATAGTAGACATGATATTATAAGGCTTTCAAAAAAATTTTTTCCAACTTTAAAAAATGAACATTTACGCCTTTCGCTTTTTTTAACGTAAACTCCGGATTGCGTAACTACAAATTTAAATTTAGCATGATCTACTACTGTATAATGTTTCACAATATAATAATGTTTCACAATGTTTTACCACATGACGTTTGTGATTATACATTTAAATTAAGAAGTGAACTACCTAAAAAGGCAATAAAAGTATATTATTAATTTTTTTAACGAAGAAAAATAATTATTAAGCAATAACTTTTCGTTCGAAAATTACCTTTTTTATTATTATTTATATATTCTTTTTTTTTAAAAAAAAAATCTTATATAGTATATATACAGTATAATAATTCGAAAATAACAATACGCAGAAACTGAAGTTAAAATGTTTTTTATTCTGTGTACGAGTAATAAATAATTCTAGAATTTGATCCTATAAAATAAAAAGTCATTCCTTTTTTAAAAAATTAAAAAAAAAATTAATACTGTAGGATTTTTTTATACATATGATTGGAAGTTTCAATATGTTCTTAGGTCACATAAAAGCAAAAAGACTCATTAGTAATCCGATTCAACAACAACAATTGTGAAAGAATTTTTGGTTTGTTATTATTGTTGAAATAATAAAATTGTAAGCAAACTTAATGTATTATTGTGTAATAACAAATCGTCTTTCTATTATATATAATAAATTGATAGTCCTTAAATCACTTTAATAAATTATTTGATAAAAAAATATACTTACTTATCTATATCCGTTAAAATGTTAAACCATGTAACATTGAACTCTAAAAAGTATTTTTACACGGATGTATGAATTTAACTTTAGATTCCATTTATTGAAAATGGTCTTTAAAGTTATGGAGATTTATATAATTTACTTTTCAATTCAATGTACATTTAATTTCAAATTCATTTTTAATTCTACTGTATGCTATACATTAATAAATTTTTTTATATTATTTTCTAATTTCCAATTTGTTATATTAATATATATACTAAAAAAAAAAAATACTGAAATATACGCTATTAATTTAAAAATGACTTAGTTTTAACTTTTCTTAATTCTATGCAAAAAAGTTTCGCTAATAATTATAAGTAAACATTAAAATCTGGTTGTTTTTCGGAATAAAAAAAGTTATTTGTGAGATAAATAATCATGAATAGAAAGAATACAATAAAATGAAATCTACATAATTAAAAAATTTGGTAATATTTAGATTTTTGAATTGTGTAACATGGAAACGCTTGAAAATTTTTGTGATCTAATTCAGTTCTGGTTAATGAAATTTTGATCAGATTTTTTTTTATATCATAATACTGATGAAGAAAGTTTAGTTTATTAATCATATTTCCCCTCGGGATGATGCGATCGGCCGCATTAGAATGTTAAAAAAAATTTTTCCAATATATTTTTCTTTTTTTTTTTTTATTTTGATTTTTTAAAATCGAAATTTTTTTTCAAATCGGTTTTTTTCTTTAAGCCGGTTTTTTTTTAAAAAATATTTTTACTTTTTTTTCGGGGTTTAATTTTTCCCCTTTATAATCTAAATAGTAATATATTTTCCTTAATTGCTTTTTTATTCGTTCTTTCACTTTTCAGGTTTAGATCTGTGATCGGATCGATCACCCCAGCCAAATGATCGACATAGTTTCTAAGCTAAGTGGGCGTGCACTACATCCTAGCTTATAAACTGCCCATGGGCCAGATTAGCCCACGAGATCTGATTGGTCCAAACAACTTACCAACATTTAATTACAAATAAGGCAACTTTATAACTTTTGACCGGATATTTACTTATAAACTCATGGTCAAGGATTGCATTAATGTACATTTTGTACCACCTTGTAACTATAAAAAAGGCAAAAAATTTTCAAGGTTACACATTAATTTGGCCAGAATTAAGATAATTTTGCCCAGCAAAATTAGGCCGGAATTATAAAACGGACATAAATGTCCGTTTGCAAATTTGGCCGGAATTATAAAAACGGACATTAATGTCCGTTTTTGTAAATTTGGTCAGCATTATAAATGCAAATATTATAAATTGCATCAATTTATCATAATCCAGTGATCATAGAAAAAATAAATTATAACTTGTTAGCTTTCTCTCATCAAGACATGTTACATTGTTAAATTGTGGTTTTTATCATCAATAGATGGAAAGTTATTGGCATTTGGAAATATTTAAGAATACAAAAAAATTCTTTTCAAACAATGTAAATATCTTATTATTTATTAATCCTAAAGGTATAAAACTCCTACCATTTAATACATCTCAATACAATCCAACAAGCTGTGTATTATTTTTTTACAATTACTTGATGATAAGTTAATGCAATTTAACTTTTAGCAATTTGGTATATTTTAACCAAAAAAAAATTTTTTTATTGTAAATTTAAGTTATTTAACATTTAAAAAATGATTTTTTGTTTTTATTTTTTACTATTAAATACAAATTATTTCAAAAATGCAGAAAATTAAATCTTTTAATTATTATTTAAAAATTATGCTATTAAATAAAACATTAATTTTTTTGTTTTTTATTTACTTTTTTTATTAGATCTAAAAATTGTCAGGAATTTAAATCCTTCAATTATTAATACATTACATATTTATGGAAGTTAAATAAACATACTTATTTAATGTAATTTAGCAATTAACATTGATTAATTTTGATTTATTAATTTTTTTTTTACTTGATGATTTTGATCCAAATTATTTCGAAAATTGATAGAAAATTAAATGATTTGGCTCTTTTAATTATTAATACATTACATACTATTTATGGAAGTTAAATAAATATACTTATTTATTAACCTACTATTTAATGTAATTTAGCAATTAACATTTTATTTTGATTTTATTTTTTTTTTTATTGATCTAAATTATTTAAAAATTAATAGAAAATTAAATGATTTATTTGGCTCTTTTAATTATTAATATATTATATATTTATAGAAGTTAAATAAACATACTTATTTAATCTATTTAATGTAATTTAGCAATTAACATTGATTTTATTTTAATTTTATTTTATTTTTTTATTTGATCTAAATTATTTAAAATTTGATAGAAAATTAAAGGATTTGATTCTTAATTATTAGTACATTATCATATTTATGGAAGTTAGATAAACATACCTATTTAATAATGGAATTTAATGTTTAAAATTATTTTATTAATATAAAACTTAATTTTTGTTTTGTTTTTATTTTTTTATTTACAGTTTTTTTATTTTTATTTTTTTATTAGATACAAATTATTTTAAATATTGTTAGAAATTGGATCAACAAAATCATTCATTTAAAAAAATTTGGATTTGCAAATATTGCAAGTAAATGTTTATCAGTACATTTCGCAAATCCAAATTTTTTTTTAATGAATGATTTTGTTGATCCAATTTCTAACAATATTTAAAATAATTTGTATCTAATAAAAAAAAATAAAAATAAAAAAACTGTAAATAAAAAAATAAAAACAAAACAAAAATTAAGTTTTATATTAATAAAATAATTTAAATATTAAATTCCATTAAATATGTATGTTTATTCAACTTCTATATATATAATAATATACTAATAATTAAAAGAATCAAATCATTTAATTTTCTAATAATATTTAAAATAAATTATATCTAATTAAAAAAAAGAATAAAACTAAAATAAAATCAATGGCCTATTAATAAAATAATTTTTCAATTGCTAAATTGCATATGTAATGTACTAATAATTAAAGTTAATTAATAAAATAATTTTAAATACCAAATTACATTAAATACCAATATGTTTATGTAACTTTCACATATATTCAATTTACTACTAAATACTAGGTATATTTATATATGTAACTTACCACATATATTTAATATACTAATAATTGAAAGATCCAATTTTTTGGCAATTTAAAAATAAAAAAACCAAAAAGTCAATATTTTTTCAATAAACCAATTTTTTAAATGCCAAATAGCATTAAATAAATAGTATATTTATATAACATTATCTACAAAGATAGTATATAATGAATTGGATAATTAAATAATTTATTTATATATTCTTAATGTAATATATATATATTATATTAAAGTAAACTTCCATAAATAGCATGTGATGTATTATTTTATAACAATTAGAATAATAAATTAAATTATTAATTAATTATATCAATTATAAATTTTTGTAAATTTCTTTACAAAATTTTCGTATAATATTTATAAAACACAATGTTCATATAACTTTTATATATTAAATAAATAATAAAACAATATTTAGTATTCTGATTTAAAAAAAAAATAAATGTCTATTATCTGATTAAATATTTACATTAAATTGCTAAAAGCTAAACTGCTTTAGCTTGAAATCAAGTAATTACAA
Organism: Rhizophagus irregularis; assembly: GCF_026210795.1. Taxonomy (NCBI): domain Eukaryota; kingdom Fungi; phylum Glomeromycota; class Glomeromycetes; order Glomerales; family Glomeraceae; genus Rhizophagus; species Rhizophagus irregularis. The sequence continues at coordinate 832,390 of NC_089439.1, forward strand.
ATAGAAAGATAAAATATATATAGCTTGTTGGATTGTTTTTTTGAGATATTTTAAATGGTAGCAGTTTTATACCTTTAGGATTAATAAATAAATAATAAAATATTAACATTTTCTTGAAATAATTTTTTATATTTTTAAATATTTATAAATGCTAATAACTTTTATTTATTGATAATAGAAATATGAAATTACCACTATTTAGCATATTTTGATGAGACAAAGCCAACAAAATATAATTTATTTATTTATGATTACTGAATAATTAGTTAAAATATTTACATTCATAATGCTGGCCAAATTTACAAAAACGGACATAAATGTCCGTTTTTATAATTCCGGCCAAATTTATGTCCGTTTTATAATTCCGGCCAAATTTTGCTGGACGAAATTATCTTAATTCTGGCCAAATTAATGTGTAACCTTAAAAAAAATTTTACCTTTTTTATAGTTACAAGGTGGTACAAAATGTACATTAATGCAATCCTTGACCATGAGTTTATAAGTAAATATCCGGTCAAAAGTTATAAAATTGCCTTATTTGTAATTAAACGTTGGTAAGTTGTTTGGACCAATCAGATCTCGTGGGCTAATCTGGCCCATGGGCAGTTTATAAGCTAGGATGTAGTGCACGCCCACTTAGCTTAGAAACTATGCCGATCATTTGGCTGGGGTGGGATCGATACTGTGGTGCTATTATAATTTTTTCTTTCTTGGTTACTTTTTTTTTACTAATATTTCATTTTTCCTAATTTTTTTTTGTTCTTTTGTCTTTTAGGTTTGGATCGGGCCAGTGCTTTGATGTAATCAAAATCAAAATAAATACTTTTTTTTTATTTAAATAAATACTGTATATTTTATATGATTTCTTTTAGGTTAATAGAATAAATATAATTTTTAAAAAATATCCAGCCAAAAAAAAATAAAATTAATAATTTTTTAAATATTTTCTAAATAGTTATTAGTTAGTATAATTAATACTTATTTTATTATTGTCTTTTTTTATTGTTAATTATTATGACATAATTTATTTAATATAGTTAAAATTTTAATCAATTTTTATTTTTCATTCACATTATAATCCAAATTATAAATAAATAAAAAACCTTAATGCAATGATTAACTCAATATATATGAAATTTCATGCTAATTTAAACTCATTGATCATTTTGCAACGCGACAAGTTACAGCAAGTTATCATAAAAAAAAAAATACAAAGTTAAATAATGAATTTAATCGGTAATTAATTTTATTATTTATCTTTTTTTTTATTTTTAAAACTAGTAGAGCCCAAATTACAAATATTTGATAAAACGAAATACATAAAGTAGAATATAAAATATGTCCTAAATGAACTACACGCGTAAATAGAACAATGTAACAATATAAATAAAAGTTGCAATCTGACAAAAGTATTTTCTTTTTCTGTTATTAATATACTTTTTTTTTAAAAAAAAAAAGAGATAAATCTTGAAATAAAATTCAAAGAAATTAAGTAGTAGCTTAAATTTAATCTGCCTGAAATTTATTCATAATGATAAAACATACTTTTTTTTTCAAAAATAAATGAATAAATAAATTAATTAAACGTATAATTGGAAAAAATGATAAACTTTTAATATACTGACGTTACAAAAAAAATACTGTAGTTAATCTGAACACTAGTTAATTATTAAATTTTAATGTTAACTTTGTAGCAAAATCTGGAAGGACAGATTTTGTACTACAGTATATACTGCATATACTGTATACACGATCATACTAAATTTTGATATTATTTCTTTTGATAAAAGAAGTCTCGTCTTTAGTTTCATAGAAAAGAATTTAATTATATCAAAAGTGTTGAAACCGGTAAATTCACTGTTTATTATAAAATAATTTAGGAATATGACCATTTAAAAACACCAAAGTTTTTTTTTAAAAAAAAATCGATACGGGTCGATTCAGAATGTCATCCATTAATAATTCTTTATCATAAAATACATATAATTGATATAAAGAAACGCTGAATTTAATAGTTTATGTGAATCAGTTTAGATTAAGCTTATTACTGTTTAATTAAATTTCAGACATACAGTATTTTGATAACAACAAATATTACCTATCAAGCTATCATTACTATCATTAGTTAATCAAATTTTAAATGGTGACTAACTAGAGTTACTAGACTAACTAAGCTTCTTTGTCTGTGTTGTTTTTTTTAAAAAAAATTTTCCTCTATTTACATTATTTACTATAATGTAAATATGAATTTTCAGATTGCCATATTTAATATTAATAACAGGATGATGACATAGTAATAAGCTAATTGTATTAAATATTATGGTTGGTGAAGGGGAATCGTGATTGTTGTTTAAAGGTGTTAAAAACCGTGGTACGTAAAGTAATAAGGCTTTGAACTGGATAATTATGATGTTTAGATTTGATAATGGTAGAATTATGCGGTTTGTATTGTTGAAAAATAAATAGATTATTGGTGTTAGATAAAATCATACATTTGGGTCGAAGATCTCTGTAATATCGAGTATAAAGAACAACCCTTACATAGAATTAGAATAGGTGTTCATTTTCGAGGCGTTGAATTTGTTTGTTCCAAAGGCTATTCATATTCTATATGTGATACTAATGTAAAATGGATCGTTAACTTGTTCTATACTTTTACCATATATAGGTTGATTAGTGACAACATCAGGAAATTTTTTCCACTTAAAATCCACATGGAATTCCATATTGAATATTTTTATTTTTATCATGAAGACAGAAACCGGGATTACAAGTAAAAGGTAGAAGTATGAATTACAAAAATAATACTAAACTACACGATACGAGTTGTTCTGACCCCAAAAGGAGTTGTCCCATCTAATATTTACCAACTACTCTAGGCGTAACTGAGCTACTCACCCCCATGAAAAAAATCCACATTGAATGTTGTGGAAATATGTGGAAATTGTGACAATACACGTGGTATTTTCAGCGTAGATCCACAAAATTTGAAACTCTATTACCTATATAATTGGTCAATAAAAAGACTTGATAAGAATGAATGATTACAAAAGCGCTTATAATCTATATAAAACAAAATGTGTGAATATATAGTATGTCTGATATCTCTTTAAAACAAAGTTTCTCAGTTTATACACATTATCTATTAATCGTAAAATTTTTGTACTAAAATTTTCTGAAAGTTTTCACGTGCTTAGGGCCCTTTAAAGTTAAGCTAATCTCTCCAAATTAATTTAACGGACACATGATATCTGCTGCAGCCGCAGTTTATAACTTCTTGTGATGGTGCATCAATTGCTGCATCTTGCGCTGGTGCACCTTTTGGCGGTGGTGGTATTGATGGTGGTACTGGTGGTACTGGTGCTGGTGCTGGTGGTTTGGGTGCTTTAGGCGGTGGAGGTGGTTCCTTTGGTTCTTTTGGTGGTTCTTTTAGAAGTAGAGGTGGAGCTGGTTCTTTTGGTAGCTCTTTTGGTGGAGCTGGAGCTGAAGCTGGAGCTGGAGCTGGTGCTGGTTCTTTTGGTGGCTCTTCAGGTGGAGGTGCTGGTGCTGGTGCTGGTTCTTTTGGTGGTTCTTTTGGAGGTGGAGGTGGAGGTGGAGCTGGTGCTTTACCATCTGGTGCTTTACCATCTTCACCTGCTGGTGCTTTACCATCTCCTGCTGGTGCTTTGCCATCTCCACCATCTGGTGCTTTGCCATCTCCACCATCTGGTGCTTTGCCATCTCCACCATCTGGTACTTTGCCATCTCCACCTGCTGGTGCTTTGCCATCTCCACCTGCTGCTGGTGTTGTACCACCATCTCCATCTGCTGTTGGTGTTTTACCATCTCCACCTGCTGGTGCTTTACCACCATCTCCACCTGCTGTTGGTGTTTTACCATCTCCACCTGCTGGTGCACCTGCTGGTGCTTTGCCATCTCCACCATTTGGTGCTTTACCACCATCTCCACCTGGTGCCTTACCGCCATCTCCACCTGGTGCTTTACCTCCATCTCCACCTGGTGCTTTACCGCCATCTCCACCTCCGCCGCCTGGTGCTTTACCGCCATCTCCACCTCCGCCGCCTGGTCCTGGTCCTGGTCCTTGTCGTTTTTGAAGAGTGTTACTAATTGAATTAATTGATTCGTAAGTCGTAAAGGTAAAATTAGTGGTAAAAAATATTATAACAATCGCTATAATAAATATAAGTTTATTTTTAAATAAAACGTAAACCATATTGTTTATTTAATTTGTTAATTCCTAATAAAAATTTTTATTTTTTATTTTTTTAATTCATTGATAAGATTAAAGCTTATGAAAGAAAGTTTCTTTAAAAAATTTTGGAATTTACGTGCTGAAATGTGATATTTTTATACATTAAATGAATTCTCTTTTTTGGTTATTCATTTACATTTCTTCATCATTGTATATTAACAAAAAAGGAGAGCATAGTAAAAATGTAGTGTATGGAAACCTTTGTACTCTCGTACGTAGATAACATGTAGTGTATGGATACCTATGTATGTAGGGTATGCAATACGTAGGGTATGGTAAAACATCACTCCTTTTTTAGTAATAAACAATGTAGATCTGTATGGAATGCGCGTGTATACCCTAACATACAAAGGTATCTATAAACAATAAATTAAGCTCTTGTTCCTAAACATACAATAAGAATAATAGTTGAAGACGTAATAATGGGGTCGCGCAGGCAATCAGGCAGTGATATAAATTCAAAAAATTTTTTATACACGCAAAATGTAAATTGTAAAAATCCTTGAAAAGTTTGTGCGATTATGTGCACATTATATGTAAAAGTAAAATAATTAAGCGATTCCAATTTAATGTACGCTACACCTATTGTTCTACCCCAATTTATATCATTACGCACAGGTTTATGTCCACGATAGATGATACTACTGTAAGAGAATAATTCAATAATAGTTAATACAATGTAAATTTCTTTATTTTAAATCTGAAGATTTTTGAATTTACTCGATTAGAACTTTTTGCAACAATGACGTGTTTTTTTCAACCACTTATGATAATCCAATCTGGCGTTATAAGTCATGATAGGTTTCATTATGCATCACAGGTACATATATGGTATATACTACAAGATTATATCCTTACATGAATATCAAATCGTTTACAATATATTTTGTTAGGAATGCAGTATATAAAAAGTAAATGTTTATGTTGTTGTAACCAATAAAGAATTTACAAAGATAAAACTCGGATAGTTATAATAATTATAAGTAACTGATTTAAATTAAAAAATATTTATTAATAGTCAATAGTTATAAGTCAAATAATCTTATAATGTAATTATATTATAATATATTAAATAATAATAATAAATTGTATACAAATAAATTAATCGAATATTCTATATCCTTTTAGTTTAAAATAGTTAAAAATAGTTAATCACAATCACATGTTATCGGTTATATTCATAAATAAATAAATTTATTTTATTTATTTATTTTATTTAATTTTAGAAAATTTTTTTTTTTTCAATAAGTTATATTTTTTAATGAATTTTCGTAAAACGAAAAGAAAAAAAAAGAAAATTCTATCAAGAAAGGTAGAAGTGGCAAAATTGGATAATTTATTTATTTATTTTTTTTTTCATTGTACTTTTCGGGTAAAATGTTGAAACAAATAAGATAGTACCAAATGCAATTCTGCCAACCCGACATGGTTTCACACACACATATATAAAATATAAGTTAATGATTGACAAAAAATTTTATCCAAGTTTCGTTTTGACTGGTGAATAACGGTGTATCGATAAGCCAATTTTTGAAAAAGGAAAAAAATATAATGTAAACGAATAACAAATAATTTACATTTGGCTAATAAAGAAAAACTTTAGTAAAACGATTAATTCCAATTTTATTTTAAAAAGTAAAATTTGAAACTTTGAAACAAAAACTCCTTTGTTTCATATCATTTACGTTTAGTTAGTCTGTATTATTATTTAAATAGGTTATTTTAGTTAAAAAGAATTTTTTTTAAAGTAAATAATAATATTAAAATATACTTGCTTTCTTTTTTGTTGAAAAACTTTTCTTGCGATCCTCTATATATTTTTTTTTTATAGGCTACTGGGAATAAATAACTATATGAGCTAATTTTTTCTTCTTTATAACTAGAGTCATACCCTAGGGCCGGTGACCGGCCCCTTCTAAGAGTATGATATATACCATAAATTTTAACACTTATTTGCAGAAACAAAAGTATTGATAAGATATAATTTGAAATAAATAAATAATTTATTTTATTTTTTTTTCATCTAAAATATTTTAATTTGTTTTTTACGTTTTAATTTAATAATCTTGTAATTGGCCTTAAAAGAAAAATTTATAAAAAACAATTTTTTTTAAAAAATTTTTTTCGTTTCTACTTTCTAACCAAAATAAAATAATTCAATAAAATTTATTTCTTTTTTAAAAAAATTTTTCGTTTCTACTTTCTAACCAAAATAAAATAATTCAATAAAATTTATTTCACATGATTAAAACTTAATATTGTAGGATATTTCAAATCAAATTTGGACGATTCTATGTCCACATATTATGTTTTTAATAAATCAATTCATGTAATATATAATTTTTTTTATAAATCAATTCATGTAATATATATTTTAATAAGAAAATTCATATAATTTTTCTTTAATAATTAAATTCATATAATGTTTTTAATAATTTTAAAAGTTTGTATTATATTTTTAATTATAATTTTTTACTAATAAATATTTTTTTAATAAATAAATTTAATAAATTCGGATATATAATTTTTCTTAATAAATCAATTCATGTAATATATATTTTAATAATTAAATTTGTATAATGTTTTTTAATAATTACTAAATTTGTATAATGCTTTTTTTAATAAATAAACTCGTATAATGTTTTTTAATGAATAAATTAAATAAATTCGGGTATATATATTAAAATTCAGATATATATATATTTTTGGATATATATATTTTTTATATAATTTGGATATATGTATATTTTAATAAAATTCAGACATATTTTTTTTTATATTTGATCAGGTTCATTTAAGAATGTTATTCGCTTTATATATTTAATTTCCTTCAATTCCTATTATAATTAATCCCAAAAATTAGCCTCCTGAACAATGTATACTGTACGAATAATAAATATTTCCTTGATGTTAATATGTAGTTAGCTCCCAGATTTTTGGCCAGCCAAATTGACAATTCATAATTCCTTGATGTCAATATATGGTTAGCTCTTGATTTTTGATCAACCAATTCGGATCATGCTGCAGATCATGATTAATTTTTTTTTTTTTATATAAACGACCATTGTTCGTAATATTGAACTCAATATCAACTCAATATCAATATCAATATCAATTCAATATCAATTCAATACAATGTCAATATCAATATCAATATCAATATCAATATCAATATCAATATCAATAATATAAAAACGTACCCTATACTTAGCGCATAAGAGCTAACCAAATTAGTAAAATTTTCCTTCCTTTCCAGGATAGCACGATTAGCATAACAACCAATTACAAGGACTATCACTATTAAAATGAAGATCACCTGATATCGTTAACTATATAGTGTGATCTGTATATAGTGTCAAAAAAAAGGAATCGATCTTCATTAAACAGTATACCGAAACAAATAAATAGTAATAATAATGGGAATAAAGTAAAAAAATACGAGTCCATAAAGGATGTGTAACTAAAAATAGGTTGTTATTGACCTTCCAACTGTTTTTATTGGTGTATATTATAAATATTACAGGGCATAGATCAACGCAGGGGAGGATATTTTGTTAGGACGCAGTATATAGTCTTTACATCCTCATTTATTTTTAAGAATATCATATCAAAGAAAAATTCTAAAAAGTTCGATAGAAAGTACTTTATTTTAATGTTGTTACTGAGAATTCACAATAATTATTATAACATATGATTTCATCTTGCATTAATACTAAACCACATTTGGACATGTCCATTGTTTTGATTCTTGTAAACTCTTGATTTACTCATAAGAAAATTAAGGTTATAATCAAAAAAAATTTTAAAGAAGGAAGAGACAAATCACAGCTGTTACCTCAAAATACATAAAAAGAACATTTATTCTAGAAAATTCTAACAATAAACACGTATTCTTAATAGGTAACCCCTACAAACCTACGTCAGTGGCACAGCTAGGCCACCGATTTTTGTTTTTGTTTATACAGACTTTTTTCGCAGTTTAATTTATTTACACTACACTTATATCTTAAAATATAGAACTTAACGAAAATAAAGTATCTTTAACAAAGTAATTTACAAGTTTAATAAATTAAGATACTAAAAAGAATACTCAAAATATTAAAAAAAAAATACTTTATTTTGTTAAAAATACCTTTGTTTTCGTTAAAAATACCTTTGTTTTCGTTAAAAAAAAATAATAAAAAATGCTTTGTTTTCGTTAAAAAACCACTTTAAAAATACTTGTTTTATTAAAAAATCACTTTATAAATACTTATTTTCATTCTTTAAAATGCTTTTTTTTTGTTAAAATTACTGTTTTGTTATATACTCGTATGCAAAAAATAAAAAAAAATTCAATAATAAGATATTTTTTCTTTCATTAAAAACGCCATGATAAATGTTACACAATGATAAAACTAGTAATATCTGTGCCACTGATGTGGTTTCCTGATGGGTTTGTAGGGGTTACCATTCTTATGTCCTTAATAGATGCGGTTGTTCTAAAATATATAAAGATAAACCTTTTTTTAAAAATTCTTCTATCAATAATTTTGTGAAATAGGAAATAGAAGAAATTTAAATATTTTATTTCACCCTCAAATTACAATCTTCCTTAATTAAATAATTATTTTTTTTATTATAACAATTGAAGATTTTGGTATAGTGCATATAAGCATCACATTGTACTTATCAAGTCATCTAAAGTTAATCAATTTTTTCATAAATATTTTTATTCTATTTTTTTTTGAGTTGTTTTTATCTCAACAAAGTAAGTCTTTTTTTTTGCCTTGATAGTTCGTTAAAATTCGCGTGCCAAATATTTATGATTTTTACTTCAAATCACCGGGGGTGATCATCACCGTTGGCCAGAATTATCAATTTTTACCGGCACTATATTTTTATAATGCTGGTCGATCATCATAATTTCAGTCACCAGTGATCATCACCCCGGTGATAATTTAGAAAAATTCAATATTTATAATATTTATGAAACGCGATCTGATTTTTTTTTTTCAGATTTTTTAATATTATTTATTTATTTATTTTTCTTTCTTTTTTCTCATTCGTTTTCCACCAAATTATTCGTTTGTAAATCAACTCACTTTTAACCTTCTAGGTTGATAAAAAAATTAGGTGCATTTTAATAATAATAATAATAATTTTTATTATCACCTGGCCACTAATGGGCATCTAGTATTTTTTTTCGCCGTTTATAAACTATTTAACCAGTATGATAAGCTATAGTAATTATAGTTTAATTGAATAGTTACAATTTATTAATTTTTATTGGTTTGCTATTATTATAATACATTTTAATACATTCACGTTCAATTTTTACTAATATTTATAGATACATTACAATTAGTGATATGAACTTTCATTCCCTCCAAATCAAGAGTCATATTTTGAGAAGATTGAGAGTCATCACTTGGTACTTTCTTATTTAAATCTATAAGAGGCGACCTGAATTTTCCTTTAAAAGTTGTTTTAAATTTATCACGTTTAGTTACTTTTGTACTCTCAATTTCTTTAGTACTAGTGCTTTTCAAACCAATGATCGATTCACAGTGCTCTTCTATATCAAATGAGTAAAATGTCAATTTATAATTATTATTTATAGAAAAGATAATAATTATTTACGTACCTTTAGAAACCACTTTGATTGAAATAGGAGAATTTCTTGTAAACTCAGAGCTTCTTGTTGTATTCTATAATAAAAATAAAAATTAAATATTGTACTATTATCAAATAAAATGTCTTTTTATATATTTACCAATGTACTGCTTTTGCCAACGATAGAAGGATTTGATTGTGCTGGAAAAGCCTTTTTTGTTACTTCCATCATCTGCTTTTCATTAGGCATTCTGTATGCATTGACTCCTGCTAAAGAATGATGTCCAGAAAATGCCATAATTTGTTGTGCATCAACATCTTGATTATTTAAATTCTGAATAGCGGATTTTCTTGTAGAATGATTTGAAATTTTTTTATTAACAGTATCAATTCCAGTTTCAGTAGCAATTGTTTTAAGCATTTGATTTAGCTTATCCCGACCAAGATGAAGGGGAAAATACCATAGGTCTTCATTAATTTCTAGAATTAAATGAGTAATTAGTTATAGAATAACATAAACTAAAAAAAGTAATACACAGTAAAGAAGATTACTTTTAATATCACTAATGGGCCGTAAATAAAAGTTGGGTTCTGCATTTTCAGGTCGTAAACGTAAATATTTTGATATGTCATGGCAAGATCCATTAGTTGTTCCAAATTCATCAGGTGGTATGACAGAAATTCGTGGCTGGTTTGTTTTACCTTTTTTACGACGCGAATTTAGACCACCTTATTTATTCATAAAATAAAAATGAGTAATTATTATAGAACAGTTCACTGTTAGTAGATTCTACATGGAAATTTGTCTACCTTGATTATTTTTTTCATGTATTATTATAAAATTATAACCTCGCTCCATCAGGTCGTCTTTGAAAATCAGAAGCCATAATATTAATATAACTCCCACCACGGGCAGCTGTAAGATTGGTTATCCAGAAAAAAACTCTACGTAGCAGTCCTTCTGGATTATCACCACGCATACTTGAATGACATTTGCTTTTGTTCATCTTCGGTAAGTGGATCTGCACCTTTCTTGATATCCAAACCGTTAAGCTCACGCATTTTGGAGTGCACAACGTTTAACAGAGGTTTGAAAACTGGTTCACTGAATAAATCTAATGGTGCAATAGCTGAGTGATTTTGAAAATATCGATTTAATGCTGACACACAATTATAAATGGATTCTGAAGAATAGTATTGTTTATTAACAGGTCTCATTTTATAATAAATTTAATGAGTATATTACAAAGTTGTGATTTTGATTGAATATCTTCAATATTTTCTACATATCCAATATCATTTTGAAATTCCTTTAGTCTCTTTAACCACATCTCTGTATTACGTTGAGTTGCAGCTGGTGTTGCTGCATTTTGGTATTTTTTAATTTCCTCTTGTGTAGGTCTTTCGTAGGGAGCCCTGTTATGCTTACTGCTTACTTTTGATGTAGTTTTGCTTGTCATTTTTGAGGAAAATCGTGTAAAACTAAAGGAAAGAAGAAAAAAAAGTTTCGTCAAGCTGACAAATACACAAATACACAAAAGTCTAAAATAGTTTATTTTATATGATGATCAGTGATCACTGATCAACTAGATGCCCGTGTCCAGGATGATAAAAAAGTTATTTACTGACCTAGTTTAGTATATAAATGGGTCATCATCCTTCGGATGATAACCCATTTATATACTACTAGATCAGTAAATAACTAATACTTAGCAAAGATAACTGACAAAGTTATTCTTGTTACGCTTAATCCGATTTCTCCTCCGAAAACAATATAAAATAATTATTAACATTATATTATTTAGTTATACGTCATCAAGTGACCCACATATTATCACGTGTTAATAATATTCGAGATATCAATATAGTATGAATTTTACCAAAGCACAAGACGACATTAATATAACAGTTCAAATACAGTCAAAGCTTGTATTAGTCAATGTAAATCTTAAAGCTAGCTTATCGAAAATTCGTGATATACTTGAAAAAAATAGTGAAGTCAAAATGAACGATACATTTTCATTTGCAAAGATGATCAACAATAATAGTAATACTGGTGAAAGCTTGTTAGCCGTAATAGCAAGAGAAGATGAAGAGAAAAGAATTTTAGAAGATATTATAGACGTAAAAAATGATAAGTTTTTATATTTAAAATCAGAACCTGAAACTAAACCTGATTGGCTTAAACTAGAATATGGGCGTAGTGTAACTTTAGAAACAGCCAATAGTAGGGCATTCACAATAGTATGATTGTTATGAACTGTTTTATTATTTTTAATTTGCAATAAATTTCCCACTAATAACTTTTAAATTATTATTTTTTTTTTTTACGTTAAAGTTGTATAAAACAAATATTTTCATCGAAGAACATTATTATTAAATTGTATTAAGAAATAAGATACAAATGAACATTATACCGAATAGTAATAGTTGCAATAGGTTGTAAAGGATTGAGTTTGTGGCGTATTTGCCGTAAAGTTGTAAATTTATGCCGTAATAACCGTAATGAGTAATGGTCAAAATGAGTGTAATGTCTGAAATGGTTGTAAACTTGTAATGTTTGATAAATACTAACCGTACATTAGACAAGTTCTAACTATGATAGAAGTGAGGTGATTTTCATAATCTATGTAATTCTGTAACGTTTAGATTAGTCTGTATAAATTAATTTTAAATTACTGATCCGTATTAAGACCCGCTTGATCGGCAAGTCAGAATTTTTTCGGTTTTATTCTAACCGATCTAAATTTAATTTCATTTTTTCCGACCTTTTACAAATGGTTCTTTCTTTTTTTTTCAAATTTCCTTTTTTTTTCTTTTTTTAAAATTTTTCGTTTTTTTTTCTTCTTTCTTTGTTTTTGTTTTGTTTCATTCTTTTCCCGTTTAGATTTGGTTTTTTTCCAAAACCGATAAATAATCTTTTTAAGTCTTATATTATTTTTTCGGTCTTTTTTTTTAAGACCATATTAATTATTTTTTCGGTTTGGCTTTTTTTCTTTCAAAACGATTTTTTTTTTCCCAAATACATTCTTTCACCATTTAGGTTTGGATCGGTGATCAGATCGATGTTGCGGCGCCACGCCAATTGCCTTTCTTCCCGATTCTTAGTCTATTATTGAGCTTGATACAAAAAAATAATAATATTATTAATAATAACATAATTACTTATTTATTTATTGTTTGTAACAACAATAGATCATTGTAATTGATTTTCTAATTAGTGAGATATTTTTTTTTCCAGAGGATGTAATTTTTTTTAATGCTACAATGGAATTTTTCAAGATAAAAAAAATGATTTTTTTTGTAGCAATGTAACAATAAACTACTTATACAAATCGTTTTTGTAATGAATTTGTAAATTTCACAATACTGCAACATTTGTTTCGTTTAATAAATAAAATTTGCATTTAATAATAATATTTCATATACTGTATAACACTTGCACACAATTCATTGTTATTTGTATAATCATATAAATTGTGTAATTTATTACATTTATTTCCTACTAATGGCATCATAATAATAGTAAAAAACTAGACCTATTCACACTTGACTTGATGGGCCCCGGCGCAACGTGACGGGTTACGCCTTGTTATAATACTGTATAAAGTAAAGTAACAATTTTTATCTTATAATAGAAAATAATGACCATGTAATTTTATGGGATGATTTCATTTTAAAGTGTGGTGCAGTACTTACGGATGTTGAAGTAGTTTATGATGTATTAAATAATAAATAGTGTCTGCATTTTGCGGCTTCAACTTCCCGCAAAAAACAATGTTACGTATGACCCACTTTATTTTTTCATATACCGAAAAAAAATTTTTTACTTGTCGCAAAAAAGCAGTTTTTCCACAATAGGAATAGTCTCAAGTAAAGTTAAACTCTAGTAACCCTTGTTACGTAAAAATTTGCAAGCACATGCATGATAAGATACAATATCACATGTACATTTCCGTTGACCTTGCATCTGTAAAACTAAATTAAAATTTCGATAAATAAAGTACATTCATACAATTGGGAATTCATTAGTTAATTGTTTCATTTAAATTTTTAGACCGCACCATTTTTAAAATTTTGTATTACGAGAATCCAAAAATTTTACTTTTCCGGCCTTTGATATCAGTTGTGTGAAATAAAATTTTGAATACAATATATGATATAATGAACTATGTTTTATCGACTAAACTCAGCGATACTTTTTATACAGAATTTCACAAGTTCATTATATGACAAAGAACCTTGGTATAATTTAGCAGTCAAAAATATATATATATATCTTCATATATTATGACCCTGTTTCTTGCCAGAACGTCAGTTTCTTTTAGAAAGTACAGTATATAGGTTGCATAGTTGAATAGATTGCCCAGACTCCAGACAGATTAATCCCCTTCATCATATACTCAAGTGAATCAAGGTAAAATATTCCTTCGGCAAAATCTGCAATCCCTCAAAAATCTCCTACACCCTTTTCGAGGCATGTGACTTTGGTGTTGTTTCCTTGGTTTACATTTTGTCCGCATCCGCAAAATAAAGCTATAAATATAAATTGTTATTATCAACACGTGATATATGTGTCACTTGGATGACTTCTAACGTCCGTGTAATTTAATAATATAATGTTAATAATTATTTAAATATTGTTTTCGGAGGAGAAATCGGATTAAGCGTAACAAGAATAACTTTGTCAGTTATCTTTGTTAATAAAGATTATTATTATTATTATGATTTAAAATGCACCAAATTTAGTGTTAATTTTTTTTATCAACCTAGAAGGTTAAAAGTGAGTTGATTCGCAAACGAATAATTTGGTGGAAAACGAGAGAAAAAAGAAGAAAATAAATAAATAAATAATTAATTAAAAATAATTAAAAAAATCTTTTTTAAAAAAAAAGAATCAGATCGCGTTTCAAAAAATAAATAAATATTTGGAACGCAAATTTTAACGAACCATCGAAATTTTTTAGAGGAAAAAAAGACTTTCTTTGTTGAGATAAAAACAACTCAAAAAAAAAAAAAAAATTTTAACTTTAGATGACTTGTGATGTTTTTATGTTTTTATGCACCATAACAAAATTTCCAATTGTTATAATGAATAAAAAATAATTACTATTTAATTAAGAAATATTGTAATTTGAGGACGAAATAAAAATATTTTAAGTTTCCGGCTTCTATTTTCTATTTTACAAAATTATTGATAGAAGAATTTTTTAAAAAACAGATTGCTTAGTTTGTCTTTATATATTTTAAAAGTTCACAAATCTTTGTATAATATTAAAAATCATTCTTAATTGGGAAATTTTCACAGCCATCGGATAATCAAAAAATAAATAGATATATTAAATTAGAATGTTCTTTTATCAGTAAAATGCGCAATAAACTTTCTAAATAAACAGCTTATGCAGTGACACTCTAATTATTTATATGTTATCAACGTGAATACTTCAAAAAAAAAAAACGACGCCACGTGAAAACGATGCCACATATGATTTTTTTATTTTTATTTCACAAAGTACAAAGTTCATTGTAGAACAAATTATAAGGACGATTTTAAAAAAAAAGCCAAAAGCAATTCTAATACTTACAACCAAGCAGCAACACATAGGAGGCGACGACACCTTGACACGATGCCACATATGATGTGTATATATCGACCGTCAGACGTATAGCGCACGTGTTAATCTCTAATTCTCCGATTGGTAATTATTATATTAAGAACACACGAATATATTAAATTGCATACGGGTTTATTGTTAGAAGAATTTTTAGTTTTTTTTAGTATTATTAATGTATTGGTAAGTTTTTTATAAAATATGCCGGACTTTGAGTTAACAGCTGTGATTTGTCACGTGATTCTGCCCGCAGTGACTTCCTTTTAAAAAATTTTCTTTCCCATTATTTTTAATTTTAAATATTTGATCAGTTACTTATAATTATTATTGTGAAATCTCAGTAACAACAATATAGATATTTAAAATAAAGTACTTAGAATTTTTATTTGATATGATATTTTTCTTTTAAAAATATATAAATGAGGATGTAAAGACTATATACTGCATCCTGACAAAATATATCAATAATGTGCGGTGTATATGTTTCTGAATACCGGTGGAAATCGGATCTTGGCCAGCATTACAAAATCCTAGTCCGGCACTATGCTTTAATTCTGGCCAACATCCTGTATCTACATATGTGCCACATAGATTCCGTTTCTTTCTTTTTTTTTTAAAAAAAAAACTTTATTAATAACATGATGATCGCTAAATGGCGCATCATGTTCTAGACGACGTGCATCTGCTAATAAAGTATCTATCTACTAAAACAAAAACAAAACATACAAACAAGAAAACTACTTCTAAACCTAACTTCAAAAAAAGAGAAAAAAAAAAAAATTTAACACTAGCTATTTATACGCCTGATTTAACAACTTTTTAACCAAGCATTAGTGCCAATGTTAAACTCCATTGAACTCCCACCATAGATACTTTACTAACAACTACCATTTTCCCTTACGCATTTCGCACTTCTCAAAAAAAACAAAACAAAACCACAAAAACTACTCTATTTCTAACCTCTCTTTCAAAACTTACCACCAGTCACCACAGAATTGGCTAGACCCCGCAGTGAAATGTCCATCTTCCCAAAAAGAGCGTTTTCCACCAAAGAGTTGGCTAGGCCCCGCAGTGGAGCGTACATCTTCCCGAAAAGCGCGTTCTCCATAGTAACTTTATCCATTCACAATGACTTGCACAACATTAGCTTTTTGTATTTCTTTGAACAAAACAACTGTTTGTCTACATTTATTTACATTGCTACTGTCCAAGTCAAAACTAAAAACTCCAAATCATCGTAAACTCTTCTCTCACGTAATTACTGCGGATATGGCTGATCCCTTCCTCAGAGATAAATTTGTTGCCGCAATTTGTCCTAGATTCGTTTCCACCTACAATATATATAAGCAAAAAAAATTGTGTACAATTGGCGTAAATCATTTCATTAAGTTATAAAAATAGTTTTGTGTCGCTTACGGACCGTTTCCCGACAGGACATTTTCCCAACAGCCTAACGCTGGCCGTTTGATCACATGCTAGTGCATAATTCTGCATAACTCCGGCTAAACTTGTCGGAAATCATTCATCGGAAAATCGTGCCATAATCGAAAATTGTGATCTTGTACTTGTGATCAACGCTTTTGCGCATAATGCATTTTGCACAAATATTGTTACCATATTTATTCATACTAATAAAGGCGTTTAATAATAAAAAAAAAGGAAAAAAAGATATTTACTTTATCTTTTTCAAATTAAGAAGAGTTTTGATAGCAATGGATGGTAAAGGTAAAGCATATAATATTAATAATAATATAAATTAGAATTATTCAAAATTATTAACTTGCAATATAATAAAACTAGTTTTGTGTGATACCAGATTAAATATAATATACAAAACAAAATTGAAATATTAAGATTTTTATTTGTTAAAAAAACTTAATTGTAAATAATCAAATATAATTCTACCAAATTTGCAATATAACAAAACTAGTTTCCAGTAATATTGAAGAATTTGAAGAAAGTGACACTGGAGAATTTGAGGGAAGTGGCACTAAAGAATTTGAAAGTAGTAGTATTGAGGAATTTGAAGGATGTAACACCAAGGAATCTAAAGGTATATCAAACAAGCTGAAATAATTCATAAACAATTCAAATACTACAAATATAATTTAGGCTAACTATATTATATAAAAATTATATTAAATATTTAGCTTGTAAGTTAATATTAAATGAATTACTCATTATTTTTATTGTATTCCATATAACTAAATAATTTATTTAATGATTAATAATACTGTAGTTAGTAAGTTATCAGTTATTTAAATCTTTGGTCCTTTACTTTATTTATTCTACATAACATTCAAATGACTAAATTCTTTGTTTAAACAACTATTTAATAATTGATATTACAGATGGTAAGTTACAATATATATATTATATTTATTTGTTTAATATTTTACATAATACAACTAATTATATTCTTAATTTAAATAACTAGATTGTAAGTAATATATATAATTTGCAGTAAATACTTTTATATTATCTTTATATCTAACAAATTAATAATCAATAATACTACAGGGTGTAAGTAATATGATATCTATATTTATATTATTTATATAATTTAACTAATTTCTTTATTTATTTAATAGATCGTAAGTTATAAGTTATTTGTTTAATTCTATTATTAATTATTGTTATAATATTTATATATAATTTAAACTAACTAATTTCTTTATTTAAAAAATTATTAAATAATATAGGGAGTAAGTTATTTATTTAATCTATAATTACTTATTGTTATAATATTTACATATAATTTAAACTAACTAATTTCTTTATTTATTTAATAGATCGTAAGTTATAAGTTATTTACTTAATTCTATTATTACTTATTGTTATAATATTTATATATAATTTAAACTAACTAATTTCTTTATTTAAAAAATTATTAAATAATATAGCTTGTAAGTTATTTATTTAATTCTATTATTACTTATTGTTATAATATTTACATATAATTTAAACTAACTAATTTCTTTATTTATTTAATAGATTGTAAGTTATTTATTTAATTCTATTATTACTTATTGTTATAATATTTACATATAATTTAAACTACTAACTAATTTCTTTATTTAAAAAATCATTAAATAATATAGCTCGTAAGTTATTTATTTAATTCTATTATTACTTATTGTTATAATATTTACATATAATTTAAACTAACTAATTTCTTTATTTAAAAAATCATTAAATAATATAGCTCGTAAGTTATTTATTTAATTCTATTATTACTCATTGTTATAATATTTACATATAATTTAAACTAACTAATTTCTTTATTTAAAAAATTATTAAATAATATAGTTCGTAAGTTATTTATTTAATTCTATTATTACTCATTGTTATAATATTTACATATAATTAAACTAACTAATTTCTTTATTTATTTAATAGATTGTAAGTTATTTATTTATTTCTATTGTTATAATATTTACATATAATTTAAACTAACTAATTTCTTTATTTATTTAATAGATTGTAAGTTATTTATTTAATTCTATTGTTACTTATTGTTATAATATTTACATATAATTTAAACTAACTAATTTCTTTATTTAAAAAATTATTAAATAATATAGCTTGTAAGTTATTTATTTAATTCTATTATTACTTATTGTTATAATATTTACATATAATTTAAAAAATTATTAAATAATATAGCTCGTAAGTTATTTATTTAATTCTATTGTTACTTATTGTTATAATATTTACATATAATTTAAACTAACTAATTTCTTTATTTATTTAATAGATTTTAAGTTATTTATTTAATTCTATTGTTACTTATTGTTATAATATTTACATATAATTTAAACTAACTAATTTCTTTATTTAAAAAATCATTAAATAATATAGCTCGTAAGTTATCATTTAATTCTATTATTACTTATTGTTATAATATTTACATATAATTTAAACTAACTAATTTCTTTATTTAAAAAATTATTTTGTAATTTATTTTAGTTGGTAAGTCATAAGTTATTTATTTAATTCTATTATTACATCATATTGTTATTGTCCGGAGCGAAGCGAAGGACAATATATGTCTACGCACTATGAAAAAAAAATCGATCACGTGAGTTTCTCTGTCCGCCACGTGATCGTCACCCAATGAAATCAAATTTTAGTTTTTCGTTCCGGACTTACAACAGTTCCTGTTTCCTAGTAATATTTACATATAATTTAAACTAATTAATTTCTTTATTTAAAAAATTATTTATGATCTAGCTTGTAAGTATCTCTATCATTATATATTTTATATAATATTTATTTGTTGACTGAATTTTTTCATTTGAAAAATATCTTTTACTTTAGTTAGTAAGTTGTAAATTATAGGTTATTATATGTTTATCCAAAAATTAAGACTCATATTATATTACATTAAATCCCTATTTAAATTTTAGAGTAAGTAATAATTTGTTTTGTGTAAATTATAATACAATCTATAATATCTATAATATAATTTTAACTGTTTAAATTTGTAGATTTGGAGGAAGTGGAAATGCAATTATAGATGAATTTATTCTTAAAAATAGATTACAATGGTTTCCTTATAACAAATTTAAAAATGTTGAATATCTTAATGAAGGAGGATTTGGTACTATATATAAAGCTACTTGGTTAAAGAATAATAGAGATGAAGAAGTAATTCTTAAATGCCATAAGAATTTAAATGAAAATTTAAATGAATTTTTAAAAGAAGTATGATAGTATATTATTTTCTATTTTTAATTTAAATTAAAATTTATTTATATTAATAAATTATTATTATTTTTTATAGTGGGAATATCATGCAACTGTTTCAAATAATGTTGATATTATAAATTTTTATGGATTTACAGAAGATCCAAATATTTCAAAATATATGGTAGTAATGGATTACGCAAATAAAGGTAATTTAAGAGAAAATTTAACAAGAATAGTTAGAAATAATTGGAAACAAAAATTATATATGTTGCACGAAATTATTTGTGGACTTAGAATGATACATAGAGCAAATCTTATTCATTGTGATTTTCATGATGGTAATATTTTAAATCATGGTGATGATAAAATTTATATTAGTGATTTAGGATTATGCCAACCTGTAAAATCATTTTTGAAAAAGTATGATATTTATGGTGTAATGCCATTTATGGCTCCTGAAGTTTTAAGAGGCAAATCTTATACTCCAGCTAGTGATATATATAGTTTTTCTATGATTATGTGGGAATTTACATCTGGGGTACCACCATTTAATGATAGAGTACATGATATTCAACTTAGTTTAAGTATTTGTGAAGGTGAACGCCCTGAAATTATTGAAAATACTCCACAATGTTATGTGGATTTGATGAAAAAATGTTGGGATGAAGATCCATTAAAAAGGCCATCTTCTGAAGAAGTTCGCATTATTATTAATAAATGGATTTTTAAACCTGAAAGAATGAAAATTAAAGATATTAATGAAGAATTAAAATGCAATATTATGGAATTTATAAATGCACCAATTAGGCATAACAATAATCTTGCTACTGAATCTCATCCACAGGCATATTATACAAGTCGTTTACTTAATTTTACTAGTAAACAATTGAATGAAATTCTTGAAAGTAGAGATTTACAAAGTCAATCTACTACTAGTGGAAAAGTGAATGTAATTCTTGAAAGTGAAGATTCACAAGCTTATTATAAAAGTAATTCTATAACTGAAGATTTGAATGATTGTATAATTAAAGATACGAATAATTAGGTATGTGATGTTGTATATACAGAAATGTTAATTTTGCAGATTATTTATGTAATTATTTAGATATTAAAACAAATGAAATTAACTAATTATTAAAAAATTTATAGTTTTTCAAGTAATATTTGATATGATGTATTTTATTCTTTTTAGATCTATTTAAACACTAAGACTAGAGTAGTAATTATTTTACAAATTTCTTAGTTTGTAATTTAAATAAATCTTTTTTTTATAACTTTTCAAAATAATAATGCAAATATATAAAACTATTTTCCAATGTATAAAATTAAAATAAATAATGTAAAATTTTTATATTTATTTCATATTAAAATAGCATATGAGCTGATTTGTCTACTCTAGAGGTAGGGTCCGGTCATCCGTTCAATCCGTTATTTCATCCGATCACGTGATGTAGATCACGGGTATGTAGATCATTTCCTTTTTAGGCGATACCCGTTCCACAAAAAATATTTTTCTAAAAATCGATCTTACCGATTTTGGAAATTAGTGTAACATTCGACCTAAAAAAGGAAATGATCGACACAAATCACGTGATTTGACCGGATGACCGGATTTACGTTTTTCACCGGAGCCTACCTCTAGTTTACTCTGCATTAAAAAGAGTTATTGATTGATTTTCACAATTTTTGTTACTCAAAATTGTTTTGTAATACCAAAAAATCATCTGATTGATGATCACTTGACTAAATAATAAGTTAAACAAAAATTTACATTTGTGAAACTTAAATTATTAAATGTAAAAGAGCTGTGAAAAACCCCATTTCACTAATAAAAAACCCATTTCTCATATATATGGAATTTTTAACATATATTATTAAAAAGTAAGTATATTTTAATAAAATATAAAGTAAAATAAAAATTTATATACAGTCGTCCCCCTCTATAGTCACACCTCTTGGGACCACACAATGCTGTGACTATAGAGAGGTGTGCTTATATGAGACTTTTACAATATAATCACATATATATAAAATTTTTGTATTAGCATGACTATAAATTTTTTTTTTATTTGTTATTTTTATATAATAATCTTAAATATAATTATATAACATGATAAAAATAAAGCACGTTGCCTTCTAATATGTATATCAAATCTGATTTTATTATTTTACGCTATTATAACTATTATAACTATTATAACTAATAAAAGTATTACATCTCACAATTATTAAAAATTATATTAATGTTATTTACCTATCAAAAAAACCATCAAGTGTACTTTGCTTTTTTGCATTGATCTCTCTAACTCTAATTACTCATAAGTATTTTCTAAAAATACGCAAATCACCAATATTAAACTCAGAATCTTCTTGTTGTTCAAAATAATTAACAAAAGTTTCCAACCCATTAATTGCTTTTTTCACTGATATCAGAGGAATTTCTTCATTTTCGTCATCATCTTCACTTTCTTTTACTTGATTTTCTTCATTTCGCACAATATCAATAATTTGCTCTTCAGTAAGGTGCTCTTAAGTTGGAATTTCACGATCAAGCAACTGAAAATATTCCAATACATCAGCAGTTTCTTCCAGCAAATTAATAAGAAGATTTTCAAGTTCATCATCATCTAAATCTTCTTCATCCATATTATCATCATCACAAGATGGAAGTATACCTGTTTTGATCCAACAATTTTGAATTGTTGTTGGAGTGACATTATTCCATGATTCAGCAATATAATCAATTGCCTCCTTAATGTTTAACTTATTTCTAAATAAAATAATAAACTAATAACATTAATAGAAAAATAATGTTAATTTTTTTAACTTAACATGATCAACTCCAGAATCAAACTGCCGAATTAAATGTTTACAAAATTCTTGTTTATATTTAGCTTTAAAACTATGGATAATACCTGCATCCATAGGTTGGAGATGAGCGGTTATATTTGGTGGAAGATAAACAAGCTCAATATTAGTAAGATCAACAGCAGGTTTTTCTTTTTTCTTTTGTTTTTTAGATTCATGTTCATCATCAGATTCTGAAATTTCTTCATCATCCATATCATCATTTTTTTTAAATCTTTTTGGATTAAAGTGGGATCCTGCATTATCAATAAGAAGTAAAACTCTTCTATCCATTGTGCGAAAGTAAAAGTCAAGGTGTTTAAGCCATTCAATGAAAATATCAGATCTCATCCATGCTTTTGAATTGGCTCAATAAATGACTGGAAGAGTTGACTTGTTGAGATTTTTAAAACATTGGGGATTTAATGATTTTCCAATTACCAAAGGACGAATTTTATGAGATCCTGTAACATTAGCACAAAATAAAACAGAAACTCAGCTTTTTCCTACAGAAAATAATTATTTTGTCAAAAAGTGATTACAGAAAAATAAAAAACATTTAAAGAGTTATTTTAATGAAAAATTATTACAATAAAAATTACCATTTTACGCCCTGCAACTGCACCAGTACTCAATGTTTGGTTTGGCTCCATTCGGAAAAAAAGCCCAGTTTCATCTGCATTATAAATATCTTTTTTGTCATACTTAGCTAAAAGTGCACGAAGACGTACATGTTCTTCTGGAAGAGTTTCTATAGGGGCACTATTAGCCTCACCTGAAAACTTAACTCTTTGAAGTCCATTCCATTTTTTGAATCTGTACACCCAACCATTAGTAAATTTTATTTGATTTTCTCCAATATTTAACATTTGTGCAAGTTCTATTCCTTTTTGTTGTAAAATCATATCAGTTAAAGGAAGTCCAGCGGTCACTGCTTGTGCTGTCCAAATTTGCAAGGCTTTATCAAGTTCTGGATACTGAACTGAGCAATGATGAAATGTACATGCAGTCTGCGAAGTTGAAAGAACTGCCATCCACTTTTCACGATTTTGCCATATTTTTGATACAGTTGATCTATCAATGTTTAATTCATTATATTTTGTATTAAAGTAAAGTGCAACTTCTTCCTGTTTCACATTACTATTTGCCATTATATATTCACATATTTCTTTTTTTATTTCATTACTAATGGCAGAACGAATTCTCCTTGCTTTTTGTAAACGTATAGGTGGCATTATATTAGATATAAAAAAAAGTGAAAAAGATAGTTTTTGTAAAAGGATGAATTTATGTAATGAAAAAAGTTTGAAATCGAAAAATAACACATTTTCAAATAAAAATTGTAAAGAAAAAGTTCAAAACATGTGGTGATTATCAACTTAAAAGGAAAATTCATTTTATGCACAAAACGTGCAATATATTGTCTGAATACATTGTTAATCACGTGATATGACTATATAAGGGGAAATTTTCATATGTTAATTATTATATCGGGACTAACTATTAGTGTGATAGTGACTATAATCGATTTGTGACTACAAAAGGGGCATTTTAATATTTAAAAAAACGGGACTTGACAATGATATGACTAAATAGGGGGTGTTCTTATATAGGGGGTGACTATAGAGGGGACAACTGTAGTTTTAGCAGCTATAAATGTTTATAAAAATATAATAAAAATATCATATAAAAGATGGTATCATAATAAATATTTTCAAACAATAAAAATAATTATTTTATGTCAGAGTTTGTATTACCATCTTTAAACGCAAATATATCAAGATTCACTGATCTGTTTTCTATAATATTAGGCTCGTTGGAAAGCCCTTATTCTGGACTTTATAGGCGAAAAGAGCTCGCTGATTGAATCATTAGATCCGGAGATATTTACGTTTAAAGTTGAAATACGAACTTTTTAACATGCTTAAATGCAAATATCTTGGGATTCACTGATCCATATTTTATAAATTTAGGCTCTTTGGAAAGCCTTTGATCTGGTCTATATGAACGAAAAAAGAGCTTGCCAATTGGATTACTGGATCTGGTGATATTTACGTTTTAAGTTGAGATACAAATTTTTAACATATATAGTAAGTGCTAAGAATTATATTAATTTAAAAGAAATATTTACCAAATTATAGTATAATAACATTAAATAAAAATTTTTTAATACTTATTTCCAATTTACTGTATATTATATAGTATTTTGTATAATAAAAATGTAATAAAATTAATATTTTAATTAAAGGTAAACAAATCAGCCCATATAAATTAAAATTTCATTAATAAATAACTAGAAAAACAGAAACCATTGAGGGTAATACGCTTTAATAGTAATAATGATTTTTTTTATTTATTTAACAGTAATAGTTAGTGAATACAAATTTTATAAACATATCAAAAATGAAAAGTAAAATAAAAAAAATGAACTAAACTATCAGAAGAATCTACTTTGATGGTGGGGCAATTAAACATGAAACTATTAAAGATATAACCAAATAATTAACCCACTAACTCCCATACACTAGCCGAAACTTGGTAAGTTGAAGCCTGCCCTGCAGAAAAAAGTAAAATTGACCTTATAAAATTATATAAATCAAACTACTAAAATCTACGATGGTGCTACGAAGTAAGATTAGTATAAAATTCTATTATATTTTTACCAAAATAAATGTAATTCCTAACACTATCTAAAGAATCATAATGAATAATAATATTATTACTACTATTATTATTAGGTAATGAACGAACGCTTTTGAATTCTAATTTTTTCTTTTTAGTTATTCCCAACGAAGTTCAAATTCCTTCAAATGCGAACATCTTGGAATCCAAACATTTTCAAATATTTCATTAAAAATAAACTGCCTCATTTGAATCAAAACATCAACAACATTTTTCTTTATAGTCCAAGAATTTAACAATTCTGAAAGTGACATAGGTATAATTCCTTTAATAAGATCAATAAAAGTAAACACATTAGGATCATAAGATATATCCCATATATCAAGCGCCATAAGAGCATTGAAATCTTGTATATTATCATTATATTCTAATATCCAAGTCAAGAGATGATTAATTGTCTTATCTCTAATATTCTTAATAATATCATAATGACCACTACACATCCATACGTGATTAAAGGTTTCATCATATAATCCACATATAGGGTACATCCATCCATCATATAAATTAAGCAATAATTTTTTCATCTGTTCAATTGTAGGAATTTCTTTAATCAATAAATGAACTTTTTGAGCTTTCATTTTAGAAGAAGAAATAGAAGTTTCATTGTTACTTATATCACAATTTAAACAACTAAATGTAGATGTCCAATCAACTACTAATTGGCGATATTTAGAATTTCTGTTCAAATTAATAAATTTCTCCAACCCTTTGTAGTTGCAAATATTTTTCAAAAATGAGCACAGCTTATTTTTAATAATAATCCCATTCCAACAAGGAAGAACTTTTATCATACTAGCATCACATCAAAAAATAATATAATGATCCTGATAAAGATGTGCATTTTTTGCTAAATTATCTATATAATTATTACCCATATTATCGCCATGAGCAATAACCTTAAATATTTCAACGTGCAAGTTTAATGTTATTATAATTCTACGTAAAATAGCTCATAAGAAATTATTATTAGCTTTAAAGTATTCACGTGAGGTTTGAGAAAACCTTGATTTCTTTAACTTTTCAAATTGAGTAATCACGTTAAGCGAATCTGTATTAATTCTAACTTTACTATTTTTTGGAACAACGCTTAATGCTAAAAGAACAGCTAATAATTCTCCTCTATACGCAGAAGGCCATTTATCAATAGCAGAATAAAATTTGATATCTAATTTAAGCAAAAGCGCAACTAATACTACATTGTTCAGTTCCTAAATCTATTAATGATTCATCAGTATAAAATTTAAAAATATAGTAATTATTATTATCAAAAGGAGCTAATGTTTGTTGTATTGTTAGCAAGTTATTTCTTGAAATATAAGAATCTAACAAATCCAAAATTATATTATCTTGTAATTGTGAAGAAACCACATGATTTTGCGTTAATGCTTATTGTATAATATCATATTTCTTTTTTGTAAAGTCAAAAATATCAAAGATATTAAATTTTATTAAATTTGTAGGTTGAACAGACGCAAATTGAGATTCAGTTAACAATGGTACTAAATATTCCCAGTCAGCAGAAAAAGTACAAGGTGAACGTGTTGATAGAGCTGCATTAGCAGCACATCCATATTCCATACATTGATATATATAAGTATGTGTGTCAGTGCATAGAGACATATTAACATGAAAATATTTAATAACAAGTCGTTGTACTTCATCTATTCCTTGAATTTTTCCAAAAACTACCGAATTAAATTGAGGATTATAAAATGCTATTAATGATCTATTTTTTTTATCAATATGATATGACTGAGCCTCTTCCATATTGTTAAAATAAGCATCAAATAATTGTATTATATTACAGTTCAAATGAATACTATCTGAAGTAATTAAATTTCTAATATCTGTATACCATTTGGCTTCTTTTTCGTTGTAAAGAAAGCCTTAATAAGTATTTCTTTCCATAATAATAAATGAGATTTGTCACCTGAAATAATTTGGTCCAAAAATAAAATGTTTTTTTCATGAAGTCTCTCCCTATGTTTAAAATAATATGCATTATCTACAACATCTTCTAAAGGAAGTTCTTTAGTGAGTGAAATATCTTGCAGCTAAGGATGGGTCTGCAAATGATTTTCAAATTCTGCAATATTGCAGATTTTGGAGTTGAATTGCAGTTAGTAGCCCGCAATTCCGCAATTCTAATTGCTGCCCATAACTGTAGTTTCGTATATTTATAAAAATGCCGGAACTATGGGTTCCGGCATTTTCTTTTGATTTTTTTTGCATAAAAATGCCGGTACTATAGTCCCAGTGTTTTCTTTAGAATTTTTTGCATAAAAACGCTGGTACTATGGTACCGGCGTTTTCTTTTATTTTTTTTTTACATAAAAAACCCCGGAACTATGATTCTGGCGTTTTCTTTTGACTTTTTTTACATAAAAACGCCAGAACTATGGTTCCGGCATTTTCTTTTAACTTTTTTTACATAAAAATGCTGGAACTATGGTTCCAGCGTTTTCTTTTAACTTTTTTTACATAAAAACGCTGGAACTATAGTCCCGGCATTTTCTTTTAACTTTTTTTTACATAAAAACACCGGAATTATGGTTCCAGCATTTTCTTTTAACTTTTTTTATATAAAAACACCGGAATTATGGTTCCAGCATTTTCTTTTAACTTTTTTTTACATAAAAATGCCGGAACTATAGTTCCGGCATTTTCTTTTAACTTTTTTTTACATAAAAATATCGGAACTATAGTTCCGGCGTTTTCTTTTAACTTTTTTTTACATAAAAATGCCGGTACTATAGTTCTGGCATTTTCTTTTAACTTTTCTTACATAAAAAATGCCGGTATTATGGTTCCGGCATTTTCTTTTAATTTTTTTTTACATAAAAATGCTGGAACTATGGGTTCCGGCATTTTCTTTTATTTTTTTTACATAAAAATGCCGGTACTATGGTCCCGGCGTTTTCTTTTAATTTTTCTATGTAAAAATGCCAGAACTATTATTTTCAGCATTTTTTTTTATTATTTTTTTTTATTAAAATTGCTGGAACTATTAGTTCTAGCATTTTTTTTGCAGTTGTAATAAGAGAAAATGCCGTTTCTGGCAGTTTTTTCAATTACCAATCCATCTTTTTCTAAAAAATAAAATCATTTTTATTTAAATTTTGTTAATGAAAAATGATTTTTTTTTTATGATTAATAATAAGAGGAAATATATTTTTTAGTAGTTAAATTAAAAAATTATATTTCATTAAAAAAAAAATAAGTTTTTTTTGCGGACATTCCTCAAATCTGCAAATATTCCGCAAATCCGCAAATATTCCGCAATTGAATTGCGGTACTTTGGATATTTGTGGATTTGCGGAATATTTGCGGGATTGCGAACAATTGTGGATTTGCGGATCTGTGGATTTTAGATTTAAAAATCCGCAATGTTCCGCAATACCGTAAATCGCAATTATTCCGCAATTACATATTTGCGGCACCATCCTTACTTGCAGCTGAGACAGAAACAAAAATTTGTTGTAACGAGCCCTTTTGTATATCAACTCTCCATGAAACCAGTATCAAAATATAACTAAAAGATCAAATGAATAAACAGTAAGTTAGTAAAGGTTGTTTTGTGCTAAAAAAAAAACTTTTATTAATAACATTGAAACCTTCCACCATTTTTCGTCCTAAATTTTTTAGACCAAATGATCAGTGGGAAGAGTTTCCCAGAAAATTATTACAGTATTACCTATATACTATGATCATCAAAAAAGATTATTATTGTGTAATGTGTGATGTGATTTTTCTGTTTCCATGATCTTGATCTCTTTCTTTTATTTTTTCATTTTCTATTTTACTTTAACATTAACTTTAGATGGTTCTCAAGTTTTTTGATGTTCTTAAGCATTCATTTGGTTTTAGTTGAGCTATTATACTTTATTTATTTATTTATTTATTTATTAACGAAACAAGAGTGGCCACAATTTATATATTACCCAAATTTATAACAAGCTTTAGTAAACCCAGGGTGTTAAAGTCAAAAATCAAAATACTTTATTTGTAATATAGATCAAAACTGCTATCTAATCAGAAAAACTACCCTTACAGATCCAGTAACTATGCTCTGGCATAGGTTCTTAGACATATACGAACATAGTAAATGATCTTTTTCCGTGATAACAAAGTAAAGTTTTTAAGCCCAGATTACCTCCAATAGAAAAAAAAGCCAAATGTATAATCCAGAATGGAATCAATAAATGAAATAAAGTAAAAAGAAGGAAATCTACCTAAAGGGCGAAAGAAAAAAAAAATAATGGGTAAAATCACAAACAAAACAATAAAGAAAACGAAATTAGAACTATGACTACACAATACCTATAACTACAACTATTATTTTAACAAATCTAAAGTTAATTTCAGCAGATCTGCTGTGTCTACTGATTACCTTTGATGAAGTATTGTTTGGCTTATGGTGAAAGATTTCCCTTTGCCTTGCCTCTTCTAAGAATCGGAGGAAATACTAACAGCACTTTTACTGGCATCATTTCGAGATGACTTCAAAGAATTAAAATTCTCCTTTTTGATTACATTAAGCAAGAAATATGACCTGTCTTTCATACGTAAAAGGAGTCTCTGTGAACTGTTATGCAAATCTTAGGTTATCTCGATTAATATATATCATGTGATTATGAACAAAGACGCGAATTTCAATGAGTATTATTTTTTTTCATTTTAATTTGTTTCCTTTATTAATTAATGTTTACTAACTGTTCAATTACTTTATTTTTTTTTTTAGGGATTTTTGAAGTATTTTCAATTTACTATTTAGAGTTAGGAAGACCTTGGCATGCATTTTTAACCACTTCCTTTTTTGTTGAAAATTTATAGAAAATTTATGAAGTTACATAATAAGAATTTGGATTACTTGAACAAAGTAAATTGAAAGAAGTGCTATTTTGTTTGTTTTTTATTCAAGGAAAATTACTAATATGAATCTTATATAATATAACTATATTTTTTATTAGCGATGTAAACATTCTGGATTTGTTAATATAAACTGATTGAAGGTTAAAGGTCATAAGCTATCCCACTAGCTGGCAAAGTGTATGAAATTTCTTTTATTCACAAAGAAAGCCTTGCTAAAGTTATCTTTAGTGTAGGTCTAGTAATACATTGCCTTAATTGAGCGTGGCTACAAAGTTAATTTATGATTTTTAATTACACAATTTATTTTACTATTTAAATTTACAATATATATGTAAAAGTCTTTGTACAAATCATTTGATAATAAACTTTTAATATTTATTGTACAAGCCCATTTTATAATAAATTTTTGATATTTATTTCATGATTCATTTGTAATTTCTATTTCACAATTAATTTTATATTATATATATTACAATTAATTTTACGATAATGTATTTTTATAATTAATCTCACAATTTATCAATAAATTAATGTTACAATTAATGTTTACTAACTATTGTAATATATCCCTACAAGACCAATAACAAGTATCTTATCATAGTTTGTATATAATGTACTGTAATATTAATTTTACAATACATTTAAAAAATTTTAAGTTGTTAGCAAAGTATACATACGATTTCTAACATGTGTACAGTCTAACCTCGATATACCAATATTCAATATACTGATATACTATTAAAAACTTGATATACCAATAAAATTTTATTTTTCTACTATATGTAAGGACATATAAATATCGGTATAACTTTGATATAACAATATTTCCTAAAAATTTCATATATATCCCGACATATCATTATATAAAGGTTTGACTGTATGCATTGTTGCATGATATTATACTAAATCCAAAAAAGTAAAATTTACTCTATACTAAAGTGTTAACCAATATCGTATTTATCATATTTAAATAACTTCATACAAGTTAATAATTGCAAATTCTAATAACTTATTTCAAAAATATGGATTATTTTTGCTTTCCCATCGAAAAATTAAAGCAAGGTTACCTGTTAAATTATGAATAATTTAAAATTGGTTAAAAAATTACAGATTCTTTTAATTTTATATACACATAGTTGTATATCATGCCTTCTGTCAAGTGGACTGACATTCATCTCCGCATTCTCATTAATAACTGAAATGAAATCAAAGAAATTCTGAGTATCATGGCACTACAAATAAAAAGAAATAATTTTTTTAGGAAGATAAACAAATAAGAAATTCTAATTTTGCTGGCGAGGATTGTCATAAAAACTTTTCATTAGTAATAACATATTTACACTGGTCGAAATCAAAACTTTCGACCGTTAAGAGCTTTCGGCATAAATTTTGCCGATTGGTCATGTGATTCGTCACATTTTTTGACCAACGGCAAAAATCGGTATAATCAATCACAAATCGACTGATACTGATTGTTAAACGAAAACTCGTTCAGTCTTTTGGTGAAAAATCGACTTATACTGATTGTTATACGAAAACTTGTTCCTTTAAGGTTGTTCAGTAAATTTTGCCGATTGGTCACATAAATCGACACAATTTTGCCAAATGGTAAAAACATTATTTTTTAATTCGAATTTTATACTTTGTTTACATTGTTTATTATATTCAGTGCATAATCATTAACGAAAATTTTATTGTAAAATGAATTTCGACTTGTCTTTCGTCAAGTAATTATAATAAAAATACTACAAAAGAATCTTTTCGTAAAAATGAAATTTCGTCTAATAAACGTGTCTCTCGTCAAGTAATTATAAAAATGTTTTAAAAAAATAAAAAAATAATTCGGCCGATTTTTATCAAAACACTTAATTATTAACGAATTTGGAGTTTGCGATTAATTGAATTAATCGCCAAATATTCAATAGCATTACTCCGAGTAGAAATTCGATATTTTGATGGTATAAATCGACAAAGGATATTATGTACAGGAATAATACAGTCGTGGCTTTCATCATAAAATTCAGATTTCCACAACTCGACATTACAGCTCTCGTCTTTATCATCAATATGAAAATAATATCGACTTTCACTCGTACTAGCTGGTCGATACTAACGAATATATGCCAAATTATGTTCCATTTGTCCATTTGGCAAGTTGACTGTATGTTTGAAGAAGTATTGAATTTGTCCAGGATAACTGTCAACTTCCCCATCACTAGTTATAAATTTGGCTAGGACATACGAGCTTTTTGTATGTCGAACTGACATTGCGGAGCCAAATACTTCGGAACCAATTCGGCATCTTCCAAATTGATTTATCTTTACTCGAATTGTTATAGAATCTTGGATAATTTCATCTGCTGGTTTGTGAAACTTGTACATTTCGATATAAGAAGCATTATAAAAAGCAACCATCAGTTCGAGCATTGATTCGGTCATTATTGCTTCGGAACTAGGCTTCAGCATTTCTCCAGGAAACGGCTCGCATCCAGTAATAGTTGATTCCTGTATGTTTTTAGCATTTAGCCAAAACCGCTCTAGTTCATCTGAAGAAAATTGGTCCGCAGCCAGTTGTGGGTCGATCTTCAAGCAATTCTAAACCTTTCGTTTGAATGTCAGAACTAATGATATCTCCAATTCGATTATCATTCATTATCCGACGCATTATTTCTGGTTCAATTTGTCTATTACTTGTTGGCAATGAGCCTTAAAAATTATTAAAAATAAGACTAACAATGTAAACATCCGAATAAAGTAAAAAAGTAAAAAAAAAGAATATCTTACCGAGTATTCCATTCATACGCTCAAATGAAAAACACCAAAATGCATATAATGGACCAAAATCATTCGAACAATCGCACAAATGGAGCGAAAGGTGAAGATTAGGCGTAATTTTTACTCTTCCATAGTGTTCTTCAATAAGCTTAATTATTTTAATTAGCCTCTCATGAGCTTCTTCCATTAATTCAATTTCTAAAATTCGGCTTACTAAAATAGAACAAACTCTAACGAAATATGTCAAGATTTTTCGATCTTTTGACGGTAAATGTTCTCACAATGAGGTAGTTGCATAGATCATAAAGAAAATTCGCCACTGATCGGCTGTATAGTTCGAAAACCCTTCTCCGCGTTCAATATTTCCAGGAATTTGTCCCAAATCAGCCGGTATTTTGAATTGATTCATTTTTTCTTGAATCTTCTTTAGATCGTTCAGGGTTAAAATACCCTCATCGATCCAAATCCTCTTCATTATCCACCTCGCAATTTCTAAGAATAAGCAGTGCATTGGATCTACAATAATAAAACGAATTGGGTCAAAGTACGGCAATCGAAGTAACTCCGACCACCTAACCCCTTTTTCACTAACGAAATTCTTTCTTGAATTGGTGGAATTGCAACTTCGCCATGCAAGAGCATTCCAACGATGTTCGGTCAAATCGCGAGTAATGAACCAATTCTCCATATCCTCCATACCTGCAAAATTATGTTGGTGGTCTTCATAATTTGCTCATTTCATACACCGATGGCAAGAAACCAAAGCTGAAATATGCCCGCATATTTTCCGAGCAGCAGGGATATCGCACGAAATTAGTACTAAAGCCGCACAAATATTTTTCCCGTTTTGGCACTCAAATGTTCGATTTAAAGTTATTTTACTTTATAGTAACTCTAATTCATTGACAATAGGCGCAATATAATGATTAATCTTGTACAAGCTTACTTCGTTCGGTCCTGGTAGTAGACCGAGAACCAGCAAATTTTTGCGCTTGAACTGAATGTCATGGGGTAAATTACAGATAGCCGCGTAAATTACCCTGATACTATAAAATGTACCATCGTAGGGCTGGAACCAATCAAGGTTTATCATTAGTCCTAGATGTGAATCGGCTACTTCTGGTCAGAAAAATTTGGCTGAATTTTCATCGTCAGTTTCTCTGAATGTTTTCCAGATTTGACCGTCATATATATCGGTCAGTATATTATCGAATTGTCGACGATTTGACCAATGTCGAAGTAACCGTTCAAAGTGAGGCCGACGATATAGAGTTTCCAATTGTTGATGAATCGGTACAAACGGATATATTAATTCTGGCTTTTTAACCTCTCTCTCGGCCAAGACCGTTTGACATGATTTCGTCCTTCGAGACGCAGAATTTGAAAATTTGATGTGACTGCATCTTATGATACCGATACTGTTATTTTTTTGAATTTCGTCCATGTCTGTTTTATTATATAATTTATGACATTTCGGACATGGCACGAAACTATGGAAACGATCTTTCAGGCCAAGTTGAATTCTTGCCAGATATAGAGAGTCAGGAAAGCTATCGTAAATGTCCCCACCGATTTCTTTTAACACTATTTTCATGAATTTTAGTTGAGATTCGGTCGCTGTTTCAGGGAGATTGAACTTTTTTCGAAAGGTCATTATCCACAATAAAATCCATGAAAATTTATCATCAATTGTCATTTTTTCTTCCTTTTGATATGATTTTAAATCTGGCGGTGAATAATTTTCAAAAGTATCGGCAAAAGTTCCATCATCTGACTCATTGCCATCAGAAGAAGAAGAAGTATCAGTATGTTGTTCATAATCAGAATTGCTCAAATCTTCTGTTCCCGAATGTTCGAGCATAATTTGAAGGCGATTTATGTAGCTTCTTGTACGGCTTTGAGGTAAAAAAATATATTCGTTTTCATTGTATTCTGGAGTTGTCAAATTATCTTTTTCATTTAATAGAATTGTTGTCAAATCTTCTTCTAAAGGAGTTATTACCGAAATCTCTTCATTTAATGGAGGTATCAAAATATCTTCATTTATCGGATTTTCTTCTAACGAAGTTATTGTCGAATCCTCTTCTTGATTAATTAGTAACAATGAAGCCAAACCACTATTAAGATTCGAGTCAGTTGTGTTTTCCGCCGCTTCGTGAAGCATTTTGGTTCATGTTACAACCAGTTTTCCATTACATTTGTCACAATAACAAGGGACTTTGGTTTTTTTTTTGCTAAACCTTCTAGAAGATAGTCGGTTTGCTATCCTTTCCGAACCCATAATTTGATTAATCGATCTTCTTCTCGTCATGTTTTATAAAATTTGATAAAGAATCGGTTATAATTAATATGTACTTTAAAATTTAACGAAATTTTGACAAATGAAGTCAATTTTTCTCTTGAAAATTAAAATTTTATGAAATTTTTTTTTAATTTGAAAATTTCGGTTAAAATTGATCCGTTAGCAATTGATTTAATAAAGTTTAATTTCGAGATTTTGATTTAGTCGATTTAATTAAATTTTCAATCATGAGAAATTTTTTTAATTTGAAAATTTCGGTTAAAATTGATCCATTAGCAATTGATTTAATAAAAGTTTAATTTCGAGATTTTGATTTAGTCGATTTAATTAAATTTTCAATCATGAGAAATTTTTTTAATTTGAATATTTCGGTTAAAATTGATCCGTTAGCAATTGATTTAATAAAAGTTTAATTTCGAGATTTTGATTTAGTCGATTTAATTAAATTTTCAATCATGAGAAATTTGTTTAATTTGAATATTTCGGTTAAAATTGATCCGTTAGCAATTGATTTAATAAAAGTTTAATTTCGAGATTTTGATTTAGTCGATTTAATTAAATTTTCAATCATGAGAAATTTTTTTAATTAATTTGAATATTTCGGTTAAATTGATCCTTTAGTAATTGATTTAATAAAAGTCTAATTTCGATTAGACTTTTTTTAACGATTAATTAACTTATAAATCAAATTTCGGTTTTATTTTTATCAAATAAACTTTTTCCCAGGAAAGCTTATTTTGAATTTATAAAGCTCCATCAATCGAATTTTTTTCGCAAAAATAATTTTATTTTTTCGATAAACAATTCTCGTAATTTTTATAAAATCTGCAATACATTTTTATATTGATCAACTTTTATATAAATCGAACAATATTTTTCGTCATTTTGAAAGAAAGTTCTACTTTATTTACTAATTTTACTATTCTTCTGTTTATTAAAATCTCTATAAAGAATGAAACGATCTGGAAAAAAAAGTGTCGAAAAAAGTCGTCAAGAGTCTTACAAACAAACTTCTTCACAGGAATTTGTAAGTTCCGATTCTTCCAAACAAACGTCGATATCAAAATAACAATCTGCAGCTTCCGGTTCCGGTTTTGCCAAAACTCAAAAATAAGCGTCGAAACAAGAATCCGCAGCTTCCGGTTCCGGTTCTGCCAAAACTCAAAAACAAGCATCGAAACAAGAATCCGCAGCTTCCGGTTCCAGTTCTAACAAAACTCAAAAACAAGCATCGAAACAGGATTCCACAGCTTCCGGTTCCGGTTCTACCAAAACTCAAAAACAAGTGTTGAAACAGGATTCCGCAGCTTCCGGTTCCGGTTCTACCAAAACTCAAAAACAAGCGTCGAAACAGGATTCCGCAGCTTCTGATTCCGGTACTACCAAAACTCAAAAACAAGCGTCGAAACAGGATTCCGCAGCTTCCGGTTCCGGTTCTACCAAAACTCAAAAACAAACGTCGATACCAGAAGCTTCGGAAGATAATGGGCCATTTCGCTTAGTGGTACCATCCAGCTTGTACTCGCAATAAAGCAGGGTGGTACCACCAATTCGTAATGTAACCGTACATAGGGAATTAACGCCCATTACACGCACAGCCGAACCGTATAGGAGCAATGTACATAGGGAATTAACGCCCATTACACGCACCACCGAACCGTATAGAAGCAATGTACGCACCGTCGAACCGTATAGGAGCAATGTACGCACCGCCGAACCATATAGGAGAGAATCAACGCCAATTATACGTGAACCTTATAGTAGTAATTGGACTAGAGATGTAAATGGTGAGCTACAATTGACTTTTGTATTTATTTTAGAGTTCTGGTCAACTTTAACGTTTTTTTAGAAACGTATGATCTCCGAGAAGAAAATGCCTACTTACGGGGAAGAATCGACGAATTAAATCGGCAATTCGATAATGCAAATGGCGAGTTGCGTGACCTACAGCTAGACGTTGGCCAATTACAATCGTATAACAATATACTTAGTCAGGAAAATGACGGCTTGCGTCACTGACATTCATCTGACCTTCAAGATATCGAATTTGAAGAGGATCAATGACCAACAAAGCGTAGAAAAGGAAAAAATACGGTGCGCGATTCTGGAGATGAAATGGAAGTAGATGAAGAAGAAGCTAGGGTTCGTCCAAAAATCCTCTTTCAATGTATGCTTTTAACGCTCGCTAAACCGATATTTTGTTCAATTTAGGCCGAGATGAAGACGATTCTAAAAACTTTTCCGATTGAACTAGAATTAATATACGATGAAAAGTTTAGCAGTGAGTCGAATGATGAAATTCTTTGACAGATTATACCTCGATTAATTGAAGCGATGAAGCCTAGGTATACTCCACGATACAGGCAAGTTAAGTCTTGGCTTGCCGCTTTACATAAACATCGCAGAGTGCGTTTGTTATATAAACAACGCAGCACTTTAGACAAAGATAATCGTCATCTACATCGAAACAATCAGTTAAATGAGGTAAATAATTTCTTTATTATTTCAAAAAAAAAAATCTCATCATTCGTCAAAACTTTAAATATAGAAAAAAGCACGACGAGTTAAAGGCGCAAAATCACTTTTCGACAAAAATGACGAAAAACTGGAGAATTATGATCGAAAAGAACTTTTGAATGTTTTAAGCGACAACCGATATCACTCTCCAGAGTATTCTGAATCGGATGAGGAGCAACCAGACGGTAAAAGACATATCAATGTTTATAATCCGTCTTGGAGATCTGAAGAGGTTCGATAACTTATTTGTCGTATTTTTATTTTTTATTTTTTATTTGTTTTATTTTTTTTGTAATAGGATTGATTTTTTTTCTAATAATAGTTAATAGATTTATTACGAAATATCTTGGACCAACACGCTTTCTCTCTTCAATCTGCACAACTGATACGAACGCAAAATTATGACGATGAGATATATAATATCGTCTCTCGTCATCCACAAAATGCTCCAAATTGGACCTACGTGAAGCAGAATACGCTGGCCGATACCGACTTTTCTGAGCCGGAAATGCCGATTCAAACGATGGATAATCTTATAATGGCGGAAGATGCGGAAGTGTTGGCGGAGATGGATGAAATAGAGGTAATAGAAGATTATGAACCAACTGGAATGGAAGAATCGGAACCAATGGAAGAATCAGAACCAATGGAAGTGAATGAATCGGAACCAATTGGAGTGGAAGAATCGCCGGAAACGGAAGATAAAACAGACAAATGGTATAAAATTTGTACTTTAATTTTTGTTTTGAGTTTTTGTTATACTAACTTTTTTTCGAATTTTAGATTGATTCGTCAGTTTTTTTTTGGATTTTTTTTTTGAAAATTATGGGTTTTTTTGTGGAATTGTGGATAGGATTTTTTTATCATTTTCGTATTATTTTCGTAGGAAATTTTATCATTTTAGTATTATTTTCGTATTATTTTTGTAGGAAATTTTTATTATTTTCGTATTATTTTCGTAGGAAATTTTTATTATTTTAGTATTATTTTCGTATTATTTTCGTAGGAAATTTTTATTATTTTAGTATTATTTTTGTATTATTGTTGTAGGAAATTTTTATTATTTTCGTATTATTTTCGTAGGAAAATTTTATCATTTTAGTATTATTTTTGTATTATTTTTGTAGGAAATTTTTGCGATTTAATTAAAATAATTGGTAAATCAATCGAAATAAAATCGCTGTTTTAAAACTTAAATTTGCTAAATTTCGTCAAAATTATTATGGTCGATTTTATTTATTTTTGCAAATCGGCAAATTAAATCAATATCGATTTTTAGACGAATAGTCGATTGTTTATGACGAATTTCAATTGCATGGCAGGTTCAAATTTTATTGATATGTACAGCCGATTTTTTTAACTAATTCTGAAACTTTGCCAATTTCTAATTGCGAGTGGCAGGCGTTACGGTGCAAATCGCCTATAAAATTAGTTGCCGATTTTTTTGGTACTGATCGGCTAATGTCAGACCGAATTTTGTCCAACATTCGGCAATTTAAAATTTTGCTGAAATGGACTATTCTGACCAGTGTTATTTTCATATGCTAGAATTGTCATTTGAACAAGAACACAATAAAAGCGTTAGGAGGTTAAGCGAGATAAGTTCATTATCACCACCATCACATATAGAAGCATCTATGAATCCATCTACAAGATGGTGCTTTTTATGGGGTTATTGTACTTTGGTGAAAAAAAGTGAAATATTGGGTGATTTTCAACATTGCGCAGAAATTTGTGTAATGCCTTCCAACTTCCAAGCTGATGATCACTGCTCAGACGACATTTAAATCATGAATAGTTTATAATAAGCCACGAGTATAGTTGCCGCCGAAATTATTATTACGGTTACGGCACGTGCCGTAATCACCGTAATTAAAACCGTAAACCGTAATTGCCGTAATGCCGTAATGCCGTAATTTAACTTGACGCCGTAATGCCGTAGTGTAATATGCCGTAAATAAATAAGACTAAACTTAATTTCAGCCGTTCGTAATGCCCGGTCAACTTTTTTTAGCATTATGTCACGTGACGTTACACCAATTTCCAAAAAAGGAAATTTTGTCCCTCAATAAATCAAAGAAATGGGTTACATAAGGTTACACAAGGTTCTAAAAAAGGAGATCTTTTTGCCGATCATTTGGTATTATTCAAGTCACGTGATCATAATTAATTACGGCATTTTATTACAGTTACGGCATTATTTACGACATATGCCGTAATGCCGTAATGCCATAATTAGGGAATTTCGACGGCACCTATAGCCACGAGTTTCGACTGATAACTAGCAAGCATCTTCTCAATATTACTCTTTAAAAGTTTCTCGATATTGTCAAAGTTTTATATTCTTATTAATCTCTGTTCTCAAATATTAAAGGTGAGATTTATAGTAATATTCAAATGACAGACGGTGAAGGACTTCAGTTAGATCTGTATTACCTATAAAAAGTGAAAAAAAAGTTAACTTCACGCGTCATCTTTCTTCTTCTGTTATGTACCTTAAAAAGATATAAACAGATGACAATATGAAGTTTGTCAATTCGTTTTCGTACTTACCTAGCAATGAAAGTATTTATTGTTTTGACCTAGGAGGAAATGTAGTTTTACGAATCAAAACAATTTTTTCTCCTAACGCACAAATTTATTTCACTGACACCAACAACCCGCCTAATAATATAGCAATCCCACCTGAAATTGCTGTCAGAGATACAACCAGAAACCTTATCCTACCTCAAGCATGTTTTCAACCACTTGGTTATTATTTGATACTTTGGTATTACAGCTACGAAATAACTTGTAACAATCAAGTAGTTGTTGTATTATCAAATCAAGAACAGCAGTCTATCTGTACAACTCGCCGACAGATTAGTTCATTTTCTTGATTGATGTTTATTTTTCCTGTGCTTTTTCCTTAGTTTGTCAATTTTCATTCTATTATCTTCTCGCACTGATTTACCTTTACAACAGTTCATTTGTTATGCGTTTTATATAGCATATTGTATTAATGATACTTGCATAATTTGCTTTATTGCATAAATAATTTTATAAATTAAAAGTTATTTAATGGCACAGTGAAAAATTTATTGCTAAATTCATTCTATGCGATATGAAAATATGCCGATTGGCTAAGTAAAAACGAAAGTAATAAAATGATATTAGAGTAGATCACGTTTAAAGGGAGGAGTAAAGCATGAAATATCATGCCCGCAGGCTTAGGCCTTTTACATAGTAAAAATAGCGGTTCCATCTTACTCCGCATTACTTTCTAAGTTCATAAACAATTTCAAATAATGTACTCATATATCCATCCTTCTTAATATTTCTTTCTTAAAGCCCTTAAACTGTAGCTTTCTTAATATTGCCATCTAATGCACGAATATCTCTTCCAAGGTGATTTGATGCTGATCACCCACTAGCAATGACCACTACATTTCATCTTTACGTTAATACTTCATTACAATTAAAATTTGGTTTGCAGTGAGTGATTGAAGAAAATTTTATGAAGGATAAATGGATAATGATTAAATTAATGAATAAGGCATTTTTATTTTTTGTATGCATTTTTTATTATTGAAATTATTATTATTTACATGGCCCAATATTTTCAAAAATAAAGATTCATGATCGCTATCATCATAATTA
Organism: Rhizophagus irregularis; assembly: GCF_026210795.1. Taxonomy (NCBI): domain Eukaryota; kingdom Fungi; phylum Glomeromycota; class Glomeromycetes; order Glomerales; family Glomeraceae; genus Rhizophagus; species Rhizophagus irregularis. The sequence continues at coordinate 874,178 of NC_089439.1, forward strand.
AAAAAATGCCATCAGCCTTGCGTGCCAAAGCACCTGTACCATAAATCAATTCACCCATTCTTTTAATATTTTTAGAGATTTTTACCCACAAGAGAACATTTTGCGGCTAATATTTACTATGTCTGCTTCTATCAACCTATTTTCAATAAAAATGATTCATATTAAGTGATTGGTTCATAATCATTGATGAAAATGATTTTAGTACCTTTCTTTATATTCGTCACCAGATAAATCATATTCTCCCAATTCGAAGTTATTAACATTTCCTGCAAATTTCGGTAGGAGGGTATAGTTCAATAGAATTTTTACGGTCATCATGTTTGATGTTTCATCTTGATTGTCCGATTGATATTGAATCTTTGCAATTCAGTCCTCGTTATAATCAACCGCTTGTCTTATCTCTTAAAACATAATGTTTTTTATCTGTAGCTGACTTTTCCTAGGTGATATACCGAATAAATTAATAAAAGTTGGAATAATTGAGTAGCAATAAAAAAGTGTGACAATTACCCATTTACCTTTTTTTCATATTCAGCATTAATGGTTTGTTCCACACCTACGATTATATCTTTTAAATTTGTTTGCATCATTTTCGTTTACACAAGAAGCAGATGCAGATAAACTCTAATTTTGTGCGAGTATGAAAAGATGAGAAAACATTGTGGTGAGAATCTTCGCAGGATCACCATCAAAATCAATGCATCATATATATATTATATATTCACCTCCAAATATTCAGGACCTTCTACAAAGATATCATTAGAAACATTTAAACCCTTTTTGAGTAAGACACTGTCAGTTGGAATGTTTGCGGTTAATAAACAAAGACAGAATAAATATTGTTGATGTTTACCTCATCGGAATAGGTATTTTCAGTCTCCTCTATATTTTTCGCTGTGAAGAAAAAGTTTGTGAAAAAATAAGGACAAAAAATAATTTTATAGGATTGTGGTTTGCTTTACCTTTTTCGGGTTGCAATTTCACTGTTTTTGAATTCCTGATCGGTAGCCTTCTTGTATTTCATACACGAAATATTAGCTATACCTAAAGACATGAGATCCACGTACAGTGAGGTATGACCCAGACAAGAACCTTAGTATGAAAATTTTGTGAATGAATGATAATAATATTTCTCAACTGGCATATTCTTAATTTCATGATTTCCCATAAGGTCGACTTTAAATCTTGAACGTCAGACAAACTTAAAATTCGCCTGCACTCCAACACTAGATTCGTGACTCGCCTTAAAAGCTTGAATGACACAAGTCATAAAAACCCATCTAATTTCTTGTACATAATTTTTAACAAAGTTCTTGAACTTACCTTTCTATATACAACTAATAATTGTTGTGCTCATCCTCGCCTTTTCCTTCATAAACTTTAATAAATGTTTCGAGAGATGTGAGGTAAATATTTATTTTCTGATCGACTCGCAAAAAAACAGATAGCTTTTCCATTTCCTGTCCTTTTAACTCGATAGCTAGGGTAAAGATAGAATGTCTTTCGGTTACTATTGTGATGCAAGACATCTTGTCCTTCCTAAACACAAAGATCCATAGTGAGAAATTGCTTCGTCCCCATACAAGTACAACCTTCCATGTACATAGCTTAATTTTTGTGGGAAAGTTCCACGAATTGCTGCATGTCTTATATAATAAAGGCGAGGTAGAAGATTAGCGTTATCGTATGATGTCAAAAAAGCTGAGAAAAGAGAAATTTTCATACCTCTTCTGGCTCTTCATATGGTGATTAACCTTGCAACTAGGCTAACGCCTGAGCGATCTCAAAATTGTAAAGTCATCAGCTTTTCACAACATATAGGTTTGACAATATTATTCGCTTATGAAATAGGTTCTGTACCGCAACTTAACATTCATTCACATTTTTTCTCACAGTTGTTAAAGAAAAAAAAGATAAGAGTTGTAACGTTAGCACGTTTTACGCTTTCGTATATGAATTTAATGTCGTACAATCCTGCAATGATCACTGGATTTGAATTACCAAATTTGCAGATTAGTGTCTGTAGCAATTCCTATGATAATTAAATTGCTAACTGGTTTGGTTTTGTACTGTTTACTTTTTACTTTAATAAATTGACTTACAATCTTTTAGTGCAAGAAAAAAAAAAACAAATAAATTGCTAATTGATTTTTTAGATTAGGACATGAACATGCAATAGTACGAACACCCGAATGACCAACATATACACAATCAGTCTGTATAAATAGTTCTTTTGCACCGGATTTTTTCGTGTCTATGCTACCAAGTGGATTAATTGATTTGTAAGTTGGAAAGGAAAAATTAACAAAAGTAGTTTTTCTATCATTCATCGGTAAGATACAGACAGTATCAGACTATCAGCCTAACAATTTTTTTTTTTAAAAAAAAAAACGATTTATGTGCTGAAATATAAGTATAAACATCCATTTTATTTTTTTTATACGTAATAAATAAAAAAATGAACATTTTTTGTTATTCATTTACATTCAGTTTCTTCTTTGTAAAAAAAAAAAATAAATAAAAGTAAAATCATTTTTTTGTTTGTTTATTTCGTTCATTTTATTCTTCCTGAATCATACAAATTATATAACAAATGAAAACTACCTAGAAAGAAATTCGGAAGTTTTATCGTTTTATCAGTTGATAAGAGAATAGATGGTAGTTCAAAACTTGTAATCGGCTATAATACTGTACCGCAAAAGAAATAATTAACCACATTTTCTTTATCATGATCATTTTATTACAACATCATGATAATGTCAAATCACCATTGTTAAAATTACTTATTTATTACAGTATGAGGTTTAATTTATAAATTATTTTTATTCTAATCTTAATATAAACAGTAATATATTACAATGACGTGATAATCATTTATTGTCTTAGGGTTGGTACGACCGGTCCGTACATTATATTAAATTAATATAACCTAGTTTGATTAGTACACTTGTGGACACTAGTCTATTATTGAAGACCTTGTTGATATGTTTGATACCGTAAGGAAGAAACAGCAAACATGCGGTTTAAAACTTATGATTGTTCTACCTCGGGTATTATTGCTTATGTCATGTTAAATTCATAGTGAATACTGAATACTTTAGATGATCCAAAGATGGCAAATGATATCTGAATATCAAATCGTTTTTTTTTTACTGGTCATACACTCATGCTAGATTAAACCCAAGGAAGCCCACGCGGCAAAATATAATATATCAGACATTGATTATGGCTCCACGCCCACATTATAAACATTATAAATGCAATACATTTCTGAAATTAACATTGTCTTTGATAAAATGGAATTAACTAAATGACAAATTTCTCATTTTACTATTATTATGGCGAAATACAATAGGAGGGAAGTTTAAATATTAAACGTAGTGAAGCATATCTCCTAATGAACAACATCAGTCTGTATTTTTAGTTTTAAAAAAAATCATGTATAGTATAAATTATAACTCCAAAGGTAATATAAATTCTGTAAGTTCTACTAACGTTCAAATAAATAATTCTATGTATCATAAGTATAAGGACTTGATTTTTGATAAAAGTAAAATTCTGAGTATGTCTGAATTAGTATCGAAATACTTTAATAGAGCATTCAAATTGCGCGAAACGTAAAGCCCTATTCTGGTTGTTTTTTATTGCTTCAAAATATCTTGCGATCAACTTCAGTATTAGTCATATGACTAGCCGAACTCGTTTTATAAAATTTAAATTATTTTTTTTTTTTACGGGTTTGTTTCATAACTTTTTTTAAAAAATCTTTTTTTTTTACTTTTTTTTAAATATTATTTATTTACTCCTATGATTGTTATGAACCGTTTTATAACTTTTTGAATTAATTTTTTTTTTACGTTTAAGTTGTATCAAACAAATATTTTCATCGAAGTATTAAGAAAGAGGATACAAATGAGCGTTTATACCGAATAGTGTTGGCTGCAGTAATAGTTGCAACAGCTTGTAAAGGATTGTGAGTTTGTGACGTATTTGCCGTAAAGTTGTAACTTTATGCCGTAATAACCGTAGTGAGTAATGATCAAAATGGGTGTAATGTCTGAAATAGTTGCAATGTTTGATAAATACTAATCATACATTAGATAAGTTCTAACTATAAAAGTGAAAAATTAATAAATAAATATTTTAATAAGGACCCATTCACATTTACCGTATAGAATCTAACTTACAACAAAACTTAATTCCAGCCGAAATTAGGTTTTTTACTTGTCCAATTTTTTGGTAAAATATTGTCATCAGACCGATAATAACTGTGATTTCAATCACAAATTAGCACTGACCACACTTTATTACGATAATCCGAAACTAGGGTTGCGCAACCCAGGTTGTAAATCTGAAATGCCATAATTATTATTAACTGCAACCCAACATTAGTACCGAACTAATAGAATGCAGAATTGCAGATGCTATAGCAGCAAAAAATTTTTTGTTTTATTGTTTAAAACAATTGTGAAATTTTCTTTTAAACAATGATCGTGAATAGCACCATATTTGGTTAATTACCATTAAAGCGAGTGGCAATAACTAAATTAGAACGGAAGTCAATATTAATTATTTCAAAACAAAAAAAAAAATGAAAATTAGCGTTCACTGTAGTACCGCAGTAGTAAGAGCGTACATCTGATCTTTAGGTTCCTGATCATAAAAGACAAAAAGAAAATAATTAGTAAGAATACATAGAATTAATATTTTGGAACGAAAAAAAATCGAAAAATTTTTTTAAAAAAAATTATAAAAAATTGAGAATTTGTGCTTACTGTAGTGCTGCAATGATTAGCACCCGTGAATTCTCAATCCTAAAAGACAAAAAAGAAAAATTTTTTAGAAAAGATGATATAATAGTAAAAAAAAATAAAGTAGAAAAAAAAGTTATTTAAAAATGAAAAAAAAATGAAATTGGTGCTTACTAGTACCACAGTGGTAAGCGTATTTCCTAATCTGTGAGTTCTTGATCTGAAAGGATGAAAGATGAAATTTTTAAAAATAATAAAAAAAATATTGATATTAGTAAAAAAAATAAAAAAAAATAGTAAAAAAAATTTTGAATGGAAGAATCAGCACTCACCGTAGTACCTTAGCAGTAAGAATGCCATCTGATAAGGACGAAAAATATGTAAATATTTTTTTTTTTAGAAAAGTAATCAATCAGAAAAAAAATTATTTCAAATGAAAAAAAATTGGAATTGGCGATTTCCGTAGTGCCACAGCGGTAAATTCATCTCGTTCCCAATACAAAGGGATGAAAAAAAGTTTTTTTAAAGCAATAAAATGGATTTATTATATCTGATGAAATGTAGAAGAACTTATTCAAGATCAAAACAAATTTATTGTTTTAATAAAATCTTTATTAATTATTTTTGAAAATCCACTTTATCAATATTTGCCTGGAATTCTTCATTTAGTTACTTTGCAGATCCAACACCTTTTGGTTATTATGGTAAATTAAATGTGACCTGGGTTGCTGTATTGAAAAATTTGCATAACACCAATGCGCGCGCATAGGTGAAGAACTTCGAGATAAAGTTTATAATTTATCAAAAGTTTAAGAAATCATAAAAAAACGATATTTATTTCTTATTAATTTACTTACGGGATTTCAAGAAATTATACGTCAAAGAACCAAGAAATTACTTAAGGTTACATTAAATATTACACCAGGACTCTTATCAACATTAGCAACGGGAGTTGCTTCTCCAATGATGATTGTTCGAATTATGTTGATGATTCAACATAATTTATTGTGGTACTGAAAATATAATTAGTAAAAAATTTCGGGAAATGGTATTAATGGAATATTTTTTTTTTTTTTTGAGCCATTTAGAAAAAAAGAATAGTGTGATGTACTGATGTTGCTAATAATTCTATTTTAGATTCTAAATTTAATGAAATATCAGTTATATAAAGAAGTTCGTGTTGATCATCATAATTCAAATGAAATAACAATAATAGTATTAATTGTATATATAACAAAAAAAATCAACAATATTAAATTATTTAGATGTAAAAGAATTGTATTACAAATAATTTATAAAAAAAAAAATTAATATAATAAAACAAACATTTATTTTTATTTAGAGAATTCAAAGAATTTACGTTAAATCATTTGTGATCGACATGTCCGATAAAAAAAAAATGACGAAACTCGGTGCTTATCGTAGTACCGTCAAACTTAATCTGGACCAAGAAACCGGAAAGAAGAAGAAAGGGGAAAAAAATAATAATTAGAAATCTCAGTCTTAAGAAGCCGGAATGAAGGAGAATATAAAGAAAATAATAAATAGAAAAAAAAATGGGTTTAAAAAAAAACAGAAAGGAGGAGAAATAAAAGGAAAAGTAATGGTTAGAAATCCGAATTTAAGAAACTGGAAAGAATGAGAAAATAAAAAAAATCTGGTCTTAAAGAACCGGAACAAATATTAATAAAAAATCAAAAAAAAATTGTTCCAAAAGGAACCAGAAAATAAAAAAACATAAATAAAAAAAAGAAACCGGCACTTACCATATCACAGTACTACGTCAAAAATCATCCACTTAAAAAAGACTAGCGAACGACGTTATAAACAAGTGGGTTCCTTTTTTTAGAAAGCTAACCAACCGCTTTTAGCAGCGATTGACTGATTTACAAATAGTAATCATTCACTGGTGATTTGTAATTACCTAAGACTAAATGATCTACCAGTTACTGTGATTTCGTATGCTTGTACTTGTGATGCACATAATGCATTTTACATAAATATTATTACCATATATATCCATACTAATAAAGGCGTTTAATGATAAAAAAAAAAAGAAAAAAAGATATATACATTATCTTTCCCAGTCATAAAGAATTTTAATACAAATTATATAGTAATGGCTCACAAAAATGATAAAGGTAATAATCATATGTATAGTATAAACATTTAATACAATTAGAATTCCAATATTTTAACAAATTTATAATACGACTAACTATATTATACAAAAATAATATTAAATAATTTTATTTTATTTATTTTACATAATATTCAAATAACTAAATTTTATTATTTGTTTAATATTTTATATAATTCAACTAATTATATTCTTAATTTAAATAACTAGATTGTAAGTGATATTTAATTTACAATAAATACTTTTGTATTATATTTATATTCGACTAATAATTAATTAATAATACTAGGGTGTAAGTTAAAGATGCCTATATTCCTATTATTTATATAATTTAAGCTAACTAAATTCTTTATTTAAAAAATTATTTAATAATATAGCAAGTAAGCTATTTATTTAATTCTATTATTACTTATTTATACAAATATTTACATATAATTTAAACTAACTAAATTCTTTATCTAAAAATTGTTTTGTAATTTCTTTTAGTTGGTAAGTTATAAGTTATTTATTTAATTTTATTATTTCATATTTATATAATATTTATATATAATTAAACTAACTAAAATTCTTTATTTAAAAAATTCTTTATATAGATAGTAAGTTATTTCTCTAATTCTATTATTACTTATTTATATAATATTTTCATATAATTTAACTAAATTCTTTATTTAAAAATTATTTAATAATATAGAGGGTAAGTTATTTATTTATAATAGTTACATATAATTTGAACTAATTAAATTTTTTATTTAAAAAATTATTTAATAATATAGGGAGTAAGTTATTTGTTTAATTCTATTATTACTTATTTATATATATAATATTTACATATAATTTAAACTAATCATTAAAAAATATTTAATATATAGAATGTAAGTTATTTATTTAATTTTTTTATTATTTATTTATATAATATTTCATATAATTTAAACTAATTAAATTCTTTATTTAAAAAAATTATTTAATAATATAGGGAGTAAGTTATTTATTTAACAGTTAATTCAATTACTATATAATATTTAACTACTAAATTCTTTATTTATAAATTATTTAACAATATAGAGAGTAAGTTATTTATTTAATTCATATTATATTTACATATAATTTAAACTAACCAAATTCTTTATTTAAAAAATTATTTAATAATATAGAAAGTAAGTTATTTGTTTAATCCTATTATTACTTATTTATATATATTTATATATAATATAAACTGATTAAATTCTTTATTTAAAAAATTATTTTATAGATGGTAAATTATTTATTTAGCTCTACTATTTTTATTTATATAATATTTATATAATTTAAACTAACTAAAAAAATTATTTAAATAATATAGAGAGTAAGTTATTTATTTAATTCTATTATTACTTATTTATAATATTTTCATATAATTTAACTAAATTCTTTATTTAAAAAATTATTTAATAATATAGAGGGTAAGTTATTAATTTATAATAGTTACATATAATTTGAACTAATTAAATTTTTTATTTAAAAATATATCTAATAATATAGAGAGTAAGTTATTTATTTAATTTTATTATTACTTATTATATAATATTTATATATAATTTAAACTGATTAAATTCTTTATTTAAAAAATTATTTTGTAATTTCTTTTAGTTGGTAAGTTATAAGTTATTTATTTAATTTTATTATTTCATATTTATATAATATTTATATATAACTAAAATTCTTTATTTAAAAAATTCTTTATATAGAGAGTAAGTTAATTCTCTAATTCTATTATTACTTATTTATATAATATTTTCATATAATTTAACTAAATTCTTTATTTAAAAAATTATTTAATAATATAGAGGGTAAGTTATTAATTTATAATAATTACATATAATTTGAACTAATTAAATTTTTTATTTAAAAATATATCTAATAATATAGAGAGTAAGTTATTTATTTAATTTTTTATTACTTATTTATATAATATTTATATATAATTTAAACTGATTAAATTCTTTATTTAAAAAATTATTTTGTAATTTCTTTTAGTTGGTAAGTTATAAGTTATTTGTTTAATTTTATTATTTCATATTTATATAATATTTATATATAATTTAAACTAACTAAAATTCTTTATTTAAAAAATTCTTTATATAGAGAGTAAGTTAATTCTCTAATTCTATTATTACTTATTTATATAATATTTCATATAATTTAACTAAATTCTTTATTTAAAAAATTATTTAATAATATAGAGGGTAAGTTATTAATTTATAATAATTACATATAATTTGAACTAATTAAATTTTTTATTTAAAAATATATCTAATAATATAGAGAGTAAGTTATTTATTTAATTTTTTATTACTTATTTATATAATATTTATATATAATTTAAACTGATTAAATTCTTTATTTAAAAAATTATTTTGTAATTTCTTTTAGTTGGTAAGTTATAAGTTATTTATTTAATTTTATTATTTCATATTTATATAATATTTATATATAATTTAAACTAACTAAAATTCTTTATTTAAAAAATTCTTTATATAGAGAGTAAGTTAATTCTCTAATTCTATTATTACTTATTTATATAATATTTCATATAATTTAACTAAATTCTTTATTTAAAAAATTATTTAATAATATAGAGGGTAAGTTATTAATTTATAATAGTTACATATAATTTGAACTAATTAAATTTTTTATTTAAAAAATTATTTAATTATATAGAGAGTAAGTTATTTATTTAATTCTATTATTACTTATTTATATAATATTTACATATAATTTAAACTGATTAAATTCTTTATTTAAAAAATTATTTTGTAATTTCTTTTAGTTGGTAAGTTATAAGTTATTTATTTAATTTTATTATTTCATATTTATATAATATTTATATATTTTAAACTAACTAAAATTCAAATTCTTTACTTTATATAGAAAGTAAGTTATTTCTCTAATTCTATTATTACTTATTTATATAATATTTTCATATAATTTAACTGAATTCTTTATTTAAAAATTATTTAATAATATAGAGGGTAAGTTATTTATTTATAATAGTTACATATAATTTGAACTAATTAAATTTTTTATTAAAAAAATTATTTAATAATATAGGGAGTAAGTTATTTGTTTAATTCTATTATTACTTATTTATAAAATAATTATATACAATTTAAACTAACTAAATTTTTATTTAAAAAATTATTTTGTAATTTTTTTTAGTTGGTAAGTTATTAGTTATTTATTTAATTCTATTATTACTTATTTATATATATAATATTTACATATAATTTAAACTAATCTTTAAAAAATATTTAATATATAGAATGTAAGTTATTTATTTAATTTTTTTATTATTTATTTATATAATATTTCATATAATTTAAACTAATTAAATTCTTTATTTAAAAAAATTATTTAGGGAGTAAGTTATTCATTTAACAGTTAATTCAATTACTATATAATATTTAACTACTAAATTCTTTATTTATAAATTATTTAACAATATAGAGAGTAAGTTATTTATTTAATTTATAATATATTTACATATAATTTAAACTAATTAAATTTTTTATTTAAAAAATTATTTAATTATATAGAGAGTAAGTTATTTATTTAATTCTATTATTACTTATTTATATAATATTTACATATAATTTAAACTGATTAAATTCTTTATTTAAAAAATTATTTTGTAATTTCTTTTAGTGGGTAAGTTATAAGTTATTTATTTAATTTTATTATTTCATATTTATGTAATATTTATATATAATTTAAACTAACTAAAATTCTTTATTTAAAAAATTATTTATATAGAGAGTAAGTTATTTCTCTAATTCTATTATTACTTATTTATATAATAGGCAATTTCTATTTGTACACAGGGTGTTTAAACACGGGTCATATTAGTAGATTAAAAACGGCATTCAAAACCTCCTTTAATGCCTTAAGTAAACTTGCAGAGCAGGTGAAAATACATATATTTATCTGTAATATAATAAGAATAAAAGTAAAAGAGTATAATGTCGGTAGCATTCAATTTCAAATTAAAAAACAAAAAATTAGTCTATTAAAAATTATATTTATATGACCCGTGTACAAACACCCCGTGTAAACTTAGAAATTTTCTATATAATATTTTCATATAATTTAACTAAATTCTTTATTTAAAAAATTATTATTTAATAATATAGAGGGTAAGTTATTTATTTATAATAGTTACATATAATTTGAACTAATTAAATTTTTTATTTAAAAAATTATTTAATAATATAGAGAGTAAGTTATTTGTTTAATTCTATTATTACTTATTTATATTATATTTACATATAATTTAAGCTGATTAAATTTTTTATTTAAAAAAATTATTTTGTAATTTCTTTTAGTGGGTAAGTTATAAGTTATTTATTTAATTTTATTATTTCATATTTATATAATGTTTATATATAATTTAAACTAACTAGTAAAATTCTTTATTTAAAAAATTCTTTATATAGAAAGTAAGTTATTTGTTTAATTCTATTATTACTTATTTATATAATATTTCATATAATTTAACTAAATTCTTTATTTAAAAAATTATTTAATAATATAGAAAGTAAGTTATTAATTTATAATAGTTACATATAATTTGAACTAATTAAATTTTTTATTTAAAAAATTATTGATTATATAGAGAGTAAGTTATTTATTTAATTCTATTATTACTTATTTATATAATATTTACATATAATTTAAACTGATTAAATTCTTTATTTAAAAAATTATTTTGTAATTTCTTTTAGTGGGTAAGTTATAAGTTATTTATTTAATTTTATTATTTCATATTTATATAATATTTATATATAATTTAAACTAACTAAAATTCAAATTCTTTACTTAAAAAATTCTTTATATAGAAAGTAAGTTATTTCTCTAATTATATTATTACTTATTTATATAATATTTTCATATAATTTAACTAAATTCTTTATTTAAAAATTATTTAATAATATAGATGGTAAGTTATTAATTTATAATAGTTACATATAATTTGAACTAATTAAATTTTTATTTAAAAATTATTTAATTATATAGAGAGTAAGTTATTTATTTAATTCTATTATTACTTATTTATATAATATTTACATATAATTTAAACTGATTAAATTCTTTATTTAAAAAATTATTTTGTAATTTCTTTTAGTGGGTAAGTTATAAGTTATTTATTTAATTTTATTATTTCATATTTATATAATATTTATATATAATTTAAACTAACTAAAATTCAAATTCTTTACTTAAAAAATTCTTTATATAGAAAGTAAGTTATTTCTCTAATTCTATTATTACTTATTTATATAATATTTTCATATAATTTAACTAAATTCTTTATTTAAAAATTATTTAATAATATAGATGGTAAGTTATTAATTTATAATAGTTACATATAATTTGAACTAATTAAATTTTTTATTTAAAAATTATTTAATAATATAGGGAGTAAGTTATTTGTTTATTAATTCTATTATTACTTATTTATATAATATTTATATACAATTTAAACTAACTAAATTTTTTATTTAAAAAATTATTTTGTAATTTCTTTTAGTTGGTAAGTTATAAGTTATTTCTCTAATTCTATTATTATTTATTTATATATATAATATTAACATATAATTTAAACTAATCTTTAAAAAATATTTAATATATAGAATGTAAGTTATTTATTTAATTTTTTTATTATTTATTTATATAATATTTCATATAATTTAAACTAATTAAATTCTTTATTTAATAATAATATAGGGAGTAAGTTATTTATTTAACAGTTAATTCAATTACTATATAATATTTAACTACTAAATTTTTTATTTATAAATTATTTAACAATATAGAGAGTAAGTTATTTATTTAATTCATAATATATTTACATATAATTTAAACTAACCAAATTCTTTATTTAAAAAATATTTAATAATATAGAGAGTAAGTTATTTGTTTAATTCTATTATTACTTATTTATATAATATTTATATATAATTTAAACTGATTAAATTCTTTATTTAAAAAATTATTTTGTAATTTCTTTTAGTGCGTAAGTTATAAGTTATTTATTTAATTTTATTATTTCTTATTTATATAATATTTATATATAATTTAAACTAACTAAAATTCTTTAAAAATTCTTTATATAGTGAGTAAGTTATTTCTCTAATTCTATTATTACTTATTTATATAAAATTTTCATATAATTTACCTAAATTCTTTATTTAAAACATTATTATTTAATAATATAGAGGGTAAGTTATTTATTTATAATAGTTACATATAATTTGAACTAATTAAATTTTTTATTTAAAAAATTATTTAATAATATAGGGAGTAAGTTATTTGTTTAATTCTATTATTACTTATTTATATAATATTTATATATAACTTATACTGATTAAATTCTTTATTTAAAAAAATTATTTTGTAATTTCTTTTAGTTGGTAAGTTATAAGTTATTTATTTAATTTATTATGTCTTATTTATATAATATTTATATATAATTTAAACTAACTAAAATTCTTTATTTAAAAAATTCTTTATATAGAGAGTAAGTTTACTAAGTTATTTTTCTAATTCTATTATTACTTATTTATATAATATTTTCATATAATTTAACTAAATTCTTTATTTAAAAAATTATTTAATAATATAGAGGGTAAGTTATTTATTTATAATAGTTACATATAATTTGAACTAATTAAATTTTTTATTTAAAAAATTATTTAATAATATAGAGAGTAAGTTATTTGTTTAATTCTATTATTACTTATTTATATAATATTTACATATAATTTAAACTGATTAAATTTTTTATTTAAAAAATTATTTTGTAATTTCTTTTAGTTGGTAAGTTATAAGTTATTTACTTAATTTTATTATTTCATATTTATATAATAATTGTATATAATTTAAACTAACTAAAATTCTTTAAAAATTCTTTATATAGAGAGTAAGTTATTTGTTTAATTCTATTATTACTTATTTATATAATATTTTCATATAATTTAACTAAATTCTTTATTTAAAAAATTATTTAATAATATAGAGGGTAAGTTATTTATTTATAGTTACATATAATTTGAACTAATTAAATTTTTTATTTAAAAATTATTTAATTCATAATATATTTACATATAATTTAAACTAACCAAATTCTTTATTTAAAAAATTATTTAATAATATAGAGAGTAAGTTATTTGTTTAATTCTATTATTACTTATTTATATAATATTTACATATAATTTAAACTGATTAAATTCTTTATTTAAAAAATTATTTTGTAATTTCTTTAGTTGGTAAGTTATAAGTTATTTATTTAATTTTATTATTTCATATTTATATAATATTTATATATAATTTAAACTAACTAAAATTCTTTATTTAAAAAATTCTTTATATAGAGAGTAAGTTATTTCTCTAATTCTATTATTACTTATTTATATAATATTTTCATATAATTTAACTAAATGTTTTATTTAAAAATTATTTAATAATATAGATGGTAAGTTATTAATTTATAATAGTTACATATAATTTGAAATAATTAAATTTTTTATTTAAACATTATTTAATAATATAGGAAGTAAGTTATTTGTTTAATTCTATTATTACTTATTTATATAATATTTATATACAATTTAAACTAACTAAATTTTTTATTTAAAAAATTATTTTGTAATTTTTTGTAGTTGGTAAGTTATAAGTTATTTCTCTAATTCTATTATTACTTATTTATATATATAATATTTACATATAATTTAAACTAATCATTAAAAAATATTTAATATGTAGAATGTAAGTTATTTATTTAATTTTTTTATTATTTATTTATATAATATTTCATATAATTTAAACTAATTAAATTTTTTATTTAAAAAAATTATTTAATAATATAGGGAGTAAGTTATTCATTTAACAGTTAATTCAATTACTATATAATATTTAACTACTAAATTCTTTATTTATAAATTATTTAACAATATAGAGAGTAAGTTATTTATTTAATTCATAATATATTTACATATAATTTAAACTAACCAAATTCTTTATTTAAAAAATATTTAATAATATAGACAGTAAGTTATTTGTTTAATTCTATTATTACTTATTTATATAATATTTATATATAATTTAAACTGATTAAATTCTTTATGTAAAAAATTATTTTGTAATTTCTTTTAGTGCGTAAGTTATAAGTTATTTATTTAATTTTATTATTTCTTATTTATATAATATTTATATATAATTTAAACTAACTAAAATTCTTTAAAAATTCTTTATATAGTGAGTAAGTTATTTGTTTAATTCTATTATTACTTATTTATATAATATTTTCATATAATTTAACTAAATTCTTTATTTAAAAAATTATTTAATAATATAGAGGGTAAGTTATTTATTTATAGTTACATATAATTTGAACTAATTAAATTTTTTATTTAAAAATTATTTAATTCATAATATATTTACATATAATTTAAACTAACCAAATTCTTTATTTAAAAAATTATTTAATAATATAGAGAGTAAGTTATTTGTTTAATTCTATTATTACTTATTTATATAATATTTACATATAATTTAAACTGATTAAATTCTTTATTTAAAAAATTATTTTGTAATTTCTTTTAGTGGGTAAGTTATAAGTTACTTATTTAATTTTATTATTTCATATTTATATAATATTTATATATAATTTAAACTAACTAATATTCTTTATTTAAAAAATTCTTTATATAGATAGTAAGTTAATTCTCTAATTCTATTATTACTTATTTATATGATATTTTCATATAATTTAACTAAATTTTTTATTTAAAAAATTATTTAATAATATAGAGAGTAAGTTATTTATTTATAATAGTTACATATAATTTGAACTAATTAAATTTTTTATTTAAAAAATTATTTAATTCATAATATATTTACATATAATTTAAACTAACCAAATTCTTTATTTAAAAAATTATTTAATAATATAGAGAGTAAGTTATTTGTTTAATTCTATTATTACTTATTTATATAATATTTACATATAATTTAAACTGATTAAATTTTTTATTTAAAAAATTATTTTGTAATTTCTTTTAGTTGGTAAGTTATAAGTTATTTACTTAATTTTATTATTTCATATTTATATAATATTTGTATATAATTTAAACTAACTAAAATTCATTTAAAAAATTCTTAATATAGAGAGTAAGTTATTTGTTTAATTCTATTATTACTTATTTATATAATATTTTCATATAATTTAACTAAATTCTTTATTTAAAAAATTATTTAATAATATAGAGGGTAAGTTATTTATTTATAGTTACATATAATTTGAACTAATTAAATTTTTTATTTAAAAATTATTTAATTCATAATATATTTACATATAATTTAAACTGACCAAATTCTTTATTTAAAAAATTATTTAATAATATAGAGAGTAAGTCATTTGTTTAATTCTATTATTACTTATTTATATAATATTTACATATAATTTAAACTGATTAAATTCTTTATTTAAAAAATTATTTTGTAATTTCTTTTAGTTGGTAAGTTATAAGTTATTTATTTAATTTTATTATTTCATATTTATATAATATTTATATATAATTTAAACTAACTAAAATTCTTTATTTAAAAAATTCTTTATATAGAGAGTAAGTTATTTCTCTAATTCTATTATTACTTATTTATATAATATTTTCATATAATTTAACTAAATTCTTTATTTAAAAATTATTTAATAATATAGATGGTAAGTTATTTATTTATAATAGTTACATATAATTTGAACTAATTAAATTTTTTATTTAAACATTATTTAATAATATAGGGAGTAAGTTATTTGTTTAATTCTATTATTACTTATTTATATAATATTTATATACAATTTAAACTAACTAAATTTTTTATTTAAAAAATTATTTTGTAATTTTTTTTAGTTGGTAAGTTATAAGTTATTTCTCTAATTCTATTATTACTTATTTATATATATAATATTTACATATAATTTAAACTAATCATTAAAAATATTTAATATGTAGAATGTAAGTTATTTATTTAATTTTTTTATTATTTATTTATATAATATTTCATATAATTTAAACTAATTAAATTCTTTATTTAAAAAAATTATTTAATAATGTAGGGAGTAAGTTATTCATTTAACAGTTAATTCAATTACTATATAATATTTAACTACTAAATTCTTTATTTATAAATTATTTAACAATATAGAGAGTAAGTTATTTATTTGATTCATAATATATTTACATATAATTTAAATTAACCAAATTCTTTATTTAAAAAATTATTTAATAATATAGAGAGTAAGTCATTTGTCTAATTCTATTATTACTTATTTATATAATATTTACATATAATTTAAACTGATTAAATTTTTTATTTAAAAAATTATTTTGTAATTTCTTATAGTGGGTAAGTTATAAGTTATTTATTTAATTTTATTATTTCATATTTATATAATATTTATATATAATTTAAACTAACTAAAATTCTTTATTTAAAAAAACATTATTATTTAATAATATAGAGGGTAAGTTATTTCTCTAATTCTATTATTACTTATTTATATAATATTATCATATAATTTAACTAAACTCTTTATTTAAAAATTATTATTATTTAATGATATAGAGGGTAAGTTATTTATTTATAATAGTTACATATAATTTGAACTAACTAAATTTTTTATTTAAAAAATTATTTAATAATATAGAGAGTAAGTTATTTGTTTAATTTTATTATTAACTTATTTATATAATATTTACATATAATTTAAGCTGATTAAATTCTTTATTTAAAAAAATTATTTTGTAATTTCTTTTAGTTGGTAAGTTATAAGTTATTTATTTAATTTTATTATTTCATATTTATATAATATTTGCATATAATTTAATTAAATTCTTTATTTAAAAAATTATTTAATAATATAGAGGGTAAGTTATTAATTTATAATAATTCATATAATTTGAACTAATTAAATTTTTTATTTAAAAATTATTTAATAATATAGAGAGTAAGTTATTTGTTTAATTCTATTATTACTTATTTATATAATATTTACATATAATTTAAACTGATTAAATTCTTTATTTAAAAAATTATTTTGTAATTGCTTTTAGTGGGTAAGTTATAAGTTATTTATTTAATTTTATTATTTCATATTTATATAAAATTTATATATAATTTAAACTAATTAATATTTTTTATTTAAAAAATTTTTTATATAGATAGTAAGTTAATTCTCTAATTCTATTATTACTTATTTATATAATATTTTCATATAATTTAACAAAATTCTTTATTTAAAAATTATTTAATAATATAGGTGGTAAGTTATTTATTTATAATAATTACATATAATTTGAACTAATTAAATTTTTTATTTAAAAAATTATTTAATAATATAGCGTGTAAGTTATTTGTTTAATTCTATTATTACTTATTATATAATATTTATATACAATTTAAGCTGATTAAATTTTTTATTTAAAAAAATTATTTTGTAATTTCTTTTAGTTGGTAAGTTATAAGTTATTTATTTAATTTTATTATTTCATATTTATATAATATTTATATATAATTAAACTAACTAAAATTCTTTATTTAAAAAATTCTTTATATAGAAAGTAAGTTATTTCTCTAATTTTATTATTACTTATTTATATAATATTTTCACATAATTTAACTAAATTCTTTATTTTAATATATAGAGGGTAAGTTATTTATTTATAATAGTAGTTTAATATATATAATTTGAACTAATTAAATTTTTTATTTAAAAAATTATTTAATAATATAGCGTGTAAGTTATTTGTTTAATTCTATTATTACTTATTATATAATATTTATATACAATTTAAGCTGATTAAATTTTTTATTTAAAAAAATTATTTTGTAATTTCTTTTAGTTGGTAAGTTATAAGTTATTTATTTAATTTTATTATTTCATATTTATATAATATTTATATATAATTAAACTAACTAAAATTCTTTATTTAAAAAATTCTTTATATAGAAAGTAAGTTATTTCTCTAATTTTATTATTACTTATTTATATAATATTTTCACATAATTTAACTAAATTCTTTATTTTAATATATAGAGGGTAAGTTATTTATTTATAATAGTAGTTTAATATATATAATTTGAACTAATTAAATTTTTTATTTAAAAAATTATTTAATAATATAGCGTGTAAGTTATTTGTTTAATTCTATTATTACTTATTTATATAATATTTACATATAATTTAAACTGATTAAATTCTTTATTTAAAAAATTATTTTGTAATTTCTTTTAGTTGGTAAGTTATAAATTGTTTATTTAATTTTATTATTTCATATTTATATAATATTTATATATAATTTAAACTAACTAAAATTCTTTATTTAAAAAATTCTTTATATAGAAAGTAAGTTATTTCTCTAATTCTATTATTACTTTTTATATAATAATTTAACTAAATTCTTCATTTAAAAAATTATTTAATAATATAGGTGGTAAGTTATTTATTTAATAATAGTTACATATAATTTGAACTAATTAAATTTTTTATTTAAAAATTTATTTAATAATACTATAGAGAGTAAGTTATTTCTCTAATTCTATTATTACTTTTTATATAATGTTTTTATATAATTTAACTAAATTCTTCATTTAAAAAATTATTTAATAATATAGGTGGTAAGTTATTTATTTAATAATAGTTACATATAATTTGAACTAATTAAATTTTTTATTTAAAAATTTATTTAATAATACTATAGAGAGTAAGTTATTTCTCTAATTCTATTATTACTTTTTATATAATGTTTTTATATAATTTAACTAAATTCTTCATTTAAAAAATTATTTAATAATATAGGTGGTAAGTTATTTATTTAATAATAGTTACATATAATTTGAACTAATTAAATTTTTTATTTAAAAATTTATTTAATAATACTATAGAGAGTAAGTTATTTGTTTAATTCTATTATTACTTATTTATATAATATTTATATATAATTTAAACTGATTAAATTCTTTATTTAAAAAATTATTTTGTAATTTCTTTTAGTTGGTAAGTTATAAGTTGTTTATTTAATTTTATTATTTCATATTTATATAATATTTATATATAATTTAAACTAACTAAAATTCTTTATTTAAAAAATTCTTTATATAGAGGGTAAGTTATTTTTCTAATTCTATTATTACTTATTTATATAATATTTTCATATAATTTAACTAAATTCTTTATTTAAAAAATTATTTAATAATATAGAGGGTAAGTTATTTATTTATAATAGTTACATATAATTTGAACTAATTAAATTTTTATTTAAAAAATTATTTAATAATATAGAGAGTAAGTTATTTGTTTAATTCTATTATCACTTATTTATATAATATTTACATATAATTTAAACTGATTAAATTCTTTATTTAAAAAATTATAATTTCTTTTAGTTGGTAAGTTATAAGTTATTTATTTAATTTTATTATTTCATATATATATAATATTTATATATAATTTAAACTAAAATTCCTTATTTAAAAAATTCTTTATATAGAGAGTAAGTTATTCCTCTAATTCTGTTATTACTTATTTATATAATATTTTCATATAATTTAACTAAATTCTTTATTTAAAAAATTATTTAATAATATAGAGAGTAAGTTATTTGTTTAATTTTATTACTATTACTTAGTTATATAATATTTACATATAATTTAAACTGATTAAATTCTTTATTTAAAAAATTATTTTGTAATTTCTTTTAGTTGGTAAGTTATAAGTTATTTATTTAATTTTATTATTTCATATTTATATATAATTTAAACTAACTAAAATTCCTTATTTAAAAAATTCTTTATATAGAGAGTAAGTTATTTCTCTAATTCTATTATTACTTATTTATATAATATTTTCATATAATTTTACTAAATTCTTTATTTAAAAAATTATTTAATAATATAGAGGGTAAGTTATTTATTTATAATAGTTTAATATATATAATTTGAACTAATTAAATTTTTTATTTAAAAAATTATTTAATAATATAGAAAGTAAGTTATTTATTTAATTCTATTATTACTTATTATATAATATTTGTATATGATTTAAACTAACTAAATTCTTTATTTAAAAAATTATTTAATAATATAGAGAGTAAGTTATTTGTTTAATTCTATTATTACTTATTTATATATAATTTAAATTAACAAAATTTTTTATTCAAAAATTATTTATAATATAGAGAGTAAGTTATTTATTTAATTCTATTATTGTATAATACTTGTATATAATTTAAATTGACTAAATTCTTTATTTAAAAAATTATTTAATAACTAGGCGTAACCCGTCGTGCCGTGCCGGGATGAGAATAATAATAAACACACTTATATTTTATTTGCCATGCAGTGTGAATATGTCTAGTTTTTTACTATTATTATAATGGTATTAGTAGGAAATAAATATAATAAATTAAACAATTTATATGATTATACAAATAATAATGGATTGTGTCATTTGTGTGCAAGTGTTATACAGTGTATGAAATATTATTATTAAATGCAAATTTTTTTTAACACGAAGCAAATGTTGCAGTACTGTGAAATTTATATATTTACAAAGATAATTTGTATAAGTAGTTTATTGTTATATTGTTACAAAAAAAAATTTTTTTTTTATCTTAAAAAAATTTCATTGTAGCATTAAAAAAAATCACATCTTCTGCTAAAAAAAATACATATATATTGTTATTATATCTCAAAGAAATTTATTATAGTAATATATTGTTATAGAAAAAAAATTATCTCACTAATTAATATGAACTTCTATTGTTATGAAAAAAAAAAAATTACAGAAATATTAATTATAATGATCGAGCTTGATACAGTCTAAAAAATATCATTATTATTAATAATAAGAATCGGGAATTGTAAAAAAGTTTTTGTTGTAAATCAATACTCTTCTATTAAAACTTAATTATAAAAAAAAGGTAATCACCGTTGTGCCGCATCATCGACCCAAATCTAAATGGTGAAAGAATGTATTGAGGAAAAAAAATTTCGGATTGGAGAAAAAGCAAACCGGAAAAAAATGGAAAAAAAAATAAAAATCGAAAAATAAAAACAAAAAAAAAAATCGAAAAAGAACCGAAAAGGAAAAAGAAAGAAAAAATAACAAAAAAAATTCGAAAGAAAAAGAAAAAAAAATGAAAAAAATTGGGAAAAAAAAAGGATAAAGAAAAGAATCGGTTCAAAAAAAGGAAATTTTCAAAAAAAAATAAGTACTGAAAAAAAAAGAATAATAATTCGGTCCAAAAAGACCCCCCAAAAAAAAAATTCAAAAAAAATTAATAATAGAAAAAAAAATATACTTAAAAGACCGAAATAATAAGATTATTTAATAAAAAAAAACAATAATGGTTTTTTGGTTTGGGAAATCTAAACGGGGAAAGAATGAAAAAAAAACAAAAAAAAATTTCAGTTTGGAAAAAAAAAACTGAAAAAGAAAAGAAATGAAATGAAAAAAGAAATGAAAAAGGTGTTTCGAAAGAGAAAAGAGGAAATTTGAAAAAAAAGAAAGAACCGAAAGTAAAAGAACGGTTCAAGAAAAAAAACAAAGAGGAACCGAAAAAATTTAGATTGGTTCGAAAAGAAAAAATTCTGATTTAAAAATTTCATTAACCGGAATTGGATTAGATGTACAACATGACTTGCCAATCGAGCAGGTCTTTTAAATGAATTTTTTTATTATATTATATAAATTACAAAAAAAAAAATTTTTTTTTATCACAAAATCCTGTAAAAAAAATTTTCATTATTAACTAAATGTCAGCAAAAAAAAAAAATTCCTATAATCACACTGGACCGTCTATTGTTGGCGAAAATAGTTTTTTCCCAGTGAATTATTTATTACTAAAAAAAATTGACATTAATTACGAAGTGTTTGTATATAGTAAAAAAAGATCGATTAGATCGATTATAGCCCGGAATGTGCCGATCATGTACTAGATTAGGCGCAGCCGCTTCAATTCCAATCTAAACGTCTACAGATCGACATGAATTATTTTATTATATTACTAGCCGTAACCCGTCACACTGCGCCGGGGATGATGGAATTTATAAATGCACCAATTAGGCATAACAATCATCTTGCTACTGAATCTCATCCACAGGCATATTGCACAAGTCGCTTACTTGATTTTACTAGTAAACAATTGAATGAAATTCTTGAAAGTAGAGATTTACAAAGTCAATCTACTAGTGGAAAAGTGAATGGAATGCTAGTGAGTAAAGATTTGGATGATTGTATATTTAATTTAAAGTCATTAGGTATGTAATAATATAGTATATAAAAAGAATTGATTTTGCAAATTATTTACATGAAATTAATTTTATTTATTTAATTATTTAGATATTAAAACAGATAAAAAATAACTAATTATTTGTGTTTATATAAGAATTTATAGGTGTTTTAAAGTGATATTTGATGTCATGATGCATCTAACAGAAATTGTTGTTTAGATTTATTTAAACACTAAGGCTAGTAGAGTAGTAAAATATTTACAAGTTTCTTAGTTTGTAATTTAAATAATTCCTTTATTTTATAGCCTATTCAAGTATTAAATATTTATATTTTCTTTTACTATTTTACTTAGAAATTTGTAAAATATTTACTACTCTAGTCTTAGTATTTAAATAATTCTTAGTTTGTAATTTAAATAAATCTTTTTTTTATAATTTTTCAAAATAATAATATAAGTATATAAAACCATTTCCAATATATAAAATTAAAATAAATAATATAAATTTTATTTCAAGTGCTAATGATATTAAAGTAGTAATTAAAATTTCATTAATGAATAATAACTGATGTTTGATTTAAAATAAAGGCAAACTAAAAAAAAAATGCCATAGAATTTTAATGTCTCTCAAGTTCAAAAGAATATTATATTTTTACAAAATACAAATTACATTACTATATTATAATTTTAATGTTGTTATAATGTTTGATTATATAACCAATTGTTAATAGTGACAAGGAACCTTAATGTGAAAAAATAATTTTAATTTAAAAAAATACAATGTAAAAATTTTTTTTTTAAAAAATGGATAAAAAAAATAAAAATAAAAATAATTAAAAGAAAAGAAATTTATAAAGCGCAGCCGTGAAAATCATTGATATCCACAGTTCCCCGTGAAATAACTATTACTTATTATATTGCTACTAGTAATAAGTAAAGAACAAGACAATGAAATAACAAAAATTACAATAAGTAGATGCGTAAAAGTTGAAATCAGTCCGGCTAGTCATTTGACTAGAATAATTTTGACGTTGTCAGTTATATAATGTTTATTTATTTTAATTTTGTTTGAGATCCATTGGCATTTTCAATTAATTAAATCAAAATATTGTGTATAGTTTCATATACAGTATTTATGATCTGTTTCTTTTCTATTAGTAAAAGTCCTAAGTTTATAAAATTTAATAATAGTATTTACTGTAAAGCTAATGTTTTGGACGCAACTGAAATCTAAACAATGAATAAAAGATCATTTAAATGCTATGTATGCACAGTAAATTTATTAAAATTTTAGCATTATGGTTGATTAGTTTCAAAACAATATAAATTTATCAGTAATTATACATAAATCAAAATTGGATTCTAAAGTATTTTGATCAGCAATGGATACTTTTTAATACCTCGCGAAGAACATTAATATTAAATCGTGCTAAGAAAGAGAATAGTTATACAAGGACTTGTGCTGAATTAGTAGAATGCAGATACAATCATGGCAGCAAAAATTTTTGTTTTATTGTTTAAAAAAATTGTGAAACTTTTTTTTAAACAATGATCGATAAAAGAAAATAAAATAATTTTATTTTTTAATTGAAAATAAAGTCTGAACTTTTGTTTTTCAGCTTCACTTTAAAATATTTTTTTTAAAAAATAAATTTTATTTTTTTTTCGATTTCAGAAAGACTTCAGATTGCACGAGGCCACGAGCAAATTTTTTTTAGAGAAAGTTGTTAGCTTTTCATCTTTGTTTTTTTATAGATTTCGACTTCATTTGTATATTTCAAAGATAAAATTTCGAAACTTTGCTGGTTTATCTTTAAGCGTAAGTTTGGCCGGATCCTTCTGCAGGAAGTAAAAATTTTTCAAAAATTTTTGAATGGATGGTATATTTCAAAGTTAAAACTTCGAAAATGTTGCAACCTATTTAATAGATGTTATAAAAATTTCTTTCTCATACAAAGAGAAATAAATATATCATAATTAGTTACATTAGATTTTTTTTAAAAAAAAAAGAGTTAAAATAAATTTTCTTGTTACATAAAATTCCTAACAGGATTCTTTCTGTAGTAATATATACTTTGACAACGAAAAATGGTTAAATATTTCTAAAATTATTATAAGATAAAAGCAATATCTTAATTGTATATAACTTGAAATTTTTTAGTTTTAAATTAAAAAAGATAAAAGCTAATAAAAATTAAAAAGCTCGTAATGTTGGTAATTTTTAGGTTGTGTATAATCCAATCAGCAACGGTGACTTAACAGTCAAAAAGAAAAGCTTTATTTTCTATCTTAAATCGTGATTTATACATACCAATCACGAATAAAGTATTAAATAACTTTCTCTACTCTTATCAATTCATGCACGATGAGTTACACTTCAGCATATTGATACTTTTTTGTCAGTCTTTAAAATAATTTTTCCTTTTTATTATTACTTGAACGTTGATGTTAAACAATTAATTAACCTAATTTAAGTAATCGGGAATCTGTTTTTGTTCTGTTTGTATGGAGATTGTCATGAATTTGGTACATACATCAT
Source organism: Rhizophagus irregularis (assembly GCF_026210795.1). Classification (NCBI taxonomy): domain Eukaryota; kingdom Fungi; phylum Glomeromycota; class Glomeromycetes; order Glomerales; family Glomeraceae; genus Rhizophagus; species Rhizophagus irregularis. Next base: position 899,933 of record NC_089439.1, read on the forward strand.
TACATCAAGCATTTTATGTAAAAACGCCAAAAAGTAATTTTGATAACTAAAGCTTTTTTTACGTTAATTTATCCATTTTGGATACTGTATAAGTCGATTTCTTATATGTAAAGCATTCAAAACCTACTCCCAACTTCTAAGTAAACTTTCAAAGCACCTAAAAATACATTTTGTAGGTATGATTTCGAAAAAAAGTTTATAAGAAATTAAAATTGATTTGAAGTTTTTTGATAACTGCTGCGCCACGAACCTATTTGATCAACCATCAGGATGCGGAAAAAAAATAAATTTTGTTAACCAAAGTAATATATTAATTGATAAACGCCACCATTTATGAAAATAAAAATATAACTGTAACTTGCAACCATAATTAAAATGATAAAACAAGAAATCGGCTTTTATAACAGTGTCAAAAAAAAAAAATTGCTGCGCAATATATTTAAGGATCGACCTACCATTCAAAGCTTAATATAGTAATCATTAAATCAAATTTGTTTTAGTTTTGGCATAACGGAATTTTAATTATAAATAATTCCCCCACTTTTTCGTTTCAAAAAAAATAAAATATTTTCTTTTTTTTTATTTTCACAAAATAATATTAAAAAAAAATTATGGGTAATACGCCATCATCAACACGATCAGTACCATCAACATCATCAGCATCATCATCTCAAAACAAATGTGGAAAATGTAACAAACCTTATGCAACTAATACTTTTAAATGGTGTAGACCGTGTCAAGTAAATTATCTAAAAAAAGGAAATCTTATAAATTGTATTAGTGGAAATAAAAAAATTGATGATTTAATTAAAAAAGTGATAACAAAAGCTAGTAAACCAGGTGACATATTATTTGAATGGATACCATATGATCAGTTTGTTGATATTAAAGAAATATACAAAAAGGATTCTACCATTATATATTCAGCAATATGGAAAAATGGTCCATTAAATTATGATTATTACAATAAAAAGGAATGGGAGAGAGAATCGAATAAAAAAGTCGCTTTAAAATGTTTTTATAACTCGCAAAAAAATATCCTTGATGAATTTATGAATGTACGAATCTTATTTTTATTTATTTATTTATTTATTTATTTTTTTTTGAAATTTATTATTTTTTATAAAATACTTTTATTAATATAATAATAATTGTTTTTTATTAATAATAGAATAGGGAATACACAGTTGATTATTTTCGTGCTGAAATAGAATCCCTTATTATGTTATATGGAATTTCTCAAAATCCAACTACAAAAGATTATATTATGGTTCTTCAAGATAAATATTGTAAAAAATGTGGTAAAAAATATACAGATATCGTGAACGAATGGTGTAAACTATGCCAAAAAGTTTATTTTGAAAAAGAATTTGTAGGTTGGACCAGTGGAAAGGACGAAATTGATGAATTTATTCGAAAAAAGCGTTCAGAGATTAAAAAAGCAAGTGATAAAATAATTGAATGGATACCATACGATCAGTTTAGTGATATTAAAGAAAGAAAAAAAGATGAAATATATTCAGCAATATGGATGGATGGTCCATTAATATATGATGAAAATAAATATACAAGAAAGCAGTATGAAAAAGTTACTTTAAAATATTCAAAATATTTTTATGAAAGATTTCTAAAAGAGGTATGATTCCGTGTGAATTTCTAATTTATATAAATTTAATTCTTAAATATTTTCTCACATATATTCTTTTATATTTTAAATAGATTGAAGAATATTTAACTGAAACTGGGATAGTATATGGAATATCTCAACATCCGATCGAATTGGACTATATTATGGTCGTTAAAAATGAGTATTGTACAGATTGTGACAATAGCTATACACTTCCACAATATAAATGGTGTGTACCATGTCAGAGAAATTATTTTGAAGAGAGTTTTGCAAGCTGGACCAGTGGAAATGAAAATATCGATAAATTTATTCAAGAAATGCAATCAGAAATTAGACATCCAGATGCTATAGTATTTGAATGGGTACCATACAATCAATTTGATGATATTAAAGAGATTGCTAAAGGTGAAATAGCTAAAATATATTCAGTAACATGGAAGAATGGTCCATTATATTATGAAAATTATGAATGGAAGAGAGCATCAAATAAAAAATTCAACTTAAAATGCTTAAATAACTCACAAAACATCACTTATGAAGTTATTCTAAATGAGGTACAGTATAAAATTCTTTGATTTTATCCAAATATTTTGAATAATATGATATATTCATATATATTTTTATATAATAGGTTAAATATTACAAATCAGTTTTTGGAATATCTCAAGATCCGGATACAAAAGATTATATTGTGATTCATCAAGATGGATATTGTAATGATTTTTGTTACAAATGTGGTAAAGAATATGGTTCTTTTGCCGACGAACTTCCAAAAGGCTTTTTCCCAAGTTTTATAAAAAACAAGTTATGTATACCTTGTAATTTAAAAACATATTCAAATCAAAATAGTGGAAATGATTTAATTGATCCTTTAATAAAGGAAATGCAATCAAAAATTAGTAAACTTAATGATATGGCATTTGAATGGATTCCATACAATGAACTTGTTATTATTAATGAATTATGTAAAGATGATTTTACTAAATTATATTTGGCAAAATGGACAATGGGTCCATTGAGTTGTGAAACGTATGATAAAAGATATAAAGATGAAAAAGTTATTTTGAAATGTTTTATTCATTCACAAACTAATTTTGATGAATTTATACATGAGGTAATATATTTTCTTTTATGCATGAATTTATTTAAATATTTTTAGTATTAATATTTTTTTTTTTATTACCTTGATAGGCTCAAACATCATATTCAATTAATTATAGAAGTGATCTTACAATATATGGAGTATCTCAAAATCCAAGTACAAATGATCTTATTTTGGTTTTTAAAGCGGGTTATCATTGTGAAACGTGTGGTAACAAATATACAGATGAGGATCTTGAACATAAGTGGTGTAAACCATGTCAAATAAGTGAATGTGAAAAAAGTTTTACAAATTGGAGCAAAAATGAAAAAATTGATAATTTAATTCAAGAAATGCGATTAAAAATTGATGAATATAATGATAATATGTTTGAATGGATACCATACAAATTCAATAATATTAAAAAGATAGGCGAAGGTGTATATTCAGCAATATGGAAGGATGGTCCATTAAATTATGATTATTTTACAATGAAATGGGCAAGAAATTCAGAATCAGATACAAAAGTTGCTTTAAAATATTTTTGTAACCCACAAAATATTACTGATGAATGTTTAAATGAGGTAAATACTAAATTATTTTCATTAATTTAATTTAAATTTTATATTATTATAATAGTAATAATTTTTTTTTTTACATTTTTTAATAGGTTAGGGAATGCTCAATTGATAATTTTAGTTATGTATACAATACATTTCAAATATATGGAATATCACAGAATCCAGTTACAAAAGATTATATTATGGTTCTTCGAGATAATTTCTGTAAAAAATGTGGTAAAGCATACACAATTATGAGACATGAATGGTGCAGTCCATGTCAAACGAATTATTTGAAAAAATTTTTTACAAATCATACCAGTGGAAATCAAAAAATCGATGATTTAATTCAAGAAATGCAATCAAAAATTAACGAACCAAGTGATAAAATATTTGAATGGATACCATACGATCAGTTTAATGATATTAAAAAAGTGGGTGAAGGTAGATTTGCGATCGTATATTCAGCAATATGGAAGAATGGTCCATTACGTTATGATATAGAGAAACAGGAATATACAAGAAACAAGAATGTAAAGGTTGCACTAAAATGTTTAAATAACTCACAAATTATTTCTGACAGATTTTTAAATGAAGTAAGAAATTTTAATTTTTATTTATTTAAAAGACTATATATTAATAAATTTTTATAAACTATAGGTTAAAGCATATCCAATTAATGATAGTAAGTGTATTATTTCAATATATGGAATATCTCAAAATTTAGAAACAAAAAATTATGTTATAGTTTTTGAATATGCAGAAGGTGGAACATTAACTGATTGGATGAAGAAGAATTATGAAAATTTTGATTGGAGAAATAGATTAACGAAATTAACAAGAATTATTCTAGGTCTTGAAGAGATCCATCAAAAAGAAATGATTCATCGTGATTTACATGCGGGAAATATATTACTTGAAGACGTCTCATTTTCTGATCATGATGTATATGATCCTGATAATGTATATGTTTCAGATATGGGATTAAGTGGACAAGTTAATGATACAGATGAAATAAATAAAACAAAAATTTACGGAGTTCTGCCATATGTAGCTCCCGAGGTTTTAAATGAAAAACCTTATACTCAAGCATCTGATATATATAGTTTGGGGATGATTATGTATTTTATAGCAACTGGAAGACCACCTTTTGATGGCCGTAAACATGATGAAGATCTAGCAAATAGAATAATGAGTGTTGATGATTTTAGACCTGAAATTAATGAACAAATAGTACCAAAATGTTATATAGACTTAATGAAAAGGTGTTGGGATTCAAATGCAGATAATAGACCAAGTGCTACTGAAGTAAAAGAAATGATTAGTGTTTTTTATCATTCATATACACGTCATCCTGAATATAAATATCTTACAGAAATTGAAATTGAAAAAGAACAGAGTGATGAAATTAAAGCACAATTTGAACTTGCAGAATTGATTAGGGAAGAATATACTTATTATTCTTCTACAAATAACGATAATCAAAATAATCACCCAGATCATGATAACGATGATAATAATAATGATGATGATAATAATGATGATGATAATAATGATGATAATAATAATGATGATAATGATGTTAGTGATCCTTCTGCATTTGTACAAGCGATAGCAGATGAGGTAGTACCTAATAATAATAACGTTAGTGATCCTTTAGCAATTGAACAAGCGATAGCAGATGAGATAGTACCCTATAATATTGGCTAAAAGACTACCCTCTTGGCTTACCCTATATAAGATGCCCTTCTCAATATATCGAATACATAATATGTGGATCCATTTAATTTGTCTAAAAATATTAAAAATCAAAATTTAATATTAAATTTTTCTCATAGTAATAATTAGCTGACAGATAAATCATTTAAATCGGGTAAATTGATCCAGGATATTTTAGTCAGTGCTATACGGTATTGTAAAGTTTAAACAGTATAAATATCTATTAAATATTTTAACATTGAATATTAGTATTTTTTTTATTTTCATTTAAATTTCTTTTATGTATACTTATTTTTTCTATAAAATAAAATTTATTACTTAAAATCAACAATTTAAAAATGCGCAAGAACTTATAAATTTACTCAATTCAGTATAAAGGTATATATTTATTAGAAAAACTGCAAATTTGCTATTTAAGCTTATTTTAAAGTAATAGCATGCCAACTATACAAATACTTGTACGCTTAAATAAACATATAATGTTAATCTTTATATAAATAAATTGTGAAAAAAAAATTAAAAAAATAGACTTTATACAAATTCTTGATTAACAAATACATATATAAAATTTTATATCATAAAAACAGAAGAAAATTTTATTTTATTTTTTTATTGAAAGCTTTAACTATTATAAAATTAAATAAAATATTAATAGTTATTCTTATGACTTTTTGTCTTTCATTCTGCGGCCATTGCAAGATAACTAAAAATACAATATACTTTATTAAATGTTATAATGATAGTAAATCAATAACTTCAGTTCACGCATTTTAATTAAAAGAATTTGTTTGTTAGGTGTGATTCAGAATATATAATATTTGATGATTGATTTTTCTATGTGAAACTTATCTACACATGCCACTTCTCCAAAAAAAAAATCATTCTAGGCTTCAAAAAAAAAATTTTGTATATAAAATTCCCTATTGTATGTGTTATCAATAGATACGAAAATTCTTTCTTTCATAATATTTAACGTTTTTTAAGATTCTAAATTTTCATTTCTGCCTTGAATTTATAGCTATTTAAACCAAGAAAATGTATCACAACTCTATTAGTAAAATTAAATTAATGCACAAAATCTTATTACAAATGTAATGTGTAACTCTCTTAATACACAATTGTAATGATTCATATGTCAATTGAAAGTAAAATATGCGATATTAATAGCGAGTATGATAACCCATTTTTTATTAGTTTCACTGAGTTTTACAACGAATTCTAGTGCTTTTTTTAGTTTTTTAGATTTTTAAACGGCTATATCATAGATTCAGTCATTTACAATTGATAATCTTGAAAATACAATCATAACGATCCCACATTTCATTAGAGTTGAAAGAATTTTTTTTTGCTTGAATTCACAAAAGGTATTCAAATTTTTTATCTCTTCCGCTAGTATGAGTGGGAGAGCCTTATTTTCCGTTGACATAGTGAAGTTTTTATGAAAAAAATCTTTGTGTTACAGTGGATAAGCTTACATTATTCGATGGTAGATTACAGCAAATTTATAGAAACAATCACAATAATGACACATTAAACGTCTATTTCAAGAAACCAAAGTTTTTGTATAACTTGTTTATTAATCAAACTAAGTTAAAGTATAATAAATTAGTCAAATATTTTTGCGAGTGAATATGTGAATAAAACATGGAAAACCAATCACGTGATGTAACAATTTTAAAAATTTCGCAGGAATAAAAAAAATTTTTCTGATTTACACGGCTTAATCCGGTATTGCAGTGACCGTGACAAAAATTAAAGCAATTTCTAATGTTTCTAATATTACATTAATTTTCTTTATTTTTTCAATTTATAAAATTCACATCTGCAGGATGATTGATTTGCTGCTCGTCTGCAATCATGATGTTTTATTTATTAAAGGCGCATCAAATTATTCTAAACATAAAATTAGCAATTAGTAATTTTGACAAAATGACAATAGCAATAGCAATGATTTAGTCATTAAAATTTTAACAGCCAAAAAAAAAATCATGATTAATTAAAAAAAAGGTTTATTCATGGGATTATATTTAATTAAATCTCTGGAATTCATTTCAATATTACTCTCTAAATAAAAGTACCAGCGTAGTGATATACTTATTAAATTATAGTTATAGTTTTTATTTTAAATGTTTAATATAGAAAGACAAAAAAAAGGTTAATTATGTTATTTCAACATTTGTATTTTTTGGTACTGTCCGATGAAAAAAATTTTTTCTAAAACAATAAAATAGATTTATTATATCTGATGAAAATGTGGAAGAACTTATTTAAGAGCGAACGATTTATTGTTTTAATTTAATCTTTATTAATTACTTTTAGGACCCACTTTATCAATATCTGCCTGGAATTCTTCGTTTAGTTACTTTTCAGATCCAACACCTTTTGATTATTATGATAAATTAAATCTAGAGTTACATATTTGTACCTGGATTGCTGTATTGAAAAAACTTGCGTAACACCAATGCGCTTAAGTGAAGAACTTCTAGATAAAGTTTATAATTCATCAAAAATTAAGAAATCATAAAAAACAATATTTACTTCTTATTATTAATTTACTTATTACATAGTTTGCGTGATTTCAAGAAATTATATGTCAAAGAACCAAGAAATTACTTAAGGCTGTATTAAATATTATACCAGGAGTCTTATCAACACTAGCCCGGAGTTGCTTTTCCAAATAATGATTGTTCGATCTTATCAACTCACACAATTACGTGAAGGATTAAATTTTAAATATTCAGTAGCATCTTATTATGTAAATTAGAGAATTATGTTTATAATTCAACATAATTTATTCAACTGGTCCAGACGTCCAGTGGTACTGAAAATATAATTAATAAAAATTTCAGGAATGGTATTAATGGAATATTTTTTGAGCTATTTAGAAAAAAGAATGATGTGATATTGCTGATAATTCTATTTAGATTCTCATTTAAATTTAATGATATATCAGTTATATAAAAAATCCGTGTCGATCATTCATTAATCGTCGTAACTATAGAAAAAAAAATTAACAATATTCGATTATTTAAATGTAAAAGAGTTGTATTACAAATAATTTACTTTAACAAAAAAAAAAGAAACAAAATAACTAATATAGTAAAACAAACATTTATTGTTATTTAGAAAATTCCAAAGAATTCACGTTAATCACAACTATGAAATTACTTTTATAGGAATTACGACGGATAATCACTCAAGTGATTATGGTTACACGAATTTCATTTAATATTGGTAAATAAAAAATGACGAAATTATCCCTATAAAAAATATTTCTTCTTGGGAAAAAACTAGAAAAATGATAGTTTTTTCATAATTTTCTTTTATAGGAGTAGTGCCGCAGCAACTTGCCAAAGATTTTCCCAGCGTAACCTGGAAAAAAGTCACGAAAAATCACGTGTCATTTTCATCACCGGCGCCACACCCTTCCTTATTTTCATTTTTTCACAAGTAACGCACTATCCGTCACATTTGCGCCACAATTAATTTCAGTCAAGTTGCGTAATGCCATTTCGTAACATTTTTTTCAGGTTACGCTGGGGTAATCCTTGCCAAACTTAATCTGGACTATGAAACCGGAAAGAAGGGGAAAGGAGGAAAAATAACAATTAGAAATCCGTCTTAAGAAAACCGGAAGGAAGGAATAAAAAAAATAATAAATAAAAAAAAACGGTTTTAAGAAACAGTAAAAGAAGGAGAAAAGGAAAGTAATGATTAGAAATCTGAATTTAAGAAACTGGAAAGAATGGGGAAATAAAAAAAATCTGGTCTTAAAGAACCGGAACAAATATTAATAAAAAATTAAAAAAAATATGGCTGCAAAAGGAAAATGATAAAATAAATAAAAAAAAAAAGAAACCGGCACTTACCGTATCACGGTACTGCCAACCGCTTTTAGCAGTGATCGACTGATTTACAACTAATGATCATATTCTAACGCATGTCTGAAATGTGTGCCAGGTTGATGGCGCAGTGTGGCGCAGCGATTTTTTCCAAAAAAAATTAAATTGCAATTTTTTTTATTTAAAATAAAACCTTTAAATTCCTGCATTAGGTGTATTTTTGTCCGCTCTGCAAATTTACTTAAAGTATGGCAAGCCGAGTTGGACAAAATTATCAGACATTGCGTGATAAAATATCAAGCATGGCTAGACAAAATGTCACTCCGTGTCTGACATTTTACCTGTTTATGCTTGATTTTCATCTGTCCCGTGCTTGATATTTATCTGTATGTGCTTGATATTTTTATCTGTTCATGCTTGATGTTTATCTGTACATGCTTGATGTTTTATCTGTACGTGCTTGATGTTTTATCTGTACGTGTTTGATGTTTATCTGTACGTGCTTGATATTTATCTGTATGTGCTTGATGGTTTTATCTGTATGTGCTTGATGGTTTTATCCGACCATGCTTGACATTTTTATCCGTCCATGCTTTATGTTTTTATCCATCTGTGCTTGATATTTTTGTCCGTCTGTGCTTGATATTTTTGTCCAACTGTGTTTGATTTAATCCAACTATGCTCGATAATTTTATCTTTGTCAAAAATTAGTTTCTTTGTCAGCACAGGGTTGATATATTGTTGGTCACATGTTTTAAGTTTAGCGTAGTTTTAAAAATTTTTTTTTTTTTTATTGGCTTTTTTTTATAAACAAATTTTGTAGAGAATTTTATTTTTAATATAGGCAAAGGCTTAGTTTGATAGAATTTCTTTGGGAATTTTTTTAATAAGATTTTTTTGATAAAAAATTTCGTTAGAAAATTTTTTTCATTGATAGGAATATTTCTGAGTTTTTTTTTTGATGATAATTTCGTTAAAAATTTTTATTTGATAGAAATTTTATTGGAGAATTTTTTTTTGATAAGATTTTTTTTTTGACATATACTTAACAATTTTTTGTGACAGGAGAATTTTTTTTTTTGATAGAGAATTAATTGAGAATTTCTTTTTTTTTTTGCAGAAAATTATTTGAAGAATTTTTTTAATAGGGAAGATTTTTTTTTTGATAGATAATTTCGTTACTAGAAAATTTTTTTAACAAGTGAGATTTTTTTTTGATAGAGAATTTTGTTAAGAATTTTTTTTTAATAGGAGGGAGTTTTCCTTGATAAAGAATTCTTTTGGGAATTTTTTTTAATAAGTGAAAGTATTTTTTGACGGAGAATTTTATTAGAGAATTTTTTTTTTTTTTGATAGAAATTTCATCATAGAATTTTTTTTTTAATAGGTAAGATTTTTTTTTTTTGATAGATCATTTCGTTAATAATTTTTTTAACAGGAGATTTTTTTTTTTGATAGAAAATTTCGGTAAAGAATTTTTTTTTAATAGGGAAAATGTATTTTTTGATGGAAGATTTTTGTTAGAAATTTTTCTTAATCAGGGATATTTTTTTTTGATTGAGAATTTCATTAGAGAATTGTTGGTTGAAAAGTTTTTTTATTTTTTTGATGGAGAATTTTGTTAGAAGTCTCAATAGAAAATTTTATTGAAAATAGTTTTTTTTTAATAAGGGTATCGAGAATTTTGGCTTGAAATTATTTTTTTTTAATAAAGAATTTCATTAGAGATCTTTTTTTATAAAATTACATTAATAAGATTAAGATAAAATTAAAAAAACTATGATAGAATCCTAAGTAGCATAAGTAGCATAGTAAATTAAGCAAATTTTATATACTAGTAAAGCTCCGCATGAGCCGACATAAATTAAAAAGTTAACTTTAAGAAAAGTATATAGCAGAAATTTGTTTGCAGTGTTTCTTCTTTTTATCATTAATTAGCATAAAAACATTTTTGAAAATCTACTATTTTAAATACTTTTAATATATATAAATAAAAATTGTGATTGCTAAATGTCGCCTGGGCGATCATCGCCTGGGGTTTTTTTTTCAAATATGTATCTAATTTTTGATCGGTTATTATTAAAAAGATATTTTTTAAAAAATTTTTTTGCAAACATATTTATTCAAAATAACCTTATTTAATGAAATTTTATTTACAAAATTAAAATTTAAGTCACATTTACGATTTTAAAGAATAAAATCACCATATTTATTTTTATTGAAATGTACAAATAAAAGAAACAATAACAATAAATAAAAAAGATACGTAAATTACAATGATCAAGAAAAAAAAATAAAATAACAATGGAGTAATGGAAAGTAATAGAAGATGAAAGGGAGTAAAAAAGAGTATTGAGAAGTGATAGGAACCAAAAGGAGAAATAGGACATGATGAGAGATGAAAAGGAGTGATGGAAGACGAAAAGAAGTGATGGGTGACAAAGAGGAGTGATGGGAGATAAAAAAAAGAAGTGATGGGAAGATTAAGAGGAGTGATGGGAGACAAAAAGAAGTGATGAAAGACGAAGAGGAGTGATGGGAGACGAAAAGAAGTAATGGGAGACAAAGAGGTATGATGGGTGATGAAGAGGAGTGATGGAAGATAAAAAGGAGTGATGGGAAATGAAAAGAAGTGATGAGAAGATTAAGAAAAGTGATGAGTGACGAAAAGAAATGATGGGAAGATTAAGAGGAGTGATGGGAGACGAAAAGGAGTGATAGGAGACGAAAAGAAGTGATGAGAAGATTAAGAGAAGTAATAGGAGATGAAAGGGAGCGATGGGAGACAAAAAAGAGTGATGGGAGACGAAAAGGAGTGATAGGAGACGAAGAGGAGTGATGGGAGATGAAAAGAAGCGATGGGAGACGAAAAGGAGCGATGGAAGATTAAAAGAAGTGATGGGAAGATGAAGAGAAGTAAAAATTTATTAAAATTGTAAAATTTAATAAAAAATTTTCCAATAAATTTTCAATCAATTTTTTATAAAAAAAAAGATCTCTAATGAAATTCTTTATTAAAAAAAAAAAATTTCAAGCCAAAATTTTCGATACCTTTATTAAAAAAAAACTATTTTCAATAAAATTTTCTATTGAGACTTCTAACAAAATTCTCCATCAAAAAAATAAAAAGGCTTTTCAACCAACAATTCTCTAATTAAATTCTCAATCAAAAAAAAATATCCCTGATTAAGAAAAATTTCTAACAAAAATCTTCCATCAAAAAATACATTTTCCCAATTAAAAAAAAAATTCTTTACCGAAATTTTCTATCAAAAAAAAAAATCTCCTGTTAAAAAAATTATTAACGAAATGATCCTATCAAAAAAAAAAAATCTTACCTATTAAAAAAACAATTCTATGATGAAATTTCTATCAAAAAAAAAAAAATTCTCTAATAAAATTTTCCGTCAAAAATACTATTAAAAAAAATTCCCAAAAGAATTCTTTATCAAGGAAAACTCCCTCCTATTAAAAAAAAAATTCTTAACGAAATTCTCTATCAAAAAAAAATCTCACTTGTTAAAAAAATTTTCTAGTAATGAAATTATCTATCAAAAAAAAAATCTTCCCTATTAAAAAAAATTCTTCAAATAATTTTCTGCAAAAAAAAAAAATTCTCAATTAATTCTCTATCAAAAAAAAAAAAATCTCTCCTGTTAAAAAAAAAATTGTTCCAACAAATTAAGTATAATATGTCAAAAAAAAAATCTTATTAAAAAAAATTCTCCGAAATTATCATCAAAAAAAAATACTCAGAAATGTCCCTATCAATGAAAAAAATTTTCTAACGAAATTTTTTATCAAAAAAAATCTTATTAAAAAATTCCCAAAGAAATTCTACCAAACAAAGCCTTTGCCTATATTAAAAATAAAAATTCTCTACAAAATTTGTTTATAAAAAAAAGCCAATAAAAAAAAAATTTTTTTTAAAACTACGCTAAACTTAAAAACATGTGACCGACAATATATCAACCCTGTGCTGACAAAGAAACTAATTTTTGACAAAGATAAAATTATCGAACATAGTTGGATTAAATCAAACACAGTTGGACAAAAACATCAAGCACAGACAGACAAAAATATCAAGCACAGATGGATAAAAACATAAAGCACAGACGGATAAAAATGTCAAGTATGGTTAGATAAAACTATCAAGCACGTACAGATAAAACCATCAAGCACGTACAGATAAATATCAAGCACGTACAGATAAACATCAAGCACGGTACAGATAAATATCAAGCACGTACAGATAAACATCAAGCATAAACAGATAAAAATATCAAGCACGTGATAGATAAACATCAAGCATGAACAGATAAAAATATCAAGCACGGACAGATGAATATCAAGCATGAACAGGTAAAATGTCAGGCACGGTGTAACATTTTGTCAATCCATGCTTGATTTTTCACCCGCCCAATGCCTGATAGTTTAGTCCAGCTTGGCTTGCCATATTTATAGGTCATGACGGGTGATCGAGGTGATCATCTGATCTGCTGTCTAAATTGATACCTGTGAAACGTGGCTTAGATACACATTTCTTCCACAATGTCTCACCAAGTCTACTCTCTCTGGATTCTCCTTGAGGGACATCCTGAACCAATTCTACTGGACGATATTACCTTCAATCTCAAAAGAGATGCCAATTTATCAGATCTTGCACCCCAACTTGTCAACCGATTCAGCGAACTGGCCCAAAAGAACAAGCTGGACTTGGAATTCTTTAACTTCGATGCCCGCACCGAGAAGCTTCTTCGCGATACTACGCTTAAGGCTGTGGAGCAGGACACGTCAGCTGGAAAGCCACTTGTCGTGCGCTATCCACTGACGGATAACACTAGTACGTCTTTTTTTCTTGTACATATTTCTTACGCTCGGACAGTATGCCTTACTCATTCTTGCTCTTGGCCTCCGACCTTATAGTCGTGGTCAAAGTCAGCTTGCTCAGTACTCCAGCGGAAATTTGCCTTCCCCACACGACTGGAGTCTGGTACATGCTTCTTATTAAAACCAAACAGAAGTACAAGCGTCTGCAAGAGGACGGGAATGCGTTCTACTTTGTCGATCAGGAAACAAAAAAGACAACCATCGACGAAGAGTTCATATTCAATGACCTGATGAAAAAGACTAATCCGAATTGTGATAGAGAGATTGTCATATCCTTATTGATTCGAATCAAAGGTCTGGTCGATTTTTTAATATTACCAACATCTTAAACATTTTCTTACACGTATGGCTTGTAGGCAAAAAACCGTATGCTGAATGGACACCTAAAGAAGTGCTCAAGGAAATTTTGCACGACCAATATTCAGAAATTGAAGCAATTCCTGAGCTCGACATAGGTATTGTATTGAGGTTATTATTACAGCTAATTTCATAATGTACAGGACACACCGAATCTAACGGTATAACTTTTACCTTATTCTGGGTTTTACCGAGTTTCTCCGAGTGTCTCTCCTGCATTTGTGTCCCGTACATTATGAAATCGGCTGTAAGGTCAGCCTTACTTTGTAAACTGATCAATATTGGTGTCTCTACAGATGAAACCTTCGGAACCGATCCTGTGTTCGGCGGGCAGGAACTGAGACGCTTCATCGACAACCTCGAAAGAATTGCATCAGCATTTCATTACGAAGTTTCGTCAAACGAAGCTACGGCACGTAATTATATTAACCCTTTTATGGTCGATGCAGTTGCAAAAGTTAGGTCGAAATATCCATCGACGCGGCTGGTTGTTGAAGGAGATTTCGACGGCAGTCGTGGCTATGGCCGCCTGGACTATGTTATCTATTGCCGAGATCTCGCAATTCTGATTTCGGAAGCCAAAATGTTTGAAATCCAGAAAGGAATAGCACAAAACCTTGTGCAGCTTCATACCGCGGCGGAGGTACTTGGCTTTATCGACTTTGTTTAATTGCTCATTTTGGGCTGTTTGGCTGACACATCGCTATTTAGAAACGTAAACGTAAACTCGACGAGTCAATCACTGACCCCCCAATAATTTGCGGCATCGTGTCAACTGGAAATGAATGGCGATTCATCCTTTGGTCCGGTTTACCAGAGAACCCTACCATAAAGATTTCCAAGCCGTATGTCTGTGCATTCGGAGGAGACATGCGTGAGGCGAAGGAAGTGATTTCCATCATTGTCCGCATCCTCCAATCGCAAGCCAGTGTGTTGGCACCACAGGATGAAGTGAAAGATGAAGTGAAAGCTGAGGGAATTGATGACGAAAAATGAGCGTCTCAGCACTTGCGTCTCAGGATTTTTTTTCAATTGAGTAATTAAAAGTATACTGTACCTAAAAATCTTGGAGTATAATAATCCCAAAATCGTAACATTGATCTTTCAATAGTTCTTCAGAAAATAAAAAAATTATGTGATCATGTGAAAAAATTCACGCACTTTTGTAAATTGATTTATTATATAATGCATGGTCCAATAAATTATGTAATAATAATATATATATCAAGAAAGTAATGGATTATATTTCTCGGAATCAGTCAGTCTAGTGTTGTTAATTGGCGTGAAATCAAGACCTTGGAAGATCAATGGATCACAGAGTCCGTTAGAGGCATGGAAACCAAGTCAATTAACAACACTAAGTCAGTCAAACCAGTTAAACAATCATGATTTCTGACCCATCCACACACTTCCTTTTGGCTGATTAAAATGGTTTATAGATGTAATAAGTTATTTTGTTTCGCAAACAGAGATGAGATAAATATTTCTTTGCAATTCGAGGATTAATAAGAAGTTGGTGAAATCATTTCTTGCTTAGAAGTATTTCTTACTATAGTCGCATATGTTTCATAATCAGTTGCACGATTATCATAATCATATGATACCGATGCCAATTTATCCTGTGAAAGGGATTGGGATAAAAACTCTAGCTAAAGACGCTTCAGTTTAGCCTCTTCTCGTAATATACAGATGGTGGCCTAAATGATCCGGCCACTTTTCAAATTAAAAAACTTATATACATATGATATATTGAAAATGAAAATTTAAGTTAAATATGATCATTGTGTCTTCATTGATTATTTTAAACAAAAATTTAACAATAAACTCTAACCCCACTTGTAGTAATAACTGCTTCAATTCTGAGGTATATAATTTATGATTCTTTTATAATATTCCAGAGGAATATTTTTATATACATCTTTAATGTACTTTTTCAAGTGCTTTTATCATAAAATTTAATAAGATGAGACTTATATAATATTGTAGAAGTTTTATGGGATAGTATTGCATATGATTATGGGTGGTATGCAAATACAAATATTAAGCAAGTTTTTGAAGTTCACATAAATTCCACATAGTTTAAAATTTAAAATGTATGTTAATGATTTTTTCAGAGTTGTATTCTTTTTTTTCGATTTCTGATTCATTTTTTTTTTATGTTCAGAAACGAATTATGAATTAAAATAAAAAAAATATAGCTGTATTTATTAAGTAATATGGAGACAAAAGACAAGCTATATGGCTATATTAACACGTGCTACTAGTTATTTTAAACCCATAGTTATTTTAAACGCGATGTATCTTTCATAATCCTGCATCCACATAATCATCTTTTCCTTATTTACCCATGCCTCGATGGCTTTTTTACTATTTTTGTTTGGAGAAGAAACGCGGGCGGGCGGTACACGGCGATAGATTTTAGATAAAGTATCTTCACTAATGTGGAAATCCATTTCACGTAGTTCTTCTATCATTGTTTTATACGAAAATCTCGTATGAGAAAACCTTTTTCTTTCATTGAATAAAAAAGTATATTCGTTCCAGAAAATATCTTTATTTTTACGAGAATAAAGGCCTAATAATATAATACAAATTAGAATATAAATAATATACCCGAGCAACGTAGTATAAAATTTGATATTACTTGATACTATATTTGCCAGTTTTTTGATGAGTAAACTATTTATGGCTTTCTCGTTTTCTTTTTCATCTAAATCATCTACGAATTTTTCCTTTGGAAAGACTTTACTCAATTCAATAAAATTTAAGACAGTTTGATTTATGTTGTCTAACCGAAAACAACCACTTTTGGTCTCAACTAGCAGTGATTTATAATAAATAACAATATAAGCATTTTAAGCTGCAATTTGCAAAATATGAAATATATATGAAACCTACTTTACCTTTAAACCGATCACTTTTCGTAAATATTTTTTTTTCTTGTAACTTTTTTCTTGTAACTTTTTCTTTTTATATTCTTCAATGCGTTTTTCTAATTTCAGTTTAAACTGTTTATACTCTTCTTCATTTTCCAAAGAGTAAGATTTTCTCCCGAATAGTTGTCATGCCATTTTTCGACTATCATATCACATAATCCTGCAATTGTGTTATTTCTACTTATATGAATAGGGAAGATTCTATCCTCAACTGGTGTAACACCATATACTAGGCAAAACAATGTAATCTGTTCCATTACTTGGCAGTTTCAAGAGTCTGATCCTTTTTGCAAGGATTATTATTCAATTTTGTATGCAGAAGTCGTATCAAGCGCACACAACAATTATGTAGTACTGTAACTAATAAATCCACTCCATTTTTACGCATAACTGATTACTAGCGGAAATGGGAATTATCCCTAAGCAAGATTCTTCAACTAACGAGAAAAAACATATTTTGTGATTCTGTTCAGATCTGTAGAACATATTGCTTCTAGTCATTAGTCCCGCTCAGAGTTATCGTATTCACTTGTTTCACTATCTGAATGTTCCTATTATCGATAATACGTGAATAAATACTAGTGTAGTCGACAGAAAAAGCTCACTTCTTTGAAGGTCCATTCCAGCCTGTGGTGCCCCCTTCAGGTGAACTAATGTTGTCATAAAATAAATTTTGTTTGTATCCCAGCCAGGTAGGATTTTTTTCTAATATGAAACAAAAGTCAATCATTAGTTAACATTATTCGAATAATAGAAAAACGCTTTGATGAATTAAAAAATGGAAGTTTTTGCTTACGAAGAAACAGTATCACAAATATGCAGTAATTTTGGAGTTAGTTTTATTTGTGAACACCATCCATATTTATTCTACTCCCAAAAGAAAAGCAAATATAACAAGAAAGCTATTCACTTTCCCTTCATAATCTTCCTAGATTCCATCCTTCCCAATTTTTCTCGTTCCTCAAAAAATCAGTCTATGAATAGACATTCCAAGAAAATGAAGATTTTTTATACATTTCTTTCACGTAGTTGATTATGTTTGTAAATAGTTAAAAAATGAATAATGAGCAGCAAGACGCCCGGAGAGAGGAGGAACGGAGTTCTTAGAGAATGCCAATTCCTTAGTTTTCGGTCATTATAATAACATTCTTTTTATTACAATAGTAATAATCCAGACCAGAGATGTGGACTGCAATATTATAACATCTCCTGGTAAAAAATATTTACTATGTAACAGTTCCACATTCACGGTTATTTTGTTTGTGTATTGGTGATTATGAACACCAGTATCATCTGACAATCTTTTAACTCAAATTCAAGCGATGAAAATCATTGTAGAATACGACTAAGAAAAAAGTGCTATGAAGTTTCATTGATTAATCTTTTCTTATCAGTTGACGGCTGAAGGAAGGAAACTTTGATTTCATGTTATCTCAGAGATAACCCACAATTATCCCAGAGAATAGCTTCTGATTGTTAAAAGTCGTTTTATCTGTATGTCTCCAGTCTGTGATACTTTCATCGGAATTAACACGTAGTTTTGGCGTAGTCTAGTCTCCGACTGAAATTTTCTCAAATACGGAGAGATGCCAAGCGTACAATAAAACATGCAACCAAACATTTAGAAGAGATGTAATTAACATTCCATTAAAATAAACCAAAATCAATACTTCGAAAAATAAATGTAAAAGGCATGTGTGTTTACCATTAGGAAACTCTGATGTATACAGTATACGGGAGATATGCGAATCCAACTCTTCTCCATATAGAGTCGTCTCTTCCTTAAATAATATCTCGACCACGTCTCTGATGATCTCAGTTAAGTTGCTTATCTTTGATATTAACTGTCTAATGAATTTCATAATACTTTGAGTTATTTCTTATAGTAATATGTGTTTTGCAAAGATTCTACTCTTACCTTTTTTTGATATCTTTGTTCCGATCCCATTGGTCGAGAGAATGACACAATCTGAGAGGAGCTCACAAAGTGATTTATGTTAAAAAATATGTGTTTGGTGTTCATGAAATGTTTGTTCATATCATGACACATTTAATTCATAATATACTGCAACCATTTTCATTTGTCCAGTATTAGAAACTCGTCTACAAATTGTGAATAGGTATATTGATAATGTTGGTAATGATGGTAACAGAGAGAAAGAATTGAAATGCGGAAAGATCAAATTCCGGATCTGTATAATTATGCAATGAAAATTTTAAACCGCTCATATTATACTCTAAGCCAGGGTATATATACAACTTATTTGCCTTGAAAAAATCAGTTACGAAGCTATTTATGAGAAAACCTATGGCTAGTTGGCGATAAATTTAGTAGAAGGCTAGTAACAGAACTCTACTGCATTTTTTTAAAAATAATTCTTCATCACATAAATTACGCAATGATGTGATCCATATTCTGCCAATCACATAGTTGACCAATAATACAATTCACAAATCCTAATGACAGCCTGTATTACAGTGAATGTACAGTACACGCATATTTCAGTGGAACTGAGCAACGCCCCAAAAAAATTTCATATAAGTTCACCGCATAAAACATCACACCCAAACTGTAAGTTATACATTGATGTGACAGAAATTTTGTAACATAAAGTACATCCCCCGAATTATTTAGTTAAACTGCTGGCTTGTACAAAATGCATCCCATTCGCCTGATCGGCAAAGGATATAACCTTATCTATCGCGTCTCAAATGCATAGGTTATATCCTCTACGGAAACCATGGTTTTTATTGGCCAATATTAAGCAGAGATCATGTGACCTTATAAGCGCAGACATTTTTAATTTGATATCCTCGTAATTAAGGACATTGTTGTCCTTGTAAATTGAGTATATTTTGTCCTTGCAACTTTGAGGACATTTTTGTCCTCACAACTATGAGGACATATTTTTGTCCAACTATAAGGACACTTTTATCCTCATATTTAAGAACATTTCTGTCCTTGTAACTTGAGAACAATTTTGCCCTTGCAATTGAGGATATTTTGTCCTTATAATTGAGGACATTTTTGTTCTTGTAATTGAGAACATTTTTGTCCTTGTAATTGAGGTTATTTCTGTCCTTGCATTGAGGGGACATTTTTGTCCTTATAATTTGAGGACATTTTTGTCCTTGTAATTAAGGACATTGTTATCCTTATAATTTGAGGACATTTCTGTTCTTGTAATTTGAGAACAATTTTGTCCTTGTAATTGAAGACATTTTTATCCTTAATTGAGGATATTTCTGTCCTTGTAATTTGAGAATATTTCTGTTCTTGTAATTTGAAGACATTTTTGTGTCCTCATAATTTGAGGACATTTTTGTTTTTGTAATTGAAAATATTTTTGTCCTTGTAATTGAGGACATTATTGTTCTTGTAATTTGAGGACATTTTTGTCTTTGCAATCGAGGACATTTTTGTCCTTATAATTTGAGAACATTTTTGTTCTTGTAATTAAGGACATTGTTATCCTCATAATTTAAGGACATTTCTGTTTTTGTAATTTGAGGACAATTTTGTCCTTGTAATTGAAGACATTTTTGTCCTTAATTGAAGACATTTCTGTTCTCGTAATTTGAGAACATTTCTGTCCTTGTAATTGAGGACATTTCTGTTCTTATAATTTGAGGACATTTTTGTTCTTGCAATTGAGGACATTTTTGTATGCATAATTTGAGGACATTTTTGTCTTTGTAATTAAGGACATTATTATCCTCATAATTTGATAATATTTCTATTCTTGTAATTGTAGACATTTTTATTCTTGTAATTTGAGGACAATTTTGTTCTTGTAATTGAAGACATTTTTGTCCTTAATTGAGGACATTTCTGTCCTTGTAATTGAGGACATTTCTGTTCTTATAATTTGAGGACATTTTTGTCCTTACAATTGAGGACATTTTTGTCCTCATAATTTGAGGACATTTTTGTCCTCATAATTTTAGGACATTTTTGTCCTTGTAATTAAGGATATTATTATCCTTATAATTTGAGAACATTTCTGTTCTTGTAATTGTAGACATTTTTCCTTGTAATTGAGAACATTTTTGTTCTTGTAATTTAGGATATTTTTGTCCTCATAATTTTGAGAACATTATTATCCTTATAATTTGAGGATATTTTTATTCTCATAATTTTAAGGATATTTTGTTCTCAAAATCTTTACATTTTTATCCTTATAAATTTGAGGATATTGTTATTCTCACAATTTGAGAATATTTTTATTCTCATAATTTAAGGACATTTTTGTTCTTGTAATTTGAGAACATTTTGTTTTTGTAATTTTGTTCACATAATTTGAAGACTCATAATTTAAGGACATTTTTGTCCTCATAATTTGAAAATATTGTTATTCTTGTAATTTTGAGGAAAACAATTTTATCTTCATAATTTTGAGAATATTTTTGTTCTCATAATTTTGAGTATATTTTATCCTTATTTTAGTCTTTATAATTTTGAGAACATTGTCATTCTCATATTAACTTGAGGTTATTTTTGTTCTTATAATTTTAAGGCCATTTTGTTCTCATAACTTGAAGGCATTTTTGCCTTGTAACTTGAAGACATTTTTCCACTTAAATATTTGAAATTAGTTTTATCTATATGTTCTATCTAAATTAGGCAACAGTTTTTATCTACTAACTCATTGTATGTCTAATGGATACTTTTACTAATTTTATTAGAAGTTATTTTAACATTACATAATACAGCATATTGTATTGAAAAATAAAAATTTATAAAAAATAAAAATAATTTTTAAAGTTAATAAATTGATATATTCCATTAATTATTACATTTTGCTAATTTAATATAATTTTTTTTAATATAGTATGATGTATTGCATTAATTGAATCAATATATTAGACTAGCTATTGGACTGCTAGATCAAAAGTTATTCACAAAATATGTTTTTATCAGAATCAATTAGGGTCACATCAATCGATTCATATAGAATAATAAATTCTATCCAGAATTATATTAACTACAACTCTACAAGTGTCTAAAAATGGAAAATAGATAACATTACAGTACTATGGTTTTAACTCCCTGAGTTCTCTTCTTCCTTAGAAAATGATTTAATTTCTGGCTATTCTCTTGCAATATTTTAATTAATATATTATATATTATTAGAAGTTACTTTAACATTACACTATATATATTGTATTGAAATAAAAATTTATAAAATAAAATAATTTATATATATATTACCGTATAATGAGGGCTACAGTACTCCGGGTATGATACAGATTTCAGAGGTTTTGACCTTATACCTCCCACCATTGTGTGAGTTTTTATTATTAGTAGATATGTATAAAACTTATATAATAATTGGGTATTTATCATGAATAATACCTAGGTATTTATTAAATTATTTTAAATAATAAAATCGGTAGAAAATGGGAGTTTTTTTTTGTAGGGTACTGTGCATAGGCTAGGGAGGTACTGTGGCCCACAAAATATGGTATATATTATTAGAAGATACTTTAACATTACACTATATATATTGTATTAAAAATAAAAATTTATAAAATAAAATAATTTATATATATATATTACATATTATTAGAAGTTACTTTAATATTACACTATATTATATTAAAAATAAAAATTTATAAAATAAAATAATTTATATATATATTACATATTATTGGAAGTTACTTTAACATTACACTATATTATATTAAAAATAAAATTTATAAAATAAAATAATTTATATATGTTAACATAGAGCTCCTAATGAGTCGAGTTGAGTCAAGTCACGAGTCAAAAACCTTAATTTTAAAGTACTATTTATTAAGTTAGAATATAATTAAACGAAAATTTACAATTATGCGAGTCAAAAATGCGAGTTTATGCGAATCATTTTTGGAGCTCTACTTTAACATTATATAATATTGATATATATTGCATTAAAAATTTACAAAAATAAATAATTTATATTTAAAGAAAGCAATATCTTTTATTTACAAAAAAATTTATATGAAACTAAAATCAATAATTTTATTAATCATTATTATATTTTGTTAATTTTAATATAATTTTTTTTAATATTTTAATTAAGGATTTGTTTTTTTATTGCATCTGTATTATGTTGCACTCCTATAATATATTAAATATAAAAGTCAAAAATGACATTCTAAATCCTTTTTAATATATTAAGAAAACTTGTAGAGCAGTCAAAAATATACATAATATAAGATTTCTTATAATATATAGTAATTGCATAAAGTTTCATGCTAGGATTTTGAAAAATAGAAAATTTTAATAAAGTGTCAGTAATCAAAATAATCAATATAATTAATATATAAAAATTACCAAAAAAAGAAGATGTGATATATCACAAGTGCAAAAAAAACATATTTCTTTATTAATGCAATATATATTATTAGAAGTTACTTTAATATTATATTGTATAAATTGTAAAAATAAAGACTTATGAAAATAATTTAATTAATATATATTACATATTATTAGAATTTAATTTAATATTATATAATATATTATATATTGCATTAAAAATTTATAAAAATACAAATAATTTTTAAATCAATAATTTTATTTTTAATAAATTATACTCAAAGAGAGCAATATTTTTTATTTAAAGAAAAATTTACATAAAACTAAAATCAATAATTTTATTAATTATTATATTTTGCTAAATGTAATATATATATTTTTTAATATTTTAATTAATATATTATATATTATTAGAAGTTACTTTAACATTACATATAAATATTATATTAAAAAAATAAGAATTTATAAAAATAAAAAAGACAAATTTAATTATAATACCATACTATATATCTTATTTGTAATATTTTAAAATGGTATATTATTATTTATCAATTCATATCATATGATATTACACAAATCCCAAAAAAATTATTATACAAGATTTATACAATTTTTCAAAAAAAGTAAATTTTTTTGCAAATTATTTAATAAAAAGATGCTTTTTATTAAATAAATCAAAAATAATATTTAAAACCAGTTTTATCATCTTTAATAAATTTGCAAAAAAAGACAAAAATATATTATTTCATTATTTTTTATATTATATATTAATATATTATGAACTTTTTTTTTTGTCATTTTATTTTAGAAAATATTATAAATAAAATATGTAACAAAATATTATATATATATTTATTTAAATAAAAATAATTTTTAATTTTTTTTTAATTTATTTGTAAGTTGTCAGGATCCAAAATGGAAAATCTTAATGAAATCATGTGATTGAAATGATCAACATAATTAGTATATAAAAATTACCAAAAAAAGGAAAATGCAACATATTGCAGATATAAAAAAAATATATTTTTCTTAATTAATATAATTTTTATAAAAATACAAATAATTTTTAAAATTAATAATTTTATTTTTATTTTTATTTATTTTTTTTTTTAAATGTTGAATCATGTACCATTTTATTAGAATATATTCAGATTACATAATAATCACAAATATTCTATGAATGATACTTCCAGCACCAGGCCAGTTCAATCAAACATTAGATATTATACTACTAGTAGAATTAAGAATAAAAGTAATTAAAAGCAAACTAAAATAACCTACTATAAACTATAAACATAATAATTAAAATAAAAATAAAAAACACCAACAAATACAAAAATAAAAACAAAAATAAATATAAAAATAAAAATATTAATAAAATAAAATTAGTAATAGAATATATGTCTGAAATTATAAATATAATTGAGAACAGAATAAGAATATTATTTTGGAACTATCAATCCAGTAATTTCTTGCTCATGTATAATATAACCTTATCAATTTTCTTTTTTATCGGAATCCAATCCTCACATTTGTATTTCCTTACAAAGGTATCCATTGATTTCTTTACCAAGGAGACTGACCTCTGTAATTGATCTATTTTTCCTGTTTGTAGATTTTTAACTTTATTTGAAAGTTTATTTGAATTGTCTTTTACTTTGGATTCTGAAGGTTGATTTGAATTGTCCTTTCCCTTGGATTCTGAAGTAATTTTATCTGTCCTGGAAATGCCTCTTCTTTTTTCCCATAAAATAACTTGTTCACATCTTGGTTTCCATATTAATTCTTTAAATGCTAAGATAAATCTAATTAAAATATTAGCCATAAATGTCTGTGCCTCTGTAAGAGATATTTTAAAATCTTTTTGTAATTTTGTTGTTAAAAGAGTTTCAACTTTCACTTCTAATGCCAACTGTTGAAACTTTTGAAATTTTTCTGATTTTGCTGTAACTCCTAATATATTTTGTAATACTTTTTTAATAAAATCTTCACCTTATCCTCTAATTTGTTTTTGTTTCAAGCATATAATTATAGATTCTTTTGTTGTAATCTCCAATATTTTTTTCCAAGCCATCTCATATGCCTGACATTCAAATAAATGATTCCAATTTTCTTTTTTATTACACTTCATAATACATTTCATTTCCTTGTAGAGTCTTGGTTTTCTAATTGCTAGAATAGATCCTAAAGGAAGGATTTTGTGAAATAATTTTGCTATAAAGGTCCATAAATAGTTAAGTCGCATGCTAATGCAGTGAAATCCCTTGCAATAATGGAAAATAAGCCAAGTAACTTTCCAGTCTATCTGATTAACATTCCCATAACATAATTCCTGATTATTTTTTAATAATGACCATTCAGTAGCTTCACCTGTAGCTAATATTTTCAAAATGAATCTTCTAATTAATATTAACTTCAATAGGATTATCTATAAAAACAGGAAAGTAAGATATTATATTATTAATAAAATCTACATTATTCCTGAATAAATTGTTTCCACATTGGCCTTTCTTTGCTAATTTATCAGCTATATCATTGCCTGTTATACCACTATGACCTTTTATTTTAACCAGCTTTAAATTTATAGCTGCTTCTTTGATCAATATAATTATTTTAATAATGATTAAATTATTAGTCTTTTTAAGCCATGTTCTAGTTGTTGAATTAAAAGCTGAATTAATTGAATTTATAGCACCTAAGCTGTCTGTATAAATAGTTACATTAGAATTTTCTGGTACTGTCAATAATGCTAAGAAAATAGCTACTATTTTTGCCCTGGTTGATGATGGCCATAAAGATAGACATGAGTATACTGAAAATTCTCCTAATTCATTGTTTGTATAGAATGCTGCTCCTAAATCCACAGTAGTATTATCTGTTATATGTGAAAGATTGTTATTACTTATAGTTCGATTAGCTAGTGATCCATCTGTATAATATTCAATATTTTTCAATGACTTTAACTGATGTCTTATATTTGTAAGTTCTTGTTTAAGTGTATCTTGTTCTATCCATCGATTAATCTATAGGCCTAAATTGTCTCCATTCAAATTAATTGTGGGTGTTTTTTCCAATTGTTATATATCAATATTTTCTGAAATATTTTTGGCTCTATTTAGTGATTCCACTATATAATACCAGTCAATATGTGTGGTTGCACCTGTTGACAAGCGAATAAAAATTGGTAATACTAATGCATTATGTTGATTTATTGTGATCATTTTTGGATGTTCCTGTTTCTGAATAATTGCTTTTTGAGGGTTATCTAAATATATTTCAATATTGCAAACTTCTATGTTTAAACATTCAATTTTTTCCCCATTTTTCTTAATATGTGTTCTTTTCTTAACAAATCTTATTAAGACTTCATTGTTTTTATCTTTTATTATAACATATGGGTGTTTTCGCTTGTCTTCTGATACTGGTTGTAATATATTACTCAGAAAATTAAACAAGGAATGTTTAGACATTTCTGGTGCTGATATTTCCTTGATCCATCAAGTTAATAATTGAAACCATTTAGCTATGCGCCCTTTGGCTGATAGCCCTGCAATGAAACGATAACACGCCCAACTCATAGTATGTCCAGAAGGCAGTATTAATTGGCTAGCATATATGAGTGGATATGAATTTGAAGTTCCAATTTTTCGTAGTAAATTGAGACATCTATGTGTTATAAATATTTCTCTAATAGGCATATTTCCACCACTAATAATCCACGTTGACCTATTTATGTAATCTTGTTGTATGATAATATTTAATTTCCGGGCTGTAATAATATTATGTAGGCTTAGATTAGATTTTGCTTCTTGATGTCCCAGAAATAATGATCCTGATTCATGTTCAAAAATATTATCATGTATGGCCAGTCGCAACTGTGCAGTCCTATATCTTATCATTATAGATCTAGATGTCAGTGAATTACTATTTATTAGATATGTAAAAGCAGTGATCTGATTTGCACATATTTGATCCCATGGATTATTAATTCTTAAAATATATCGATGATATAATGCTGATGTTGGATAGCTTCTAGGCAACCTACATATCTGCTTAACTAATTTGATCACTGAAGTAAATAAATGATTCCATTCATTTTCTGATAATATCATTAATTGGGCTACATATACTACTCTTGAAATAAGAACATGATTAATAAAATATGCAATATGTTCCACTGTAATGTGTTTTCTTCTAATAGGATTTAAAAATCTTTCAATTATATCTTGAAGTCTTTTGATGGATCTTTTCCTTGAATTAGAAGAAGAAAAATAACATCCTAAATACCATATCTCTTTATCTGTAGCTTGGACCTTTGAGTTATCACGTCTAATATTGATATATAACTCATCTCTAGGTAATTTAGGATTTATTACCATCAGCTCAGATTTTTTTCCATTTATATCTACATCATGGAGATAATAGAATTGTGTGGCTATATTAATTGATGCCTGAATTTTATCCCCTGAACTATCCAAATAACTTGTATCATCCATATAGGCTATAACTGGTACTCTTAGTCTATATTGTTGCCATATTGATCGATCCTAAATGTCTGAGGGCCATGTATTCACCATTTCATACCCTTGCTGCTGATTGCATTCTTGTTGAATAGCTATGAGTAACAGATCGTAAAAAATTCTCCAGAGAAGAGGTGAGATCGCATCACCCTGATCAATACCATCTCCCCCTATGAAGGTTGGACTAGGGCCAAATGCTGTTATTACACTCATTTGTCTATTTTTGAATAATTCTGTAATCCATAAAATGAATTTTTCTGGTATGTCTAGCTTTCTTAATGCTAGTTGTAAACTCTCCAGACTAACTGAATCGTATGCTTTCATCATATCTTGGGTTACCATCCAAAGTTCTCGTCCATTCTCCCTTGCATCTTCTATTATATCATTCATTAAACGTAATGGTATTGCTGTGTCTTCCCCTTTAAGACCGCAAAAATTTAATCCGCGTAATACTTTATTATTTGTCAAAATTGTGCTTAATCGATTTGTTAATAATTTGGTTACAGATTTTCTGATATTATCTAACAACGCTATGGGACGCGTGTTGGCTAAAATATAATCAAATTTCTGCGGTTTTGGAATTGGATGAATGAGCGATTGTTTCTATTGTTCTGGCACAACTCCTAACTTCAAAGATAGATTAATGACCTTTAATATAATGGAGCTAGATTTGTCTGAAATGTGTTTGATTATAGCATATCCGATACCTGAAGGACCTGGTGCTGAGTTCGTGTTTATCAGTTCAAGTGTTCTTTGCCATTCTTCTAATGTTATCTCATCCATCAAATTAGCTATACACTCAGTAAATTCACCTTTTGGCCTATATATATTGCTCCAGAAAGCATCCTGTTCTATCGATTTGGTATTACGTTTTCGTAAAATTCCTGCAAAAGTATCTTTTGCATGGGTTCTAATTGTTTTAGGATCAATTGCTAATCTAACACTTTCATTTTTGTTAGAAATTACTGCTCGATCTATAATGATGTGTTCCTTAACAGCATCTTGTGTGGAAAGTAGCCACTTAGGAATATCTGAGTGTATAATGTTGCATCGCTTTTCTATGCTCTCTTGAATCTTACTTAGACGTTGTGCCTGTAAAAAATTTTTGTCTATTTTGCTTCTTTGTTTAACTACACCTTTAACATTATTAATCCATGTGTCTCTAAAAAGATCATGTGTAGGAATAATAAGTTCCTCATACTTATCTATGAATTTATCATATTCTTTCCTTCTATAATCATCATTGTATTTATTAAATCTATTCAACCAATAATCTATCCAATAAGCATCTTTGGCAATAAGGAAGTCCTAATCTTTACATATTTTCCTAATTAGACTTTCCAATTTAGTAGTATGTCGCATAGTTTTATCTGTAAATGATAATTTATGTCTTGTATTGCGACTTCCTGGATATTTAACTAATTTCATGGGAAGCTCTATGTTCATTGCTATAGAAATAGCGCTCATAACATTATCCCAAAGTTCATTGAATCTTCGTTTTATTTCTTCTCCATCATTGTCCTTTCCGTCCCTTAATTGTATTTCACAATTAAATCCATCTATTAGTTGTTGGAAGTCCCATGCTTCTATTTCTCTATCTAAAGTTTTGGTAAAATTTTCCCATTGTACATTGGTTATTTTACTGAAATCTACTATTCGTTTGTTTTGATGTTTATCTTCTAAATCTGGATCCTGTAATTGATCTGGGACGCAATGCTGGAAATTATTCCTAATGAATCCTGATATGTTTAGTGTTGTTGAAATTATACTATAATGACTGTTGTTATCATCTGTGATGAATGCACCGAAAACTCTACTGGAATCACATCAGGTTCATGTGTGATCCAGATTTGATCAATCCTCGATTTTGAGATAGGACCTGATTTGCTTTTATTTTTATTCCATTTCTCATGTGTAAATATTTCTGCATCCGGATAAAGACTTCTACACACATCATAAAGACCTAATTGCGATAGTTGTATTAAGAATTGAGATCCTGGTTGTCCGGTACTGGGTGATCGGTCTATCCTATTGTTAATTGTATCATTAAAATCCCCTAAAATAACGTGCAATACTACGGTGTTGTGAACTGATCAGTTATGTCCCTCTATAGCTATTATCAATTCGTCAATCAAATTTTTTCTCATGTTTTGATTGTTAGGAGCGGCGTATATTGACCAGACCCATATTTCTCTCTGTATGAATAAAAATTTAACTACTAGAATATATGGGGATATGCGTACTACTGAGTAATAATGTTTCATCCATTTGTTATAGATCACAAGTGCCGTTCCCGATCCCTTAGTTTTTTGATCACGTTCACTAAAGATTATCAAATAGACCTTTGACTTAATGTCCTGGTTTATAAAATATTCCTGACGATAGTCTGTATTGGTTTCTGATATAGCCATAATGTCAATATTATTTTCTTTACCAAATTCCAATAAATTATGAAGTTTCTGTATAGACGGGACACTAGCAATCCCATCTATATTATGTGCTGCAATGTGTATTTCTAAAAACATTGAATTTTTCGTCTCTTGGTCATTCAATTTCCCCTTAACAAATCTTAGCCTTTGTCTTGCTAAGAATGCGTTAATACTTTTTTCGTTTGTCAAGGACTCGACTACTTCTTCTATGTTGTCTTGATCCTTTCAGAAATCCCCATTTTCAAATGTTAGTTCATTAGTTTCTGGGTGTATATCATTGTCTGCTTCACCACCTACTAAATATTCTTTTTATTTTTGTTGTTGTGACCATTCGTCACTTGTGTGTTGTATTGAGGACGCGTTATTGTCCTGATTATTCTGGTGGAGATTGCCCAGAGCTTGGCATTTTTCCCTCCCTTCTATTCTTACTACGCGTGTAACTTCATTTATCATCTTGTGTAATCTTCATTATTTTTTTGTTTAGACCGGCTAAAAAAAAAAACCCCCAATAATCGGCTATTTGCGAATTAACCTATACTATTTCAATTAATAATTTTATTAATTATTATATTTTACTAAATTTAATATGATTTTTTTTTTAATATTTTAATTAATATTACATATTGTTAGAAGTTATTTTAATATTACATAGTATATATGATCAATATATATTACATTAAAAATTTATATAAATCAAATAATTTTTAAAAACATATTTTTATTAATTCTTATATTTTATTAATTTTAATATAATTTTTTTAATATTTTAATTAATGTTAGAAGTTATTTTAACATTACATTATATATATTATATTAAAAATTTATAAAAAAATACAAATAATTTTTTTAAAATCAATAAATGATTTATATAAAAATATGTTAATATAAAAACATATACAAATAATTATAAATTATTGTATTTATTAATTATTACATTTTATGAAAATAACTACATTTAATCAGAAGGGAATTTTCTCTTCCTAATATTTATTAGAGTAGGGATTAGGTTAGATAAAAATGCTTGTCGAAAATAAAAAGGTCATTGCCAAAATAGTAGAAATAATTTTAATATTTTGATATAATGAAATAACAAAATTATTCTAGTTATTAAAATTGATCAAAATGTAAAAATAATTTTAACAATTTTGATATAACAAAATTCACTAATTTTGACAAGCAACTTTAGGGTTAGATTAAAATTAGATTAGAAGTTAAGTTTATTTATTACAATATATCACACCCTATAGTAGAACCCAAACAATATATATATAGGTCAGATAAAAAATTCAAAATTTACTAAGGTCAATAAGCAAATATTTTTTATGTCTGCTAAGCAAACTTTTATCTAACCCATAAATTTTTTATATTGCTTAGTAACTTATTTTATGACACACATATATATATATATAATTTTTTTTATAAAATATGTATATAAAAAAAAACTAAAAAAAACAAAAATTTTTGAAATAATGCATGGATAAAGCTATTATTATTTTTTTGTAATATTACAACTAATAAATGTTTCTTATAAATATTTTCGTATATCTGTTCTGTGACTTCAGAGCGTAATTTAGGCACTTCAGTCAAAGGAAACATCCGAAACCTTCTTAAGTAAAGTTGTTCTGCAGGTTTGAATCTACCTATATATAAATTTTTATTATGATTAAATAGATATTTATAGATTTATTCATGTTTTTGTAATGCTACCAATACGCGGAATTTTTATTTTTAGTAAAATTTATTAAAAAAAATATTTATAAAAAATTTTTTAATAAGTAAAAATGAAATAACTTTTATTGATTATTACAAAAATTATAGTGTAAAATTATAAAAAAACAGAAAAATGCTTATTTTTCCCTTTCTTTTAAATCTATATTTTTTCTGTGTTATACAGACGTGTATATGTTTTTATATTTTTAATGTTATGCAGACACGTATTTGTTTTGTCAAAACACATTACACGATCACGTCTAAAAATGGTTCCTGTATGACATATACAATTAACTTATTCTTTGTGTTAAAAATAGTAAATTTCTTTTACACAAACATGTTTATAAATTAATAAAGCACGTTACTATTTTTTTTTAAAAAAAACATGTTTATAAATTTGTTTACATATTTTATCAGATTTTTTTAATGTAAAAAAATGTAAATGTATATTTATATATATTAAAAAAAATTTATCCTGCTATATCTAACTATTAATAATTTAATACTTTGCTATGCATAATTATATCTGACTATTTTAAAATTATGTTATCAAATAAGCAATAATAAATCTCTTTTAGGAAAAAATTTTTATATTTTAGCTAAATAAACTTAAACCTACATTTATATATGTCCTTATTTTTGCTAATTAATTTAGGAATAAAAAATTTTTTTATTATTAAAAATCTTATTTGTCACTTCTAATTCATTACAGAAGGAATTTCCCCTTTGGTTAAAATTAGAAATTTTATATTTTATTATTTTAATAAATAAATAATTAATATTATATTATAGAAGTTATTTTGATATTATATATATATATTATATTAAAAATTTATAAGGAAATATTATAATTATTAAAAATAAATGATTTTAAAATTAATTGTTAATAAATTATTATATTTATTAATTATTAAATTTAATTGTAACTTAGTTGTATGTGTATTGTATTAGCTTAACTCTTTAAAATCTTAATAAGGAATTATTTGTGCTGCATGTGCTGCAGTAAAAAAAAAAAAAAATTTAATTGTAATAACCTATTATATATCTTTATTTATAATAATCTAATTTGGTATATTTTTATTGGTCAGCTTACATTATGTAATATTACACAAATCTAAAAATGGAAAATTTTATTACATAAGATTATACAAATTTCTAAAAAGGAAATTTCTTTGCTTGTTTTTATTAAATAAGTCAAAAATAGTATTTAAAATTATCTGTCATTTTCAAAGTAGGTAAAATTACATTCATAACATTATTTTTTAAAATCATACATTGTATTATAAACTTTTTTTTTTGCCAATTTTTTTAAGAGTATTACAAATAATAGGATATTATACAGTATGTATATTATAAATAGTAAAATATAATTATTAATAAAAAAATGATTTATTAATTTTAAATTTATTTGTATGTTTTATTTTTTATTAATTTTTAGTACAATATATATGTAATATTAAAAATTATCAGTATATTTTTTTATATAATATATGTAATATTAAAGTAATTTCTAATACTATAGTCAGTATATAATATATATATATTTTTTTTTTTTTTTTTTTTAATGATCTATATATGCTTTATTGATATTAAGTTTATATACCATACAAACAAATTATCATGAGCTATATCCACCCAGTAGGATGCGATCATCAAAATGCTATCAAAATAAGTAAAATAAAATAAAATAAAATAAAGAATAAAAATAGAAGTAAAAGTAAAACAACAATAAATATAAAGTAAATTATATACAAATATAGAAAACTAAATTTAAAAGTACAAAATAAAATAAAATAAAATAAAATAGGAATAAAAGATTAAATATTAAAAATTAAATAATACAATTTAGAATATGCTTTAAAATTGATTAAATAATCCCAAAATAAATTCACAATAAATTCCCAATAGGCTTAGTCATATTGTTTCTAAGTCTATCACAACATTGTTAATAATTTTTTTTGTTTTCTTATAAGCCCAACTGTACCACCAATTGTTACTAATTAACAAGCACATTTGATTATGTGTTTTTTTTCCCACTCTATGGAACTTTGATAAAATGGGATTTTCATTTAATGAAGTTTCTGACTGCATTGACTTCTGTTCAATTGGAATATCATCCAGTACTACAATCTGATCTTCCTGTCACAGGTCGAAAAGTGAAAAATCAGGCATCAATCGGTCACCAATCAGGCAGTTTGCTAACTTTTGATCCAGTGATCAGAAAAAGATGAAATATAGCTCATTGGAATCGTCTCAACATGACGAATCTAATGGTAGTAAAATCTCATTTCTAGGATTAATACTTGATGAAAAATTAAGTAAAATATAAAAATAAAAATGTATCATTTATATTTTATTTAAATTTTTATTAACTATTAATCCTAGAGATGCGATTTTACTACTATTAGATTCGTCTTGTTGAGATGATTCCAATGAGCTATATTTCATCTTTTTCTGATCACTGGATCAAAAGTTAGCAAACTGCCTGATTGGTGACGGTATTTGGCGAAAATGCCAATTAGGCACCGATTGGTGCCTGATTTTTCACTTTTCGACCTGTGTGTGAATCTATTAAATTGTTCTCTTTTAGGTATTGTTTATCCTGTCTTAGATGTTTAGAATTTTGATGTGAGGATTTGTAATAGCGATCCATATTTTCAGATCTATTCAGTTTATCTTTTCTTCCAATAATATTTCTTGCCTTTTCCCATGCCACAGTAGCATTACATCTTGGTAGCCAAATTAATTCTTTAAAATGAATAATAAATGAGTCTAAGAGGGAGGCCAGAAGTAAAATGTTTTTTGATTCTGATAATCCAAATGTCTGTTTTGAAATTTTGGAAAAATTAGTGTTAATCTTATTAGCTTCTAAAGCCAGTAAGCAGAAGTTAGTGAACTTATTGTTATCATGTTGTGATCCTAGTATTTGATTTAATTTTTCACTTATAATCTTGGATGTGTTCTCTGGCGAATCATTTAATTTTTGAATTATAGGAACTAAATCATCTTGCATTTTGTTTTTAATTATAGGCCATAGTTTCTTATTAGCATCACATTCAATAAAATGATATCTGCTTTCTTCTTTGTTAGCATTACATCTTGGACAAATAAAATCCTTGTATATATCTGGCTTTCTTTGGAGTAGGATAGTACCTATAGGAAGAAGTTTAGCAAATAATTTAGTAATAAATATTAGATGCCAATGCTTTTTAACTGAAATACAGTTGAATCCTTTGTATCTATGAATTAAATTCCAAGTTATGTTCCAGTCAATTGGTGTTTCATATTCCTTTGTTTTAATATAAGTATTGACCATTCTGCTGCCACTCTAGTATTCATTAGGGTCTTAATAAACTTTCTTAAATTATATTCAATTGGTATTTGTTTGAAAATTGGGAAAAATCTTACTAGTCGAACGATGTCAAATCGGGGACCAATCAGGTGACCGAATTCCACCTGATTGGTCCCTATTTTTTTAAAAATTTTCATCAATCGGTAAACCCGATTGCTGCCAAAAGATGGCGCAAAAGGAGGATACTCAGGTACTAATCGGGATATTCAATAGAGTATAATCGGGTATTAATAATTACCAATAGGATATTTACTGGATATTTACTATTTGACATATCAGTATACCGATTGATAACTTTTTGATAAATTTATAACAATAAGAAATCTGCCAATTGCATACATTTTTAT
This sequence comes from Rhizophagus irregularis, assembly GCF_026210795.1. NCBI lineage: Eukaryota > Fungi > Glomeromycota > Glomeromycetes > Glomerales > Glomeraceae > Rhizophagus > Rhizophagus irregularis. The sequence continues at coordinate 935,604 of NC_089439.1, forward strand.
TTAAATTTATTTGATATTTTACAATAATTACATTTAATAATTTAAATTTATTAATTATTAAAAATACAAAATCAGAAATACTACTAATACTGAAATTTTATCTGGAATCCGGTATCCAGGTTGGAGCAAATTTTCTACAAAAGAAATAAAAAAACATTAAAGAAAGTTTTTTAAAAAAAGTTTCAAAAGTTAAAACTTACTTATGAAATTCCAGTATATACATCTATCAGAGCCAATTCCCTATAATAGAATAATAAAAAAATGTTTATTACCATTTTTTTTAATAGTTTCAAAAAAAATTTCCAAAACTTATTACTTATGGTAGAGGTGCGCTCCGGATGAATCTGGTCAATCCGTCATCCGGATGATCACGTGACGGATCAATCCGGATTAAAAAAATCGGATCATCGGATTATCCGCGGATTGACCGGATTGATTATAATTCCGGCCGGAATTAAGTAATCGGCATGGAATTATCCTTTTTAGGGTATGAGTAACGTTACACAAATCCAAAAAAGGCAATTTTGTTTCCCAGCAAAAAATGAAATTTTGAGTTTCACAAGAATCCTAAAAAGGAAATTTTTCGCCGATCATTTAATTTCAGCCGGAATTTATGATTAGGTATTTAATTGTTGTCACGTGACGCACGGTATGTCGATCGTTTCCATTTTTGGCGATACCCGTTCCAAAAAAAAAACCAGTTTTTCTAAATTTAGTTTCCGGTCGTGTAACATAAAATTTCCTAAAAAGGAAATTTTTTTGTCGATCCCGTATAGGATTGATCGGATATCCGGTCATCCATCCGGTCTATTTGACGGATTCATCTGATCAATCCGAATCCGCCTATTAGACGGATTGATCCTAGGATGACCGGATTGACCAGATTCGGAGCCTACCTCTAACTTATGGGATTCTATGGGATTCGTTATACCGATTCCCTATAATAGAACATTTAAAAAAAAATGTTAAAAACGTTTTTTTAATAGTTTCGAAAAAATATTTTTCGAAACTTACCTATAGGATTCGTTATACCGATTCCTTATAAAAGAATTAAAAAAAAACGTTAACGTTTTTTTTAATAGTTTTGAAAAAATATTTTTCGAAACTTACCTATGGGATTCGTTATACCGATTCCCTATAATAGAATTAAAAAAAACGTTAGTTAACGTTTTTTTAAAAGTTTTGAAAAATATTTTCAAAACTAATCTATGGAATTCGTTATAACCGATTCCCTATAATTGTATATTAAAAAAAAAGAGTTTCGAAAAATTTTTTCGAAACTCACCTATGGGATTCATTGTAACCGATTCCCTATAATAGTGTATTAGAAAAAAAATGTTAAAAACGTTTTTTAATAGTTTCGAAAAATTATTTTTCGAAACTTACCTATGGGATTCGTTATAACCGATTCCCTATAATTGTATATTAAAAAAAAAGAGTTTTGAAAAATTTTTTCGAAACTCACCTATGGGATTCGTTATAACTGATTCCCTATAATTGTATGTTAAAAAAAAAGAGTTTCAAAAAAATTTTTCAAAACTCACCTATGGGATTCGTTATAACCGATTCCCTATAATTAAATATTAAAAAAAAAGTGAGTTTTGAAAAATTATTTTTCAAAACTCACCTATGGATTCGTTATAACCGATTCCCTATAATTGTATATTAAAAAAAAAGAGTTTTGAAAAAATTTTTCGAAACTTACCTATGGGATTCGTTATAACCGATTCCCTACAATAAAATGTTAAAAAAAAATGTTAAAAATCGTTTATTAATATCTTCAAATAAATGGTTTTTTTAGTTTAATAAAGTTTCGAAAGTAAAATGTTTGAAACTTTTGTGGGATTTTGGTATCCAAATCGGAACCAATTTCCTAAAAAAAAAAATTTTTTTAAAAGTTTCAAAAGTAAATGTTTGAAAAAAAATGATAAAGATAGTATGAAATAGTTTAAACTTTTTTTTAAGTTTCAAAAGTAAATGTTCGAAAAAAATGTTAGTGTAAATTTCAATAGTATAAAATAGTTTAATTTTAGTTAAAGAAAAATAGTTTATCAATAGTCTAATTCACAGGTCGAACAGATGTCATTGTCGCAAAATTTGCCTGGAATTTTTCTGGCAAATTGAGAATTATCCCGGTAAATTGGGGTAAATTGTGTTACAATTTTGGGATAATGGAGGTCTTACAATTTGGCAAATTTTGTCAAAATGGCGGAATTCCTACAGAATTCCTAATTCAAATGTTGAGAAATTTTTCAGTAAATTATCATTAATTGTGGGAAATTTTAGGTAAATTTTTAGTAATTTTATGTAAATTGTAGTGAATTTAGTCAAATTTTTAGTAATTTTATGTAAACGTAATGTGAATTTAGTCAAATTTTTAGTAATTTTATGTAAACGTAATGCAAATTGTGGGAAATTTTAGGTAAATTTTTAGTAATTTTATGTAAACGTAATGTAAATTGTGTAAATTTTAGGCAAATTTTAGTAATTTTATGTAAACGTAATGCAAATTGTAGTGAATTTAGTCAAATTTTTAGTAATTTTATGTAAACATAATGCAAATTGTGGTGAATTTAGTCAAATTTTTAGTAATTTTATGCAAACGTAATGCAAATTGTGGTAAATTATAGTGTATTTTTAGTAATGTTATATAAATTGTTGAAAATTTAGGTGAATTTTTCAGCAATGTTGTGAAAACGTAATACAAATTGTGGAAAATTGTGGTGAATTTTGCATTTTTTTGGTAAATGCTAGCTAATTTAGTGAAATTTAGGATAATTTTGGACAATTGAGTGAAAATGTTTTACTGATTTTGGACAATTGAGTGTAAACAGTATAAACACAACATTTTCAGAGACAATTTAGTGAAATTTTGCAATAATTTTGGACAATTGAGTGAAATTTAGTAATAATTTTAAACAATTTAGTGTAAACGTTATAACAATTTAAAACATTGATTTAATAATTTTACATAATTTATTACAATATTATTTATTAACAAATGCACAATTATTATTTAACGATGAGAATCTATATTAATCTATATTCATCAGATATCCAATGATCCATGGGTAATCCGCACCTCTAATTCATTCATGTATCTAATGTCTGATGCTAAAGTAGAAGCTGGTGAAAACCTACAAAAAAGAAAGTAAAGAAACGTTAGTTAACGTTTCTTAAAAAAAAAATTAATAAAAATTAAGTTTCACAACCAATGTTGTGAAACTCACCAGTTCGTTTTGATTTCCATTATCCAAACGTCCGGAACCTACAAAAAGTAAAAAAGAAACATTAATATAAACGTTTCTTTTAAAAAAAAAAAACAAAAATTAAGTTTCGCAATGTAACATTGCAAAACTTACTGGTCGTTTCCATCATTCTAACGTCCAGAACCTACAAAAAGTAAAAAAGAAATGTTAGTTAACATTTCTTTTAATAAAAAAAAAACAAAAATTAAGTTTCGCAATGTAACATTGCGAAACTTACCGGTCGTTTCATTCATTCTAACGTCTGGAACCTACAAAAAGTAAAAAAGAAACGTTAGTTAACGTTTCTTTTAATAAAAAAAAAATAAAAAATTAAGTTTCGCAACACAATGTTGCAAAACTTACCGGTTCGTTTCGATTTCCATTATCCAAACGTCCGGAACCTACAAAAATTAAAAGAAAGAAACGTTTAGTATCGTTTCTTTAAAAAAAATTAATAAAAATTGTTTCGCAACACAATGTTGCGAAACTTACCGGTTCGTTTCGAAGTTCATTATCCAAACGTCCGGAATCTACAAAAATTAAAAGAAAGAAACGTTTAGTATCATTTATTTAAAAAAAAATAATTAAAAAAATAAGTTTCGCAATACAATATTGCGAAACTCACCGATTAGTTTCGATTTCTATTATCCAAACGTCCGGAACCTACAAAAAGTAAAAGAAATGTACGTTAGTATCGTTTCTTTAAAAAAAAAACATAATTAAAATTAAGTTTCGCAACAATTGTTGCAAAACTTACCAGTTCGTTTCGAGTTTCAAACGTCCGGAACCTACAAAAAAAAAAGAAAGAAACGTTAGTTAACGTTTCTTTTAATAAAAAAAATTAATAAATTAAGTTTCGCAACGATTCGTTGCGAAACTCACCGGTTCGTTTCATCCAAATGTCTGGAACCTACAAAAGAAGGAAAGAAACGTTAGTTAACGTTTCTTTTAATAAAAAAAAAAATTTAACAAAAAAAAGAAAATATTACCTTTCTTCCAAAGTCTGGGTCGTAATTTCGTCCGGCGTTCCTACAAAAAGAAGAAAGGAAACGTTAGAAATGTTTCCTAAAAGAAATTAAAAAAAAAGTAAGTTTCGAACACGAAACTTACCATTTCACTTTCCGAAGTTGAAGACCTACACAAAAGAAAAATAGGAAACGTTAGAAACGTTTCCTTACAAAAAAAGAAAAAAAAAAAAAAAAAAAAAAAAAAAAAAAAAAAAAAAAAAAAAAAAATTAAAAAAAATTTTTTTAAAAAAGTTTCGAAGCGAACGCTTCGAAACTTACCATTTTCGTTTCCTCGTTTCCTAAGCCGAAAGACCTAAAAAAAAAATAAAGGATCGTTAAAAACGATCCTTATAAAAGCAAAAAAAAAAATTTATTTTAAAGTTTTGAAGCGAAACGCTTTGAAACTTACCATAATTTCAGTTCGTTTCCCAAAGTCAAAACATCGAAAATCCTACAAAAAAGAAAGAAAGGAAACGTTAGAAACGTTTCCTTACAACAAAGAATTAAAAAAAAAATTTAAATTTAAAAAAAGTTTCGAAGCGTTTCGCTTCGAAACTTACCATTGTTTTTCTGAAAGACGGTTCCGGGAAGGGGAAAGGGAATGGGGAAGGAGTGGGAGGAAAAAGGGAAGGGGAAGGGCGGAGGAAGAGGAAGGGGAGAAGAGGAGAGAAAGAGGAAAGGGGAAGGTGAGAGAAAGAGGGAAGGGGAAGGGGAAGGTGAAAGAAAGAGGGAAGGGGAAGGTGAGAGAAAGAAGAGGTAAAGGCCGTGAGAAAAAAAAAAATTAAGCTTTTGCTAAAAAAGCTTAATTTTTTTTTTCGTTATACCACAGCTGAAGCTGCGGTAATTATTAAGTAATATCACGTGACGCACGTGATATATAATTTTATATAAATAGGGGGCTTTTCCCCGAATTTTATTTTTTTTTTTATTTAATTTTTTTTAATTTAATGATAGATGTATATATATACTTATATATATACATATATATATATCTATCTAATAACTTTACGAAAAGCCCTTCTCTGTAAACAGGTAGAGGCCATAAAGTACCTATAGGGGGAGAGCCATTGCTGCTCCCTCCGCCTGTTTATAGTGACAAAAAGAGGGAGTCTTCAGTAGTAAGGTTTAGTATTAAATTAAACAACACGCACATCGAGTATATTGAATATACTGATGTGGTTAGTGTATTTAGTGTTAAATAATGCATATTTTAACGTGATTATAAATATTGTAAATTAAATAATGTTCATATTTTTTACAAATAAATAAAAATTATCCAAACAATTTTAATGTAATTAAGTGTAATGCTACGTTATCCAGTGTAATTGTAGTATTTTTTTGTGTTTTTTAGTGCAATTCCACGTTTTTTAGTGCAATTCCACATTTTCTAGCATAATGTTACATTTTCCAGTATAACGCAAAATTTTCTAAAAAATATAATAATTGTGGTACTTTTTAGTGTAATGCTACATTGTCTAGTGTAATTGTGGTATTTTTTAGTGCAATGCCGCATAATTTAGTATAGTGCTACATTTTTTAGTATAATTTAATGTAATGTGGAATTTTCCAAAAAATGTGATAATTGTGATGCTTTTTAGTGTAATTTGGTGAAATGCTACATTTTCCAGTGTAATGCCATATTATTGAGCATTTTCAAAAAAAAAATTGTAATATTTTAACATTCTGACGAAAATGAAATATTTGACCAAAAAAACATAAAATTTGCTGAAAATATGCAACATTTGACAAAAAATATAGAATTTTCATAAAAAAATGCACCATTTGCTAGGAAATCGGAATATTTGACAAAATTTGATTTTAATTGACAATGTTATAACAATTTTATGAAATGTTGTTACAATGATATCACATTGGAGATAAAATGTGGCATTTTCATAAAAATGCACCATTTGCAAGAAAATTGGAACATTTGACAAAAAAAAAGCAAAATTTAATTTTAATTGACAATGTTATAACAATTTTATGAAATGTTATTACATTTGAGGCAAAATGTGGAATTTTCATAAAAATGCACCATTTGCAAGAAAATTGGAACATTTGACAAAAAAAAAGCAAAATTTGATTTAATTGACAATGTTATAACAATGTTACGAAATGTTACATTTGAGATATAATGTAGCATTTTCCCAAATTTTCATAAAATTTTAAGATTTGCTAAATCGGACAATGTTGTAACAATGCTATTCCAAAAAATTGCTCAGCGTAATGTAGCATTTTCCACAATTTCCCACCATTTTCCAGGAAAATGGGGAATTTGCATTTTTTGAATTTTGGACAATGGTGCCCCTTCGACCTGTGATTGAAACAATAGAAATCAATCGGTAAATTTAAACTGAACGATAGTTATCAATTGGGTATTAACCTGATTGATACCCGATTGAAGTGTACACCAATTTCTAACTATTGAATAAATCAGGTGACCGATCAAAAAAAAAGTTACCAATCGGGTAGGTACTCGATTGATCAGCATTTTACCTGTGTCTAACTGTTCTATTACTATAATTAAATCTGTTGTTGAAATAATGGTTGCTATTGCCTGTGCTCTTGGCTAATTCATCTGCCATTTCATTCATAGCATCTCCACTATGTCCCTTAACTTTCTTTAATATCAGTTCCATCTTTTTTTCTTGTAAAAGAATGTTAATTTTAAGTAGGATTAAGGAATTTGTCTGCTTCAATAATTTCCTGCCTGATTTATTATGATGATTATTGATCATGCAAATGGCATTTTGACTATCTGTGTAGATCTTGATTATTGCATTCATTGGGGCTGTGAGTAGTGCCATAAAAATTGCCACCAATTCCGATCTTGTGGATGAAAGCCATAATGATAAATTTGCTTGGGCTGATAGGTGTGGTTCATTATTGACACAAAATGCCGCACCCATATTTGTATACACTAAGTTGGGATTTTGTTTACCCATTGTTGTGGGAGTGCTTGGTGTGAGTGATCCATCTGTGTAGTATTCTACCAATGATCTCTTTACCAGTATATTTCTAATATCCATTAATCGCAATTTCAGTTTGTCATCTTCTATCCACCTATGAATCCATATATCTTGAACTGATAGTAGGATGATTATGGGATCTAGTGCTGATGATGGTAGGTTATTGTTGGGTATTGATGCGTCCAATTGGTTTGAATTTATCCATTCATAAGGGAAATTCCATCCCTGTTTATTTATTAGAGACTTTATCTAATATCGCCACCTTGCAACATTCAGCCGTAATAGATCTTCCCATGTTCTGCCATTTAATGATTCCATTATCATTGTATCCTGGGCGATAGTTCACTAAAATCCCTTTTTTATGGCGGCGTATTTTATTAACTTTACCTATTGTCCATACATCTGATTCCGCTGATGATTCCCATATAAAAATAGCTTGTTTTTAGCATGCATCTGGTATGATATCTTGTAAAAAGGGCTAATGGTTAACTTTGGTAATCTCCAGTTCGTTTGATACTGTTAGATTATCTATTCTGGATGTGCATAAATGAGCCACATCACGGTACCATCTAGCTGTTTTTTCTTGTACCGGAAGTAATGCTAATCTACGGTATTATTTCCATGTCATAAGATATGTTCCCCTAATAAATAATTGATCAATGTAAAATATTGGGTAATGTGCGCTTTGGTTGATTCTATATATGTATTTTGTAAGCTGAAACTGTTTAAAAAATTCCAGTATTGGCTCTTTCCCTCCTGTAATGCTCCAATTTGATTTGTCAATCGGATCTACTGCCATTGACATATCAAGCATTTTTGTTATTACCAAAGCGTTAAATGAAACGTTTTTCTGAGTTTGTGGTTTTATCCAGTGCATTACATTAAGATCACAGTCAAAAATCGGATCAGTAATGAGTGATTTAAGCTGCGCGTCCCTAAGTCTGATTTGTGTTGATGTCACCACGTGTGAATCACTATTTAATCTAATTGTTAGATCCGTTATATTGTTAATGCAATAGTGTTTCCATGGATGGTCCATACTGAATCCCCTTCATGAAATAATAACGATGATGATGTGTTTTTAGGTAATTTCAACCAGTTTTTTACTAACTTCATTATCGGGGCGAATACTTGGTTCCAATCATGTTCTGTCAATATCATGATTTGAGCTATATATATTAATCTGGGTATTAACACTCTATTAATTAAATATATACATTGGCTCGCTGTATACATGCTGCCCAAATTATTTTGGGATGCCATAATTATAATTTGGGATGCCATAATTCATTCGATTTATATATAATTTACTATGTAAAGTGCCAAAATAATTTGGGATGCCATAATTGAATTTGGGATTTTACTTATAATTACGGCAGTCCAAAATAATTTGGGTGGCATGTATAGCCCGCTGGAACAAATTTCCTTCAGACTGTATTACAAAATTCATTGACTATCGTAGACAGACGTTGCATCCATCGTCGTCTGCTTGGTTTGTTAGAGAACCAAACACCGAGATATCTTATTTCATCATTCGTGGCTTGAACTATTGAACGGTCTCTACCCAGTTCTATGTTTTGTTCTTGCTTTTCACTGTCGGATTGATAATTATTAGCTCTGACTTTTTGGCGTTGATATTAATGTCATTAATCAAGTAAAACTTATTCGCTATATCCACTATCTCTTGCATCCTATACTTTGACGATTCTAGAAATATCGTATCATCCATGTATGCACATATGGGGACCTGGAGTTTGTACTGTGTCCACATGTTAAGATTATTTATATCGTTCGGCCAAATAAGTTTCATTTCATATCTGCTGTTTTTGGTTTGTTGTATTGCTACCAAAAGCGGGTCATAAAAAATTCGCCAAAGTAACGGTGAAAGCGTATCACCCTGGTCTATCCCGTCATTTCCAATGAATCTGTCACTTAAACCATAAGCTGTAGCTATTCTAAGGGATCTATGATCGAAAAGGGCTATAATCCATTCAGCCATTGTTGCTGGGATGTCAATACGAAGCAAAGCTCGCTTCAGAACATCTAATTCCACAGAATCGAATGCTTTTTTCATATCCTGTGTAAGGATCCATAATTCCTTTTTGTTCTCCCTGGCGTCCTCAATAAAATTGTTAACTAAGTGTATCGGTTCATTTGTGCATTCTCCAGGTAAACTGCAACAGTTGTATCCCTGTAGTACGCTGTGTTGTTTCAAGATGGAACTCAACCTGTTCGTGATCATCTTTGTTATAGTTTTCTGAAAACAATCTAATAAAGCAATAGGTCGAGTGTTCATTATGTTGTATTCAAAATTGGTGGGTTTGGGTATGCGGAGAATAACCGATGTTTTCCATGCCATAGGTATTAGTCCAGTTTGTAGTGTATGGTTTCCGAATCTGATCAATAAAAGAATTAATTCCTTGGGTAGTTGTTTAATGATTTTGTAATTTATACCGGACAACCCTGCAGCTGATTTTTTGTTCAGTTCTATAACTGTGTTGTTCCATTCTTCTATTGTGATCTTTTCTGCTATAGATTCCATTACTTCTTTGAATTTACCCGTGGGTTCATAAATATGTTGCCATTGCTGAGACATTGTGTTCAGTCATGTGTTTCGTTTCCTAAACATGCTTTTGAAGCTATCATCCACTACTTTCTTAACTTCTACCGGGTCTGTTGCCAGTCTATTAGTCGAGCTTCCTGGTTCCTCGTCTACTAAAGTCTTGTCTATTACTATTTTATTGTGAGTGTTTATATCTAATATGCTAGACAACCATGTTGTTTGGTCATCTCATATAATTTCTACTCGCCTGTCTAACCTGTCTTTAATGTGTGGCTTTAAACTTCTTGTAATCTATTCTTAGTCGGTAATTCACTTTTGATTTAAGAGTGTCAAACCAATTCTTCAAAAAAATATCCTGTGTGGATATGTTACACTTATTACTGTCATCGGTTGATGTAACATAATCCTGATTGTATTTGGCAATTTTTCTTGTCCATCTGGATTTAGCGTCCTCTGATGCGATCATTTGTTGATTGCCGTGGTAATAATTATGCAATAGTTTGAGCAATTTATTTGTGTGGCGTTCCAGTCTCAGCTTTTTTTATTATAATGCTTAAAAGAATTATGAAGTCTGAAGACTTTTCTAGGAAGTTCTTTATCCGCTGCATATGTGATAATCCTGTTAAGTTTATCCCAATATTTATCTATGTCTTCCTGGGAATAATCCGCGAAATTTTCTCTATCCTCGGGGACATCTTGATCAAGAGAGTTTAGTTGATTGCTAATATTAAGTCGAAACTTTTTCCATGTTTCTGTATCAGTGTTATCACAGTCATACATTACTTTAGTGTGGGCGTTACCCGTGGGTAGTTTATTATATATTGTATTTTTCCTATTATTTCGTATAAGGTCAGAAGTGTCCATGGTTATTGTAATTATGTCATAATCCTTTGTGTGATAAACGTTGAGGGGTAATTGAAAAATTCAATATATTATTACTATAGATTTCAGATACCCAGATTTGGTCTATTCTCATGCTGACATTTTCTTTATGATAAGTGTACCCTAATGCTTCTTTATTAAGTTTCCTATATGAATCTATAAGTCCTAATACTTCAAGATCATTAAAAAATTTGGGTCTAGAGATGTGTAGCGGGAGAGTACGATCGATATAACCATTTGAAATCATATTAAAGTTACCTAATAATATATGTACTATGTTTTTTGATTTTTTTCGAATAGCTTTATCACACATTTCTTTCTTAAGTTTCTCCAGAGTGTCATGAAGAATGGTCATGTTTTGTGATGCTGCGTAAATAATCTATATACAAAATATAACATTTCTAAATAAAAAGTATACTGAGAGTAAATATGATGAATGAATTTTGTGTCCTTGGTAGTATTTGTTCCATTTCTGTGAACATATTAGCGCTACTCCTGATTCTTTTTATTTGTTGTGCTGTTTATTTAACCAATATATATGGAATTGATCCTTAAAACTGTTGGGCATTTTGAAAAAACTGTTCTTTTGGTCTAAGTTAGTTTCGTTTAAGGCCAATATATCCACCTGACTTTCTAACATCCAATTCAGTAATCCATAAAGTTTTGCATTGTCCCTTGCCAATCCATTGATATTGTGAGTTCCAATATGGAGCGTAAGGTACAACGCGTCTAAATCTATTTTTTTTGTTCCTCATACCGAAGCTTTGACTAAGTAAAAAACTATCAATGTTAACTAAATTAGTATTGTTATTGTTCTTGTTACTCTGTTCTCTAATGTTCGACATTATTGTAGTATTGTTTATGTTTTTATATATTAAAGTAGTCTATAGTGGTTTAACTATTTGTTCCAGCCAAGTAGTTCTCTATTCTATTTTAAATTTAACGCGTCTCTATCTTTTTCTTTTGCAATTCTTCTATTCCTTGCCCGCAAGGAGTTCCAAAAAGATCGTATTCTTTTTTTATTTAAATACTTAATAAATAATAAAATATTGCAATTTATTTTTTTATTATTAATAAATGCAAATTTTTAATAATATATTATAATATAGTATTGACATAAGGCCGGACCAATTGGATAATGTGTTTAACGTAACATCTTGGTCAAAATTTAGAGGGGGGGGAGAGGTAAATAATCAACACCAAATTTTGAACACCATATAAAAAATTTTGATGGTTATATAAGTATAAAAAAAAATAATTTAAATTTATAAAAATGTAAATATTTGTATTATTTATATTTGTAATTGAATAAATACTTAAAAGGAAATTGGTAAATTTATTTGCATTGCAGATTCGTAAAATTATATTATTCAGTTTGATTTATGGTTTACATTAATACTACAATAAAATATTTATTGGTCATGCTTACGTTTTTTAGTTTGTATTGGCATTCGACAAAAAAAATCCAGCCCTTTATCTTGGCAACCTGCACATAAAGAGAGTATTGATTTATATTTTTCCATTAGTGAATCCGGCTTGTCCTGTAAATCATCTGTTGATCCACAATGGTAGCACCGATCAGAATGGACTTTTCGACAAGAATAGTAAGTAAATTCCATTGGTGTTTTACAACAAATTTTCTCCTGAACAAACACTTTATCAAACAAGTTGTGATCCTGTGGAAAAACATGTATAAGGCCAGTTCTCTATAGCATGTTGAATCTCAAGACCATCTTGTTCAGTAAGCTGCCTCCCACTAAATAAGCAACGTACCTTTGAACATTCATTACAAGTTATGAATTCACGAACCTTGATATTAATATACAATCCTGATGGTCCTCTTTCCGTACCAGTAGCAGCAATTTTTTTAGATGGTTGATGCTCATCAGTCGTAGGTTTATTATACACCATAGAAAAATTGGCATAATGATCAGAATCATGAGCTATATATTATTAGTTTAATATTCTGATTTGGTAATATTGAAATCAAATTGAATCGTACCTGCTGGCGTTGGGTCTGGAAGAAAATCAAGAGATTCAAAAACTTCTTGTAGTGTTCGTGGCATAGTACAAATTTCACATTCAATGTTGCCACATTTTTTTATCTACCAAAACAATGTATTTTATGCTACTCAAGTTAATGAATTTTAATGAATTGATGTTAATTAAAACTAAAATCAAATTATTGTAAGTTTTGAATTCATAAACCTATAAATACATACTTGGAATGAATAAGTCCGAATTTGGCAATGTGTTTGAATAAAGTTTTGTAAATCAGAATGTTGCCGAAGTATTGATTGTGTAGTCTCATCACAACGCAAAGTTGAATCAATTGAAATAATTGACTACAATAAAAGATTATAATAAGCTATTTGAGTTTAACAAAAAAATTATTTAATTCTGAAATTACCTCAAAAAATCGTGCAATTTCTTCATCATCCGCAGGACTTTTACATATAAAATTTTCGTTATCTAATACCAATCTTTCTGTTCGCCTATTTAGAAGCTGCTGAATAGATTTAATTGAATTTCTAAGTTCACTTTCTAATTGTGAATTGTTTTTAGCAACTAAACGAATTTCTTCTAGTGTATTTTTTCTAGAAAACAAATCTTCCATTTCGCTACTCATCTGATCTCTAAGGAGAGCCACGCCTTGTAAACCAAGATTTAAAATTGACATTATTCTTTCAGCTGGATTTGTCCAACTTTGTGCTGGGGCTGTTCTCATTGCTATTAACATATCAAAATTACCACGAATAAACAAACACAGAAGAGACACTTGAACAGATCCATAGGTTGTTCGATGGTCAGGCCCTCCATCAGTATAAAGACACATGATAGGTGGAATTTCAGTAGAATTAAGATAGTGATCAGAAAGTGTAGAAAAGAATTCTGTGGAATGGCGAATTCCAGAACTAGGTTCAAAAACTGTGTTTTTGTATGAAGTATAGACTTTTCCATAGTAAAATGATTCTGAAATGGAGGCAGGTATCTTACATAAAAGTATTACTGAAGGTGTCAAGGATAATTTTGTAAAGTCATGATCACTTGCTGCCAAAATTGTGTTATCAGGTATCAATGATTTCCTATTACGAACTCCAGTTGAGGTAGCAACTTCTTCACCAATTGCTACTTTGTGCTTGTCATCAGCACAAATAAACACTGTGAACTTTCGATACTTAATAGCAAATTCACGTAAATAACGAAAATATCCAGCACAATAATGACTGTCTGGATGATCTTTTCTTAACAGACGTGCTTGAACTTTATATCTGATATTAAATCTTCCAGTATAATTAATTGCTGAATGTGCTAGAGTATTTTTTGAAGTGAATTGAACACGAATCCATTCATCACTAGGAATGTTGATTTCTGAAGGAAGAGGATTTCCAAGCCTGGTTTGCAATCGGGATATTATTGATTCTCGCAAATCTCTAATTGACAGAACTATTGGCATATAAAGAGTAGAACCATGACGCCTATCATCTACAGCAGGTGTATTCTACATAAATTAAACATTAATAGAAATATGCCATTAGTGTATGTGTAATAAAGTTGTAATTTAATCTGAATTACCTCATTAAAGTAAGAATCAACTTCTTCCCAAAAAATATCAAATGATGTTCCTTTGAATCCATTATTAATTCTTAAGTCCACTGTAATATTAGGATCCTGTAGTGTTAACATCCATCGGAGTCTTTCATCTAATTCTTTTGTGATATTATTTGGTGCTATTGTTGCATCTCCAGTTAAATCATGATATAGATTACGCAATAAAACTGGAGTAACTTTAGCAACTAACGAATACTAAAAATAAAATGTTTACATTAAAAAATGATGAAAATGATGGACATATTGATTGAGTTGTTGGTTAAACTTACCCTTTCAAGCATATTTTTTCGCATTTGACGTGTAAAATAATGAGGTATAAGGTCTTGTATAGATAATAATGTTTGTGCATTTTGTGTTTCTGTACGATCATTAACTTCAATTGGTATTTTCCATATAAAAGTTGTAGTTCCAAGATAATTACCAGCATGATATTGATAAAAACCTATTGGAAATATCAATTCTAAATTCTTTATAAACCGATGCCTTTTCATTCCTGGTTCTGGAAGATATCTTTCAATATTAATATATTTATAATCCTCCAAATTTGAAATCGCAAAATTTAAGTCATCATAGATAGAATCTGATTGGTTACAAGCTTCAATAATTTTAACCATAATATTTTCTATCCCATTCCGTGCTGGTTCTAATGATTTATGTAATTTATTCATTGAATTATTGACTTGTTCAAGATAAACCATATATTTTTTAACCATTTCTATTAGCTTATACAAATCTTCTATTAATAAAGCCCAAAGAGTATCTTGTGTCCAAGGTTGTGCAAGGCTAAGTTCAAAAGACTTTATTAGCTTATCCAATTTTTCATGTGAAACTTCTTCATGTTTATGATGTGTAACAGAATAATATTGATTATAACTTTGATTTTGTTCATACGTTAACAATTCTGTAAATAAATTTGGCAAATGGCACGCACGTTTGGCAAATTTCTTAAGATGTGGATCAATATACCACAAAATTTTTGCTAGTCTTTCAATACATTTTACACCTACTGATAAATGTAATCCACCAGTCCAACCAACTTTTTTATTTTCAAAAAGAATGATTATTTCATTATATAGAAGATCATTTCGTGTAACTTGGGGTTGCTTTTGATTTGGTAATTTTAGTTGTAATGCATTTTGCATTATAAGGTCTAACGCATTTCTTCTAGGTGCAACTGAATGATCTGCTAATGAACAAATTTTAAACCTTAATTCCGTAAATTTAAATCCTTGAATCATTTCTGTTATAAGATCATCTGAGTTTTCAATATAAACCCATGAAGATTTTTCATCCACCCGGCAATATATTTCAAAATTTTTTTGTCTATATGCATCTAGTGTAATTTTATGAAAAAGGCTCTCAAAATAATAATCATCAACTTTTATAAGATTTGGTTTAACAATATCTTCAACACCTTCTTTGACTGTGACAATTAAACGCATGTTTTAAAATATAAGAAAAAGTTTACTCAACATCACTGTGCAGTACGCACGATTTTTAATTTTAATATGTGTAAATGTTAAAATTCCGAATGTTTAAATTCTAAAAATGGAAAATTAATAGTACAAATATACCTAAAAATAGAATTTTATATACTGTTGATTTTCTTCTCAAATTCGGCTATTAGATAGGGGGGGGTTATGTTAAACATATGATCAAATTGGATCGGCCTAACCGGTATATAATATATTAATTAAAATATAAAAAAAATTATATTATATAATAATTAACAAAATATACAAATTATGAGGACAAGAATGTCCTCAAAGTTACAAGAACAAAAATATGAGAACAAAAATGTTCTCAAAATTATGAGGATAACAATGTCCTCAAAATTATAAGGACAAAAATGTCCTTAAACTACAAGAACAAAATGTCATCAAGTTACAAGGATAGAAATGTCCTCAAATCATGAAGACAAAAATTTATAAGGACAAAAATGTCCTTAAAATTACAAGGACAAAAAATTAACAATATTTACAGTTACAAAAACAAAAATGTCCTCATAATTGTGAGGACAAAAATGTCCTCAAAGTTGCAAGGTTAATAATATCTTCAAATTTATAAGGACAAAAATGTTAAGAAACAAGATTTTGAGGACAAAAATATCTTCAAATTTACAATAAAATGTTCTCAAAGTCACAAGGACAAAAATATGAGGACAAAAATGTTCTCAAAATAATGAGGACAAAATGTCCTCAAATTTATGAGGATGAAAATATCAAGATTTTGAGGACAAAAATGTCCTCAAAATGAGGACAAAATATCCTTAAATTTACAAGAACAACAATGTCCTCAAAATTATGAGGACAAAATGTTATCAAGTTCCAATAACAGGAATGTTCTCAAATTACAAAAACAATAATATCCTCAAATTATGAGGACAAAAATGTCCTTAAATTACATGGACAAAAAATTAATAATGTCTCATAGTTGTGACTTGTGAGGACAAAAATCATGTCCTCATAGTTGCGAGGACAAAAATCATGTCCTCATAGTTGCGAGGACAAAAATCATGTCCTCATAGTTGCGAGGACAAAAATCATGTCCTCATAATTGCGAGAACAAAAATCATGTCCTCATAGTTGTGAGGACAAAATAATTTCCTCAAAGTTGCGAGAACAAAAATGTCCTCAAAATATTGAAGGCAAAAATGTCCGCGTTGATAAAGTCACATGATCACTGCTTAATATTGGCCAATAAAAACCGTGATTTCCATAGAGGATATAACCTATGCATTTGAAACACGATGGATAAGATTATATCCTTTGCCAATCAGGCTAATTGGGTGACAAAATGCTATGATTTACCTATTCTGGATTAATTCATAAGTCGAAGAATAAAAACGGAAAACTTCGCTGTTGGTATTCCCATATTGTGAAATTTTTTTGTTATGTGTTTAAGTTTTTGTTACTTTTAACTATGTCCTGTATTTTTATTGCTACTAGAAATACTTGGCTGCTATATATTCTTTAGCATTAGACCAACCTGCAGAGAAGAAATAACTGTGATATAAGACGATTGAGACCTTGGGTCACAATCTTGTTGTTTCCAATACTAGTGGACAACATATAATTATCAGAAATTTTTTGTTCATCAAAGTCATTTACTATATTGGGTTATCTGTTATACTTTACTCTCTATGGAAATACAAGATGTGGTTGGTATTTCCAATGAGTGTAAAAATGTGGAGTAAAAAATGAGCGAATAAGTTGAAACTGACTTCTCTTACCATAAAAATGTTATCTGAAATTAAAGAACCTGGACCAGGCTTCGATTATTTCCTAAATACTTTGTGCAATGACTGGGACGTGGTTCAGTACCACACGTTTTGGAAAAAAAGCAACTTCGGTTTAGATAAAGCGAGCATAACGAGAAGATTTAACACACAGTTGCAGAAGATAAAAGAATAAGGCACAGAAGAAGAGAAGAATAATGCAATACGTCTCGAAAAACAATTTCAGGTTAGCGTTCTCCGTAATTTATGTGACAGCTTATTTGCTAGCAGTAGCTACTTATAGAACTTTGCCTTCGCATAGTTATGGACTTCATCTCCACTACTACAGCTACTTATGGAACTTCACCTTCGCATGGTTATGGATTTCATCTCCGCTGTTGGATACAGCTACCTATGGAACTTCGTTTTCGCATAGTTATGGACTTCGTCTCCGCTGTAGTCCAGCTAGTCCGCTACTAGTCCTCTTATTTTTTTAGTTTTAATAGCCTTGATACATTAATTTGTATATTTTTCGTATAAAGTCGATTCCAAAAAGATGGGACGCATTGATGATTTTTGGTTGAAGTCCTTACCTAGAATGAAACAACATAATGCGGTGGAGAATAACGAGATAAACGCTGAAAATGTATTTTTATTTTGTGATTTATCTTGTGATTTATTCCGTAGTAGTTTACAAATCGGTGGAACTGTGAATATTATTCAAGTACATAAACGCTCCTATAGGAATGGTAAACAACCCATTGATGAAATGATAGCAATCAGAAGAGGGAAAAAACAAAAGCCTGTAAGAAATTTTTAACCAATATTTTGAGATTAAAGGTCCTTCTTAAATTTGTTATAAACAAAATAAACTTGAACGTAGGCCGAAACCACTATCGAAGATGGCAAAAGTCAGACTCCAGAATGACAAAGGAATGTAGAAGATGAAACACATGGTTCTTCTGAGGAAAAGGAAGATGATGATTCTTTCTTTTTGGTAAATTCTAATATGAATTTTGACGATTTTGTTTTACTTTCTGTATTATGTTTTTAATTTGTATTCCTCTCAAAGCCAAATTGCCACAACGATTCTGATGTAGGCCATGGGAATGACAATAATCCCTTTATAGCACAAACAGGGGGGTTCAACGAAATATAAGGTTAGTGAAAGTTGGTGTACAGCCATTCAAAATAAACAATAGTTAATTTAGTCCATATTATCTAGGGTCGTTTTATCGTGAAGTTATGCGATTGATAATGTTGTCATAAATAATGTCTCCAAGAATGATGTAAGTATTGTAATATGGATTTGTGGCGTCTTTGTCCTGGTATAGTCAAATCCTGTTTTTTTTATATAGTGGATAATACCGGATGGTTATAACATCTCTACTGATTTTTGTAAATTACAAGTGGAATCAATCGAAAAGTTGAAAACCAATCTGATTTTATCATATGTGAAAGAAATCGATATGATATTGTAAGTTTTTTATGCTGTCAGAAACTGGGCTAGTGAAACCATCCGTAGGGTGCACCCAAAAATACAGAAATTCGCCATAATTGTTACTCTGTAATTACTTACAAGTGCCTGTCGTCGATTATGTATTGCAATGAACTTAAACCAGAATATGTTAAATGTTCTGAAAAGATATGGAAAGAGGCTCGTCCGAGATTATTGATTCCGAAAGAGTTGCCAACAGTCGCTGACTTAGTAATAATTGAATACAACAGGGTAAATACCTTTCTTGCATTCATTATAAGCTCAGTAACCACATTAATTGTTTATTTATTTTTTAGCTTTTGAACGACAAAGAACAACTTAATACAAAGTGGTGCAATAATTGGGCAAAAGGGAATATGTTATTAACAAGCGAAGACAAAGACATTTTTGATTGTGTGCAGATAGTTGCAAGGAATTTGTACGTTCTTAGTTAATAAACCTATTTCACCAATGTATCACTGATACTCATTTTTTCCCTGCAGCATTACCTATTTATCTTCGGTAAGTTACAATGAGAATAAAAAATGGATGAAGATACGTTTGTCTATCGGTACTGTCATCAAATACTTGAGGAAATTTTTAATAAAGCCGAATTTTCATTAGTTTGGTAAGATTCTTATTACTGTAAATTTTAACTACGGCATATTAATACATGCTCACATCTTATTATTGGAACAGGGCAAATGGCGAATCCGAAAGTTCTAAAGAGAGACGTTTATTAGATGGTCATAATCATAGTAGAAAGCCAGACTTTCAGATTCTCGTAAATATTGAAGAGGCTGACAGAAAACTCATATTTGGCGAGATAAAGCCACCTCATTGCACTATCGCCATAAATCAACGCATTATAAAGTTAGCAGAATTTATGAAAAGGTCTTTAGATTATCTTATTAACGTTTACGGTTATGTGGCTGGTCTGGAAACATATGGCATATTAATTTATGGTAAGTATAGTTGTATGATTTGCTAATGTTGATTATTGACTAATCAGATGTAAAACCAATAGGGAGTGAAATTAAAATATTTAGCACCGATTTGACGTATGATGGCCTATACCATTGCAATCTAATATCAAAAGTATTGCTCCCGACTGAAAATGCGAATTTTTTGAACATAATCACCGTAGTATCGACCTTATATTCATTGTTGGTAAGAACTTTACTTCATAAATCTTTAAACTGTAACTCTGCAGTTTATTCTCATCTTTTATTCTCATCTTTTAGGCTGTTGCAACTTAATTGTTTGTTTAACGTCCAGGCCTTTTGAAAAAATTAAGGGGGGAGGGGGGCTTAAGTTAAACAAACTAAATAAATAAACATAGGAAAATTTGAAAATTTCAGAAGGGATTATTTATCATTATATGTTTATTAGCTTTTAAATTTTTTCAAAAATAGAGGGGGTATTTAATAATATGTGTTTATTAGATCTCAAATTTTTAAAAAAATAGAGGGGGGTGGTGGACGTTAAACAAATAATCAAGTTGGAACGGCCTTATTTATTTACGTTAGGAACAGGTAAAATCCACGATCAATACCATTAAAGCTCTGCACGAGCCGGCTCGAGCCAAGCTGAGCCAAAATTCGAGCCGGCTCGGCTCGATTAGAATTTTCGAGCTTGGCTCGTGTCAAGCCAACCTTGAGCCGAACCGAGCCGAGTTTTAAGGTGGCTTGGCTCGAGCCGAGCCGAGCTTTTATCAAATTCTGCATATTTCTCGTGATTTTTTTAATTTTGGCCGGAATTAAGTAATCGACATGGAAATTTCCTTTTTGAACACCTGAGTAACGTTACACAACCCAAAAAAGGCAATTTTATTTCTTATCAAAAATGGGGAAATGCGTTGCACAGGATTCCAAAAAAGGAAATTTCCATGTCGATCACTTAATTCCGGCCAAAATTAAAAATCACGTGACGCCGGCAATAATAAAGAAGAAAAGTTCTGGAGCTCGCGAGCCAGCTCATAACTTCGCGAGCCAGCTCGAATGAGCTGTATCAAAGCTCGGCTCGAATGAGCCGAGCCAAATTTATTACGAGCCGCGGCTCAGCTCGGCTCGATATACCTAGCTCGCGAGCCAGCTCGAGCTGGACTGGCTCGTGCGGAGCACTAAATACCATAATCTCATCCCATTTACCAACTGGATCTTCATTAAACCGCCATTCATATTGTTGAAAGTCAAATTCATCCCCTAAAAAAATACATGTACCGATAGCATAGTTTAGTTAGGTGGTATTGTCAACGACAATGGGATAATTATGTTTATTAATTGATATATGTACTGTATACTGAATGTATTTCCATTATCAAACAAGAATTTTACAATGCTAAATAAAGCAATATTCACAAGATATTATTAGATCAATATATCGTATTTTAATTGTTTACTTTCATATATGAACACTTCACTACCGCAAAGTAATTTGTTGTTAGACTGCTCGTTTTAGATAAAGTGAAGAGTCCGACCAAAACAATTATTACTATAGACAAAAAGACTGTTTTTATTTTACAAAGAAGGGTAACTTTTTATGCTGGGACGTTTATGTTTTTCAGTTGGAGACTGCTCGAAGAGCAAAATAAGAAGTAAAAAAATTTTGATTTCGTAGTTCATAGTTTCGAATACATGGATTTAACTATCATGAACTTTTTTATTTACCACAGTTACGGATTACATGATACTGTGAACTCGGTTCAATTTTTATTTTAAGATAACCAGACGGTACAAAGTAGAAATTTGTTCAATAATAGGTCGATAAAAGTGTATCATATGAATAGAGACAAAACCTGGGATGATTATGAACTAGAAATAGACTGTCCCCTCGCTGACTCCTTCATAGATGATAAAAAGACACGAAATGAAATCACTGGATTTCAAAGTGTGAACGAGGTGTTAGATATCAGCCAATGAGTTTTTACACTGATCGCATTTGTGTATCTTTTTTCATTAATGTTCTGCATATTCCCATACCAACACAAAACCTTAGGCGCATGGTCCCATTAATATTGCCATATTCTTATTCTCAAAAAGATTTCTGGTGTAGAAGTGGATAGAAACCTAATCTATTTTATATTCCGCATGATGATTAAAATCGTTTCTCGTGTTCACAACTCTTGAAACATAATCTACACTGGTCGAAATCATAAAAATCAGACATATGAAAAATCAGTAAAAAATCAGACCAAAATCGACTGACATTACAAATCGGCACATCTGATTGATGCCAATCGGACAATTCAATAAAAATTTGTCAAAAAATCATCATATTTGATTGACGGCTGATTGATGCTAGTTGAAATAAAAAAAAATCAGACAAATGGCAAATCAACCTAAAATTTGCCCAATATTCAAATATGCACTTCCGATTTATAGAATATTGACAATTCAATAAAAATTCAATAAAAATTCAATAAAAATTTGGCAAAAAATCATTATATTTGATTGACGGCTGATTGATGCTAGTTGAAATCAAAAAAAATCTGACAAAATGACAAATCAACCTAAAATTTGCCCAATATTCAAATATGTACTTCCGATTTATGGAAAATTGACAATTCAATAAAAATTCAATAAAAATTCAATAAAAATTTGGCAAAAAATCATCATATTTGATTGACGGCTAATTGATGCTAGTTGAAATCAAAAAAAAAATCGGACAAAATGACAAATCAACCTAAAATTTACCCAATATTCAAATATATACTTCTGATTTATGGAAAATTGACAATTCAATAAAAATTCAATAAAAATTCAATAAAAATTTGGCAAAAAATCATTATATTTGGTTGACGGCTAATTGATACTGATTGAAATCAAAAAAAAAATCAGACAAAATGACAAATCAACCTAAAATTTACCAAATATTCAAATATGTACTTCTGATTTATGGAAAATTGACAATTCAATAAAAATTCAATAAAAATTCAATAAAAATTCGGCAAAAAATCATTATATTTGATTGACGGCTGATTGATACAAAAAAAGTCATCAAAATTAACTTTTGAAAAACATGATTTATCATTAAAATTCAGAAATTCGGAAAAAATCAACATCAAATTTATAGTCAATTACTCAATTTATTATAAATTTATATCTAAAACTTATAAGTTTATAATTGGTATTTTTTACTAATTGAATTTACGGCCAATTTGAGATTTTGTAACTTACTGGTACAAATCTACCTAAAATATGATGCACAGGTATTATACAATCACAACTTATTGGATAAAATTCGGTATTCCACAACTCAACATTACAAATTTCATCACTGCTGAAATAGTATTGAATATTGGTTGAATTTGCGTGTTTATACCAATGAACGTATGCTAGAAAATGTTTGACAGGACCATCTGGAAAGTCTACTATGTGAGTAAAATAATACTGAATTTGACCTGGGTAGGTGTCAACATCTTTATCATCCGTAATAAATTTTGCTAAGATGTACGAACTTTTTACATGTCTTAACGATAATGACGATCCAAAGACTTCTGAACCAATCTGACACCTTCCGAATTGGTTAATTTTGGCCCTAATTATTATATCGTTATCTAAACCTTCTACAAGAGGCCTCCAAAATCCAAATGATTCATAAGTCGCATTGTAATATTTGACAATTAAATTTAACATTTCACTTGAAAGTAGTATATTATGAGAAACCGGCTTGAGAAATTCACCTGGGAAGCCTTCTTTACCAGAAATCTGTGAATCTTTAATATTTTGTGAATTCAGCCAAAATCGATGCATCTCATCTGACAAAAATTCATCAGTAACTGAAAGAGACCCGATAGTACGCCAACTGTTTAGCAATTCGAGACCTTTTACTTTGATACCTGAACTTATGATATTTTCGATGTGTTTATCAAACATTAATCGACGCATAAGTTCAAACTCAATTTTCCTGTTGCTGTTTAGTAACGAACCTAAAAGTGCGAAATCAATAAATTATAAGCTAATATTGAAATCATTAAAATCGTTAAAAAATCGTTAACGGATATTTACCAAATATACCGTTCATACGTTCGAAAGAGAAACACTAGAACGCATATAATGGTCTATAATCAGATGAGCAATCACGCAAATGCAGAGAAAGATGAAGATTCGGTGTGATCTTATCTCTGCCGTGGTGATTCTCAATTAATTTGACTATTTCGA
Organism: Rhizophagus irregularis; assembly: GCF_026210795.1. Classification (NCBI taxonomy): domain Eukaryota; kingdom Fungi; phylum Glomeromycota; class Glomeromycetes; order Glomerales; family Glomeraceae; genus Rhizophagus; species Rhizophagus irregularis. The sequence continues at coordinate 959,741 of NC_089439.1, forward strand.
TAAGACTTCTATGGGCTTCATCCACCAAATTAGATTCTAGAATCTGATTTACCAAAATCGAATAAATCCTGACAAAATGATTCAGAATTCTTCTATCTACGTCTGAAAGGTGTTCCCAAAGTGATACAGTTGAATAAATTGTAAAGAATATTCGCCACTGATCGGCCATAAAATTGGTGAATCCCTCTCCACTATGAATTTTTCCTGGAATTTGACCTAAATCGGATGGTATCTGAAACTCGTCCATCTTTTTCTGAATTTTGTTCAAAGAATTTGATGTCAAAATACTCCCATCGATCCAAATTCGTTTTACTATCCACTTCGCAATGCCCAGAAATAAGCAATGCATTGGATCGACTGTAATAAATCTAATAGGGTCGAAATATGATAGACGTAACTATTCAGACTATTTAACGCCAGTTTCTTTGACGAAGCGCTTTCTAGCAGCGTCTGAGTTGCATCTTCGCCAACCTAATGCATTTTGCCGGTACTCATTCGAATCTTGAGCAGAATACTCTATATCATCCATTCCGGCAAAATTATGCTGCCCATTTTCATAATTTGCTTTTTTCTCATACCTGTAATATGAAACTAAGGCAGAAACATGACCATAAATTTTTCTTGCGGCGGGAATGTCACATGATACTAAGATTAAAGCGCCACGAACTCTCTTTTCATTTTCGCATTCATAAGTACAATTTAGTGTTAACCCAGCCCAGAGTGTTTCCAATTCATTAACTATTGGTGCTAAATAGTGGTTCACTTTATGTAGGCTGACCTCCTTTGGTCCAAGTAAAATGCTGAGAGTCAATAAATTTTCACGTCTGAATCAGATATCGCGTGGCAAATTGCATATAGCGGCGTATATGACACTGATATTATAAATAGTACTATCACTGGTAAAAAAATGGTCTATCCTACACATATCCTACACATATCTTACATATATCGGGTACTCAAAATGTAGAAAATCATACACAAATAATACACATATCATACATATATCGGGTACTTATATATATATAGTATACCTATCAGGTACCTGATATATGTATGATATATATATTAGTACCCGATATGTGTATGATATGTGTATTATTTATGTATGATTTTCTACATTTTGAGTACCCAATATGTGTAAGATATGTGTAGGATAAATCATTTTTTTACCAGTGTATCATATAGCTGAAACTAATCAAAATTCAGCATCAAGCTAAGTTGAGAATCGGCCACTTCGCTTCTGAAAAAATTTGGCGAATCTTCATTGTCCGATTCTTTAAAATTCTTCCACACTTGCCCATCATATATATCGGTCAAAATTCGACCGATTAGCCCAATATTGGAGAGAATTTTCAAACCCAGGCCGACAAAACATAGTGGCAAGTTGTTGATTAATTCCAGCAAACGGATACATTAAATTAGGTCTTATTATTGTTCGATTTGTCGATACGCTAATTTTTTCAGACAATGCCGTATTGCAAAGATGTGATCTATAAACTGAAGTATTGGGAAATTCTATGTGTTAACATTTCATTATAGCAGTATTGTCCTCTTGTTTGAAAATCTACCACTTTCTTTTTTTTATACAATTTGTGACATTTCGGACAAGGTACAAAACTATGAAATTGGTCGTTTAATCCAAGCTTCTTTCTTGTTAAGTAAAGCGAATCTGGAAAATCATTAAAATCGTCACTACTGAACTCGCACAGGGCCAATTTTATAAATTTTATTAGAGTCTCAGTAGTTGTCTCTGCGATATTGAATCTTGTTCGAAAGTTCATTATCCAAAGTAACATTCATAAAAATCGATCATAATTCGATTCTGAATATAGTGGGTTTTGAAATGGTTCATAACTAGGTGGTGAATAGTCTTCAAAAATTTCAGAAATTCCAGAAATTGGATCATTATCTGATTTACTGCCTATAGACAATGTATCACTGTAGATATCTTTCTCTGTAGTATATTCGGATAATGATGGATCTTCTGAAATTTCCGGACGATTTGTATACTTTCTTGCACGTTGTCGAGGTAAGAAGTTAAATTTGACATCTTGATATTCATCATCAACATCATCTTGATTACTGTTATCTGATTCTTCAGATTCTTGTCTAATAGATTCATCAATCATTCATCCAGCTGAAGCGGGTGTTGATGTTTCACCTATTTCAAGTTGACGAACTTGAGACAAAATTGTACCTTGCGAATCTTGGTATTCTTGATGTCTGGAATCGTGAATTTCTTTTGTGTGAGAATCCACCAAGTCGCCATCACAATCAGGACAATTACAAACTACTAGTTTTCTTTTATTACTTGTTGATCTAGCAGAAGATACTATTTCTTCGTTTATTATACTAGAAATTGATCTATTTCTACGAGTAGAAGATGGCTGATTTGAAGGTGATTCTTCATCATCAAGATTGTCAAGTATACTAGAGACTGACCTTTTTCTGCTCATTTGTTTAGTGTTTAAATAAGTTTAATAAGTTTGGCAAAATCCAAATTTGTAAAAAGGCCGATTTTTATCCCTTAAACTGTTTTGCGGGCAAATTTGCCCGCAATTTCTAAATTAGGATGATAAACATTAAATTAATTCTTTAATTTTGGCCAGATCATCATATAATTTTGCAGATATATTGATCTACATTCTGGCCATAGAAATTATAGTATTTATTTTGCCGATCATTAAAAATTAAGGCACAAATACGCAAATAAACATGCAAGTTGGCACTTCAGAATTTTGGTTTTTTTCGTTAATTATTTATTTGTGGTTTTTTGTTTATTTAATTATAACTTTTTTTATTTTCTATGATGGAAGCCTTACAAGAGTATGAAAATGATGATTATATTGCTGAATTTTCATGAAATATTTCATTAATAAATGATGCTGATAATGATAATATAGATAGTAGTGGTGATATTAATGAAATAGAAGAAATTCAAGAAAATATTAGAGGTAAAGGTAGAGGTAGGGGTAGGGGTAGGGGTAGAGGTAGAGGTAGAGGTAGAGACAGTGGTAGTAGTGGTAGAGGTAGTAGTCATGACCATGGTGATAATGAACAGACTGTACAACTTTCACCTCCACCTTTCTTTAATAAATTTCAACATTCTAAACCTTTATATGAATTTACAGTAGCTTTACCAAGAGAACTCCTTTTACTATCACCCTATTTAATATTTTGTCTTTTTTTTTCTCTTGAACAAATAAAAATTATTGTTAAAAATACAAATATATATGCTTATGCAAAAAATGCAGGAGAAGGACGTAAATGGACAGATTTAACAATAAAAGAATTTAAAATTTGGTTAGGAATATTAATTTATTCTGGTATTTTTAAATAACCTTGTATTAAAGACTTTTGGAATAGAGATAGCAGATATCCTGAACATAAAATTACAATATTTATGACATTAGTTCATTTTGAACAGGTACTTTTAACTTATCTATTATTTTATTTTATTACTTAATTTATTTATGTTAATTTGAAATTATTATTTATTTAGATTAAACGCTTCATACATATTTCTGATTGTACAGTTGCACCTACTTTTTGGTATTCCAAATTGAATCCTTTAATGACACATATTCAGGCAGTTTCTAAATCAGTATGTATTCCATCATCAAACATTTCAATTGACGAAATGATAGCAAGATTTTCTGGTAGAAGTGTCCATACAGTTAGAATTAAAAACAAACCTACACCAGAAGGTTACAAAATTCTTTCTCTTTGTGATGCTGGATATACATATGCTTTTTTTTTTACATCTAGAATTCAAAATCAACCTGAAGTTCAACAAATGCCAGGTTTAAGTAAAGTAGGAAATGAAGTATTTCATCTTGTTTCTTAACTACCAAAAAACAAATCATTTAACATTTATATGGACAATTATTTTTCTAGCATTAAACTTTTTAAATATTTACGTGAAAAAAAAATTGGAGCTTGTGGAACTGTTCGTAAAAATAGTGCTAATTTTCCTCAAATTCTTAAAGTAGATAAGAAATTAGAATGGGATACATTATCTGATGTAGTTGTTGACGATGTATTAGCTGTTTTATGGATGGATAATGGCCCAGTGACTATGCTTTCAACTATTCATCAAATTAATGGAGATGAAAATCGAATTGAAAGAATAAGACATCGGCCATGAGAAACAAGTACTAATGCAACTAAAGTTCGAGCAATATTTGGAAGTGTAAGTAAAAAATCTTTACCAATCCCCATAATAATAGATGATTACAACCATTTTATGGGAGGTATCGATATTGCAGATCAACTACGAGGTTATTACAATACTCAATTATCTGTAAGAAGAACCTGGATACCATTATTTTTTGGTTATTAGATACTGCAATTGTTAACTCATATTTAATATTAAAAAAAAGTGGTGAAAATATTGAACATAAGGAATTTAGATTACAATTAGTTTGGGATTTAATTAAAGAAGGATTGGAGGAGAAAGAAAAGCAACATATACGAAGCTATATTGATGAGTTAACAAATAAATTTGAACATATTCAAATTGAGCCATCTAAAAGGTACCAATATGTTATATCAAATTTTGAACTTCCTTTGGAAAGGTTATCACCAGGTGGTCATTTTCCAGAGTGGAGAGAAGCAAGAAGTAGTTGTATATGGTGTAAATATTTGACAAAAAAAGTTCAGAAAAAAGCAGAAAGAGATCCTCCTCAATCTCAAATATATTGTATAAAATGCAGTGTAGCTTTATGCTGTAATAAGAATAGAAGTTGTTTTAAAGATTATCATACTCAAAAAGATGATAATAATTAAAATAAATATAAAGCTTTCATAATTTAAATCATTTTATTTTATAAAAATTTATTTTGCACTTTTATCATAAATTTTACGAAAATTGTTCTTTTTTTTTAAGTACTATGTAAAGTCAAAATCTTGTACCTAAAGTTAAAAAACTCGATTAATAAAAGTTGTTCATCATAATAAATTCTAAATATTTTATTAAGGTTTTGGATAGCTACGATCAAATTCCAATGAGATCGCCAAATTTAAAGAGAATTTTTTTAATTTCGCGGTTGTTTTTAAAAGTGCAATTATTTGATCAATGAGTAATCTTTAATTTTTAATATATGATCGGTAAATTAATGATTGTAATCACGTGATCTATATGTTGATCTAATCAGGAAAAAAAAATTTGTCAAAATAGCTTAATTATTTCTAAAAATAGATGAGAGCTGAATTTGTAGTAAAATTGCGGGCAAATTTGCCCGCAATTGCTTACAGTTTAAGGGATAAAATTTGGAATAACACAAAATTTGTATAATTTGTATGTATAATTAATATAATCCTGGCTTCTATGATTATTTCAATAATTTTTTAGGATTTAATATTTTTTTTCGCAAATTTGGCAATTTTATATAATAAATTTGTGAATTTTCTAATTAATATACTTTTAAAAATTGCAATATGATTTAAGCTTATTTTACAATAAAAAGCTTATTTTTAATAAAAAGCTTATTTTATTTTAAAATAACTTTTATTTACAAGATAATCACTTTATCATCCCTTTATCATTTTCGGATGCAAACAAACCTTATCAAAAGAAACTGTAAATTTTAGCGAAAGTTGAAAAGTAACAATTTTGTATTAATCGAAGTGGTATTGCTATAATAACAATATTGCTACAGAATCTAAATATACAAGGAATATTTTCGATTTTACTGCAAATTTCGACAAAGTATAACTTGCCGCATTAAAGTATATCAAATTTTAACGCAGTAGGACGCTAACGATTTTCTTATTTTAATTAATTGATTTGACTTTTTAATTATGATTTATAGTTGATTTTTCAATCGAGAAATCAACGCAGTAGGACGCTAAAGATTTTTGTAATTTTAATTTATTTGTCTTTTTTAATTATGATTTATAGTTGATTTTTCAATCGAGAAATCAACACAATAGGACGCTAACAATTTTCTTAATTTTAATTAATTGATTTGATTTTTAAATTATGATTTATAGTTGATTTTCCAATCGAGAAGTCAACGCAGTAGGACGCCTACGATTTTCTTATTATTAATTGATTTGTCTTTTTTAATTATGATTTATAGTTGATTTTTCAATCAAGAAGTCAACGCAGTAGGACGCCTACGATTTTCTTATTATTAATTGATTTGTCTTTTTTAATTATGATTTATAGTTGATTTGTCAATTGAGAAATCAACGCAGTAGGATACTAACGATTTTCTTAATTTTAATTAATTGATTTGATTTTTTAATTATGATTTATAGTTGATTTTCCAATCGAGAAGTCAACGCAGTAGGACGTCTATGATTTTCTTATTATTAATTGATTTGTCTTTTTTAATTATGATTTATAGTTGATTTTTCAATTGAAAATTCAACACAGTAGGACGCTAACGATTTTCTTAATTTTAATTAATTGATTTGATTTTTTAATTATGATTTATAATTGATTTTTCAATCAAGAAATCAACGCAGTAGGATACTAATGATTTTCTTAATTTTAATTAATTGATTTGATTTTTTAATTATGATTTATAGTTGATTTTCCAATCGAGAAGTCAACGCAGTAGGACGCTAATGATTTTCTTATTATTAATTGATTTGTCTTTTTTAATTATGATTTATAGTTGATTTTCCAATCAAGAAGTCAACACAGTAGAACGCCTACGATTTTCTTATTATTAATTGATTTTTCTTTTTTAATTATGATTTATAGTTGATTTGTCAATTGAGAAATCAACGCAGTAGAACGCTAACGATTTTCTTAATTTTAATTAATTGATTTGATTTTTTAATTATGATTTATAGTTGATTTTCCAATCGAGAAGTCAACGCAGTAGGACGTCTATGATTTTCTTATTATTAATTGATTTGTCTTTTTTAATTATGATTTATAGTTGATTTGTCAATTGAGAAATCAACGCAGTAGGACGCTAACGATTTTCTTAATTTTAATTAATTGATTTGATTTTTTAAATTTATAAATAGGATGATATGACGATATTGAACCCGCTTTGATTTTTTAAACGAATATTAAGTGAATATCAAAATGTCAAATAATAGCAATAATAAAAAAAACAATAAAAAAAATAACAAACAAAAGCAACAGAGGTTTCAAGAAAAAACACCTGACGAAGGATCTAATCGTCAACGAGGAAGAACGGAAGAAGAAAGTAATCCAAATGAGACGAGTGACAAAACCAATAAGTCGGCTAGCAAATCGTCACCCATCAAGTCAAACAAACAAAAGCAGCAAAGGTTTGAAGAAGAAATACCTGACGAAGGATCTAATCGTCAACGGGGAAGAACAGAAGAAGAAAGTGATCCGAATGAGACGAGTGACAAAACCAATAAGTTGATTAGCAAATCATTACTCACCAAGTCAAACAAACAAAAGCAGCAAAGGTTTCAAAAAGAAACACTGAGCGAAGGATCTAAGCATCAACAGGGAAGAATGGAAGAAGAAAGTGTTCCAAATGAGACGAGTGGCAAGACCAATAAGTCGACTAGCAAATCAGCACCTATCAAGTCGATCCTTAAATCTGCAAAGTCGACTAAGCCGACTTAAGAAGAGTCTGACGATGAGGTTATAGAAATTGAACCGCCAAATATTCCTAAAGGTAATTGAATTTTGGAAAATTGTTGATTGACATGTACGATAATTAATAATTTTATAGATCAACAAGAGATGTTATCAGAAATGAAAAAATGATATGGGAATATTCGAATTTCACAAAAATTCGTATTAGTGGTTAAAGATGATCAAAGTAATGAAAAGGTGATTGATGACGACGATACTGATTTAGAAGCAGGTACGATTTTGACTTCATTTGTATAAATTCAGAATTATTCATAAAAAAATATTACTATTAATAAAATTTTTTATTTAGAAAATCTAAAATTAAAGAAACAAATTGATGAAGTACAAGTAGAGAATGCAAGGCTTCAACGCGAAAATAACTGATTATTCGATGAAAATAGTTTTTTGACTCGAGTAAACGAGGCCTTTGCAGACGAGAATGATGATCTACATGAAAGCTTAAACAGGTATTCGAGAATCCGCCTGCCTAAAGCCATTCATAGGCAGACGGATCTCGAACAGCTGGCAAAACGTCAAAAAAGAATTAAAACAAAAAAGTCCGAGCGATATGAGGAAGAATCAGAGGAAGAAGGGTCTGGTTCTAACAATAATGATGAGTACGACGAAAAAAAAGCTAGGTTATATTAATTTTATTTGTCTGATTCAGTTATTTAAAATTGCAATATTGAGTAATTAAGTACCAGTTATCATTATTTGATCGTTATATTTAGGCTGAAATGAAGTCTATTTTGAAACCATCGATGAAACTTGAGGACTAGATTACAATGAAACATTCAATAGCGCAAAAAATCTCAAGATTCGTCGTAAGCTAGTCCCTGAATTGCGTTCAGCCCTTGCTCTATGTTTTTCCGCTTTGAATAAGCAACTTACAAAATAGTTAGGTTGTCTCCACAAGTCTCATCATTCTCATCAAAGATTAATGGATAGGGAAAAGCCGATGAAAATAAACACCGGGTGCACTCAAACAATCGAGCACATGACGTTAGTAATGATTTATAATTATTATGCTGAATTTTATTCCGATTATGTATTGAATTTTATTCAAATTATAACGTATTTTAGAAGAAAATCCATCGAATGAAGGCGGCAAAGAGATTATATAGTTTTGACGATGAACGGATAACAAAATATGATAAGCATAGATTACTAAAGATGTTATCCGCCAATTGTTTATTTCATTCTCCAGAAATAAGCGAGACAGACGAAGAAGACCCAACAAAATTCATAATCGCTATTTACGACTATTCGTGAAGATCTGATGAGGTTAGAACTTCTGAATCTTGATTTTTCAGACGAATCGCTGGATTTAATTTTTATATTTTATTGTTTCTTCAGCTTAAAAATTTGCTACGAAATGTACTCGATGTACACTCATTAAATAAGGTGAAATTAATACACGAACGTAAATATAACGACGAGGTACAAAAATACAACCGACGACATCCGTCGAATACTTATAAATGGTCTTATATCGTACAACAACAAGATTTAATATTCGATACTGATATCGATCAGGGTTTCAACACTGAATATGATAAAGAAGTAGAAGAAGTTAGTAGAGGAACAACACCAGCAACTGGCAACACCACCGAAAATGATGAAGACCATAACAAGGAAGAAGAAGAAAAACCATCAAAATCAACAGTCGGTGACAATCATAATAATTCAGATTCTGATTTACATGTGGATGACGCGTAATGAACAAATCTGAATTAATTTGGTAGAAAACTTTCTTTTTTTCGTCAAAAATCTATATTAATATTCCAAATTATTAGTATTAGAATTTTCCATAATTCAAAATAAATTTGTCTTAATTCAGAAAAAAATTAATTACAATTTGAAATAAATTTACTGCAAATTTACCGCAATTCAGAATAAATTCAGAATAAAATTTACTGCAATTCAGATTAAAATTTACCGCAATTCAGAATAGAAAATTTACCGCAATTCAGATTAGAAAATTTACCGCAATTCAGATTAAAATTTACCGCAATTCAGATTAAATTTACTGCAATTCAGAATAGAAAATTTACCGCAATTCAGATTAGAAAATTTACTGCAATTCAGATTAAAATTTACCGCAATTCAGAATAGAAAATTTACCGCAATTCAGATTAAAATTTACTGTAATTCAGATTAAAATTTACTGCAATTCAGATTAAAATTTATTGCAACTTATCAAAATTTATTATAATTCAGAATAAATTCACTGCAATTCGGTAAATTAATGAATATATTTTTTTAAACAATTCGGATTAAAAATACTAAGCAATTCGATATTCTGATCAGCATCGATCGGCCTGCCAATCAGAACTTTGCCTAAATTAATAAATCAGCCATCTTTATCACCAAATTTAGCCTAAAATCGGACATCCAATTTCTAGCTGATTTGGACTACACTGGTAAAAAAATGGTCTATCCTACACATATCCTACACATATCTTACATATATCGGGTACTCAAAATGTAGAAAATCATACACAAATAATATACATATCATACACATATCGGGTATTTATATATATAGTATACCTATCAGATACCTGATATATGTATGATATATATATTAGTACCCGATATGTGTATGATATGTGTATTATTTGTGTATGATTTTCTACATTTTGAGTACCCAATATGTGTAAGATATGTGTAGGATAAATCATTTTTTTACCAGTGCTATTTCCACCAGTGTTACGTTGTCCCAAACTATACAATGGAAGCAATTTGCAAAATCCTCTTATTGGAATTGCGCTATTATGTAAAGATTTAGCCACTTCTTTAGGTTCAGACGTTCAGTAAAGCAGATGTGAACACTTGGTATATCGTTAACAAATAAGTCCACATGGTCCGTATTATCATATTTATGATCAGAGATTAGGTATATAATGCAGGATCATATGATGAATTCTTAATATCAGTAATTCTATCTTACGAATCTATTCCAACCAGAAATTATTTAACAAAAAAACGTACATCCTATGACTGTGGATTATCTCTATCTCCATCGCATTCTACTTGTGAACCATTTTTGAAAGGAAGATTTACAATAATTATATAACTAAACATTTAAGATGGTATCCACTCCGGGTCTATTAACAACCAATGAGATGGTATATTGTATATTTAGCTTTATCAATCCATGTAATCTTTTTCCAATATTACTAGTCAATAGGTCTTGGTATGAGATTGCGCTGCCCATGTTGTGGAAGGAGATAGGCTATCAATATGGTTATCTCCCTGACTGTGATAGACTAAGAAAAGTATTATATTCCAGACCATATCCTCCACCAGGATTACAACACGTACGTAAGCTAGCAATAATGTGCTTTGACAATTGTATGAATAAAAAAGATGTCTCATACATAGTACAGAACTGTAAAGAGCTGCATATGATAATTATTCAATGCGAACTGGTAACTGATAAAGATATGATAGACATCCTTCGATATGCGAGGAATTTAAAGCATTTAGGACTTTTGAGATGTCAACTTTCATCTATAAGCTGATTCTGGCTATCAATGACGTGTAGAAATTTACAAAGCCTGAATGTATCCCTCTCTGATATTGGCTTTGTGGATATTTTCTGGATATCTGTAGAAAGTCCAAGTCTCGCACAACTTGTTCTTAAATATTGTGACAACATTACCGATGCTGCCATTGTAAACATTGCAAACAAGTGCCCTTATCTGCAGCATGTTTCTCTGAAAGGATGCAGAGAAATCACAAATGTGTCAGTAAAAGAATTGGCACGAAAATGTCAGAACTTATATTATCTCAATCTCAGTGGCTGTGTCTCTATGCGCTTTGCGAATGGGACTATGGAAATGCTTTCATCAAGATGCGAGAATCTTGAATATTTTAACTTCAAAGCGGATGATGCATGTTTTGAAAATAATCGTAATCGATGGTTAACAAGTCATGATATACAATTGTTTGCTTCAAGATGTAAAAACTACGGTTCTTGATTTTAGAAGGTTGCTCTTTTATTGATGATTCTGCTGTTTATGAAGTGGCAAAAAATTGTGCCAAAATGGAAAAAATTAATCTCAGATACTGTGTGGGCATCTCTTCTCAGGCCATGATTGAAATAGCCAAAAGCTGTCGAAATCTGCGGTATATAAATGTTTCAGGCTGTGGAAATATACAGGATGACACTGTAAACTCTCTGTTAGAATCTTGCGGTAGATTACAATACGTTAACCTTTCAGGTTGCGTAATCACGGATAATATCGTTCATAAGGCGAAAGAACGAACAAGAAAAACCCTAATCTATGTTACTGGCTGCTCTAGCATTTCACCTGAAACGCTTCAAATATTAGAGGATAGAAGGAATCTTTACTTAAGAAATTACCACTGGATCAGAAACATCGGATAAAATCGTCTTACAGTGTTAAAGTGAGTAGAATAAAATTTAATTGCATTATTTCCATCTTTCATAAGTCAATAGTAAAATCGAAAATAAGACAGTAAGAGTATTGCGCTCCACACATTGTATTCGTTATTCGTTATGCAGGAGATGATTAATCATAGTTGATCCATTTCTGTAATCATTTCGACTAATTTTTCAGCTTCATGAAGACTACTTTGTAGGTATTGTACTACGCCATGAATACTTTGCCAATTCATGGAAATTCTGCTACAATCAAGTCCTGTTAAATGGATCACACGTGAATAAAATCTTGTTGGTGAAACTAGTTCCACTAAAAGCAAGCTTAGTACATACATGCGATTAATTTTTTTGTGTTAGATGATCGATACCAATCCTATCATATCTGATTCTTTGACCACAAATAACTAAAGCTATCACGTATGACACAACAGAATATGTCTATAATCAATTCAGAACTTTCCGTATAAGTAGCATAACACAGGTCGAAGGGGCACCATTGTCCAAAATTCAAAAAATGCAAATTCCCCATTTTTCTGGAAAATGGTGGGAAATTGTGGAAAATGCTACATTACGCTGAGCAATTTTTTGGAATAGCATTGTTACAACATTGTCCGATTTAGCAAATCTTATGAAATTTTGGGAAAATGCTACATTACACCTCAAATGTAACATTTCGTAACATTGTTATAACATTGTCAATAAAATCAAATTTTGCTTTTTTTTTGTCAAATATTCCGATTTTCTGCCAAATGGTGCATTTTTATGAAAATTCCGCATTTTGCCACCAATGTAATATCATTGTAACAACATTTCATAACATTGTTATAACATTGTCAATTAAAATCTAATTTTGCATTTTTTTTGTCAAATATTCCGATTTTCTGCCAAATGGTGCATTTTTATGAAAATTCCGCATTTTTTAGCAAATTTCATGCAAATTTCATGTTTTTTTGGTCAAATGTTACATTTTTCGTTAGAATGTTATTTTTTTTCGACACTTTTTTTGCAAAATGTACATTTGTTGACATTTTCTAGAAAGATGTAACATTTTATCGAAAAATTAGATCATTTACTAAAAAAATGCGACATTATTTACTGAATATTGAATAATTTGATATAATAATCGGATAATTTCGCAAAAAAAAAAAATTATTTATTATGGTAAATTTAAATGTGAAATCTTCTATTTAACGGTAAAATGGCCAAGTATTCAGTACGTTTGTATTTAAATTTTGCTGGAACAAATCTACCTAATATGTGATGAACCGGAATTATACTATCAACCGAAGAATTAAAAAACTCCTTTTTCCAAAGTTCCGGATCATTCGTAAAATCATCAGAATCTTCGCTGGAAAAAAAAAATCTGATGTTTGCGGTCGCAGCGGGTTTATACCAATTCACAAAAGCCAAATAATGTTCCGTCGGACCATTCGGAAGATGAACTGTATGTTTGAAATAGAATTGTACCTAGCCGGGATATGTGTCTATATCATTTCCACGTTGTTCTATAAAACGTGCTAAAATATAAGAGCTTCTAATATACCTTTTGGATAATATTGACCCAAAATATTCTGCACCGATGCGCAATCTGCCACATTGTGTGATATTTCCAGTTACAGCAATGTAATTTTTGGTTGATGAAGAAGGATCTAACCGTGGTCGGCTAAAATTATATTCTTCATAAGCGCGATTGTAGTAATCAACTAGTAAATCCAAAATATCATCCGGTAATATGACATTCAATTTTATCGAACTTAAAAGTTCTCCAGGATATTCCTCCGTTCCTGTTGCCCCGCCAGAAACCAGCTTTTCGGATATGTCTAAAAATGCCTGTAATTCCTCACTTTCGAGAGATTCATTTTCGTTATCGTCAGTTGTATCATCATTTAAATCAAGTATTTGAAAAATGGCCTGATGATTTAGAGCCAATGTATTGAATCTTCGTTCAATTTGAGAACTCTGCATCATAAATCGCATAATTTCTGGTTCAATTTTTCGTCTACTATTAGGTAAACTCCCTGTATAATTGTAAAATCGTAAGTAATAATTCTGAATAATTTGAATAATATTATTGTAAATACCAACCAAGAATTCCATTCATCCTTTCAAAGGAGAAACACCAAAATGAGTAAAGAGGACCGTAATCTTTACAATATTTGTTCAAGTGTAATGAAAGATGTAAATTTGGTGTTATTGAAACTTCTCCGTAATTCGTTTCGATAAGTTTCAAAATTTCAATTAAATGTTCATGTGCGTCATCTAAATTTTTGATTGTAACAATCCTTCGGACTAATATAGAACAAGCTTGGCTGAAATGTACTAAGATTTTCCGATCTTCTTGGTCCAAAAAATCCCAAAGAACGACTCTGGCATAAATCAGGAAAAAATTTTTCCATTTGTTAGCCGTTAAATTGGAAAATCCTTCCCCAATATCTATTTTATGAGGAATTCGACCGATTTCTGATGGTGGATGAATATTGTTCATGTTTTTTTGAATTTTCGTCAGATCATCCATATTTATTTTACCATGTCCTAACCAAAGCCGTTTTACGATAAATGATGCAATTCCTATAAATAAATTATGCATCGGGTCCACAGGTAAAAATCGTATCGGATCGAAATAAGACAAACGGAGCATTTCTGACCATCTTGCGTGATATTGCTTCGCATGTCTTTTTCTAGCTTCGTTGCTTTTACATTTTCTCCATTCCAAAGCCATTTCTCGATGACTATTCGCGCTTTTAGCAACAAACCATTCGTCAATATCATCCATGCCACTAAAATTTCTATTTCTTGCAACCTTTAAGCATCTGTGACAGCTTACATTGGCTGAATAATGGCCACATAATTTTCTAGCAGCTGGTATATCACAGCAACAAGCAATTACTGCGCATTTTATCAATCTTCCGGATAAATGTTCAGAAGTTCTGTCTAATCCCACTCCTTCCCAAAAAGTTTGAAATTGATCAACAATTGGTGCCAAGTAATGATTTATCTGATGTAGGCTTGGTTCATTAGGGCCTGGCATTAATCCTAAAATGAGCATATTTTCGGGTTTAAAGCGCAATTCTCTTGGGAGATTGCAAATAGCTCCATATATAGCACCAGAACTATGAATTGTCCTTTCAAATGGCTGAAACCAATCGACGTTAATCATAATACCCAAATGATTATCCGCATGTTCTTTATTAAAAAATCTTTGTTCGTCAGATTCATCATCTACTATTATTCCACTATTTGAGAAATTCTTCCAAATTTCACCATCATATACATCACATAAGACTCGGTCGTTGACGCTTCTATCAGCCCATAATTTAAGATTTTTTTCAAAGTTTGGCCTTTGATACATTTGTAAAAGTTGCTCTTTTATACTGGGCATCGGATAAATTAATAATGGCGCATTAACGACTTTACCATCGTCTAGTTCTTTTTGTTCTGATAATGGAGCATTGCATTGTCGAAGTGAACGATGATTTGGAAATTGTACATGACCACATTTTTTTATTGCTTTGTGTTGTTGGATTGTGTGTTGTTTAACATCATCTATATTATGTAATTTGTGACATGAAGGACATACGGAAAATTTGACAAATTGATGCTTCAATCCTAATTTCTTTCTTGCAGTATACAACGAAGTAGGAAAATCTTTAAAACGATCGTAATTACAATTTGTTAAAATATGTTTGATGAATTTAATTAATGTATCGATTGCGGTATCTGCTAGTCGAAACCTAGTTTGATACCTCAAAACAAACACAATTATCCAATCTTCAATATTTTGCAGATTTTCATTAATATTGTTTGGAAAATCATAATTCGGTGGAGAGTAATCTTCAAAAATGTTAGTTTCTTCGCCATTATCATCCCCATCATCCCCATTATCGCTATCATCCCCATCATCGTTATCATCCCCATCATCCCCATCATCGTTATCCCCATCATCGTTATCATCTCCATCATCCCCATCATCGTTATCATCCCCATCATCCCCATCATCGTTATCATCGCTATCATCCCCATCATCGCTATCGCCATAATTATCAGTTTCTTCGTTACTGTCATTGTTATCATCACTGTCATTTATATTTTGCATTTGAGTGTCACGCTCCAAATAAGTATTATACCTGCTTCGTTTTCTCCTTTTCGAAGAAAATGTTGACAAATTTTCTGATGATGATGTGCTTTCTTGAGGGTCGATAGAGATTTCTTCATTAACGAATGACGATCCAATACTCATTGGGTCATTTGAAGTAGTTGCATCATCAAGACTTAGACTCATTGAATGTTTTTGTTTGGTTCTTGGATCAACATACTTTCCGTTGCATTTATTACAATAACATTTTTCTTTAGTTCTTGTTTTAACGCGTCTTTCATTAACATTCATCATTTTTTCAAATTTTGATTTAATTTTACAAAATGTGAATTTAACCAAAATACCAGCATTTCGCTGTAATAAATAATCAGACGATACATTTTTATTTTTTTCAAACATCAATACATCAATTGTATATACATTTTTATTTTTTTTCGAGCTTCAATACATCAATTGTATATTTTTTTCGAACATCAATACATCAATTGTAGATCAATACATAATCGAAAGTGAATATGTTACATTTTAACAGATCTACAATAAAATTTAACTTTCAGTATACTCCTTGTTTAACTTTTTATAGCCAAATTATTCTTAATTATATACTTAAATATATCAGCGATAACAATAAATTTAACTTTCAGTATACTCCTCGTAACCTTGTTTGACTAAATTTATATATTAAATTCCAAATTATTCTTAATTATACCAAAATTAGCGATGACCAAAATAGAACAATTCAAATCATTTAACTATTTAACTATTTTCCAAAATCAGCGATGACCAAAATAGAACAATTCAAAAATTATTTAATTATTTCAAACAATTACGCGAAGAAAACATTTAATTGGAATAAATATATAAAGAGTGATTTTTTTTTTTACAATACAAACGTCGATTTTGCAATTTTTGTTCCTTTACATTAAAATCGTCTTTACAATTTTCAAATTATTTTATTTTTGTTCCTTTCTAATTATTTTTTTACTCAACTCTTTTTTTACTTTACGTTTCTTCAATTTTACGTTCGTTCCTTCCACATTTCTAGCTTTTACTTCATTTCTTTTCTGATAATGACCAAAAAAAGAAGTTTGTTAACGCGTCGTACTCGTACACTACATTCTCCTTTATCCATCGACGCTTCTCATGATGGACAGGGCATTCGGACAGTTCGCTCTTTATCACACTTAAATTCAGCCGAATCCATCGACCAAATACACAATCGTAATCGATTAAATAGGTCATCAAGTCTGGATACTGAAGGTATAATTTACGTTTTGGCGGATAATTTGGCAGATCATTCGAAATTTTGATTAAATAGCAAACTTAATTTAAAAATTACTATTTTTTTTGTACATTAAGAACGTATTTCACGACTTGAACGGGGAATGTCGTCAATTCAAGAACAAATGTCCACTGGGTTCGGGCAAATAACGAGAATGCTGGAGCATTCTCTGAACTCACAAGAACGTTCACGACAAAATCGACAAATAGAATATATTCAGGTTGATGATGACGATGACGAAGATGAACTTGATAAACAAGACAATGAGGAATATATCCCTGAAAAAGATCTACATTCGTTGCAAGAGACAGCACAAAAACAATATAATAAGAAGCATCGAAAAGAAATAAAAGTTTGTTTTGGTATATTTTTATTATTTATGTGACGTTTAAACTCATTAATTTTATCAATTTTCATTTTATAGAACGAAATTAAAATTCTAATTCGTAGCGCAAAAATCGATGAAATTCCCATCGATTATACGAAGAAGTTCGGCGAGATTGCACCACAATTGGAAAAGGATCTGATCCCCCGTATCCAATCACTTCTTGAACAACGTGGTATTCATGCAACATTAAGTATAGTTCGGGATGTGTTCTCGGATTTGCATAAAAATGGCTGACGTAAATGGAAAGAAAGCCAGCTTAACGAGGCAGAAATAAAACAAAAAAAAATAATGAGCCATATAATCAACCGTTTATCAGAAGTAAGTTAATCAAGTTCCAAATTTTTAGGTAATATTGAAAATTAATAATAGTTATTTTAATTTCAGAAACGGGAACGAAGGATGAAGGGCGCATTAGCCATGAAGAATCACCCTGATTATCGAAAATCTTTTAAAAAACGCGGGATCAAGGATATTAATGAAATATTAAACAAGAACGAATACCACTCTCCTGAAGAGAGTGATCCGGAGAATGATCCAAACGCATCCACAGACCGCAAAAACCTTTTTGTTTACAAATTATCATGGAGATCTGATGAAGTAAGTCAGACAATTCATTTTGTTTATGCGCAGTGACACTAAAATGTCTTTATCAATACGTGATTGGTG
Organism: Rhizophagus irregularis; assembly: GCF_026210795.1. Taxonomy (NCBI): domain Eukaryota; kingdom Fungi; phylum Glomeromycota; class Glomeromycetes; order Glomerales; family Glomeraceae; genus Rhizophagus; species Rhizophagus irregularis. Next base: position 978,160 of record NC_089439.1, read on the forward strand.
CTTCTGGTTTCGCCAAATCTCGACATATCAATTTCCTTGCATGCTTTCAAATTTTGGAAAAATGCCAAACCTCAAAAATAACAGAAGTTTATCTATTTCTAATACACGTTTATTTTTAGTTAACGAACCTTCTACATTCAATTGACGAGTACGTGGAAAAATATTTTCCAGAAAATAAGAGAGTACGTCCTCGTATCCTTAAAGATGAATTTTGGAAAAATAAGAAAGCACCACCAAATTTAATTTGGTGGACACTTAAAGACGGAAAGCGAGAATCTCTCTCAGTCCATAAATCTATTGACGAAGAATCAGATGATGAGTCGGAATCAGAGAGCGAAGAGGAGGAACAAAGTCAACAAAGTCAACAAAGTCAACAAAGTTATGGTAATTGAGTATTACCGTTCTCTTTTTTTTTTATGGAACGGAATTTTTAGAAAATTTTTAAAATTTTTCTTTTAAGGTCTCAACGTCGATAAATTAGATATAAATGCTGAATCTGATGAAGAAGAAGAGGGTGAGGATGAGGTAAACGAGCCGGAGCAAGAGGAAACGTCATTATCACAGACATCGGGACGACGATCAAACAAACGATCTAAACAATCCTCCAAAACCCCACCATTAACACCGCAAAAACCCCCATCATCGCTACTAAAAAGGAAAACACCTCAACAAACACGATCATCAAAAAGAATTTCAAAAAATAAAAAATCCATAAACAAAAACAACGAAGCACTTGATGAATTGCAGGAAGTTATTGACAACATGCGTGATCAATCGAAAAAAACAAATAAAAAATCATCATCCAAACCATCGTCCCAAGAACAGGAACATATTCATGATAATGTTTCTAAGAGAACCTCAAAAGAAAAAGAAAAAGAACAGTAAGGGTGTAGGAAGAATATGTAGGGATATTAATGGATTATATAATAAATATCAAAATATATGTAATATTTTTGACAATTTTTATTTCAAATTTGGTAAATTTGGCGTCATTACTACAAATTTAACAAAATTCAGCACAATTTGCATTTCGTTTACATAAAATTACTACAAATTTAACAAAATTCACCACAATTTGCATTACGTTTACATAACATTACTAAAAATTTAACTAAATTCACCACAATTTGCATTACGTTTGCATAAAATTACTAGAAATTTAACTAAATTCACCACAATTTGCATTACGTTTACATAACATTACTAAAAATTTAACTAAATTCACCACAATTTGCACTTCGTTTACATAAAATTACTACAAATTTAACAAAATTCACCACAATTTGCACTTCGTTTACATAAAATTACTACAAATTTAACAAAATTCACCACAATTTGCATTACGTTTACATAACATTACTAAAAATTTGACTAAATTCACCACAATTTGCACTTCGTTTACATAACATTACTAAAAATTTAACAAAATTCACCACAATTTGCACTTCGTTTACATAAAATTACTACAAATTTAACAAAATTCACCACAATTTGCACTTCGTTTACATAAAATTACTACAAATTTAACAAAATTCACCACAATTTGCATTACGTTTACATAACATTACTAAAAATTTGACTAAATTCACCACAATTTGCACTTCGTTTACATAACATTACTAAAAATTTAGCAAAATTCACCACAATTTGCATTACGTTTACATAACATTACTAAAAATTTAACTAAATTCACCACAATTTGCATTACGTTTGCATAAAATTACTAAAAATTTGCCTAAAATTCACCACAATTTACATTACGTTTGCATAAAATTACTAAAAATTTGCCTAAAATTCACCACAATTTGCACTTCGTTTGCATAGCATTAACTAAATTCACCACAATTTGCATTACGTTTGCATAAAATTACTAAAAATTTGCCTAAAATTCACCACAATTTACATTACGTTTGCATAAAATTACTAAAAATTTAACTAAATTCACCACAATTTGCACTTCGTTTGCATATCATTACTAAAGATTTGCCTAAAATTTCCCACAATTTGATGATAATTTACTGAAAAATTTCTCAACATTTAAATTAGGAATTCTGTAGGAATTCCGCCATTTTGACAAAATTTGCCAAATTGTAAGACCTCCATTATCCCAAAATTGTAACACAATTTACCCCAATTTACCGGGATAATTCTCAATTTGCCAGAAAAATTCCAGGCAAATTTTGCGACAATGACATCTGTTCGACCTGTGTGGGCAGAATTCAACTTTTCTTTCATAATAGTTTTATCATCATGGTCACTTTCATCAACATCCTTATCTGAGAAAATTTCAACACAGTTAAGTTTACGTTTTTTTACTAATGATGTTGATGTAGATGCTAGTTCTTGAGATTCTTCTGACACTTCTGAAACTAATGCTTGTGATTCCACCGGCGTTTTCATTTTTGAAGTTTGTGTTTCTACTACTACAAACACTTCTGCACTGGGTACTTTTTCTGCTAATTTCAATGTGGGTGATCTTACTGGTGCCTTTGTTGACGGTGCTTCTACTGATACTTTTTCCGGTACTGCTACCGGCGGAGCTTGTATAGATGAATTCAATTTGGTACTTTCATTATCGGCACTTTTATTAGCTATCAGTAATGCTTGTGGAGGTGAATTCAATTCATTATTTTCATTAGCTACCGGAGGCACGTTCAATTCATCACTTTTATTAGTTACAGGTGACGCTTGTGAAGGGAATTCGATTTGGCACTTTCATTAGCTACTGGTAGCGATTGCGAAAGTGAATTCAATTTGGCACTTTCATTAGTTACTTGTGGCGCTTGTAGAGGTAAATTCAATTCAGTACTTTTATGGTAGCTTGATTCTCTTATTATAGAGTCTGAATTTGAAATATCAGCAGTCTGAGAATCATTATTACCTATAAAATTAAGATGTAAATTATTATAAAGTTTTGTAATCAAGAATAATTCTATGATTGACAAATATGACTTACAGAAATTATTAATTTTTGTCATCTAGTTATCAATATAATCAAAATAATCTTTCATCGCATTCCAGCTGCGATAAGCTGGCAATGTCATGCTGGCCCACGTTATATCTGAAATAGTAATATTATTTTTTATGTGATTTTGGTTACCAAATTTTTCAATACATCGCAGATTTAAATTTGCCCAAATATTTTCTGCTGTATCAAAGTTGTGAGATTATTTATTGCCAAATCACAGTTTATAACGCGGGCAAGTTCCGAGTTATTAGACTTGTGATATAATGATGAGCGAGGAGTTGATGTTGAAGATTCAAAGGGGAAATGTTCGGGTGTTGAATAATTTAACAGTTGTTTTAAGGATTTATCAACATTAGAATCAGTATCAGCTGTACCAGCTGTGTCACTTGAACGCGTATTTTTCGCCATTACTGGAGTAGAGTACTTTTGCAATTTGTTCTATTATTAGAAATTAACAAAGAAAAGGTAAGATATAAATTTTATAAATTAAAAATTAATATCATTTTTATACTTTACCTCTAAGCTAACATTATGATTCAAAACTAATTCGTATTTACTTTTATATAATTCATATAGAGACTTGTAATGCTAAAGTTCAGCCAGATTATCCTGAAAAAACAAAAATAAAAATAAAAATGAAAAAAAAAGGTGGACAAAATTGTCCGGAAACGGAAAAAAAAAGTGAAAAAAAAGTGGACAAAGTTGTCCAGACGAAAAAAAAAAGTGAAAAAAAAGTGGACAAAGTTGTCCAGATGAAAAAATAAAGTGAAGTAAAAATGGACAAAATTGTTCAGAGACGAAAAAAAAAGGACAGCCGAAAAAAAAAAGTGGACAAAGTTATCCAGAGACAAAAAAAACACAGGTCGAAAAGTGAAAAATCAGGCATCAATCAGGCACCAATCGGTCACCAATCAGATACCTGATTGGTGACCGATTGGTGCCTGATTGGCATTTTCGCCAAATACCGTCACCAATTAGGCAGTTTGCTAACTTTTGATCCAGTGATCAGAAAAGAATGAAATATAACTCATTGGAATCGTCTCAACAAGACGAATCTAATGGTAGTAAAATCGCATCTCTAGGATTAATAGTTAATAAAAAATTAAATAAAATATAAATGATACATTTTTATTTTTATATTTTACTTAATTTCTCATCAAGTATTAATCCTAGAAATGTGATTTTACTACCATTGGATTCGTCTTGCTGAGACTATTCCAATGAGCTATATTTCATCCTTTTCTGATTACTGGATCAAAAGTTAGCAAACTGCCTGATTGGTGACGGTATTTGGCGAAAATGCCAATCAGGCACCAATCGGTCACCAATCAGCTACCTAATTGGTGACCGATTGGTGCCTGATTTTTCACTTTTTGACCTGTGAAAGTGGACAAAGTTGTCCAAAACTGAAAAATGGACAGAAACAAAATAAAGGGGAAGGGGACAAAATTATCATATACCTTATCAATAAATGTAAAATTTGACAACGATTCCTCCAGATCAAAATATATATGAGTAATATGACCTTCATTTTTTTTATATGACATTCTTACTCTATCTTGCTCAAAAGTACACAAATCAATTTTTTTATCCGTCTTTCACTGGTAAAAAAATGATTTATCCTACACATATCTTACACATATTGGGTACTTAAAATGTAGAAAATCATACACAAATAATACACATATCATACACATATCAGGTACTAATATATATATCATACATATATCAGGTACCTAATAGGTATACTATATATATAAGTACCCGATATGTGTATGATATGTGTATTATTTGTGTATGATTTTCTACATTTTGAGTACCCGATATATGTAAAATATGTGTAGAATATGTGTAGGATAGACCATTTTTTTACCAGTGTTTGTCCAAACAAGAGAAAGTGCTATTGAAATTAAGCTTTCATCGTCATCGGGTAAATAAACTTTTTTCCCACGAATTTTTGAATTGAGAACTGAACAGAGTGTTTTTGACATTTCTAATATATTTATTCAATATTTTAAAAGCTGATACTTTATTTTTTATTTTTAAAATGAAGAGAGAAGAAAGCAATTGGGGTACTAAAAACTGTAAAAAAAACTGATATTTATTTAATTGATCAAATAATAACATTTGATAACACGATTGTTTTGATATGTAATTGTATATTGTGATACATTTGATAGAATGAGTTTTGATACAATGATATATATAATTGTTAAAATAATGTATTGATTATGGCTGAATAATCTGATATATTATTATTATTTTAATTGGATTTTGAAAATAATATTCCCGTATTCTGGCGAGAAAATTTTTTTTTCGCTTCGGTGGGAATATTTTACAAAAAAAATGATCATGTGAAGATGATCTACAGTCAATCATAATTTTTGAGATTATTTGCGGATTTGCGGATTATTTGCGATTGCAGATTTGTGAACAATTATTCTTCAAAATCTGCAATGTTCCGCAATATCGCAAATCGCAATTAATCCGCAATTAGGGTATTGTGGACACATCTTTACTTATAGTTTATAATTTTGTACTGGTTATTTTAGTGGAACAGGCTAAAGCTTTTCAACGTACCAACTAATTTATACACTACAAAATAATACGATCATCGTTACCAATAAATTATACTGGATTGCATAATTTTATATATATTACAACAAGTTAACATTAAACATGGCAGGGAGCTATAGTCATAGTGTAATTAGAACTGTAATAATTCTGACTTTTTTTTAATTAAGTTGATTTATACTACCATACAGTATCATAATTATGATAAATAGTTTTTAAGATTTAAAGAGAATTTCTAAATTTTAACTGGTGGAAAAATTACTGGAAGATCATGTGATTGTGTATTAAATATTCATGTGATTTATTATGATGTTTGGCTCGCTTCACTTACCGGGTTTTTCTAGCCAAACTATAACTTTTACTTTATTTGCAAAATTTTTATTATATTTAACATATCTTATAAAAAAAAATTGAGAAATTACTCTTAACTAGCTATTAACATAATTTTTTTCTCATTTGGTAAAGGATAATCATTTTCAGTTTATTTTGCTTGTTAATCATTTTTGGCTTAGTTATTTCACTTGTTAATGAGTATATATTTTCACAATTGAGTCCACAGAGGATGCAGAGTATAATTTACTGGTTAATACTATATAATTATGCTAATTTTATGCAGTACTACAAAACTCTATAGTATAGTAACAAAATATAGTATTTTAATTAACTTATGATTGGCACAGAGTTTACTTCATCATAATTGAATTTAAATCATCCAAAATTTGACCACTAACATTACAGTACTAATGTGCTGATGTGTGTTACTCTAAATAAATATAAAAAGCTACCATCAATAAAATTTTTCTCTTTAAATCAATTTCATTTTAAATTTTCCATTTTGATTTGTTAATATATTGGCTTATTTACTGTTTATAAACTGATAATATTATCTTTATTTCTATCCTTATTCCAAAATGCAATTTGACGATGTCTATGATTTGATTAAAGATAATGGAGATAATATAATTGACTTGACTCATGATAATAATTTAGAAGTTATTGAAACCCAAATAAAGGTACAAATATAGTGATTTTAAGATATTTAAAGATTATTTATTTATTTATTTATTTATTAGGATAAAACTATTGATTTTAATCAAAATGATGAAATTTATTTATTAACTGAATGCTTAAGAGTAAATGAGATTCGACATACAATCTTTCCAATGGAATATCCACCTACATCTTTGGAAGATATCGCAATTTGTTATAACATAGAGAATTGGGGTTCTTATGAACCAGCATTTAAAAATATAAGTACCAAAAGATTTAATTTGTACGCTCTAATTCAAACCTATATGTAAAATATTCTGTGTATTTCAGTTATTATTCTGATTTTGAAATAAATTAGAAATTTTTTTCAAAAATATGCAGAAAAAACTCTCTCCTGCATAAATTGATTTCCATAATAATCCGCAGTAAAATAAAATTTATTAGAAACATGGGTATAACACCGTCAAGAGAAGACTTCGTAACCCTGGAAGGATACGCAAAAAAAAGCAAAGAAGAGCGTAGAGCAATAATACAAAACGCAGGAATGGAAATAACTGACAACGACAAAGAAATAGCACAATTTTTGGGCCCAGAAGACGAAATATTAGGCTGCTTTATTAGAGGAATAATCACAATATGCCTTAGACATTTCAACAACCAAAGAACAAAAGAATTCAACGAATACATAGAAGATTACAAGACAGCAATAAACGATATGATACAACAAAAAACTTTAGAAATGAACGAATGGGCCTGACTTAAAGAAGAACAGTGGAACATCAAAGAAGAATACTATTTCAAAAATACATCGATAAAAGCGTACCAAATACAAACCGAACTGGGAACTGTAGATAAGGAAGACAGGACAAGAATCGAAAAACAGGAAAAAGAGAAAATTATGAATGAATGTAGAAAGAAAACTATGAATAACCTCGACGAGGACAGCGACGAAGACAACGATAAATTTCAACATACGTGGGAACTAGAAAGCAACACACCCAGTGAAGAATCATGGGATGAAGGGAAAATGAACCAAATATACCACGTTTACAACAAAGCATCACACCAGACAAACGAAAACACCAATAATACTTCGAGAATGCAGGTTGAGAACAAAAATAGAAATTTTACAAAATCAAGAGACCAATCATTAACAATGGCTATCACCGCCGATCACAACATGGGAGATAATCCCAATAAAAGCAAAGCGTCCGTGCACCAACCAAAATCAGAAAAAGATCTGAAATATTTCGCGGGACTTTTCACAGTCCAAATAAGGGACGGACAAACTGACCAATCGATAATAGAATACCTCAATACCAATAAAATTCTAGAATATCACGTGAACACACTTGGAAGAACTACTCATCATGGAAACAAATACACATACTTAGGCTTTTTTACAGAAGCAGCGAAAAACGATTTTATAAACGATGGAAGAATAATGGGAACGATAGGAAAATTCAGAGATTTAGAATGGCTAAACAAATTGAACAAAACAATCACCATATCAGCAACCGGAATAGACGGAAAAACAACAGACATCAACGAAGTTATTCAAGCAATAGAAAACAAATTAGGTAAACTCAAAAACGTAACACAACAAACAGGAAATGAAAAATGGATAAGCATGAAACTAGAAATGGACATTAAATGTACAGAGGACGAACTATTTAATACCTGGGGAGTCCTAGTCAAAAATAAAATGATAAAAATCGAACCAATGAATTACAAATATCACATAATCAAACAACGAGAAAGAATCGTGGCGGATATACTCAATATACCCAACGAAATTGACGAAACAACATTTTCAAAAATACTTAAGACTACCAGTTTAAGATATTGGTTCAAGACCAACAACAGGACGAAAGGAACGTACAACATGAAGATATATTTCAACAACGAAGAAGACAGAAAACAAACAATTAGCAGAAAAATCAAAATTGACGGTAAGAATTTTACTTGGTTTTTTCAGACTGCGCCGAGAAGACAGAATAATTTTCGTAATGAAAGAAGAAATGATAACGAACTTGGCAAACGATTTCAACAAGAAATGCACGATGGAAGAAAGGCCAAAAGATCCAGATGCGATATATGTAAAAAGAACAACCACATCACAGACGAATGTTATTTCAACAATAGAAATAGAACACATGAAAACAGAAGAAACAGGAACGATAATTGGAATGAAGCGTATAGACATAGAAAAGGCAGATACGACAACGAAGGAAAATTCAGATACAACATGCAACAACAACCTTTTAACGAACACAACGACAACAGATACAATGCCTACATCAAAAGAGGAAAACATACACACCCAAGAAGTAGATTTAACGACAACTATAACAGAGAAAATGGTAGAGATGAGACTAGAGGAAACCGACAAAGTTTTTATCACCAACAACAAAGATACAATGGAAACAACGACTACAATAACAACGATCACAACACCGATAGATACAACGAGAATGGAAATAATAACTACAATGGATACATCAGAGATTGGAATGAAGGAAATAGATCCAATGATAGGCGTCGAATGGCTAGACGCTATTGATTGGCCATTATACCAAAACACAATAACAGAAGAAGAGAATAAAGAAGAAGGAGGCGTAGGCGAAGAAAACTCAGAAAAGAACGAAGAGGAAAATATAATAACAAACAAAACAAAAAAAGAAAAAATTTACAAAAAACAAAAACAACAAGAAAACAATAAGAAAAAAGAAAATAAAAACAACAAACTAAAAATAGGTTGCATAAATGTAAGGGGGATGAACGATACAAAAAAACAAGGTGATATACGAAAATTTTTATCAAAAGAAAAATGGGATATAGTAATAATTAATGAAACTAAACTTAAAGAAGCAAAAGGTAAATATATATACAAAGGATAGGATAAATACGAATGTATTAACAGTAGCTACAACAATGAAAACAATAAGAACGGAATAATAATAATGATAAGAAGAGACATCAATGATAGAAGATACAAGATAGAAACAATTGACGGTCACGTGATCAAATTCGACTTATTATTCAAAGGAAAACAGAAAAACATAAGAATCATAGGAATATACAATCCAAACAACGACAAACCAACTACAAATAATATAGAAAAACATTTGGCAAAATGGATGAACGAAGCAATAAATTTAGAATATGAAACGATAATTTTGGGAGATTTCAATGAATCAGCAAAAAACAAGAAAAAATTAAAACCGTTAACGAACATAATCAAGAACCATGGCTTACAAGACATTCATGAAAGTTTAACAGCAGCGGAAGATAAACTAGACACATGGAAGAGTGGAGATAATTCATCCAGGATAGACTTTATTTTCGCAAGCGAAGGCCTTCAAGAAAGTATTATAAGTCATGAGATACTAGAAATAGAAGATTTCGATACAGATCACAAAGCACTAACAGTCAAAATAGAACTTAAAGAAAAATTAGGAATAAACAAATCCGGATTTATGAAAAAAATAAAAAAGGAAATAAGACATATAAAGTTAGAACAAGAAGATTGGAAAACAATAGCAGAAGAAGTACTAGAAACAAGATTAGAAACGCTAGATCAGAATACGACACAACATTTAAATAGAGAAACGATTTGGAAAACGATAGTAGAAATATACGATGAAGAAAAGAATAGACAACTAATCAAAATCAAAAAAAGAAAAGAAGATTCGATAAAAAAAAGAGACGAAAGTTTAACGAAAACAAACGAAGAAAGATTAGAGGAATTAATCACAGAATATGAAAATTTAGAAAAAATTGACACGATAGAACACGGAATCAGCAAGTTAATAGATAAAGTTATAAAAAAATTATGGCAAGATAGAAAAGCCTTTCAATACAAACATAATTTCAAAGAATTTGAAGAAAAATTAATAATAGAGCAATGGGGAACAACGGACACAGGTAAACACAATGCGGTTAAATTAGGAAAATTAATCAGCATACACAACAGACTTGAAAAAAATATTGAATACGGAATCACAATCGACAAACTAAGAAAACATAGAAACCGCAAAGAGTTAAATGAAAGAAGAACAAAAAGAGCAGAAATTATGAGAAGCCTTTACGAGGAAGTTAATAATTTGAATATAGAAATAAACATAAAAAAACGTGAAACGTATCTAGAGGAAGATATAGGAAAAATGTTAAATAGAATCTTAGAAAAAAAGAGAGAGAAAATCAATATGACAGGATTAGTAATAAAAGAGAATGGGAAAATCACGATAGAAAAAGACAAAGAAAAGATTAAGGAAAAAGTGTTAAAACACAATAAGGATTAGACAAAGAAACGAGAAATAGACCTAGATGAACTAGAATATGATTTGGAATGGAGAGAAATCTATACACCGAATGAAGATATAAAGGAAGATATTTATAAAAATCTGATGATACCGATAAAGATGGAAGAATTAGAAAGAGTACTACAAAACCTCAAAACAAATAAAGCACCAGGATCAAGTGGTATAACTTACGATTTTTGGAAGAAAAGCGGAAACCTAACGAGGAATCTATTACTAAATATCTTTAATGATAGCATGGCTAAAGAGAACGTAACGGATGAGTGGAAGAAAGGATTCATATACCCAATTAATAAAACTTCACGTTCTAATTGGAATCAAGATTTAAATTTGACGAGACCCATAATACTTTTAGAAACGGCAAGAAAAATTTGGTTTAAAATATTGGTAAATAGACTAGGCGAAATTTTAACAAAAGAACAGATTTTGACAAATACGAATTTCGCAGCATTAAAAAACGAAAGCACTTTAGAACCAATAAAAATTATCCAAGCAATAATAGAAGACGCTAATAGTTATAAAAAAGAAGCATGGATACTAATGATAGATATCTCTAAAGCTTACGATTCAGTAAGCACGACAATGCTAAAAAGAAGCCTAGAAAGAATTAAACTGCCATCCAATTTTATTAACATAGTCATGGACGTCAATTTAAATAGATATAATAGGGTTTTAGTAAATAACGAACTTACAGATGAATATCATGTAGAAGACGGTATCGACCAAGGCGAAGTATGGTCGCCGTTACTGTGAAGAATTTTTTACGACCCGCTTCTAAGTAGATTAAACGAAATGAAAGAGGAGACAGGTTATAACTTATACGAGGAAAAAATAATTGACAAAAACAAAATAAAAGATAAAGAAATAATTGAAATATCGATTAATGTTACAGCATTCATGGACGATACAACGCTTATTAGCAAAAATAAGAAACAATTAGAAAAAATGATCGAGATATGTCATCAATTCTTCAATATAAATGACATAAAAGCAAATGTATCGAAATACGAACTTATAAAAATAAATAACGACAAAGAAGACCTTTCAATTGAAGGAGAACTAATCACAAAAACAAACAGCGAAGAAGGTAATCGTTACCTAGAAATATTTTTTAGATACGACAATAAAAGAGAAATATATAAAAAGAAAATAACATCAATAATAAATAACACCTGCAATATATTTAATTGGAAAAGATTAAACGAAAAACAAATCATCGCGGTATGGAATATAGTTATTGTACCAAGAATAGAGTATCAGCTGGCAGCCATAGTCCTAAAGAAATGGGAATGTGAGAAATTGATGACAAGAATAAATATGATAATTAAAAAAAGAGCTGGCCTAGCAAGATCAACTCCGAATTTTATAATTTATGATAAAGACATCCTAGGTATAAAACATATTTACGACCTACAGATGGAAATGATATGTAAGAATTTGCTTTATCAGGCGAATGGAAATTATAAATTACAAATCTTATTTAAAATCAAAATGATCCAAGAACAGAAAAACATATGGACTTCGAGATGTCCTGGAGAATTAGAAATAATAAATTACAGGAAAAATAATTGGATCATATCAGCTCTAAAGGCGTTAAATAACGAAAAAATTAAATTATGTAATCATGAAATAAAAGATTTTAGAGAAAGCCATAGAATCAAAGGAGGAAAGACTGATCTAATTGAATTAATGGAGCGTAAGGATTTTATAACAAGTATTCAATCAAGAAAAACAAAAAATATAATGTTTTTAGAGGACATCCTAGAAGTGGACGGTATCACTTTACTAAAATGGAAGCATTTATGTAAAGAAAGAGGAAAGAACACGAAAGGTAAAATGCCAAAATGGTTTAAAAAATTAGAATTAAAACTAATAGCAGATGAAAGTAGACAAGTAAGGAAAATAAGAAACGAATTTATAGGTCAAGCACAAAAAGAAAATATTCATATAAACTATTTCGATGAAGATGAAAAATCGGATAAAAATAGTATCGTAACTTGGAACGACTATGAGGAATACCCGATATTTAGTATTAACAAAAAAAAATCGCAGAGTAAAAAATATAAAAAAATAGGAATACATTTAGAACTAGTCGGAGATAGTTATGATCTAAACAATTCGCCTCAACTGAAGAAATGTCAAGGATGTTATAGAAACATTAGTAAAAAAAAGGGTAGTAAAGAATGTTTAATATACATAGAAAATGAAATTTGTAGAAATTTAGATAGAAGAAAAGAAGAAGATTATATTAAACCGTACGAAACTCTAAATAACATCATAAAAAAGAATGAATGGTTACGAACATATACAAAAGAAGATAAAAAAGATGAGTCGTTTAATAATAAAATAGAAATTATCGACAAAATAATTAAAACGAACGAAAAAAATTTTTTGGATATAATCAAAAATAGTATTTTCGAAGAAGAAGATAATTTGATTTTGATAACAAAACGAAGATTTTGTTTATTAATTGATACAAATAAAAAGAAATGGGAAATTAACAATAAAGGCAAAAGAGTTTATCGATATAATGTAATATGGAAAATATTTGAACTGAATTACGAAGAAAAAGAGAGCGAGGAATTGATATTACTAGCGAGTTATGAATGCAATGATGAAAACGAATTCAAAATTATTCTTAGATGTATAATTATAGGAATTATGATAATTAGTGAGAATAGTGAATTAATTTTAGGAATAAACGAGAAAGTCAATAGACTAATAATTGAATTTATTAACAATTTTAGCAACAGGAAAAAAATAGATAGTGATTACTATTTAGAGCTTTTATTTTTAGAAAATTTTTTAGAAACAAATAACATCGAATTAATTGAAGGTAAAGAGAATATACAGAAAATCATAAAAGAAAAAAGAAAAGAGATGCAGGAAATGTTAAAAAACAATAAGATAGTAGATACGATAAAATACAATTTTGAATTGATAGACAAAGGTTTAATTACGAATGAATATAATTTAATCTGAAATAACAAATTAATAACAGGAGGATTCCGAGCTTGGAGAAAAGCAGTGACGCTAGCAATTTGGAAAAATGAAATCTTAAACAGCGAAAGGTTAGAAGATCTATTTATGTACAATTATAGAAACGAATTCGACTGGATCACAAGTCTTGAATTTATTAGTAACAGAGTTAAATTTTCGCAAAGACAATGTGGTGATAAAGATACAATTGAACGCTCATACAGAATCAAAAATTTACTTAAAGAACTGCCCACATACAACATCTTATTCAAAAGAAACACGAACAAAATTGACACAGACAAATGTAAAAGATGTGGGGAAATCTTCACAGAAGACTGGGAACACATATGGATATGTGAAGATAATGATATATCAATTGACGAAATCATATGAGAATCACCATATAATTTCGAAAAGGTTTTAGCTAACTCTAACCAAAGCGAAGAACTAGAAATCTTAAGAAATTACAATTGCGAATTTATTAATATAATAGAAAGTCCTTCAAATATTTTGTTGAGGAAAAACAGAAAATGGGAATTACTAAGAGGGATTTATAATAATAAATTCAATGATTTATCTAAAGAGAAAAAAGATAGAGATTTAATCAAAAAGCTTTGGATGTTCACGTACGACGAGATTAAGAAACGAATATGGATTCCACGATGTGAAGAAATTAAAAGATTAGAAAAACGAGAACAAATTAAAAAAATAGATCTTAGAAGGAAAAGAGATGTGAAAGATAATATATTAGAAGACGATACTGACACGGATACAATACCAGAGAAAATTAAAAAACAAAAAACAAAAGAAAATTTAGTTAAAACAGAAAAAAATACAAATATAAATAAACAGATTAGCTTAGTAACGTTAGACAAAATGAAAGGATTAATCACAGAAGGTATTAATATAACTAAATCTTGGAATACAACAATCAAATTAACGAACGCTCTAGTTTAGATATAGTTTAGCAATATTTAGATATAGTGTGAAATTTTTATTATAAATTTTTATGATAGATTTAGTCATAGTTCGATAAATACTTAGTTATAGGGTTTGAATTTTTCAAGCTCTAGGTGTTTAATTTTAATTATGTAATTTATATATAAATTCAAATAATTAATAAACGCGTTACTATTTAAAAAAAAAAAAAATTAGAAATTTTTTTAAAGGAATATATTTAATATTTTAAATAATAATAGATATAATACATGACCGGAAAACCAATGGGTGGAGGTGAAAAACCAATTTGGAGTCCTTATTTGAATTGTAATGTAAAAAAATACTATAAAACATGCACTGGTGTAAAGCATTGCATGTTTTTAAAGGATTCAATAAAAAACTCAACCCATACTAAAGTAGATATGAATAAAGATCTTACTCAACATAATAATGAAATTGCAAGATTACAAAAAAGTAAAGAAGCTAAAACTTATATGTAAGTAAGGTATTTCATTACCATCAGGAAATTTTTTGGAAAGCAGATCTGCGCAGATTTTCAGAAATTATATCTGCGCAGATCTTATACCCTGGCGCAAAACATTAGAGGAAAATTCTAATAAAAAACTGCGCAGATTTTATAAATAGCAATGTTCTGCGTGGATTTTTAAATAAAAAACCTTTGAAATAAATCGAAATATAAAATACAATTAATATATGATAATTTATAGTCCATTTATATTAATTAATCATAATCAATTCTTTATTTCTACCAAAAAAAAGC
Organism: Rhizophagus irregularis; assembly: GCF_026210795.1. Classification (NCBI taxonomy): domain Eukaryota; kingdom Fungi; phylum Glomeromycota; class Glomeromycetes; order Glomerales; family Glomeraceae; genus Rhizophagus; species Rhizophagus irregularis. The sequence goes on from NC_089439.1 coordinate 993,713, forward strand.
AACATAAAATTTCACGTAAAAATACGAATTATAAAAAAAATTAAAGTATTTCAAAGAAATACAATTAAAGAATATAAAATTACGAATTATAAAAAAAATTAAAGTATTTCAAAGAAATACAATTAAAGAATATAAAATTACGAATTATAAAAAAAATTAAAGTATTTCAAAGAAATACAATTAAAGAATATAAAAAAAATGATATAAAAAAATTAAAGTATTTCAAAGAAATACAATTAAAGAATATAAAAAAAATGATATAAAAAAATTAAAGTATTTCAAAGAAATATGATTAAAAAATATAAAAAAAATGATATAAAAAAAAAATTAAAAAATATAAAATTACGAATTATAAAAAAATTAGTATTTCAAAGAAATACGATTAAAGAATATAAAAAAAATGATATAAAAAAATTAAAGTATTTCAAAGAAATACAATTAATCCTGAGGAAATTGCGAATCTAGATTATTAATCTAAAAAAAAATGATGATTTAGCTTAGTAAAATAATTCAATTAAGTGTATAATCGAACATAAATAATAACTTTAACTTACAAAATCATCATAATTTTCATTTTCAACCGAATCGCTGCTCTCTTCTGCGACTGCTGACTCGTATTGATCGGTTTTTTGACTAACTTCTTTCACTTCTTTTTCAGCTAATTCCTCCATTATTTGAAGAGTTATTTGCATTTTATTTCTAAACGCTTGCTGTTAATTAATTATAGATTAATATCTGTAAAATATTAAAAGATTAAAAGAACTGCAAAAATTTGCAAAAATTATTTACTAGAAAAAATTCGACTCTTTTCGTAACAGACTTGTTATTACACTTAATACTATAGTTATTGGGATTTAACAAGATGTCACATATTGATAAAATATACGCACAATGCGTAAAATGAAGTTCTTTATCCCTATACTGTTTGAAAACCAAATGGCCAATTTTTGTTAGAATATCGTGATTTTTGAAAAGTTCATAAAACGCATTACGCGTTTTTTGATTCTGTTTCCATTCAGCGATCTTCATAGAAGAAGAATTGTTATCTATGCGTTCCAATCGCTGTTCTCCAAAGACGGAAAACATGGCACTCCTGATACTTGCGGCAAAATCATTTCTCCTGCTTCTGCATTTAGTTTTTATCTAAAAAAAAAGTTAAATAAATATAAAAAAATACCTTTTTTAACGATTATTAATATTTCACATACCTCTGCCAACAACTTATCTGAAAATAAAGAAATCCACGCATTTTGCCCAATATTTTTAATGTAATGTTCTGCATGTTTAGATAAATATGTTTCTAAAGCCTTTCGGTACTCTATATCCGAAAGATATAAAGACGTTGGAATAAATTCTTTAGCTACATTTTTATAAACGCGCTGTGAAGATATTTAGTTATTATAAGTATCTTTAGATTAAAATCAAGTTGATAATTTTTAATTAACTTACATTCCAGAAATCATCGCTTAATACATTACTTTTTGCAACAATTTGCGTATCTTGAATACTTTTTTATTGCTGATCTCCAATATATTGACAAAGTTTGTAGATGGCGTTTACCTTTCCATCTAATGTATTCATGGCATAATTAAACTCTTTCACAGTTAGGTAACGTTCACCCTCTACATTATGTGGTTTTGGTAAAGGCTCACAGGTATCACTTTTATCGCGGTTATCATTTTGTTCTTCGTTATCATCGTCATCGACGTTATAATAATCAATTTCTTTATCAAGGTCAATTTGCATTGGACTAAGTATGGGAGTTGGCATTCTCGAAGTTCTTTCATAACTCATAGGAGTTACAGATGGCGTCAATGTAGTTGAAATGGAAGTTTCAGTATGTGCAGTCCTGACTAAAGAATTCTCGCGATTTGTTGAGGATTTCTCACGATTTGCTGGAGTAAAATAAACAGATTTAACTAAAGATCTTTCACGATCTACATCAAATGGAGTAACGAGTACGAAAGGACCAGTAGGTGATTTTTCACGATCTGTACGCTGATCTTTAGGAATTTCTGAAGATTCTACTGTTGGCGTTCAGCAAAAGTTAATTATAATGTTAAATTGCAAAATATCAGCATCTTGACGACTAACTACCTGATAACATTTGTGCAAATATATTTTGTTGGCTTTCATTCTGTCCTTCAGGAACGTCAAGTGCTTGTTTTCTTCTTTGTCCTTCAGGAATATCAAATGCTTGCTTTCTTTTTTTTGAGTTTTTTGCATTTTTTGACCTTTTAGACGCCATAATCACTTAAATTCTAAATTCGTATAATTTGTATAGGAAAAATATTGCAGAGAAAAATTCAAACAACAATTAATTCGAAAAATTGAAAAAAAAATCGTTAAGATTCATATAAATGTAAAAATATGCGATGATTCAGCCAACCGAAAAAAAATGAAAAAATTCTTACATTATAAATAATTGAAAAATTGTGTAAGGTTAAAAGTTTTGCCAGAATTTTTTTAAAAAATCAGTTACTCCTGAATTAAAATAAATATATTTAAGGATCAGTAAATTAAATAAATTAATTGTTAATGAATTGGTAAAAAAATCAGTTACTCCTGAATTAAAAATATCAGTAAATGAAAAAAATTAATTACTAATTAGTAAATAAATTAATTATTTTTCAGTAAACAAAAATAATCAATTATCAGTAAAATTTATATTCGCTTGATAATCAGTAAAAAAAAAAATATACCAAAAGTAAATCTTCATAAATATTTCTCGCGTGAAACTAATCAAAAAATTTTCCTGTGTTAATTTCTAAACTCGCATTAATTTCTAAAGAAAAATGGTCAGATATAAATGTCAAATTTGCAAGAGATATTTTTCAACTCCCAGCAGTTTGAGACAGCACGCTAATGCCAAACACCATGAAAGAACAACAACTTCTCGACCAAGTGAACCAAGTGAACACGTTTAAAGATTCTCGTGACAACCATCAAGAACAGCGGTTATGCCAGAACATGATGTTCAGTTATGGAACACACCCATTACAATGCCAGATACATTTACTTCGCATGAAAAATCCACATACCAAGATGATAATATTGGTGAGATGGAGGATATAATAATCAACGAAATTCCAACTCAAGATGCAAACAATTTAGAATCTGAACCACGTTATAATCTGCGAAAAAGATCAAAATCAGAAAATATAGAAGAGAGAGCTGAAGAAATTTTTGAAGAAAATTTTGAGGAGTTGGGAACAGAAATACCAGTAAATCTCGACAATATTGATCTAGATCCTGAAGATCTTCAAGAAGCATCGTTAGATGATGCTTTAGATGCTATTGAAGGAAAAAATCTACCAGAACACGTAGCAAAGTGGCCAAACGATGCATACAGAGATTTCATGAGATTAATTGTAGAGGGTAATATATCTAACAAAATTGGAGATCAAATAATTAAATTCTTTAATAAATATAGCAATCTGGAAGAATCTTCATTACCGAAATCAACCAAAAATGGCAAAGACCATCTCAATCAAATAACTTCACCTTCATTAGACTTCAAAGAAAAAGTTGTTTCAACCTACAGTGGTATTGACATTACACTCTACTATCGTCCCATATTTTGCGCTATTCAAGCTCTTCTGCAACAACCAGAAGTAGCTAATAATTTTGTCTATAAGGAAATTCTAAAAAAAAAAAGGGTAAATTTAATAATTATGAATAACTAAAAAGAAACTGAAGATCATCACTCATATTTTTGGTTGTTTATATTCTTAGGATGATGGAAGCGAAACAAGAGTGTTTGGTGAGCTATATGAAGGCGACTGATAGCTGGAAACGGAGAAGACTCTTCTGCCATTAAATCACCTATTGTCTATCATCTTATATTTGAATGGGACCACTTTCGATGGACTGGGCAAGACATCAGGCCATCCAGTATTTTTAACGCTTGAAAATGTTCCAAATTGGGTTCAAAACCTACCAGAATTTAAAATACTTTTAGGTTTTTTGCCTAAAGTTCAAGATTCAGGCATTAAAACTACCGAAGTCTTTCGAAGTTTGCAGCGTGAAATATTTCACAAATGCTTTAATATTATGCTTTGGCCTTTACTGGAGAAACCTGATACATTATGTTTTGGGATTAATGGACAAGCGAAAACATTTGCTGCACGAATTTCTTTTTTTCTCGCAAATATGCTCGAAGCAGATGATGTGACCGCTACATATAAAGGAGCGCGATGTAAAATGCCATGCCATACTTGTATGGTTCTGCAAAATAACTTAAACGATATAAAACTTACACGAGAAGATATACTTTTCAGAACTCATGAAAATATGAAGGAAATGGTTAGCGCTGGACAAGGAAAGGAGTATTCTGTACATTATGTCAAAAATGCCTTCTGGGAATTTCCGTAAATATCACTAAATTTTATAAGTAATGACGACGTTGTAAAAATTTTTTTACATATATAAATTTTTTTACAGAAATCTGAATATATACGAAGCGTGCGTTCCTGACCGTATGCATCATATCGACCTTGGACTTTTTAAATATCAACTAGAGTTTACGCAGGAAATCTTAAAAAAGGTCGGAGGGTTGGAATTACAGAAGATTTTCGACGAACGTCTTTGACAAATTCCACGTTTTCCAGGCCTTAAATTGTTAAGTAAAGTAGGTCAACTAAAAGTAATGACAGCATCAGACTATCGTCATATTATGAAGATAGCGATTTTTGCTTTGGATGAAATTTTCAGCGAAGAAAATGAAATACAGTCAACTCTCTTTATAGTCACACATTTGGGACAGTCCATATTTGGTGATTATAAAGAGATGTGACTATATAAAAAAATTTCTTATATTTGTATATCATAATTCCAGACAAAAATTAACATAATTTTAGTCAGAATTATACTTAAAACTTTATTGTATTGTAACTTCGCCAATATTAATCGTAGAGAGATGATCTTACCGCCATTCGATTCGTCTTGATGAGACGGTTCTAATGGTATAAAATACGTCGAAATCCAATAACTAGATTAATTTCCGAAATTAAAAAAATATTAATTGTTTTTGTGTAATAACTCTGTTAATATTGATCCTAGAAAGACGATCTTGCTACCATTCGATTCGTCTTGATGAGACGAATCTAATGGTATAAGATACATCGAAATCCAATCACTAGATCAATTTCCGAAATTAAAAAATATTAAATGGTTTTTAAGTAATAACTCCGTCAATATTGATCACAGAGAGACACAGAGAGATGAGCTTACCACCATTCGATTCGTCTCGATGAGGCGATTCCAACAAGCTATAAATCGTCTTTTTACAATCACTAGGTACTGAGAAATCTAGCAAAATGTTAAATGGCGCAGTAAACATAAATCAAGAAATATTATAATGCCGATGTTTAACATTTTGTTGAATAACTCGTCAGCCAGTGATCGGAAAAGGATAAAACTACCACCATTCGACTTTATACGATTATTAGATGCCAAGTTATTTAATATATTCTTTATATAACTGTGATTATAAACAGTTTTTTTTAATATAAGATTTTTGAGGATAGGTGTGATAGTGACTATAGATAGATTGTGACTATATAGGATAGATTTTAATAATAAAGTGTTTTGAACATTCAACTGATGTGACTATATAGTAAAATGTGACTATAACGGGAGTGACTATAGAGGGAGTTGACTGTAACTTGTAAAGAACTTTGTGAACTTTACACAAAGTTTAATAAAATGTATACTATAAGCAGACAAGAATCATATACCGAAAATGAACTGAATATCTTAGAAGTAAGAAGAAAAAATTTAAAAAAATTAACTTTCTTTAAAAGTTAATAGATGATCTAACTACTAACTAAAATAGGAAGCAATCATTGATTGGTGCATAGAATTTAAAAGGATATTCTCCCCATTATCTACTATGGATTGCAGTTTTTTAAAGCTGCATAGTTGGCGTTATCATGCAGGTAATATAATTTGAAGATGGCTATTAATTTATACAAATTTTAATTTAATTTAATTATTTCAGTACCTGCCATTGTCAAATATGGTGCACTGAATGGCCTATCAACGGCGACTTATGAAACGCTCCATAAATTATATATTAAAATTCCATATCGAGCAACAAATAGAAAACACGTGATGCAACAACTGGTGAACGCTGTTAGTAAAAGTTTTATAAGATTTTTTTAACTTTTCTCCAACCATAAATACTAAATTATTAATATTTTTGCAGGTAAAGCGTAAAGAATTAATTCCAACTACCAGCGGCATGAAAGTTATTTGTCGTAAAACCGAAGGGTTTGGAAAAATTCTTTGGGAATTAAATCTAGACTCCATTGATGAAAAAATAAAATCTTTAAAAAAATCTGAAAATCCGTCACATCCAAATTATATTGAAGGATTGGCACAAATAATTACAGCATTGGATACTTTTTTAGACACATCCTCGCAAGATTCAGAAAATGATTTTTTTATCAAAATTTATGATTCAGTTCATCTAGAAAGTGGAAAAATTCTAAGATTAACAGGTGAATTCCAAGGAAAAGAATGGTTTAGCAATGTCGCAGTAACTCATGCAGAGGATCAAGGACAAGACGAAGGTGCTTGGTACAGAAAAGTAAGTGAACTTTAAAAATTCGTAAGTACGATTTTACTTCGTAGTTCTTTACAAATTATTTCTTTTCAAGGTATTGCTATTTTTAAAATTCTTTCGAGGATCATATAAAGAGCCATACGAACTTGCTCTTGTTCGTTGGTTTGACATTCATCCAATAGAGCCTATAGTCTATGGTTACTCCCAATTATACTATACTGAAGAATATAACATTATTCCAGTTGAATCTATCAATTAGGAGGTTCATATAATTCCGAGGTTTAACAAAGAAAATTGCTTTCTGTTAAATAAATATATGTTCTAAATCTTCAAAATAAAATTGTATTAAATAACATCAGTAAATTTTTCGGCACATGGATCCATAAGGATTCCTCAGATTTTTCTAGAATCCTTAAGGATCTGATAATTCGCAGATTCCTTAAAAATCTTTCAATGAATTATAAAGTTCTTTAAGGTTTCTATAAATTATTAGATCCTTAGGGATTTCCAATAAAAAATTCTTTAAGGAATTTTTAGAATCATTTTATTAAAATCACGTAGCAGTACATCAAACTAAAAAATGATATAAAAATTATGTACCACGTGATACACATGATATAATCATGATTTGATTTTTTTTTCAAATAAACTTTCATTCTTCCCTTTCATTGTCTCCCTGCCTCTCTTTCCATTTCACATCCCTTCTTTTTCTCACACAGGTCGAAAAGTGAAAAATCAGGCACCAATCGGTCACCAATCAGGTAGCTGATTGGTGCCTGATTGGTGACCGATTGGTGCCTGATTGGCATTTTCGCCAAATACGTCACCAATCAGGCAGTTTGCTAACTTTTGATCCAGTGATCAGAAAAGAATGAAATATAGCTCATTGGAATCGTCTCAACATGACGAATCTAATGGTAGTAAAATCTCATTTCTAGGATTAATACTTGATGAGAAATTAAGTAAAATATAAAAATAAAAATGTATCATTTATATTTTATTTAATTTTTTATTAACTATTAATCCTAGAAATGCGATTTTACTACCATTAGATTCGTCTTGCTGAGACGATTCCAATGAGCTATATTTCATTCTTTTCTGATCACTGGATCAAAAGTTAGCAAACTGCCTGATTGGTGACGTATTTGGCGAAAATGCCAATCAGGCACCAATCGGTCACCAATCAGGTACCTGATTGGTGACCGATTGGTGCCTGATTGATGCCTGATTTTTTACTTTTCGACCTGTGAGTCCATGTATGTGGATATACGGATTATGTATGAGTAAAAATTTCAACAAAACTTTAGGCGAAATGTTAACTAATAAACATTTTGTTCTCTTTTTTTTAGGTGGTTTTGGGTTTCTCATAACATGGGACCGGTAAGTAAAACAACTTTTTTTTCAATTTTTTTTTTATACTAACAAACATTTCTAACTGTTCGTTTCTCTTCTTTTTTTAGGCAGTTCTTCAAATCTCTAGACATAGTAAAACTGGTAAATAAAGAAAAAATTTCAATTTTTTTTATAGTAATGAACATTACTAATTGTTTATTTTCTTCCTTTTTTTAGGCAGTTTTTTTAAGCTACTGTAGACGTATACCGGTAAGTAAAAATTAATTCTAGTAAATTAATTTTTTATTTAATGAACATTATTAACTGTTCATTTTTCTTCTTTTTTAGGTGGTTTTTTGAGTCTTTTTGAATGTGAAATACCGGCAAGTAATATAAAAATTTTTTTTCAATTTTTTATATATTAACGAACATTACTAACTGTTCGTTTATTTTCTTTTTTTTTAGGCAATTTTTGAGTCTTTCTAAATGTAGAATACCGGTAAGAAAACAAAAAAATATTTTCAATTTATAGGTTTATTTTATTTTCAGGTTTTTTTTTATTAATATTATGATTTTTTTCTTATTGTTAAATAGAAGAAACGGCTGAGAATGATCGCTCAAGTGCGTTTAATATTTTCTGAGATGAGGAAATGAAACAATTGTAAGTCTAAGAAAGAAAAAAACTTTATTTATTTTTTCTTTTTTAGGCGGTTTTTGAGTCTTTCTAGACGTGGAATATCAGTAAGTAAGAAAGAAAAAAAAATGTTTTTTTTTTGTTTATTTTATTAATGATGAGATCCCCCAATTCCCTCTGTCATCAATTTACAGAGTTGCCACATCAAACGGGCATTCTCATGGTCGAGCGAACGAATAAACGAACGAACGAACAATTAAACGAGCGAGCAATTAATCAACAACATAATTAACAAACATATTCAACGAACAACATATAACAACAATATATAACAACATTCTTGGTTCACAACATAAATAGCGTTAGTAATATAAAACGTTGAACGATATAAAATAAAATTTACTTCTCTAAATTTTCCCCAAATTATATCCACTTTTACCTTTAATTTCAAACTTCGATAGCTCTCACTACGAATTATTACTTTAATTAACATTAAACTTCATTAACAAATAATTAAATGAAACTTATATTTTTATTGAGTTCTGTGGATGAGAACTATGGAATTACTTTGAATTCCGTTCTCTATTTATACAAATTTTACGCTACTTTCTATTCTATCTATATACTATCTTTTATGTTCTTTTACATTTTATCTTTAAACTATCTTTCTAATATACTATCTACATTTTAAATACGCTATCTTTTAATATGCTATCTTATATATTATTTTATATGTTATTTTTTTCTATTATTCGAATATTACATCGTAAAGAAATAATTTATAACCCATCTTTTATGGCTGTGCTATCTTTTCTTTAAAATAATCTTCAAATATTATGTCGTAAAGATATAATCCATCTTTTGTGGCTGTGTTATCTTTATATATGTTCTTTTTAATATGTTATCTTTTATATTCCATCTTTATACTATCTTTTTATATTATCTTTGATATTATTCTATGTTCTTTAATCTTTCTGACATTATTTTATATGTTCTTTTAACTTGCTTTATGCGTTTCGCTTATAATCTATCTTTTGTGGCTTATAATTATTCTTTCTAATTGTTCTTATTATTAAAGATTGCTAAGCCGCAATTGATCGACTCTATTTATCCTATTGGTTCTTTGTCAATCATTTGATAAATATTACATCATATAGATCATTACTCTTCCTAAATGTTTATCCTTTTCGGCTAATTATTTATCCATCTACGCCAATTCATAATTAATTTGTTCGTTCTTAATACTTGGTAATTACATTTGGCGATTAAATTTCATCATATTTTCATGCTTGATATTCGGCCGTTTATAACGAGCATTACTAACTATTTATTTTTTTTCTTTTTTAGGCGGGTTCTTCAAGTCACTGTGGACGTGATACAAGTTATATAATAAAATTTTCTAGTTTTTTTTTATTAGCGAACATTACTAACTGTTTGTTTTTTTTTCTTTAGGTGTTTTTTTTTGGGTCTCTCCAGACTTGGAATATATGTCAGTTAGTAAAAAAAAAATTCTCATTTTTTTTTATATTAACTAACTGTTCGTTTTGTTTTCATTTTTTAGGTGATTTTTCAAGTCTTTCTGGACAGCGTGTCTAGCAAAAACAGAAGAGTAGGAAAATGGATAACGATGCATATGAATAGGGAACATGAGCAAGACTTTTGCTTGTATTTTTTTACTTGTTTTATTTTATAGGTTATCTGGGTATTGTAGGAGAGTTAATAATTTAAAAATGGTAAGTTTCATTGAGAAACTTCTCGTTTGTTTTCTTTTTTAATAGAAATTAAATAACATTTTTTATTTTAGGTTATCTGGACATCAATGGGAGAGCTAAGAATTTAAAGATGGTAAGTTTTGTCGTGAAACTTATCATTTTTATTTCTTTATTTATTATGGTTACTAATATTTTTAATTTTTTTATTTTGTAGGTTCTGCCTTTAAACTTTATATTTACACTTTTTCAATTTTTTTATTTAGAATTTTCAATAGATCTTTTCTAATTATTGTTTTATATTTTATTAATTCGGAAAAAAAATGTAATAATATATATAATAGATAATAGATAAATGAATAAAAATTAATAAATACAAATAAATAAATAAATAAATAAATAAATAATAAATCTATTGATAAATATATAAATAAATATAATAATAAATATCCTTAAGGATTTCTTATTGGTAAACTTAGGATCCTTAAGGATTCTATAATAATTTTATGATAGGGAATCCTCGCTGGTGGGGAAGGTTCCTTAAGGATCCTCACTAATTACAGGATTTTTAGAATCCCTAAAGATCCGCGCCCCAAAAAATTTACTGATGAAAGAAAAATGACATTTCGTCATCCATACAGTATATCTAAAACGCTACTTTAGCTTTTTTCGCTAGTTTTATGAAAAGCCTTTCAGATTGACAAAAAGAGGGAGTCTTTAATAGTATGATATCTTACAGGTTGCTAGTAAATTAAAGCAATTAAACAAACTGTAAAAAATAGCAATTTATCTCATAATTTCCGTCAGTTAGTATTAGTACAGAGTTTTCTTCAGTTAGTAATATAGTGGTTATAAAAGCGGAAATCTGCAAAATCGCAGATTACCGCAGAAATACATACATAAAAAATCAGAAACTTGCAAAATTGCAGATTATTGCATAATTTTGTAAAAAATAAAAGCGGAAATCTGCAAAATCGCAAATTACCGCAGAAATGCATACATAAAAAATCGGAAACTTGCAAAATTGCAGATTATTGCATAATTTTGTAAAAAATAAAAAGCAGAAATCTGCAAAATCGCAGACTTCCGCATAAATTCACAAAAAAAATGCGGAGATCTGCTAATTTTACAGATCTCTGCAGTTCTGCATCTTAAAAAATTTCCCGATGACTAATTGGTAAAACAAATTAACTACTAAAAGTCTAAATATACTAAAATATTTATTCATATAGTAAATATCTTGCAACATTTGAATTAAAATGCCCTTATAATAAAAGTAATTGTCTTGGTGATTTTGTAGTTCAAAAACGATCAAATAATGATCCAAATGCTACATATATGTGGTTTATTGGTTGTAGTCGCTGGTGGAAAAAGGAGGCTGGTAAAGGAAAGCACTTTTTTCAACGTTTAAAGGAAGACATTGATCCAATTTTACTTGGTAAATTATTCAATAGAGAATCTGTAAGTCATTTAAATCAATTTTATACTTTTAATATTTTTATGTTATTAATTAATATATGAATATTTATTAGATTAATCTGGCAAATGAAGCAGATTCTTGTTCCGTTGTATTATCTACAAAATCTTACAGCACAAAATGTGGTAATTAATATTTTTTAATATTTTATAAGATTTAAACAGGTTTTCTAAAAAAAATTAATTATATTTATATTTTTCTAGGATTTTTACATCAATATACAAATGGTGGAATGGAGAAAGGAAAAATTATTAAAAAAGGTTGTAATGTAATTTTTTACAAACTAATTCCATATGATTTGGAAAAAACGCCATATGTCATTTTAGTTAGTAAAGGCTAAGGTTGCTTGTCTAAACCTCTTCAAAATCCTACGATTAGTTTTGTCAAAATTTTACTATAGATTTATTATAGTTTCGGCAGAATTTCACTTTTTGGCGAAACGCCATCTTGCCTAAACCCCTAGGTTTCGGCAAGCAACCTTAGTAAAGGCATTCACATCCATCCACCACCTCCTCCAGGAAGAATACTTCAAGAAGTTACATATAAATTAAAAGTTATGATTGAAACTGCACATGAGGATTTGATTGATATTTCTCCAAGAAAATTAATATCTAGTAAGTAAAGTAACTTTTAAATTCTTTAAATAATTTAAATTATAAAATAATTTCTAATCATTGTAAATATTTATAGGTAACCTTATAAAGGCTACATTTGGCACAGATTATCTTTTACAAGTTCATGCATCGCTCAATGATATAGATAAATTAAGACGTTTAATATCAAAAGTACAAAAAGAACACAATCCTTATGGACAAGGTATTCTTGGCCTAACATATGATATATGGAAAGGCAAGAAAGAGTATAAAGATTATGTTCAACAAGCAGGTACAGCATATATATGTATTACTTGTATTATTATTATAATAGCAATGATACTAATGTTTAAAAAATTTTCTAGGTGTATTTACAGATGGCCAAATTATAGTAATTTGTATGTCTGAAAAACAAGCTAAAGCCTGGGTATCTCTTGACTACTTTGAAATTGATTTAACTTTTAAAAGAGTTCAGGGAGATATTAACGAGTTTGAAGTGAATTGCTATAATGAATGCTATAAAATTGGTAATTAAGTTTTCATTTATATTTTATTATATATATTTTTTATGTTTAATTAACAAATTAATTTAATTAGCATTAACATACGCACGTGTATTTACAAATATTACTAATTCTACATCTTACGAGCGCATGTTTAGTTTACTTTTTAATTGGATTTATCAATTAACAGGGTCTAATCCAAAAATTTTCCATATTGATAACACTGGGTGGAAATGCATTCTTGGAGATCTGGATCGAGCTCAGGCTAAAGGATTGGGTCTTGCACTTAATAGATTGTATCCAAATCTTACTTGGGAAGAACATCTGACCCATATATTTAAAAGTTGTCGAATTCACTATAATAGGTAAGTAAATTCATCATTTATAACATTAAATTTATAAAATCTTATTATAAATATTTACCACTTAAAATTTTTTTTTTTTTTAGAAATATTAAAAATAATAAATATCCAAACAATGTTAAGCAGTTAATGTATGAATACCCTAATGCAAATACTATTGAAAGAGTTGAAGAAATTATTCAAGAATTAAAAAACTCACAAGAAGTCAAGAACTAAATATAAATGGTTTATATTGAATTTTATACAGATTACTTATTAATTACAATAATTAATAAAAAGTTTTATTTTTTTTAGATTGGATATTATTTTATACTATTTTTTGGGTACGAGCATCATTAAATATTTTATATTCCTTCATCAGTGAAGATACCTGGTACGCGTCACCAGATAATACTAATGTGGTTGAATCATGCCATGCAAATGAAAATCAGGATGGCAAATCATTGTCGCTTGAAGTTGCAATTTTAAGGTAAAATATCAACTATCTATCTATCTATTTATTTTTTTGTATTTAATTTACATTTTATTTTATTTAGAGCTAAAAAATATAATGAAAGAAATTTTGTAACATGCCAAACTCAAGATCAATATGGTATTAGAAAAACTGGAAAGGATCATGGAGTGTAATGCGAGAAAAGCAAGCAATGTGTAGATCTCGTCAGTATTATTTAAAAAATTAGCAAAAAATTATTTTATTTTATTTTATTTTATTTAATTTAATTTTATTTTGTTTTAATAGTGAAAAGAGGTCAATCTTCTAATAAAGTTGAATCATTCACTATACAAAAAGGAAATAAATCCAGGAAAGTCACCAAAATTCACGTAATTGATGATCTTGAAAAAGAAAAACAAATGATTTCTTTGAAGGAAAAAAAATTAGAATTAGAGGAAAAAGAGCTGAAACTTGAAAAAAAAAAATTAGAACTTGAGAAAGAGAGGTTGGAACTACTTAAATCCAAGCAAGAATTAGGATTTACAGAATAAGTCTCTATTTTCATTAGACGTGATAAATACTTAAATATAAATCATTAAGCATTCTGCATTTATAACTTACTATTTATACTATAATACTGCACATATTATACATTTGCATGCATTCTTTGCACTTTGAAAGATTTCTTTTTTTGTATTGGCGATTGAAACAATTTATTTGTCTTTTCAAATATGTATTTATATTAGCAATAAATGCTTAATATAGCGTAATATAAACTAATATTTCAAATTAAGAAATGAATAATTAATTAAATAAATAAAATATTTAAACAAATTTAAAAAATTTATATAATGTACATAACTAAAAATTTTTCAAATATTTCAAGAACAGTATTTTCAGATATATTCTTGGATATTTCAATATTTGTTATACTGTATATGGTCCGATGCAAAAAGATTCGTACACCAAAAAAAATGGTAATAAAAAATTTTTTTATTAAGTGAACTTTATTTTTTTTTATGTAAATCTTATCAGTACATATTCGGAAATATTATAATATCATTGTTTACATTAAATCATACATCATCATCGGTGTCACTATAATCATCTGATTCTTCACCAATTAAATTTGCATTTTCATTAGCCTCAAAATATGCCTTAGCATTTTTAAGCGTTTTTCTCCACAATCTGAGTATAACCTTTGAATTAATTTTATTTTTAAATGCGTCCAGAAGTGTATTTTGAATTGATAATAAGTTTGGATGCGGTCCTGACCTTGCAACTTCACCTTTTACAACTGCCCAAACATCTTCAATTGGCTGGAGTTCGCAGTAATATGATGGCGTATAAAAAACTTCATGGCCATATTGTTTTGCTATTTCAACACATGTAAATGATACCTTCTCCTTATGCATCTGAATCAGTTCCAATAGTTCAGGTTTTCGTAATTCATTAGAAAAAGAAATATTGTGAACAGTTAGCCACTCCACTATTTCTTGTTTTTTTGTGCTTGAAGTTGAAATGTTTTCAACCCGACGTTTATGATAGCTTGCCCGAAGCAACTTCCATTTAGAAAATGTATATCCATTTTCAGAAAGAAACTGACATAGAACAGGTGTGGAAACTTGCTCTGCAGTTTTGTTGGAATTCAAAATTTTTGTACGCAAAAGTTCTGAAACATCATCATCAGTTTGAAATTTAGGCCGTCCAAGTGTTTATTCCAGTCTGCCACAATGCACCCAACTGTACTTTCTGCAACACCCAGTGCCTCAGCAACTCGCTTGCGTAATGTGGACTTCAGATGGCTTTCTTCTGAAAAGTTAACCTTAGAGAGATAATTATGCGCATTTATTATCATTAATTTTTCATTGTCTGTTAGTGGTGTGCCACTTCGTTTTGAGAAAGCAGGAAGCATTGTATAATAAAAATTTTTTAAGCAGCAGATTCAGATAGTTATATTCTAACAAACGTGTGAATTTCAGACCGATATGTTTAGTTATACAGGATTTCTCCTTGGCATAAATCCTTTCCTTTTTTGGTGAGGTACGAATCTTTTTGCACCAGACCATAGTATGATATGATATTTATTCGAGTATTCAAAAATTTGATATGTATACTCAGCAAAAAATACTGAGTTTTGCAGTTCATAATTATGTGGAATCAAGCCAAAATCACACTATACTGACACCATACTAAACTCAGCTAGGCAAGTAGACTCAATTGTAAAAGGAATTACTGCTTTTTAATCATTTTAAGGTTAATTAATTATCTTGATTGTTGTTTATTTTTTGGTTCAAAAATAAAAAAATATATATATCAGAATATGTGATTAACATTAAATAATAATACAGTAAGATTGTTTATTACTTAATAAAGTATTTATTTAAAATTTACTATCATCATTTTTGGAATTATGGCTCTGGAAAAAAATTTTTCACAATTACATTGTAATAAAACAATTCTACTATCCGATTGTTAATCATTTTTAGTTCTGGAAAAATTACGATAACTAAACATCATAATACTAATAAGACAATGATAATGAAATTTTACCATTTGGTTGTTGTTTATTGTTTTGTTTCAAAATAAAAAATTACTTGATATAACATTTATTTAAATTTTATCATCCAATCGTTGAGAAAAAAAAAATTTTATGATAACATTGTAATAAAACAATAATTATATTATCCAATTGTTAATCATTTTTAGAATTACTACCCTGAAAAAATTTTCATGATAGGATTATAACGATAATGAGATGACGATAATGAAAATTTACCATTCGATTGTTGTTAATTTTTTGGTTCAAAATAAAAAAAAATATGTACAGTCACCTCGGAAAGTATTGCCCGATTTAAAATTGATGCCAAAAATGGCCAAATTTTATTGATTTTTATTAAACTTTACGTAAAAAAATAATTTCTAAAATAACTAATAATGTGTTGGCCCTCCTCTTGCTTCTAACACTGCATTGATTCTTTGTGGCATTGAAGCAACAACCTCTTCAAAAATGGAACAATCCAAATTTTCCCACCCTATAAAAAATATGTATACGGTTTTTATACTGTATATACGTATTTTTGATACAGTTTGCATTTTTACATACGGCATATCAGTATAATGTATACTGTTCGCAAAATGTGCTTAGTAAAAAATACAATAAAGTATACGGTAAACATACTGTGTGATACGGTATATTAAATTCATACGTCTATAACGTATATCATTTCTACTGTATATCAGTATTTTGTATACGGTTCACAAAAATATTGTAAATAAAGGATACGGTATACGTATTATTTTACAGTATATTAAAATTCATACGTTTATAACGTATTTTCTACAGGTCAAATAAATAAAAATCAGATTTTTGCCCTTTTTAATATGGCTGTCTGATTTTTTGGCAATTTTAATATAATATTTCTGATTTTAATAAATATTTCTGATTTTAATATAATATTTCTGATTTTTAACATGAAATTGCCGATTTTTGGTTATTTGTAATAGGATTTTTCGATTTTAATATATAACATGTGATTATGTATTACGGTTTAATATTTATTTATTAACTTGGATTTTTTTTTTATTTCAGTTATAATTATTTTTTTGCCTTAAAAACTTTACTAAAATACTTTTTAAATACTTTATAAAATAGAATTAAAATATTTTTTTTCTTAAATATAAATACATTTAAATTAAATAACTCATAATTTAAAATATAAACAAATATTATATTTTTTTTACATATATTTCAAAGTATGGTTTGAGCATTTTGGCTGAAGTAAATCTTATTCTTTTAATTAAAAGTAGTTTAGTAAGTTTAAAACTGTTAAGATCATAAAAGTACAGTTAATATTTTTGGAATTATTTACATTTTTTATATTATACAGTAGTATTAAGTTACAAATTTTTTTACCTTCAGAGCGTATTTTGAGATCTTTAGCCAAAGTAAATCAACTTCTTATATTAATTGTAAGTTGTTCGGCAGGTTAAAATCTACTTGGATATTAATTTTCATGAAGGTACAGTTAATACTTGATGAGTTATTTACAATTTTCACAACAGTACTCATTCACGACTTTTATTTTTTTCATTTTGTCACTTCAGAGCGTATTTTGAGCACTTTATCCAAAGTAAA
This sequence comes from Rhizophagus irregularis, assembly GCF_026210795.1. Classification (NCBI taxonomy): domain Eukaryota; kingdom Fungi; phylum Glomeromycota; class Glomeromycetes; order Glomerales; family Glomeraceae; genus Rhizophagus; species Rhizophagus irregularis. The sequence continues at coordinate 1,011,462 of NC_089439.1, forward strand.
CCAACTTCTTATATTAATTGAAAGGTGTTTAGCATGTCAAAATCTACTTGAATATTAATTTTCACGAAGGTACAGTTAATACTTGATGAGTTATTCACGATTTTCACAATGGTACTCATTTACGAATTTTATTTTTTTCCATTTTGTCACTTCAGAGCGTATTTTGAGCACTTTAGTCAAAGTAAATCGACTTCTTTTATTAATTGAAGTTGTTTAGCATGTCAAAATCTACTTGAATATTAATTTTCACGAAGGTACAGTTAATACTTGATGAGTTATTCACGATTTTCATTTACAAATTTTATTTTTTTCCGTTTTGTCACTTCAGAGCGTATTTTGAGCACTTTAGTCAAAGTAAATTGACTTCTTTTATTAATTGAAAGTTGTTTAGCATGTCAAAATCTACTTGGATATTAATTTTTACGAAGGTACAGTTAATACTTGATGAGTTATTCACGATTTTCACAACAGTACTCATTTACGACTTCTTTTATTAATTGAATGTTGTTCAGCAGGTCAAAATCTACTTGGATATTAATTTTTATGAAGGTACAGTTAATACTTGATGAGTTATTCACGATTTTCATAACGGTACTCATTTACGAATTTTATTTTTTCCATTTTGTTACTTCAGAGCGTATTTTAAGCACTTTAGCCAAAGTAAATCGACTTCTTTTATTAATTAAAAATTGTTCAGCAGCTTAGAATCTACTTGAATATTTATTTTAATGAAGGCACAGTTAATATTTGTGGAGTTATTAATTTTTTATAATTGTGCGTATTACATTAAATTACAAGTAAATTTATATTCTTAATGTATTTTGTTTAAAATTTAATTATTTAAGATTAGTTTTTTATTTAATATTGCTTAATAAAATATTTTTTAAATTTTAATTCAATATTACAATATAATTTTTTATAAAAATATATATTTCATAATGTATATACAATTTTTTGTATAGTGAAAAAACTGAAAAATGTGGTTAAGAATTGGTAATACGGCTGTAAAAAGTCACAAATCGGACAAATATAGCTAAAATCAGCCAATTTTTATTTATTTGACGTGTGATAGAGTAAGTTTTTCTACACTTTAAAGCATCAAACAATACTAGTATCTGCTAATATGTACTATCCAAAAACTCACTGATGTAAAATCACAATTATTAAAAAATTCACAAGAATTTTTGTTAATACTGTTTAATTTTTAAGTTCAAAGTCCGATTAATAATACTAAATTCAAAACTCAATTATAAATCATTTTTATAAATTATAATTTAAAAATTAAGCAGTATTAAGGAAAATTCTCATGAATTTTTCTTAATACTACTTAATTCTAATTTTACTAATTTAGTATTAAAGTTTTAATTTAAAAATTAAGCAGTATCAAGGAAAATTCTTGCGAATTTTTCTTAATACTGCTTAATTCTAATTTAACTAATTTAGTATTAAGGTTTTAATTTAAAAATTAAGCAGTATCAAGGAAAATTCTTGCGAATTTTTCTTAATACTGCTTAATTCTAATTTAACTAATTTAGTATTAAGGTTTTAATTTAAAAATTAAGCAGTATCAAGGAAAATTCTTGCGAATTTTTCTTAATACTGCTTATATCTGCCAATTCGTGAAATTAGCCAAACATAAAGATTTGCACATTTTAACAAGAATTATGTTTCACAAGCTTAAACTGTATGTGTTACATAATCAGATGATCTAAATCTATCAAAAAATAAAAAAAATTTTTTAACGTTTATTCAAAAATAACAATGGCAACTACTTTCTTTTTCAATCACTTTTCAATTAGTTTATAGGCATATATAGCAGGTTTTTTTTAATCAGTAAGTAAGAAAACAAATATTAATAATTTTTATTAATAAGAAAAATCTTTTTTCATTTATTTTTAACCTTATTTCCTTCTTTTTTTTAGTAAAAATATATACAAAATAAAAATGTGAGTTATGATTTAGAGTTGTTGAGATGTTTTTTTTTGTTTTTTACTATACTAATTTTATTCTACTTGTTAATTACTTTTTAAAATTGATTTTATTAATTCATTCAATTTAAAACAGAAATGGCAAATAAAAACTTGTTAAGTAAAGTAAAAAGAGCCCAATAATACCTGTAAAGATCATCTTTTGGTAAGAATTATAATTTTAAAAATTTTTGTGTCAGAGTTTTATTCAATTAACAAAATCGTTAATATCTCGGCGTACATGTATGCTAAACACATATATTTATATTCATATGAAAGCCCAGAATCTACTCTACCTGAACGAAAAAAGATTATTCAAATTGAATTACTAGAAGTGAAGATATTAACGATCAAAGTCAAAGGTTAAAAATAAATATATTGAACGTAATTATTCAGCAACTTGTGATCCAATTCATGTGATATTTGGTTTATGGATAGCTCTTGATTACCTCTTTCTAATGAATATAAATTCATTCGTCTAGCACACATACACGTTAAGTTATTCAATATTTTGTCATGACAATTATATTTAAATTTTTTAATTTTAATGATATTATTAAAAAAATCAAAAAATAATATAATCAAATCAATTTTATTTATATCAGCGGTGTGAATCTATCATTTTCATGTAAATTGTATTAGCATTTTCTTAATAAAGTTAGTTTTTTGAATATAAAAACTTAATTCCATAAATCAGCCCATATGTTAATTTTAATTTAGTAACTAATTTAGTAGTATTAAAGCTTTAATTTAAAAATTAAGCAGTATCAAGGAAAATTCTTGCGAATTTTTCTTAATACTGCTTAATTCTAATTTAACTAATTTAATATTAAAGCTTTAATTTAAAAATTAAGCAGTATCAAAGAAAATTCTCACAAATTTTTCTTAATTCTAATTTAGCTAATTTAGTATTAAGGCTTTAATTTAAAAATTAAGCAGTATTAAGAAAAATTTTTAAAAATTTTCTTATTAAAAAAAAGAACTTTTAAATTACTAATTAAACTTTAAAAACAATCTGTATGATTTAAATTTTAAAAAAAATACTTCTGCTTTTTAATTTTCGCATTTCTATATTTAACCAATTAAAATTCAGCTGATCACCGATCACATGCATTAATAACACGTTATTGTTTATTTTTTGTTTATTTTTTCAAAAATATTCTTTTCTCTTCTTTTTTTTTAGAAAAAAAAAGACAATAAAAATGAATACCAAAATTATTTTAACATATAATAATAACTGGCTTGAATTACAATAGTAATTTGAGCCATTATAAAAATTAAATAAAAAACTTATTTTGATAATATATAATATATATATTTGTACCAAACTACTAATTATACAAAAAGTGATATGCACGTATATCAATTAACAATTACTTTCACTAATATCTCTCTGGAATTGTAATGGTGAATTTTAACAATATTAATTAAACAACTATATGTACACCGTTTTATGTTTTTATTTTTATATTAATATTATATGTTAAGGGAGCTTACATATATTACGTAATTATTGGAGGGGGGGGGAGTTTTCTAATATCTCACATCTAGATTAGCCAATCGGAATATAGAACCAAAGCACATGACGATTTACATTCGTAACTGGTAATACATGCATTTGAACATAAAATACAAACGGTTTTGATACAAATAAATATATTGTTTTTAAGAGATATAAAATAATAGAAACTTTATTTATTAATAAACATGACATATCAAAGTACATGTAGTTTTAATATTTCAGAATAATAGTTTTTTCTAACAGAGACACTTTGTAACACTTTCTTAATACTCACCTTCTGATTGTATTTCTCGGTCATGTATTACGACAAATACTTGTTCAGCTGGCACGGGCATAACTGAAAAATCATCAATAGAATTGGTAAATGACTTTTTTTGCTTAGCTGGTCGTCCTCTTCGTTTTGGATGTTGAATTTTTTTATGAAGGCCAACGATAGAAAGTGTTGGGAAATATGCATTGCAGATAGGACAGCAGAGACGATTATAAGTATCCGAACTAATAGAAGGACAATGGGTATCGTATCTGGGTATTTTGAGTTTATTGAAATACTCTAATATATGAAGAGGATTCAAGTAGTGCCCATCTTTTCCTTTTGTTACAGGTGGCAGAAAACCATTATTTTCTGCGAGAAGAATAGCTGCTTCTTCACAACGTTTAGGTAGACAGCAAAGAGAATCTTCACATTTTTTAATGTCAAGTGAGTATTGGCATATTTTAGTGTGATTTTCTATCCATTGCCAAGGTACAGATTCATCGGTATTTTCTTTATCACATCCAGGAAACATAATATCGTCAAATGGAAGGCTTCTTTGATCAATATATTGTGTTGTTACCGGTCTTTCGAAGATAGGATCACGTTCCCAAAGAGTGCACAAAGTTTCGCCAGCATAACGCATATTCTTCATTGCAAGCTCTGAATCAACTACTTTACCTTGAGAATTGAGGTGAGAGCCATATTTATCAATCGGTAATGTTATGCCAGCTAGTTTTTGAGAAAGTGTTGCCATACTACGCTCAACAGGGTTGTATGCCGATTGACCAGGTGCATGTGTTCGAACAGAAAGATAATCAATGTCAAAAGCACGGAACATTCTGCAATATTGAATGATATTTTTCATGTGGCGAGGATTTTCATCTGGACCTCCATCAACTAAAAGAATCCAAATGGGTTTGATCTGCTCATTAACTTTTAGTATTTCGTCAAAACGGCTATCTTGTACCAGAGAATTCAGGTCGCTCATGTGAGAAGTTGAGCTTGTACCAATTTGGTATTGCGGACGTACAAAAATTGAATGTTGACCATTACGAAAAGTATCATTTGTATCACTTGGGTTAATGAGTAAATAGATGGACGGAATAAGTTTTTGCTGCATTCCAATTGGAAAATCATGATCAGGTAGTCTAACTAGTTCTCGAAAACTTTGCATTGTTTTGAAAGTTCTTCCAACTGCAGGGATACCGAGAGGAACCTTGGCTTTGTCATCTTGTGAAATGATAACGGAATGAGTTGGAAATAAAGCTGCAAATTGTTTTGCTCCTTTAACGGAAGCAAGACAATAATGCTCATCAGAATGTTCTTTTTTTTCATCTCTAGAAACGGAGGCAATTGCAATGTTAGCAGGGTGGTGATGAGCTCTTGCTGCTATAGAATTTGATCGAGATGGTAGCAGGTAATTGCTGAGGGTGGTACGAGAAAGGTATTCATTATATTTTGAATTGAGTTCTTCTTGGAGGTGGCGGATGGTTCTGACTTTAATGACTTCCTTCCTTCTTTTTTTATCTGCATCTCCAAACTCGATACATTCATGTATATGTTCATGTAAATCGGGATATTGGACCAAAAGAGTTGGGCGACCAGGAGACTCATACATCATTACTTCTTGATGTTCATGTAGGTGTTTCATTTTTTTTTCTCTGCATTTACGTTGATAGCTTGCTTGGCGCTTCAGTTTTTTAACTTTATTATTTTCGTTGCATAAAATTTCCTTAAGGTTTGTTATGCGCTCCATTAAATTACACCAAATTTCTGGATCACTAGTTGAATTGTATATTCGTTGAAGTTCTGCAAGTTTCATGTTAGTTGCATTAATAGTTTCTACGGCTTTTTTCTGTGCAGAAGCATTTGGAGGTAGATTAACATCAGCAATGATAGTCTCCTCTATTGGTTTTTGAGAGGTCTGGGACTCAATGGATTTTGATCTTTGTGATGGGCCAACAGGTCTCGAACTGTTAGTTTGCAGAAAACCTTGGATTGGAACAGGAGTTGTCAGATATTCCCAGATTTTACTTTCAATTTCATCTTGAGGTTTACACCTAATTTCTTTCCATGCATTAGTACATTCTGTACACAGACTTATTTTTGGATACGCCGGGTTTCTTGCATTCACCATTTGATAATATCCAAAAGCGTTACAGAATCTTTGGTGTTGATTTGTAGGAGTTTTATAAATGTAAAACTTATTATATTTTGGTGTAGTTAGGAAGGTCTGCATGTTAAAGAAGTTTCGGATAAAGAAATCAAAGTGGCGACGCGATCAGATCATTATTACGCGATATTAGATATTACAGATCACGTTGAAGAATCACATGTACATAGTTGCGAAAAATTTTTTTCAAATTGATCTGATTTATTGATTTATTGATAATAAATTTATTTACTGTATTCGTAAAATCGTAAAATTCCTTTCTTAATTTATTTTCTTCATAATATGGTGTGTGCAAACATAACATTGGCAAGAGAGTGTTTCAAAATTTATGTTAAATAGAAAAAAAAACACCGAAAATTTTAGGTGGTGTGTCAAAAAAGAAATTTCATTTTTTTCTTTTTTTTTATTGAAAATTAGATTGATGGGAAAAAGTTGTAGTATTTTTAACGGATGACAATGTGATTTTATTGTGTGACAGGTTATACTAATCTATATATGATATTTGTTTATAAACAGATTTCAGCCAAAAGAATATTATCAATTACGTTCACGTGATATTATAATCTCACTAGGGGGGAGGGGGTTCGACTATATAGTAATTCATAATTACGTAATATATGTAAGCTCCCTAACATATATTAATTATATTTTTTTTTTTACTTTTATGTATTTTATTTAATTTTTTTAATATATTACTAACATTACTACTATCGTTTTATTACTTTTTATATCTAACTAATATATTAATAATATTACTAACTTTTTATTATTTCTTTTTTATATTTAAAATAATGATAATATTACTAATTAAATTTCTTTTTTTTTACTAACCTTTTATTATTCCTTTTTATATTTAAAATAATGATAATATTACTAATTAAATTTCTATTTTTTTACAAATAGTATATTATTTTATACTAGTTTTTTATTTATATTATTTATAAAAAAATATTTGTATATTTAATATTATTTAATAAAAATTTTATTGATTATAAATGCATTTTAAATTCTGTTTGCAAATATAAAATATACGATTTAATTGAATAATATATACTATTTATCAGTACAAAATATGCAGTTTAAACTGGAAAAAAGTACTGTTTATCAGTATAAAATATACAGTTTATCCTGGAAAAGTATACTGTTCGCAATATAAAATATAAAACAATATACTGTTTATTGGTATAAAACATATGGTTTTTCTACTGTTTACAAGTATAAAACATACGGGTGAAACTGGAAAAATATACTGTATGCAAACCATATATATGATACGGTGTGCAGAATACCGAATATATACAGTATGTGAAAATACTGTAATTATACGGTAATAATACTATAAATATACTGTTCACAAAATACAAAAATACAGTATACTAACCGTATATATATTTTTTATAGGGCCATTCTTTACTTAGTGCAACTTTAAGTTCACTCACGGTTCTTAGAAAGGTCTTACGGGCCTGAATATTGTCTTTTAATTGTTTCCAGATGTTCTCTATTGGGTTTAAATCAGGAGAATTTGCCGGCCAATCAATAATCGCAATTTTATTCATCTTTAACCAATTTTTGGTTATTTTCGCGGTATGAATAGGCGCATTATCCTGTTGGAAAATTGCAGCCCTTCCTGTTAATTCGGAAACTGTGTGTTGAAATGGATATAAATGTGAATTTAAGATTCCAATGTAAGTGTTTGAATTGATTTTTTCATCTTCTTCTTTATTTTCATCACAAAAAATTAATGGTCCTTTTATTCCTCCAGCAAAACATCCCAAACCATAACTGATTTTCGACCACTTTTAAAAGTAGGTGTCAAACATTCAATGTTAAACCTTTCCCCTGTATGTCTCCAAACTCTTATCTGTCTTGACTGCTTGCCAATCTCAACACTTGATTCATCAGAGAAAATAACTTGGTTCCAATCCTGGATTGTCTTTTCTTTATATTTCTCACACCAACTAACACGAGCTAATGCATGCTTTTTTGATACAAAAGGTTTTTTTGCTGCAACATAGGAATGGATGTCAGCATCATATAGTGTCTGTCTAGCAGTTGTTAGACTGCAACTTAAACCCAATGTATTAATAATTTCATGCAAAGGTTCGCGTCTGTTCTTCTTAACTTCATTTATAAGTGCATTTTTCTCATTATTATTGAGAGCAGGAGTAGTATGAAAACCCCAATTCTGGCTCACCTACTTATCTCATAATCTAAATCGTTTATTAATATTTTCACTTACTTATATCCTACTTTTTTTATAACCTAAATCACCAATTTATATTTTTACCTACTTATATCCTACTTATCTCATAATCTAATTCACTTATATCCTACTTATTTCATAATCTAAATCACCTATTTATATTTTCAACGACTTACCTCCAACCGAACAAGAAATAGGATTTCAAAGCCAACGGAGCCAAAAAAGGTAAGGAAATATTAACCCATCCAGGAAACCAGCCATGGAGTCAATAGAGCGGAATAGCAAGGCAAGCAATTTCCCTTATACCGAGAAAAAATGTAATTGAATAAAAGATTCATATATAAAAGGTTTACAAGATGTCACAATACAGACCATCACTAAGACGTATACTAGGTCAGTTTGAACTCAACATAGAAGAATGGGTAAAGGAAATAATGTGGTATTTAGATATAGCATATTTAAAAGCTTTAGATTCTGAATTTAGCAAAGAAAGTATGTTAGTATCTGGATTAGAAGAGCTAGTAGAAATATTTGATGAGATGTTAGAAGGTGATGATATATGGATACATCCATCACTTTTATCACGAATAAGATATTCTATTCTACCAAATGAGATGGCAATATATACATGTAGCCGAAACCTCCATGAAGCTGGACAAGGTTTCGGCCTTTCAGTAATTTAATTATAATAAATTATTAAAAACTATCCAGAAATCCATCTGAAACTTCAAAGACTTTATATTATAGTTTCGGCTGGATGTGGAGATTAATTTTTATCATTTTTTAACTTAATTTTGATTTAAAAATGTGGCCGAAAATCACGTGAAAAGGTTTTGGCTACAAGTATATCTGTATATGGCAATATATGAAAGATTTTCAGATATTATTAAGAACTTCTCAGAGGATAAAGAATTAGCATATGCATTATTAGACTTAGTAGAAATATTATCAAAAAAGAAACCTACAACATTCAACATTATAGATTACAATATACAAAGAATATTCACAAATCCTAATGATGAATATAGAAATGAATTCAGCATCTACTATATTAAAGGAGATGAAGATATGGATGAAGATACAAATGAAGACATAAATGAAGACATAAATGAAGAAGAGCAGAATGATTTCAATGAATACTACCAGAATCTTACACCGACTACTGAGAGTCAACTGGATAGGCTAAAAAATGAGTTGGCTATAACTCTATGTGACGAATGTCTTATGCCAACAAGAAGTCAGGAATGCGATTGCTGGATTTTACAAATAGAGGGTTTTTAGTTTTCAGTGAAACTATTTTTTACCTCTCACAATCTGGAATAGGTGCATCACAAATAAAATCTCCAAAATCATATGGATTAGAAAACAACTTCTGTAAGAACTTGTAAACCATATCAGCATCCAATTCAGTCTTAGTGCCAAATATATTAACCTTACCAGATTTAGGCCAGATATGTACCTGAATCTTTGAAGTAAAGATTATAGTAATTTTAGAATGAATATCACCCGCATCATTCTTAATATTATATTTTATTGGAAAGGGAAGAATCTCACGAATACCATCTATAGATTCTAAAGCATATGCTAAGGTAGAAAGATTAATAAACTTATCACCCCCAATATTAATCACAAATTTATAATTGCGCAGGAGAGCTTTATTTTCACCCACAAGTTCTACAGAAGAAAACTCAGGTAAAGAACATTCAGAAAGGTAACGTAAGAAGATAGCAACAGGATCAAAAGACCTGAAAACTTGTATACTATCAGATTTAGGAAAATAACGAATAGTATGTAAAGTATCAGCTAAGATAATAACAAACTCAATGCATGCATTAAAAGTACTACCATCCCCTGTACGTTACCGTCTATTTAATAGATTGTCAGGTGTACTTTGTCTGCATTGCCTCTCATCTTTTGGTTTAGACAAGTACTGCTCATAACCCTCAAAAGCTTTATGAACACTGGTAAAAAAATGGTCTATCCTACACATATCCTACACATATCTTACATATATCGGGTACTCAAAATGTAGAAAATCATACACAAATAATACACATATCATATACATATCGGGTACTTATATATATAGTATACCTATCAGGTACCTGATATATGTATGATATATATATTAGTACCCGATATATGTATGATATGTGTATTATTTGTGTATGATTTTCTACATTTTGAGTACCCAATATGTGTAAGATATGTGTAGGATAAATCATTTTTTTACCAGTGGAATAAAGTTGCTATTAATGGCAATAACATTCTTAGTAGGTTCAAGCTTATTACCAAGCATGGCGTAATCAAGTCCTTCAACATTGATCTTAAATTCAGTAACAGTAAGAGATGGAGTAAGTTCACTAAAAGTAATCATATCTAGTTTGTTCTATTGAAAGAAAAGAAATATTCAAATTATCTTATCCTAAGAAAAAATCTAGTTAAATAAAACTTCTTCATCAATATCTTATACAAGATACCATGACAAATAATAGCTTACCTACTGAACTTTTAGAAAAGATATTCAAAACTACATATGAAGGCACTTACTACCGTTGGTATTATCTTCAAAAATATGCATTAGTGTGTCGAAAATGGGCTGTAGTAGCAAACTCTCTCCTATGGGGTGAAGTAGACCTTTATAACTGCTATAATGTGAAGGAATTCCAAATGTATAAACATCTTACAAAATCAGGAACAGTATGTGGAAAATATATCAGAAAGCTTAATATGGATGAGGTAAAATTATGGCCCATTTGTATTGTAAAAATGCTACAAGCTTGTCCCAATATCCAGGAACTTAGCATAAAAGATTATCAATACTATGGTGGAAAAGGTGATGTTAGAGATTTGCTAAGTAAAATCCTACATATATTACCAAACCTTCAAAAGTTAAATATCAGATATACAGTCAACTCCTTCTATAGTCACTCCCATTATAGTCACATTCTACTATATACAGTCAACTCCCTCTATAGTCACTCCCGTTATAGTCACATTCTACTATATAGTCACACCAGTTGAATGTTCAAAACACTTTATTATTAAAATCTATCCTATATAGTCACAATCTATCTATAGTCACTATCACACCTATTCTCAAAAATCTTATATTAAAAAGAACCGTTTATAATCACAGTTATATAAAGAATATATTAAATAACTTGGCATTAGTGCTTCGACCCAGATGAAAACCGTCATCCGGATTACACAAAAAAATAATCCGGATTATATCCGGATTGACCCGGATTTTGAATCCGGATCAGATAATCCGGATAGAAACCGGAAACCGGATTGGATTTACAAATGGTCAGCAATAATTCTGGCCAGAATTTATAACGCCGGCCAGAATTACAAATTGTGTAACATTAAATTTTCATGCCAGCCGATAAAAAATTTTTTGCCCGGTGGCTAAACTATTTTTCCGGTATCACGTGATGTTAATTTCGGCCAGAATTACAAATTTGGCCAAAATTATCCAAGATCACGAAATTTACATAATTCCAATTTTATTAAATATTTTTATTTAAAACAATTTCATATTATTTCAGCATTGTCTCAGACTATTGTTTAACATTTCTTTGTAAATTAACTAATTATGAAATTTTAAACGATATTTTTATATACAGCTAAAGATTACTATAAATAGATGTGTTGGGTTAGTAAGGCAATTTTTTAAGGATTTGTTTCTTCTTTCAAAAATTAAAGAATCATTTGAATCAAATTATATAACACTAGTTTTAATTTTTAAAAAAAGTTGTTATAATTATATAAATTTATAATATTGAACAATTTTTCATTTAAAACAATAATTATTATTTTGTTGTAACAAAAATAATATAAAGTTTTTTTTCTTTTGAACATTTGAATGTGAAATCTAAAATTATTTTTATTTGTTAATGTATAAATTTAAATAAAATCTGATACAAACTTCAATAAATAAATTATAATTGAAAAATCTTCTTAAACTTACTGTATTAAAAAGTTTAATATAACAAATATAAATTTAATAAATTTTAATAAAAAAATTGGTATTAGGCGCAAAAATAATTAAGCCATAATATCATTTAGATATAGATCTTTATGGATCAGCAAAATTATTATTAATAAAAAAAAAAAATAATAAAAATTTCATCCGGATTCCGGGTCAAACCGGATATTTTTCATCCGGTTTATAATCCGAATGAAACCCGTGAAAATCCGGATATCCGAAAAAAAAAAATCCGGATCAATCCGGATTGATCCAGATACGGGTCGAGGCACTACTTGGCATCTAATAATCGTACAAAGATGTATCATAGCTTGTTAGAATCGTCTCACTGAGACGAATCGAATGGTAGTAGTTTTATCCTTTTCGGATCACTGGCTGACGAGTTATTCAACAAAATGTTAAACATCGGCATTATAATATTTCTTGATTTACGTTTACTGCGCCATTTAACATTTTGCTAGATTTCTCGGTACCTAGTGATTGTAAAAAGACGATTTATAGCTCATTGGAATCGCCTCATCGAGCGAATCGAATGGTGGTAAGCTCATCTCTCTGTGATCAATATTGACGGAGTTATTACTTAAAAACCATTTAATATTTTTTAATTTCGGAAATTGATCTAGTGATTGGATTTCAATGTATCTTATACCATTAGATTCGTCTTATCAAGACGAATCGAATGGTAGTAAGATCGTCTTTCTAGGATCAATATCGGCAGAGTTATTACACAAAAACCATTAATATTTTTTTAATTTCGAAAATTAATCTAGTGATTGGATTTCGACGTATTTTATACCATTAGAACCGTCTCATCAAGACGAATCGAATGGCGGTAAGATCATCTCTCTACGATTAATATTGGCGAAGTTACGATACAATAAAGTTTTAAGTATAATTCTGGCTAAAATTATGTTAATTTTGGGCCGGAATTATGATATACAAATATAAGAAATTTTTTATATAGTCACATCTCTTTATAATCACCAAATATCTTCCAATCGGTCATTACTCCTCCTTTGGTCCAGTATTCTTCTACTGATTCATTTCCTCCACGTTGGCAAAGAGCATATACTCCTCTTTCTGACATCGATTCGTCCTATTATATACTTCGGTAATGTCTCCTATTCTGGCCGATGAATGGAAAAACACTATTAACTCTATGCCTAACAATAAAGCCTCTGGTCCTTCCAAGATCTCTTATGAGATGCTCAAACATTTAACTGGAGAAGCTTTTAATTTATCCCTTGTATTAGCCAACGCTTGCCTCATTCATGGAGATATTCCTGCTGATTGGCGTGAAGCGCTTGTAGTGCTCCGAAAAAAATCTGATCTGATCAGATCAGATCAGATAAATTTAATCTGCAGTTCAAATTCAGATCAAAAAAAATTTGATCTGAACAAATCAGATTAGCTTCAGATCAAATCAGATCAGATCAGATCGGATTCAGATTTGGCTTATTTAAAATCTGAATCTGATCAGATTGAATCTGACAGATTTGATTCAGATTTCAGATTTGATTTTACTAATAATTTCAGCCGAATTCATAATGCCGGCTGGAATTAATTCCTAATTTTTAACTCCAGCCAAAACGGATATGTCGATCATTTCCTTTTTTGGTGATAGCCGTTCCACAAAAATCGATTTTTATAGGAACCAAGTTGGCATTTTGTGTAACCTAAATTTCTTTTTTGGGAAATTCAATAATTCCTGCCAGAGTTAAGTGCATAATTCTGGCCGAATTACATATTTACAAATTATAGCTTTAGAATTTATAATATATTTATTCAGATTCAAATCAGATTCAAATCAGATCAGATCAGATCCAGATCAGATCAGATTTAATCAGTTTTGAATCAGATCAGAATCATTTGAATAAAAATCCGATCGATCCAGATTAAATTTAAACCGATCTGATTCAGATCAGATCAGATCAGATCAGATTTAATTAATTTCAGATCAGATTGAATCTAAGTAAAATCTGATCTGATCTGATCTGTTAGGAGCACTAAGCGCTTGTTTATCCCATTCCAAAGCCTCATGAATTTGACGCCCAATTGAAGAATACGCGACCTATCACTTTATTGGAAACAGTACGTAAATGTGTGGTTAAGGTCGTTACAACTCGACTTTCAAAAATCCTAGCTGACAATCAAGTGCTCCAAGGTGGTAATTTTGCTGGATTGCCAGGCGGTTCCACTGACATTCCTATTAAGATGCTGGATGCCATTATTCATCAACGCCGTTTTGACAAATCTGATGACCAAGAATTATGGATTGTTTCTCAGGACATTTCTAAGGCCTTTGACTCAATTGATTTGAATATGCTTAGATTGGCTCTAATCCGTCTACATATACCTTCTTTATTGATCAAATTTATCCTTAATCTTTTTACAAGACGTAATAATAAAATTATTACCCATCATGGTGATACTTCTGGATACAGAGTTAGAATTGGTATTAACCAGGGTGAAATCATTTCTCCATTATTATGGGTTATTTATTTGGATCCTTTGCTTACTACACTTAATCGAGAAGCTTGTGATCCTTTTACTTTGAAATCTTCTGCATTATTGGATTATTCTCCACTTGAATATGAACAACACAATCTTCCTGTTTCGCATATCACATTTATGGATGATTCTACTTTAATTGCTTCATCTAAACAAGGAATTGAAGATCGCCTTTCCATTACTGCTGAATTTTATACTTTAAATAATACTCAAGCAAATTCAGCAAAATATATCCTTCTTTCTTCTGAACAATTCTCTCAAACTATAATGTTTGATCTTTCTCCATCTCCTTTAATTATGACTTCTACCCTTACTTTAAAGGCTTTATCCTTATCATCATCTTTCCGTTTTTTAGGTGTTTGGTTCTGCCTGTCGGCTTCTTCTCGCTTTGTTCACAACCAAACTACTTCCATGGTTAAAGATATGGCTGCTTTACTCAGTCCTAAAAAGCTTTTGGCTCAACACGTGGCTTATCTCTATAATGTTGTCTTGCTTCCGAGGCTTGAATTTCGCCTACAAACCACATTATTTGCGGAATCTACCATTAATCGCATGGTTTCTCCAATGCTTTCTCTTATTCGACAAAAGGCTGGTCTTGCCTCAGTCACTCCTCTTTCACATTGTTGCCTTTCTCTATTCAACAAGCGTTTGGTCGATTTCTATCCTCCCATATGGCTTCATGGCAGAAAATATTTTTTCACCCTTCATATAAGCTTTTTGCCAATTATATGATTACTTATCTCCAAGGTTTTTTGGACTGTGATGCTTGCCCTTCTATTATTGACCTGGAACCATGGTCCCACACCTTTTCTTTGCGAACACATTCTTTATTTAACTCTTTATTGTTCTCTTCTCGTTTAAATATCACGTGGTCTTTATCGTTCCGACCTCTGAGGAAAGATTTACGTCCGGCGATTCCACTCCGGTCTATTTTACCTAAAGAATTATTTACTTCCATGAAAAATATTCGAAACAATTTTGGTACTCGTTTCCTTGCCCAACTGGTTTCTCCGTGTGGCTCTTGACTTCTCTCATGGAAAGATTTATGTTTTCTTAAACGAGTATCGAACAAAGGATCTGTGCCTGCGTGGTTTAATTATTTATTTAATTTTATTGTTATTCCTGATTCACTTTCTTTTTTTATTTTACAACAATTTAGAATTCCTAGTTCTCATACTGTAGCTTCTATTTCTTTTATAGACATTAGTCGAAATTATTGGTTTAACCCTCAATGGGCTATTTCTTTTAATCGTAATACTAACTCTTTTCTTGTTGGCCGTGTGATTACTACCTATCCTGCTCCACGTAATGAAGCTCTTATTTCACATTGGACTGCGTCTTCAGTAGATGACTTGCTTTCTGATTTTGTTGCATGCCAAGGTTGTGCCTCTGCTCTTCCGCGATCCTCTACCTCTAAGACTCTCCTTAAACGATGTCCCTCTGAAGGATGTTTCTCTTATGTTCCATTATCAAGTCTGATCCGTTATCCTACGAAACCTCGTACTTATATACATGCGGACACTCGTTCGGTTTCACTTTCTGCCTCGTTAGGCTATGCCAAATCTCTTTTACTATTTCATCTTTTTGCTCCGGATCGGCGTCGTCGGGCTGGATGTGGGTCTCGCTACCGCTCCACCCACCTCGGCCTCATGGCCTCGCAGTACCTCCTTCCCCCCTACGGGGGATCAGGAATCCCCATATATCCGCCACAATCTGGGACAACATATGGAACAAATATATATACCAAATAACTAGAAAACAATAGAAAAGGAAGGAATAATGGATATAATGAGAGGGTTGTCCCGGATGTGGCAGATGTGGCAGATGTTTCAGAAAAAATATGAGAGGACATCCCCCCAGAAAAAGTTTTATTTTTACCCCCCAGATCCGCCACATCCGGAACATCTGGAATAAGTCAGGATTCCGTCTAATAATCTATTGGAAGCAGTGAGACAGCAAACCAGGTAAATTAGTAGGTAAGCCCCTAGAAGGTCTATAGAGCCAGTAAGACCAACCCCGTCCCACCCCCGTCAGAAAAAATAAGTAATTGAACAATGGGTATTGAGAATAGAGCATATCAAGATAAGTTTAGAAGACAGTACTAATCCGTCTTCCTCTTTTTTGCCTCCTTAAGGCATTTATCAATACACTGTTTACACGCATTATCAGAATCTAAGATTTTCTGTCCAAGTTTTTTGCATTGCCGATTGTAAGCCGTCTGCTGTCTCTTAGCAGCGGTTTCTTTCTTTTTCTCCTTAGTCTTCTTCTTGATTACCCAGTCTATTCCAGTAAAAGTATTCTTATGCATACCACAAATTGTGCAGTCACCATGCAGCCGGTAACGCCCATTTGTAGTCATATCTTGTATTTCACTAGCAGTCTCAGTTTCCTTCTTGCACTTTAGGCAGTAAAAACGTGTCATTTTAAGATTTGAAGTCTAAAACCATTCCTTTAATTTGTTGTAATATGTCACACTTAGAGAATTACTATAAGTACTACAATCTCTCCGGAGTACCAGCACGAATTCTAAAAGGTGAAGAGCACTACAACCTATACAAAAAGCCCCTAAAGGAAAAGTCAACAGAACGCCCAAAGGTAATTGTATGGAAACCAAATGCAACACATCAGGCAGATCTTGCAGAGATGCCAGTTGACCCCAAAGGATTCCACTATTTTCTCGTAGTGGTGGAAGTTGCAGGAAAGAGAGTTGATGCAGAACCCCTAAAGGATAAGACTGCAAATAGAGTTCTAAACGGGTTTGTCAAAATCTACAGAAGAAATCGTATTAAGCCACCAACACACAGACTGGAGACAGACTCCGGATCAGAATTCACTAACGACCAGGTACGTGATTTTTTCCTGAACAGCCTAGGGGTAATGATGAGGTTCGGAGAGCCAGGAAGGCATAAACAGCAATCTTATGCTGAAAGAGCTATCCAAGCCATCCAAGAACCCCTTCTTAAACGAATGGTAGCACAGGAGTTGAAAACCGGGGTGACATCCGTGGAATGGTCAGAAGATTTCCATAATATAGTGAGTAAAGTAAATGAACTCTGGCAGAGAAATCCCCCAGACATTCCGACAGGATCACCCAAAGTGTCAAAAAAGACGGATCTCCTCTCTGAAGGAGCACGTGTCAGAGTCAAGTTAGATGAACCTATTTCAGTACTCGGTAATAAACTTCACGGAAAATTCCGTACAGGAGACATAAGATGGAACCCAAACATTCGTGTAATCAAAAAAATGATACTCTCACCCGAACAGCCTCCTACATATCTTCTTAATGGACCACATGGTCGATTAGGTGTATCCAGATGTGCATATACCCGAAAGGAATTGCAAGTAGTTCCTATTAATGAAAAGCCTCCACCTGACTCTGTGATAAGAGGACAACCTGAAAGATTTGTTCCTGAGCAGATACTTCGGCATCGCATTAGAAAAGGTCAAGACCAGTATTTGGTTAAGTGGGAGCGCTATCCAGACACTGAGGCTTCTTGGGAACCTGCTGACCGGTTGAAGGAGGATGTCCCTGACTTAATTCGCAAATTTTGGGAATAAAAAAAAATAGAAGAATTAAAGGGTCTTATTTTTTATCCCCTCGATTAGCATCAGGAACTATCGGGATAAAAACATTCTTCCCATCACAGGTAAAGGCTATATGTTCACGTGATTCATGGACATCATAATTGTAACGTTTCAGACACGTTCGGCTTAACCCAATTTCCCTATGCTTGTAACCACTTAAGACTGCAAGGTCCTCAGTGATAGCATAATCAGGGGTAAGTTTGATTGTCACTCCCTTTACCATGCCGAATGTCCTACCTGTTCCTGAAGCACCAGATATGTTATATGTAATACTCTTGTCAATATCCAACCCTAATTCCTCAGCAGCTTCTCTCTGAATAAAAGACGCATTAGCACAAGTGTCTGCTAAACACTGAATTGCTATTCCATTAACCTTCCCATCCAGTGCTAAAAGATCTTTAGTATTCTCTAAACGAGCTATGTCAATATCCATAGGATCATCTACCCTGATATCCTCTTCTTGTTCCTCCTCAACTAGGTCCTCCGGAATCTCTGTGACTTTTCTAGCAGACAATAACTCCTCCTGAAGAATCTCACGGAGTAATTTCCTAAAGTCTGCAGACCTTAACAGGCTTAATAAATCATTCTTAGTAACAGCTTTTGCAGGTGTAGACTTACTACCAGTAACTTTCACAGGAATCTTAACAGGGGTTGCTTTGCCTTTCAATGGCACACTAGAAGAGCTAACTGCTGTCTTATTTGGGGACGACTTAAGAAGTTTTGAGATACTCAAACCTACTTTTTTTTTGACCCAACACGAACCATATAGACATCACCATCTTTTTCTCTCAATTCTACCTTTTCACCAAAACTCGCAGTATCAATGTCCATAGCATCATTATTAAGATCGAGGTTTCTCATTGCTCAGGCCAAATCCAGATCATCACGTCTATCTTTAGCCTTCTGAAGTTGTTTTGTAAGTATTTTAGACGTCCCACTTTTATATCCCATAATAAGATCAATAGCATTTTGATGATCATCCAAAGTCCACTCAGGAGCATCAGGGTCATCACCAACATCATGATCTACATAACCATCATCCCAATCAGGATCCTGAGAATCCTGAACAACACGTCTCTGTGGTTTTGGTCGAACAGGTTTAATCTGCTGTCTATAGACTGGTGGATTACGAACTGGCCGAGCCTGTAATTGTTTAAATTGCACCTGAAAATTCTTGGTAAGTTCCTCAGCTTGAGCCTTAAGTAACTCTTGTAATTGTTCTTGAGTAACCCCAGATGACTTTGATGTCAGTACGACAGGTTCCTGTTTTCCTAACGGAGGTTGAGTTACATCACTGTAATCTGCTTGAAGTCGTCGATTTCTATCTTGTAACCCCAAGCGCATTTCAGCCCTTCTCCGTTCTAAATTTCTCAAATGTTTAACCAAGTCATCAGGATTAAGATTACTAAACCTTTCTGCTTCAAAAATATTATCAGCCGAAAGACCTCTAAAGAACTGGTCGATAATAAGATCATCAGTTAGTTTTAGTAATTTTCCAGCTCTCTTTACAGTTCTATAAAATGCATCGACTGGCTCATTTTCCTGATAAAGACTGTTAAAACGGATACGTTTCTTTTCATCTAAAATAGTTGGGAATTGTGTTCTAAGCCAATAAAATGCCTGGTTAGGTTTAACACCTGGAAAAACTATAGAACGATTATTATTAGCAGCAACACCAGCATCTGCAGTAGCTGGAGCAGCTCTATCTGTCGAACGAGCACTAGCTCTTCCCCAAGCTTTATCTCCACCTATTAAATCATGGGTAGGAATAAATGCTGCTCTAATAGTTACTAATGCATTAGCTGCATCTGTAGCATGAACATGTGCTTCAGACCCATTTACATAGGTACCTGCATTTGGTCCTCCTGCACCTTCTGGTATTACTAATGCTACAAAAGCAGCTAAATTAGCTCCACCTCTTGAAGTGATACCAGAAAGTTCCCAATTTTTTCCTGTAATTTCTCGATCAAACCATTCAGCCGCTTCACCAGCCATGCAGCTTCTAAGTATACCCATAGCTCTTTTCCAAGACTCTGGTGGTCCTCCAGCAGCATATGGGTTAAGATTAATAGTATCAAGATAACCCATGTAAAGCCTAACAAATGTATCAACATCATCAGTAGCTTTACCCTCAAAAATCGGCAATCCTATCGCAGTGGTAGCCATATCGACTCTAGTGGATTGTTTAAAAGAGGTGGAGGAGGGTTCAATTGTCTAATTCGAAACCATTGTACCTGAATTCTAAGAGCAGCTATCTGTTGGAAAAGTCTATTTCTAAGTCTCCCTAATGTCTGAATCCCAAAACGCACCCTATTATTAGCATGTGCTAGCTGTGCATTAACCTGTCCAAGTTGCGCATTAACCAATACAAGTTGTCCTCCAGTCCGAGTAGCCCTCAGCCGCCAATGATTTAAAAGGATATTACCACGATTCACAGCATTTTGAGCCTCATTACGATCCCTTACTGCTTGAGTATAATCTGCTTGTAATACATTATGTTCATGTCGTGCCTGATTACGTTCACCTATAGCCCGTCGACGAAGCTCTACCATAGTATCATAATCTCTTTGCAGGTTATGGTTTTCTTCTATGAAATTATCATTGGCAGCACGTATAATAACTAATTGACGTTCTAAATTAGTAAACGTTTCATCAAATGCATTTATCTTACCTTGTGCAAAAACTAACAAATCTTTTGTAATACCAAGTTCTTCATGTTTTGCTTTACAGCGATACATTAATATATTAATAATATGTTTGATTTGATTATTTGCCTCCTGTATCTCTGAATCAACAGTTAAACGACCCCTGGTAGTCAATAAATTTGCATGAGCCTTAAGTATTCTAACTAATTCATCATCGTCTTTTTCATTGACCAAGTGTGCAGGAGGCGGTCCAGTAGGTTCTGAAGGAGTATAAACTGGAATTGGTGTTGATGTCGACATAGTATTTAAACTAAGTTAGAATAAAATTCAAATGGATCTTTATGTATACAATTTGGACGAGTACACGACTGACTCAAGACAAGGCAATGAGTTTGCTCCATCATGGCCCTTTCGATTAGCCGTAGCAGGTAGCTCAGACTCAGGTAAGACAACTATGATCATTAATTTGTTAATGGGTGACAAGAAAGCAAAGGAGAATGGTAATCGGTATGTACTATGTGATGCAGTACTTTTAGTTGGCAGATATCTTGACGAGCCGAAGTGGGCAGTTGTACATGATTTTTTCGAAGAGGAGAAGATCCCATTCACTGCAGTAACCCATAGTGAGATTCCAGAGATTGACTCCTTCGACCCTACTCAAGCTACTGTGGTAATCTTCGAGGATCTGATGGATGCACCTAAAAAAATCCAGGATCTCATCACTGGTTACTTTACACATGGACGACACAAAAATATTTCATGTATTTATGTAGCCCAAAGATTCTTTGCCATTCCTAAGGCTATTCGAGAAAATGTTAACTACATCTCACTGCATGGAGGTCATGGGAGCCTTACAGATACCAAGAGAATCATCCGCCTATATACAGAACAATCAGAGTCATTAGCACCAGTAATTGATGATCTTACTCTGCAACGTAAATTTGTAGTGTTTGATCTTAGACGGTCCAAAAGTGATCCACTGTCCATTCGAGTAAGATGGGATACTAGTCTCAGTTCTATCACAGAGCAATCTCAGTTCAATCCTAGTTCGATCTCAGTCTGAACCCAGTTCAATCACAGTTCGATCCAAGTTTAGTCCCTATGGTCAGAAAGCTGAATTTGAAGCAAAAAAAGGTGGACACTTGATTGAATTTGCTCGGGTATTTCCATCCCCTAAAGAACGTCAACATTTACTTGTACCTGGTGTCTTAGCCAAGAATGCAGATACCTGGATTAAATACAGTGTGTTGCAAAAAAAACCGGAATTTTATTCACATGACATAAATCGGACTTACGTACCCAATTTGTATCCGATTTGGAAAATCTAAAATGGAAAATCGACATGACGATCATGACCATAAATCCCGACCTAATTCGTAAATAATATATTTATGTTTTTCCGAGCTACTGCGCCGCAAAATGACAGTTTCAAAGAAAGAAAGGCAGCGACAAACAATTTTACAATTGTGGAGTGAGGGTATGCGTAAAGGGACTGAAATACACAAGATTACACGCATCCCACTCTCCACTATATATGATAATATTAAAAAGTTAAAAGAGGATAACATAGTAAACCGAAAAAAGGGAAGTGGTCGCCCAAGGAAAATTACCGGCAAATTTTCCAGGTCCCTTGGACAAAGTATCCGAAGAGATACATCAGTTCCAACGAGGACTTTGGCCAAAAAATTGGGCCAAATGGGCCTTGAAGTATCCCACTCGACAGTTTCAAGGCACTTAACTGTCCATGGCTATAAAAAATCACTTCCAAGGGCGACCCCAATGCTTACTGCTGCGCATAAGCAAAAACGTATCGAATGGGCGCAGCAGCACATTAATGATAATTGGAACACAACACTTTTTTCGGATGAAACAGCCTTCCAACTCTTCCGGAACACTGTGAAGCGTTGGCATAAGAAAATTCGGCCAATACGCCCCATGCCAAAAGACAGAACAAAGATTTTTGCATGGGGCGGATTTTGCGTAACGGGCAAAACAAGTTTGTTTTGCTTCCGTCGAATAATGAATGCTGAATTTTATGTTGAGATCCTTGAAAATCATATTCCGGAGATTGATGCAATGCTCGGTGATGATTGGCGGCTCCAGCAAGACAATGACCCGAAGCATACTAGCCGTCTTGCTAAAGAATTCCTCCAAAACAATGTCCCGGAAGTCATGGATTGGCCCTCAAATAGTCCTGACTTAAATCCGATAGAAAATTTATGGGCTATTGTTAAGGGGAATGTGGAGCGCCGAATGCCAAAAAATCTCAATGAATTGGAGAGTTTTATGGCAGAGGAATGGTCGGCAATTCCGGATACCGTGATAAAGAATCTCGCCGGTTCAATGAAACGACGTTGCGAGCTAATTATCGAAAATAATGGAGAACGAATCTCCTATTAAATTATATTAATAGAAAGAGCTGGTTTCTAGCTCTTAAATAAAAAAAAATTTACTATGTTTTTATATTCTCAATGTGAAGTTATGGCCGTTTACTTTATTCCGGTTTTTTTTGCAACACACTGTATGTCTTTCGGGAAGCTTATGGACTCTCTGGTAAGACCCTAGGAGCTGACTTTCAGGATTTCTTAGCAAAAGTACAGGGTAGGACTGCAAAGACTGAAACTCTGAAAACTGAGAATGTGAAGGAGTTATTCTCCCGATATGAAGCCCTGAAGTCTAGTCGCCCTCTGGATAATAAACAAATAATAGAAGGTATTGAAGTCCTTCTACAAATCTTTTCTAAGAGCCACATGGACCGTCAAGCATTACAAGTAGGGATTAATAGTATCTTGTGAGAATATCAAGTAATTCGTCTGCAGAAGCTCTAAGAATCATAGCACTTTTTTTACGGCCTTCAAAGTCAATCCTTAACATCTTAGCCTTCAACCCTATTGCTCCTAAAGCACGAGAAGCAAAGTTCTTAGTCATTGGATTACTTATATGATTTACATAGTTCTCATAGAATGTAGTGAAAGGCTCGTCAATACCATCTGGATATGTATCCCTTAGAAATTGATATAAAGCAATTTCTCTACTGTCATAACCTATGGCTATAAGCTGTTCGAGAAGCCACTTCCTAATGTCTTCATATGGCTCTCCATCCATAATATTCATATCCAGTTTTTGTGTAAACAATTGTGTAAAGTCCACATTACTTCCCCGACGAATGATCTGAACTAACTTATCCCTAGCAAGTCCCAAGGCTTGTAGAGGGTCATTCTCATCACTAATCTTCTTTATAATCTGTCTGTATAATACACTGGATAATCCTCTGTATGCTGTTTTTGGAGTGATTACTCCACAGTTTTGGCACTGGTTTATTACGATTGATGTTGACATGGCTATCTTTCTTTATGTAAAAAAGAATTATTCAAAATTAAGTAACTATTCAGAGCAGTCCTTGCACAACTTGTCCGTTAAGTTACTTGGGCTTACAGGCATGAGACATTCCCTACACAACTCAATATTAAGCTCTGCAAGTCTCGGGGTATGGTCCTCCAAAGTTCGTGGACGACTGGAAGGACCGGAGGAAGGTGTTCTGTTAGTCGTATCTTGCTGTAAGATAAAATCATCATATTCATCTTGGTCAGCCTGAATAGCAGTCCTGATTTGTTGTATATCATTGAAAGTTAACCGCTGCCCATCAAGATTTTCCTCATTATAGCGTGTTTCATTGATGATTTCCTCTATAAGCGCCTCTTCTTCATAATGGACAAGGTAGTAATCCTCAACTACCTCATAGTCACTCTCAATCAGTCTATAATATGTTCTAGTACCACGTCGAACATAACGTCCTGTATCTGTATTTAAATATACAGGTTGCTCTTCAGGTGGAGGTGCAGTTTGTCTACGGACAAGCCTTCCATCAATATAATCATGGGATTCCATAACTATTCGATTAAAGGTATCTCCACCGATAATAATTGGACGTCCAGTTATAGGGTTAGCTATATAAGGGTAAGACATGTCTTTTTTCTGTACGTGTCTACATACCTAATAGTTTTCTTCAATTTACAATAACCAAGTGACATGGTCATCAGTCCTTATCAAAAAATACAAGAATACCTGATGATAAGATTACATGGTCATCAGTCCTTATTAAGGCAAACATGGCATAGTAGCCTTTATCTTTATTAAATTTATTTAACGAACTTACAAAAATAAAATAAAATTTTTAAAGTACAAAAAAGAAAAATAAAATTAACTAAAAACAAAACTATATAGTCTCCAAAACAGTAATAAAGCTATAAAATAATTCAAAAAGAAAAATCGCATAACACTAAAACTATCCTGATCCCCCGCCTAAATATATTTCAACCTAAGAAGAGGCAACTATGCAAACAAACCAACGAACAATGCGCCCATTATTAAAATCGACACACCACCCTGCTAAAGCTGTTAGTAAGTTGCACCGTTAGACGACCCATAAAACCCGAATAGTGATTAAACCAAGGCAAACCATATTTCATCGAGTTCTTTAAATAATCGACGTCGGAGTCACGTGCGGCGTCGGAAAGGGTCGGAGGAGGTAAAGTTGAGAAAGGTAAGTACGTAGACTTCGGCAAATTTGAAGGCCGAGAAAGTTTGAGTTTATGAGTAATATTCATCGCGTCTTCCCATTTAGATTTATCATAGGAGCGCGGTAGCCAAATTCGTTTTCTAATCTTTTGGATAAAGTGATTGTGGATAGCAGAGATAACCTTCATCGCAGAGTTATGTGGAATAGAAAGTTCTTCAAAAAATTCGACAAAGGATTTCGGAAGGCAGCCACGGACAAGGCTATATGAAGTCCAATTTGAAGAAGAAAAGGACCAACAAGGAAGAGATTTAAATTTGTTAATAATTAAAGAGGGATCTTTCTTAACGAGATCACCAGCTTCTTGAAGTTTGTTGATAAAGTGATGTTGGTAGGAGAAGAGTATCTGTTCCATAGCGATTCGTCTACATTTGCACATAAACAAGTGCATGAAATCTTCCTTGGAGTCGAGGCACGAATGACACAATAAGATGTCAATATACAAGTCTGGGCGGATTCTTTTAAGATGTTCCAAGGTAGGCAAATCTTCCAAAAAGAGTTTGAATTTGAAGGTGCGATGAAAGGAAGCATGAGCACGAGTAAATGAAGCATCATGCTGAGGTTCAGAATTTAGCGAGAACCAGGTAAGATCCCAATCAATCACGAAATCTGAGATAGAGGATAAAGCAATGGTAAAGTTAAAACGCGATAAACGCGTTAATCTACGCATCCACAGCATTTGCGAATATTGCTTAAATAGGCGTCGTGGGTTGGATTCGCATAAAATATCATCATATTTTAATAGGAAATCGTGAGGAGATACTTGATCCAGATCAGAAAGAAGAATTGCTGAAGGAGAAGTATGCGCAGAGTTGGCCAGAGAGTCCGCGTAGTCATTATAGAAATTACCAGAGTGACCTTTCACTTTAACAGCCGTGACGGATAAAGATTTGGAGGAAATGAGACGTTCAATAATAGCCCAGAGTTCAAAATTGGTGGTCTTGTAATAAAGCCTACTATTGGAATAAGAAAGGGTAGCACATAGACGAAGACCATCTATGGCAGATTGAGAGTCAGTATGAATAGTGACCGTTGAAAATGGAGGAGTGACTGTAAGAGCAGCATGTATAGCGGCGATTTCAGCTCTTGTAGAAGAAGGCCAATTGTGAAAAATTCCATGAGCGTGAGCAGCGATAGATTGGAAAAAACCAGCGCCATCAAGGACTTGTACCCAAGACCAACCCATAGAAACATCAGGAGTGCCAAGGTTAATTAAAGAACCATCAGTATAAAAACAATAATGATTATCAGGAGGAGTCGCTAACGGTGAAACAGCAAAAGCAAGAGAGGCAGCCGAATCCAAGGAGGGAGAAGGAGAAGGAGAAGGGAAAGTAACCACATCTTCTTGTGAAAAATTAGGTAGAATATCCAAACGACCATAGTAGGATCTTACAATCTCGTCAAGATCTGCCCAGGTAAAAGGAGAAGTAATAGTGGTGGTGTCATGTCTAATACGCTCCTGCGTTGTTGGGAGAATTAAAGATCTAAGAGGAGGAAGTTTAGGGATGATACATAAAGGAGTAACATCTGTTGGATTGCTTTTAGTATGGGTAACCGGTACATGTTTAGAACAACCGGGACAAGGAGTAAGCGTGATAACATCATTAGGTCGAGTCACACAATCAGAGGTCCAATAGACAATCTTGCAAGAATATTGTTGTTTGCTAAGTTGTTTTCCAAAAAGAGGAGAGCCATCATCGTCCAAAGTCACGATCCATTTCATGGATTTTCTGGAGGAACCAAAGGCTGGAGCCAAATCAATGTTTGAAGGGATTGCTTCAGAAGAAAATTGATCCAAGAGCAGAGAATTGGAATTTGGAACAGTGACGCATTGGTGGATGTCATTGAACCATTTATGCGGGAGGACTCGATGGCCTTTCCTACTTGATAGATTGGATAAATAAACATTCCAAGTGATCATATGGGTTCCGTGAGGCGTGATGAATTGAGATAGGTAATAGAGTTGCAAACTTCTTAGACGTCGGAAATAAGATATAAAAATTTTTGGAGTCATCACTTCAAATAAAGGCGTGTGACCATTAGGTACGGTGAGGTCAGACGAGGATGAAAATCGAGAACGTGACAACTTGAAAGGAGTGGTGGTCAGGAGAGCAATAGTGCAAGTGATATAATCCTGTTTAAAAGCGAAAAGTTTAGACCATAAAGTCCAATCTTTAACTAACAAGGGAGAAATGGGAATCAAAAAAGAAAATTGAATTAAACGTAATCTATATAAAAATAAATTTTTCATAAAAAAAGAGGAAGAATTAGCTAATAAAAACAAATTAGTTAAATGTGTTTGTGATTGGTGAAAAAATAAATTAATCAATTCCAAGCCTTGAGATAGAAACAAAATGGAATCAGGGAGTACGCGTGAAAAATTGGCCTTATGTTTAACCAGGGAACGGATACTGCTGGTTGCCGAGGCACATTCAGATTCAGAGAGGTGTGTGACTTGCATGCGATATTCCAATTTTGGAATAAGGACAGTGTTGTGTAAATAAACTACTTGTTTAGCAGATAATTTGGCAGGACGAACGGTAGCAGCGAAAGAGTTACATTCTCGAGCAACTTGCTTTCTGACAAAATCACGAGATCCAGCGACATTAAACCAGACGCCCAGGAAGCGAAAAGAACTATTCATGGAAATAGGCACAATAGAAATGGAAGGAACTTTGTTCAGTCCAGATAATTGCAAGTCAAACACGACTGGAGAAGGTGAAGGAGCTGAAGTGGGAGGCAACGAATTAGTAATTAAAACATATTTGTTGTGGTTAGCGGAAGTATTATTAATCTGATAAAATTCTTCCGTAATATAAAGCATCGATTCCATTCCAGCTTTAGATGACGAAATTAAAGTGGAATCGTCCATAAAGACCAAGTTGTTCATACGTAATCCATCTGGACTTGTCTCAGCCAAGGGATTAGATAAAGGAGGAGCATGAAGTATATATGGATCCATCATTTCATTCTTAAGAACAGTCAATAAAGGGTCTATATATATAACCCAGAGTAAAGGAGAGATAACTTCGCCTTGATCTATACCAATACGAACACGGTAAGAAGGTGTAGTTCCATGAGCAGTAAAAACGCAATTAGAGCGCTTCATAAAAAGGGATAAAATAAACTTGGTGGCAGAAGCGGGAAGTTTAATGCGTTCTAAAGCAAAATGCAACATCTTGAGATCAACCAAGTCGAAAGCCTTCGAAATATCTTGTGAAAGGATCCAAAGCGGCGATTTGTTGACATGAGCATCATGGATAATAGATTCCAGGACGACAATAGGGTCGCGACAAGAACCACCAGGGAGACTGGCGAAGTTTTCTCCTTTGAGAACTTCATTCGAAGCCAAAATGGAAGCGAGACGATTATAAAAGAGTTTGACCAAAGATTTTCTAATTACTTCAAGTAAAGTAATAGGTCTTGTATTCTTAAGTTGACATTTCCATTCGTGAGGTTTAGGGATAGGGAAAACCATAGCTTGACGCCATAAATCAGGAATGTCTGCAGTGTGGAAACACGATTGGACCAGGATTAAAACCAGAGCAGTAGCGTTTGAACCCAGATGCTTAAGCATCTCATAAGTAATCATAGAAGGACCAGGAGCTTTGTCGTTAGGCATAGAAGAGACCGTAGACAACCATTCTTCAAGAGTAGGAGGATCCAGCAAAGAATCATAAATAGAAGAATTCACATCATCCATAGGGCGATAAGCAGAAGACCATGTTTCAGGAAGAACTGAAATGTTATCAGGAGGAGATGATTTAATAGGTACGGAATTCTGGAAGTGGTTGATAACAGCGTCATCAATATCATGCAGGTCCGTTAGAAGTTTAGGTTGTGTAGGGTGGTCGATAAAGACACGATCCAATGTAATACGACGTCGAGTCCTTGAGAGCGCTGAATTAATGAATGAGGAAATATCAGATTCAAAATTGTTGTCCCTATCATCCAATTTGGCACGAATGGAAAAATCTTGAAAATCTTTTTCTTTGAGAAGAAGGAGGCCATAAAGGGCACTGGAAATAGTCTTTAAGGATTCTAGTAAAGAATTAAACCCGTCTTGCCTACATGTGGTTAAAGAAGTAGGTAAAATAAGGGGGGAAGGAATAACCTTCTTATAAAGATGAAGAATTTTTTGAAGTCGAATGAAATGAGTGGACCAAACATGTTCATATCTATTAAAATATGTGGAAGGATATTTGCGCAATAAGCGTATCGAATGCAAAAGACGGCTGAGAAAACGATAATGTTGAGTTAAAGCTTCCAAATCTTTAGGCACCGTAGGTGTGTATTGATTACCGACCGTGACAGATGGAAGAGAAGCATTAGCAGCTTTCACGATATGAGAATGTAAGTATTCACATTGTTGATTGATGTGCCATGTTGAAAAAGTAGAAGGAAGAACGTCGCAAAATGAGTCAGTGTGAGTGGAAAAAGATTCCCATTGTTGAATAGTGACTGAATCAAATTTGAAAATGCGGCGAGTTCGACGTTGAAGTTGTTTAGCACGAGCAACCTTGATAGACGCAGCCAAGAGTGAATCATCAAAATACGTGATGACAGGATTGTGATCAGAAGAGCAGGTATCATGGGCGTCGAATATGTAGGAAGTGAGAGCAAAGCTTTTTAGCATCGGGCAGGACCAAACATAGTCTATGCGAGTAATCTGGTCATCACGGTGGAAGGTGCCTAGGGAATCAGAAGCATTAACAGGAATGGTTTCTTCATAACCATGAGATAAAAGATGATGCAACAAACGATAAGACCGTTGAGAAGCAACAGAAGGGCGGTTAAAATAAATAGGGTAATAAGTATCTAAGTGCATATTAAAATCGCCACAAATGGCGTGATAAAAATTTTGTTGTTTAGTTTGCACTAATAATTGTAAAAGGAGATCGATAGTATCAGATCGTAATTTAGAGTCGGAAATAGGAGGGATATATATAACAAAAATACGCAATTTAATGTTGCCTTTAAAATAAAGGTCAACAGATAAAATACGTGAGGAATGTGAAACAAAATCTTGTACATGAGAAGCAAGAGAATTTTCAATAAAAAGGGAAACGCCACCAGTAGATTTGACTTGTTTAGTTTTATCTATGTCAGAGGAAAAGACAGTATAATTAGGAAGGCGTTTAGATAAAAAATGAATTTGTTTGGGGGGTAAATGGGTGTCTACAATGCCACCAAAGGAAATATGTTTCAGGTTGAAAAAGTTTGAAATTTGTTCAATTTTAACTTGACTATTATGGCGAAGGCCATTAATATTAAAGGATGAAATATTAAAGGAATTGGGAATAGGGGGGGAATTTAATGTAGTAAATAAAGATTCATGTTCTGAAAAATTATAAGTATCTACAGGATTGAGTGGGTTTTGAACAAACGTATCATAATTAAAATTGTCAGACATTAGAACACTATGATAATAAAGTACGGGGAAAGGAGGTGAGAAATCAGTTATTGCGAAGGAGCTGAAGCTCGATCGGAAGGAGAACCACCAAGAGAAGCAATAAAACCTTGGATGGAACCAGTGAGTGATTGTAAAGTATCTTTAATCGCTTTTTGATCTTGAATAACGGAGTTCAATTCGTCTTGCGGGGAAGGGTTAGAAGTGGATGCGGAAGCAGAGTGTGAGGCTTTGTTGGATGTAGATGCAGAGGAAGAGGATTTCAGTGAACCAGCAGATAAAGGCGCATTGGGATGCTGGATTAAGGTGCCAGTGGTTTCAGGAGGGTCTTCTTCCATTCGATCAGGTTCAGTATTAACGACAGGTGCAGAGGGAGGATTGATGCCTAAATGGGCTTCAATAGCAGATAGCCGTTGATTGTTAAGTTCAAGATTTGAAATGCGGGATTCCACTCGAGCAACATCTTGTTGAAGATTCTTTAAAACATTAAGAATCTTAAGGGCAGCCTCAAGAGCATTAGGAGAATTCGGATCCAGGAGTGGAGCATGAGCATTGGACGAAAAGGAAACAGATCTATCTTTGCCTTTACGGTTGTTGGAAGGTGTACGTCCATGAGCAGTTGAGGAGGAGTTAGCTGAGCCAGAGGAGGAGGAGGGCTTAGCATTAATATTGGAATTATTATTATTAGATCTATTGGAGGTGGAATTAGAACGTTGAGCTGAAGCAGAATGATCCCGAGATTTAGATCGAGATCGAGAACGAGAATTATTGCGCGGCGTTCTTTGTTGGGTGGGCCTTTGGCCAATGTTGAAGCGTTCTTTAAGAGCAGCCACAGGGTCACGTGTACGTGAACGACCACGGCATTGGTTAAGCGAACAGGAGGTAGGAGCACAACCGAGTTTACCACATCGGTGGCAAAGAGCTTTCGAATCGTTGGATGTACCCCATCGAAGAGTACGACCTTGGAAACCAATAGTCTGCTCTATAGCGGCATCCATCGTCTCTTGCGAGTTGAAGGTAACATAAGCCCAAGGTTTGGGTTTATAAGAATTTAGGGAAAGGGGGATGTTAATGGCTTTTGCTCCATGTTCTTTGACCAAAGGGGCGAGATGGATATCTTTGGTATTAGCGGGAAGTTCAGAGAGAACAGCTACAAACGCTCTACGAGCAGCTTTTTGATCCAAAGAGTAATGGCATGGGGTAACACGTAAGCAGGTGGAAAAGCAGTAAACTGCCCATTGAGTAGTGAAACGGGAGATGGCATCAGCATGATCATAGACAATGCGAGCTTGTTGCATCTTAGCACCTTTCCTTGAGTAGAGATGAAGAGCAAGGAGATTGCCGAATTTCTTGAAGTAGGATTGGAGTTGCGGTTTAGTAATGAAGAAAGGTATATCCGTGACTTGAATTGCACGGAGGTCTTCATCGGACCGGAGTTGTTTGGGATCGTATAGGTGGAATTGTAGGTCCGGAAAATCGGAGTGTGTGCTTCCAACACACAAATCACGAGCCTCCGCAGTATGAAAATGTATGATGAGACGCTTAGCGTCCCCTGAACCAGTCATACGAGCCCGACCGGTATATGATTCGTAAGTTTCTAAAAATAAATTGTTAACGGCATCTATAATTGCCTTATTAGTTTTAAGTTTTTCTAGAGTTTGGGGAGCGGAGTTGGGCGCAGCCGCAGCCAGGAAATCTTGACGATTAATGGTAATGGTGGGGGAGGGATCAACAACCTGATCGGGCGATGTACCATCATTTACGTCCATATTAGGGGACGCGCTAGGGGATGAGTTGTTTTCTTTGTTTCTTGGTGCATGAATAGACGCGTTAGCTCCAGAGGACGCGTCTTGGCCAGGCGCAGTAGGCGCAGCAGAATTATTCGGGGTAGAAGCTTGAGTATTTTCTTGGGCAGTGCTGCGGGAATTATTTTGTTGAGGAATAGCGGTCGAAGTTGAACCAACTAAACCACCGTCAGCCGGCGCGTCGGCAACGAAATCTTCATAGTCTTCATCCATAGAGTCTTTTGTAATAATACGGGAACGTTTTTGGGAAGTGTTATCACTATCGGAACCAGAGTTGTCAGAGAGTTGTTTTTTATTATTTTTCTTTTCTTGACGAGCAGCCTTATTACTGTTAGGGTTATAGCTGCCACCACCTCTTCTAGCAAGGTTTCTAGACATGTTAGAAGGTATGAGTTGGGTAAAATATAAGAGTTGTTAGTACGAAGATATAAAATTTTCTTTCCGAAAATTTTTGGTTAATAGATCGGCGGTAAGAGATCTATCAGTCCTTTTATCTATCAGTCCTTATTAAGGCAAACATGGCATAGTAGCCTTTATCTTTATTAAATTTATTTAACGAACTTACAAAAATAAAATAAAATTTTCAAAGTACAAAAAAGAAAAATAAAATTAACTAAAAACAAAACTATATAGTCTCCAAAACAGTAATAAAGCTATAAAATTAATTCGAAAGGAAAAAAATCGCATAACATTAAAACTATCCTGATCCCCCGCCTAGATATATTCCAACCTAAGAAGAAGCAACTATGCAAACAAACCAACGAACAATGCACCCATTATTAAAATCGACACACCACCCTGCAAAAGCTGTTAGTAAGTTGCACCGTTAGACGACCCGTAAAACCCGAATAGTGATTAAACCAAGGCAAACCATATTTCATCGAGTTCTTTAAATAATCAACGTCGGAGTCACGTGCGGCGTCGGAAAGGGTCGGAGGAGGTAAAGTTGAGAAAGGTAAGTACGTGGACTTTGGCAAATTTGAAGGCCGAGAAAGTTTGAGTTTATGAGTAATATTCATCGCGTCTTCCCATTTAGATTTATCATAAGAGCGCGGTAGCCAAATTCGTTTTCTGATCTTTTGGATAAAGTGATTGTGGATAGCAGAGATAACCTTCATCGCGGAATTGCGTGGAACAGAAAGTTCTTCAAAAAATGCGACAAAGGATTTCGGAAGACAGCCACGGACAAGGCTATATGAAGTCCAATTTGAAGAAGAAAAGGACCAACAAGGAAGAGATTTAAATTTGTTAATAATTAAAGAGGGATCTTTCTTAACGAGATCACCAGCTTCTTGAAGTTTGTTGATAAAGTGATGTTGGTAGGAGAGGAGAATCTGTTCCATAGCGATTCGTCTACATTTGCACATAAATAAGTGCATGAAATCTTCCTTGGAGTCGAGGCATGAACGACATAATAAAATGTCGATATACAAGTCCGGGCGGATTCTTTTAAGATGTTCCAAGGTAGGTAAATCTTCCAAAAAGAGTTTGAATTTGAAGGTTCGATGAGAGGAAGCATGAGCACAAGTAAAAGAAGCATCATGCTGAGGTTCAGCATTTAACGTGAACCAGGTAAGATCCCAATCGATTACGAAGTCTGAAATGGAAGATAAAGCAATGGTAAAGTTAAATCGTGATAAACGCGTTAAACTATGCATCCATAGCATTTGCGAATATTGCTTGAACAGGCGTCGTGGGTTAGATTCGCATAAAATATCATCATATTTTAATACGAAATCGTGAGGAGATACTTGATCCAGATCAGAAAGAAGAATTGCTGAAGAGGAAGTATGCGCTGAGTTGGCTAATGAGTCCGCGTAGTCATTGTAGAAATTACCAGAGTGACCTTTCACTTTAACGGCTGTGACGGACAAAGATTTGAATGAAATGAGACGTTCAATAATAGCCCAAAGTTCAAAATTGGTGGTCTTGTAATGAAGCCTACTATTGGAATAAGAAAACGTAGCACATAGACGAAGACCATCTATGGCAGATTGAGAGTCAGTATGGATAGTGACCGTTGAAGAGGGAGGAGTAACTGTAAGAGCAGCATGTATAGCGGCAATTTCAGCCCTTGTAGAAGAAGGCCAATTGTGAATAATTCCATGAGCATAAGCAGCAATAGATTGGAAAAAGCCAGCGCCATCAAGGACTTGAACCCAAGACCAACCCATAGAAACATCAGGAGTGCCAAGGTTAATTAAAGAACCATCGGTATAAAAACAATAATGGTTATCAGGAGGAGTCGCTAACGGTGAGGCAGCAAAAGCAAGAGGGGCAGCCGAACCCAAAGAGGGAAGAGGAGAAGGAGAGGGGAGAGTAACCACATCTTCTTGTGAAAAATTAGGTTGAATGTCCAAACGACCATAATAGGATCTTACAGTCTCGTCAAGGTCCGCCCAAGTAAAAGGGGAAGCGATAGTGGTGGTGTCATGTCTAATACGCTCCTGCGTTGTTGGGAGAAGTAAAGATCGAAGAGGAGAGAGTTTTGGGATGATACATAAAGGAGTAACATCTGTTGGATTGCTTTTAGTATGGGTAACCGGTACATGTTTAGAACAACCAGGACAAGGAGTGAGCGTGATAACATCATTAGGTCGAGTCACACAATCAGAAGTCCAATGGACAATCTTGCAGGAATATTGCTGTTTACTGAGCTGTTTTCCAAAAAGAGGAGAGCCATCATCATCCAAAGTTACGATCCATTTCATGGATTTTCGAGAGGAACCAAAGGCGGGAACCAAGTCGATATTGGAAGGAATAGCATCAGAAGAGAACCGATCCAAAAGGAGAGAGTTGGAACCTGGAACAGTGACGCATTGGTGAATGTCATTGAACCATTTGTGTGGGAGGACACGATGACCTTTCCTGCTCGATAAATTGGATAGATAAACGTTCCAAGTAATCATATGGGTTCCTTGAGGCGTAATAAATTGTGATAGGTAATATAGTTGCAAACTTCTAAGACGTCGGAAGTAAGAAATAAAAATTTTTGGAGTCATAACATCATATAAAGGTGTATGACCATTAGACATAGTAAGGTCAGGCAAAGTTGAAAGTTGTGAGCGCAACAACATGAAGGGAGTGGTGGTCAGGAGAGCAATAGTGCAAGCGATATAATCCTGTTTAAAAGCAAAAAGTTTAGACCATATAGTCCAATCTTTAACTAACAATGGGGAAATAGGAATTAAAAAAGAAAATTGAATTAAACGTAATCTATATAAAAATAAATTTTTCATAAAAGAAGAAGAAGAATTAGCTAACAAAAATAAATTAGTTAAATGTGTTTGTGATTGATGAAAAAATAAATTAATCAATCCCAAGCCTTGAGACAAAAACAAAATAGAATCAGGGAGTACTCGTGAAAAGTTGGCCTTGTGTTTAACCAAGGAACGGATACTGCTGGTTGCCGAGGCACATTCAGATTCGGAGAGGTGAGTGACTTGCATGCGATATTCCAATTTCGGGATAAGGACGGTGTTGTGTAAATAAACTATTTGTTTAGCAGATAATTTGGCAGGGCGTACGGTAGCGGCGAAGGAGTTACATTCTCTAGCAACTTGCTTCTTGACAAAATCACGAGAACCAGCGACATTGAACCACACGCCCAAGAAGCGGAAAGAGCTATTCATGGAGATAGGCACAATAGAAATGGAAGGAACTATGTTCAATCCGGATAATTGCAAGTCAAACACGACTGGAGAAGGTGATAAAACTGAAGTGGGAGGCAACGAATTAGTAATTAAAACATATTTGTTATGATTAGCGGAAGTATTGTTGATTTGATAAAATTCTTCCGTAATAGAGAGCATTGATTCCATTCCAGATTTGGATGACGAAATTAAAGTAGAGTCATCCATGAAGACCAAATTGTTGATTCGTAATCCACCTGAATTAGCCTGAGCCAAAGGATTAATTAAAGAGGGAGCATGAAGCGTATATGGATCCATCATTTCATTTTTGAGAACAGTCAATAAAGGGTCTATATATATGACCCAGAGTAAAGGAGAGATAACTTCGCCTTGATCTATACCAATGCGAACACGGTAAGAAGGAGTAGTTCCATGAGCAGTAAAAACGCGATTAGAGCATTTCATGAAGAGGGATAAAATAAACTTGATAGCAGAAGCAGGAAGTTTAATGCGTTCTAGAGCGAAACGCAACATCTTGAGATCAACTGAGTCGAAAGCCTTTGAAATATCTTGCGAAAGGATCCAAAGCGGTGATTTGTTGACATGAGCATCATGGATAATAGATTCAAGAACGACAATAGGGTCGCGACAAGAACCACCTGGGAGACCGGCGAAGTTACCTCCTTTGAGAACTTCATTTGAAGCCAAAATGGAAGCGAGACGATTATAAAAGAGTTTAACCAAAGATTTCCTAATTACTTCAAGTAAAGTAATAGGTCTCGTATTCTTGAGTTGACATTTCCATTCGTGAGGTTTAGGGATGGGGAAAACCATAGCTTGACGCCATAAATCAGGAATATCAGCAGTACGAAAGCATGATTGTACCAGGATTAGAACCAAAGCTGAAGTGTTGGAACCCAGATGCTTAAGCATCTCATAGGTAATCATAGAAGGGCCAGAAGCTTTGTCATTCGGCATCAAAGAGACCGTAGACAGCCATTCATCAAGGGTAGGAGGATCCAACAAAGAGTTGTAAATAGAAGAATCCACATCGTCCATAGGGCAATAAGCAGAAGACCATCTATCTGGAAGAGCGGAAGTATTGTCAGGGGGAGATGACTTTATAGGCACGGAATTCTGGAAGTGGTTGATAACAGCGTCATCAATATCATGCGGGTCCGTCAAAAGTTTTGGTTGTGTAGGATGATCGATAAAGACACGATCCAAGGTGATGCGGCGTCGAGTCCTTGAAAGAGCAGAATTAATAAAGGAGGAAATATCGGTTTCAAAATTATTGTCCCTATCATCCAATTTGGCACGAATGGAAGAATCTTGAAAATCTTTTTCTTTGAGAAGAAGGAAACCATGGAGGGCATCGGAAATAGTCTTTAAAGATGCCAATAAAAGTTTAAAATCGTCTTGCCTACATGAGGATAAAGAAGTAGGTAAAATAGGGGGAGAAGGAATAATCTTCTTATAAAGATGAAGAATCTTTTGAAGTCTAATGAAATGAGTGGACCAAGTACGTTCATGTCTATTATAATAAGTGGAAGGATATTTTCGCAATAAACGTATCGAATGCAAAAGACGGCTGAGGAAATGATAATGTTGAGTTAGGGCTTCCAAATCTTTGGGCACCGTAGGCGTATGTTGATTGCCAACCAGGACAGACGGAAGGGAGGCAGTAGCAGCTTTCACTATACGAAAATGTAAATATTCGCATTGTTGATTAATATGCCATGTTGAGAAGGTTGATGGCGGTACGTCGCATAAAGAGTCAGTATGAGCAGAGAAAAATTCCCATTGTTGATCAGTAACTGAATCAAATTTGAATATGCGGCGATTTCGATGTTGAAGTTGTTTAGCGCGAGCAACCTTGACAGACGCAAACAAGAGTGAATCATCGAAATAAGTGATGATGGGATTGTGATTGGAAGAGCAGGTGTCTTGGGCGTCAAATATATAGGAGGTGAGAGCAAAGCTTTTAAGCATTGGACAAGACCAAACATAGTCAATACGAGTAACTTGATCGTCACGGTGAAAAGTGCCTAAGGAATCAGAAGCGTTAACAGGAATAGTTTCTTCATATCCATGAGATAAAAGATGATGTAGCAAACGATAAGTTCGTTGGGAAGCAACAGAGGGGCGGTTAAAATAAATAGGATAATAGGCATCTAAATGCATATTGAAATCGCCACAAATGGCGTGATAAAAATTTTGTTGTTTAGTTTGCACTAATAATTGTAAAAGAAGGTCAATGGTTTCTGATCGTAATTTAGAATCAGAAACAGGAGGAATATAAATAACAAAAATGCGCAATTTAACGTTGCCTTTGAAATAAAGGTCAACAGATAAAATTCGCGAAGAATGTGAAACAAAATCTTGTACATGAGAAGCAAGGGTTTTTTCAATAAAAAGGGAAACGCCACCAGTAGATTTAACTTGTTTAGTTTTATCTATGTCAGATGAAAAGACAGTATAATTAGGAAGGCGTTTAGATAAAAAGTGAATTTGCTTGGGGGATAGATGGGTATCTACGATACCACCAAAGGAAATATGTTTAAGGTTGAAAAAGTTTAAAATTTGTTCAATTTTAACTTGGCTATTATGTCGAAGACCATTAACATTAAAAGATGAAATATTAAACGAATTGGGGATAGGAGAAGAATTTAAAGTAGTGAATAAAGATTCATGTTCTGAAAAATTATAAATATCTACAGGGTTGGGTGGGTTGCGAACAAACGTATCATAATTAAAATTGTCAGTCATTAGAACACAATGATAATAAAGTACGGGGGAAGGAAGTGAGAAATCAGTTATTGCGAAGGAGCAGAAGCTCGATCGGAGGGAGAACCACCAAGAGAAGCAATAAAACCTTGGATGGAACCAGTGAGCGATTGTAAAGTATCTTTAATCGCTTTTTGATCTTGAATAACGGAGTTCAATTCGTCTTGCGGGGAAGGGGTAGAAGTGGATGCGGAAGCAGAGTGTGGGGCTTTGTTGGATGTAGATGCAGAGGAAGAGGATTTCAGTGAACCGGCAGATAAAGGAGCATTGGGATGCTGGATTAAGGTGCCAGTGGTTTCAGGAGGGTCTTCTTCCATTCGATCAGGTTCAGTATTAACGACAGGTGCAGAGGGAGGATCGATGCCTAAATGGGCTTCAATAGCAGATAGCCGTTGATTGTTAAGTTCAAGATTTGAAATGCGGGATTCCACTCAAGCAACATCTTGTTGAAGATTCTTTAAAACATTAAGAATCTTAAGGGCAGCCTCAAGAGCATTAGGAGAATTCGGATCCGGGAGTGGAGCACGAGCATTGGACGAAAAGGAAACAGATCTATCTTTGCCTTTACGGTTGTTGGAAGGTGTACGTCCATGAGCAGTTGAGGAGGAGTTAGCTGAGCCAGAGGAGGAGGAGGGCTTAGCATTAATATTGGAATTATTATTATTAGATCGATTGGAGTTGGAATTAGAATGCTGAGCTGAAGCAGAACGATCCCGAGATTTAGATCGAGATCGAGAACGAGAATTATTGCGCGGCGTTCTTTGTTGGGTGGGCCTTTGGCCAATGTTGAAGCGTTCTTTAAGAGCAGCTACAGGGTCACGTGTACATGAACGACCACGGCGTTGGTTAAGCGGACAGGAGGTAGGAGCACAACCGAGTTTACCACATCGATGGCAAAGAGCTTTCGAATCGTTGGATGTACCCCATCGAAGAGTAAGACCTTGGAAACCAATAGTCTGCTCCATAGCGGCATCCATTGTCTCTTGCGAGTTGAAGGTAACATAAGCCCAAGGCTTGGGTTTATAAGAATTTAGGGAAAGGGGAATGTTAATAGCTTTTGCTCCATGTTCTTTGACCAAAGGAGTGAGATGGATATCTTTGGTATTAGCGGGAAGTCCAGAGAGAACAGCTACGAACGCTCTACGAGCAGCTTTTTGTTCTAAAGAGTAATGGCAAGGGGTAACACGTAAGCAGGTGGAAAAGCAGTAAACGGCCCATTGAGTTGTGA
Source organism: Rhizophagus irregularis (assembly GCF_026210795.1). Lineage (NCBI taxonomy): Eukaryota > Fungi > Glomeromycota > Glomeromycetes > Glomerales > Glomeraceae > Rhizophagus > Rhizophagus irregularis. The sequence continues at coordinate 1,051,750 of NC_089439.1, forward strand.
AACGGGAGATGGCATCAGCATGATCATAGACAATGCGAGCTTGTTGCATCTTAGCACCTTTCCTTGAGTAAAGATGGAGGGCAAGGAGATTGCCGAATTTCTTGAAGTAGGATTGGAGTTGCGGTTTAGTAATGAAGAACGGTATATCCGTGACTTGAATTGCACGGAGGTCTTCATCGGACCGGAGCTGTTTAGGATCGTACAGGTGGAATTGTAGGTCCGGAAAATCGGAGTGAGTGCTTCCAACACACAAGTCACGAGCCTCCGCAGTATGAAAATGTATGATGAGACGCTTAGCGTCCCCTGAACCAGTCATACGAGCCCGACCGGTATATGATTCATACGTTTCTAAAAATAAATTATTAACGGCATCTATAATTGCCTTATTAGTTTTAAGTTTCTCTAGAGTTTGAGGAGCGGAGTTGGGTGCAGCCGCAGCCAGGAAATCTTGACGATTAATGGTAATGGTGGGGGAGGGATCAACAACCTGATCGGGCGATGTACCATCATTTACGTCCATATTAGGGGACGCGTTAGGGGATGAGTTATTTTCTTTGTTTCGAGGTGCATGAATTGACGCGTTAGCACCAGAGGACGCGTCTTGGCCAGGCGCAGTAGGCGCAGCAGAATTATTCGGGGTGGAAGCTTGAGTATTTTCTTGGGCGGTGCTGCGGGAATTATTTTGTTGAGGAATAGCGGTCGAAGTTGAACCAACTAAACCACCGTCAGCCAGCGCGTCGGCAATGAAATCTTCATAGTCTTCATCCATGGAGTCTTTTGTAAGTATACGGGAACGTTTTTGAGAATTATTATCACTATCAGAACCAGAGTTGTCGGAGAGTTGTTTTTTATTATTTTTCTTTTCTTGACGAGCAGCCTTATTACTATTAGGATTATAACTGCCGCCACCTCTTCTAGCAAGGTTTCTAGACATGTTAGAAGGTATGAGTTGGGTAAAATATAAGAGTTGTTAGTACGAAGATATAAAATTTTCTTTCCGAAAATTTTTGGTTAATAGATCGGCGGTAAGAGATCTATCAGTCCTTATTAAAAAATGCAAGGATACCTGATGATAAGGTTACATGGTCATCAATCCTTGTCGAAAAAATTTAAGGATACCTGATGATAAGGTTACATGGTCATCAGTCCTTGTCAAGAAATATGAGGATACCCGATAAATAAGCTACTCCTGTTGAGTCCATTCATTCCACTTCCAGTCCAGTCTCCAAGGATCGCCTCCCCATCTTTGTTCACTTAATGCATGCTCTATGGTTTCCCTCTCTTGGGGGTCCACGACCATCCCATTCCTAAGCATTTTCTCCATAATATAAAGCTGATCCTCAGTGAGGCGGTCTATCCATCTTTTATAGAAGTCGTTTACATCTTCAAATGATATCCAGTCAATATTCCCTTTTTCAAACGGCTTTCCAAGAGCTTGGACATGCCCAATTGTAGTAGCGTAATTTTTCCATCTCTTATATACTTCTTGACGAACCTCCTGCCACCACACACTATCTACTTTACTCGCTGCAATAAGGTCAGTATCTGGGATCTTTGCAACAATGCGTTCGACTATTTCTACTGGTAATCGGTCCAACATGATGTTATGTTACTTATACTATAGCCATCTTCAATTACTGTATGCCCATTACAAATGGATAAAAAATATAAACTAAATTCGTACAGGAGCCGCTTATGCAAGAAGTTCTGCTAAGGTTTTCTCAGCCTCGTTTTTAGTAATAGCTTGCTTTGGGGGACCGGTTGATAAGTCCTTAGTCGCATTATAATACAATTCGAAGAGGACCTCAAGCTTATCTAGGAGAGCTTGTTTATTCTTGTATGATTCACGGATTTTTGCTATCTTAGCAGTATATGCCGCATTATCTGGGAAGAGTTTTCTGGCCACGAACTTCACATATGATACAGGAGAATTTGCCGTCTGGATTCGCTTGATATACTTCACATGATCCTGGACAAGGTAGCTGGTTTTGCTAAACCCAGATACTAATGCGACTACTATAGTGTCTTTTAATGCACGGATAATCTTGAGGACAGTTTCATCAGAGACAATGGTGAACTGATTGTGTGATGCATCATAAATAACTTTATCACTAATGCTGTCAGTGCTGTTAATAATGCTTGCTAATTCGGTATATGTTGACATGATTCCTTATACTTTTTTGTACTTTGTAATAAATAGGAATCTTCAAATTGACTTTACATTCAAGCAAGAAAAAATATATATACCTACTATAAACCCAACCGCATTCTTGGCAATCATGTCCAGATAACCTTGTTTGCATTTTTCACATGGCAGTATCCTGCGGTTTCAAACTTGAGAGCTTTCAATGCTTTGGATGCATTTTCTGGACAAGTGATAAGTGTAGGACTACTCGGCTGTTCCTCTAGAATAAATCCATTTGTATGGATGCGTCGTACTTTATCCTTATATGGTTCTAATAACTCTGAAGTCGTCTTCCGTCCATGTGCTAATAAGAATGGAGCGATCCTAGGATACTCACCCTTGAAGGGACTACCTGGGTTTGTGAACTGGAATCGCCACTGGTCAGATCCTACTGGTACGATGGAGTCAAGTGTGTGGCCTTCTGGAAACTTGAATGGATCTGTTTGATCTGTGGTGAGTGTCTTGTAATTGCGTTTCCTCTGGCAGAGTGCTCCCCATAGTGTATTGAGAACTCTCTTTGCAACACGACCGGCCACGCCACCCTGGTTCTTTATATTGAAGAGAAAGTGGACATACTCACCAAATATTACAGTCCCAGGAATTCTTGCTTCTCTGTCATATATCAAGGCATTTGGCTTTCCATCCTGGATTAACTGTATATCGAGTCCAAGTTTCTTTGCTCGTTGTAAGTCAACAAATGTATAGACTCCCCTCTTATTCTGTCGGAAGAGAATGTCATTACCACTTACCTTGCCCTTGGGCGCTCCCTGGGAGCTAGCACGAAATAATCCATACAAGGCATAACCTCTATGGTCTACAAAGTCTTTGAGTATTTGAAACTTACCTTGTCGGATTGGAAAGTTTGCATTTGATTGCTGAATACTTGGATACAAACTTGTCACGTCGTATTGCCTTCCATAGCCCTTCCATTCATTGTCTGCCCAGATAAGACCTCCCATCATTGCATCACTTATCCACTCTGCTTCGACTGGGTCAAGAGGATCATTGGCTGGAACCCCTACACTAAACCGTTCAAAAAGCCAGAGTGCAGTTCTCTTGTACGACCAGTTGTGGTAAGATAAGTCGATTCCTAGACCGAACTTCTTTGTAGCCTGTAGAAAGGAATCCCGCTCTTCATGGATCCTCTGGTATGTTTCCTCAAATGTTTCATATATTCCAGTTTTACAATTCTTCTCGATAGGGATGAAGGAGTAACTATCAGAGTTCTTACCTTTCTGAAACTGTCCAACTGTAAGAGACTTAACTGTCTTACCATTGTATATTGTTACTACATTATTAACCCCATCTTCACGATAAACAAAGGGAGACTTTTGTTTTCTATCTAATTTGCTAGGGTGGAGTCTTCCGGGATTCAGTGCAAGAGAATAGTGGCCTTCAGACAAAATAAGTGTTGCACGTCTGTCAGATTTGCTCTTAGAAATTCGAGTGGAATCCCCTACAATATTAAGTGCAAGGCTTCCTGCAAGTTGTTCAACCTTATCCATATATGAGACTGAAACTGGAGCATCACGATTGAGACCTAATGCCTTTTTGATATATTCGGGCTTTTCGATTGACTTTGGCATTTTAGAGAATGTGCCGTAGATATATTTCAGGCATTCATACAGGCAATCATTTAGCTTCCCGTTGCAACCCCCTGCAACCGGTGAGGCATCTCTCACATAAATTATGAATCGTTCAAAATAATCAGGGTCTGCGTCATCCAGTAGTTGTGCTTCGTCGTAGTGGTCCAAGAGTGAGAAGAGGCTGGCTGGTTGGTTTCCTGATGTCCATCCACCGGGTTTCCAGTTTTCATAGGGGAGCAGAATCTGAAATTTATGTGTCAGATACCGGGATTGGAGTCGCTGTCCAAGTCTTGCTATTGCTCCTCTGGAAAATCTTGCGCCTGAATACTGTAATTCTTTGATATCCGGTCTTGTAGGTAAAGCACGGACAATCTCTAAATAAACCATTTAATGTATTTATGAATTGTGTTCAGTTGTAATATAGGTTTTTTATACAAAAAATATAAGATAACTAAGAAGTGCTTATCTTATTAAAAGGAGTCAATCTTGCTGCATACACGATCAAGATCCTCTTCATCCCAGTCGTCAACAATTCCATTGGCGGCTTCCCATTCACGTTCCATATCAGTTTTTGGACATTCCTCGGGGATCTCTCGCGCTTTACCCTTATTCATCTTCATAGTTTCATAACCGGAGGTGGTAGGGATAATCTCGGCATCATGATCCTCCTTATATGCTCTTATTAGATCTGCGAGTTCTTTACGGCTAGGTGTTTTAGGTAAGTACCCATTATATTCTATCCAGTCCTTGAAGCGGTCTACTACCTCCCTAAGGTAGTACTGGTACTCGTCCTCAATACGTGTTGTGGGACATTCCTCTACTTCAAATGCGAGTATTTCCCAGTCATAGTCGTCTGACACGTCTTGGTACTTAGCCCATAAATCCTTACCTGTATTGTAGAGATCATTGAAGACCTGGTCCTTTGAATTCTTGACCCATGGCTTACGATCCCATCGGTGCCTTTCATGCCAAGCCCAGTGTGCTCGAGTACCTTCCTTTGGTTCAGGGTCCCAGTCAACTTCTAGTTCTGTGTCAGGTTCTGGGATAGGTTGCTCTTCAGGAGCCGGTTCTGGGTCAGGCTTAGTAACAGATGCAGAAAATTCTGCGGGAGACTCGGGTTGTTGTTCAGGAGCTGGGTTCACAGTTGTAAAATCTGAGTCAGATAGCAAGTCATCTAAAATGTCGTAGTCATCATCAGCTTTAAATGCAGGTTCCTCAGCAGGCGGTTCATTTTCTTGATCAGGTTCCTCATCAGATAGATAACAGTCCGAGAAGCTATCTATAGGTTCATCAGTATCTGACTCTATAGGAGCTGGAGATTCCTCAGGAATAGGATCCTCATTGATGACAGGTGCGGGTTTTACCTTCAAGGAATCGGGTTTGGGTGGTACTGGTGGTGAAGTCTTTTTGGGAACTACAAGTGCAGATTTCTCTTCAGTAGGCTTTTTCTCGACAGGAGCGGGTTTTTCCTCAGCAGGTTTCTCTTGTACATCTTGTGGATTATTAGCAGGAATGCTATATATATTTGCCAAGAACTTTTCTAAGGCTTTGGGATCAGATGCGGGCTTCTCAGGAGTTTCTACATCTATTCCTTCTATATTGATTTCATCTGTTTCGTGGATCCATTTTTTGGTGAGAAACTTTTTGTAAAGGTCCTCCCTGGATATGCTGTAAACTCGTGGTGTTGCCTTACCTACACGTATTTTTCTGCTATTTATACCCAACTCATTTGATAGGATTCTAGAAGCGTTTATCTTTGATAGGGGTGTAATGCAATGAGTTTCACAGTATGAAGTATATACCCTATAAAATTCTTGAACAGGTAGGTCGGTTATATGATTTTTTACTATGAGGTAAGTGTCCTTTATGAATTGAAATAGGGGTGGGAGAGTTGATATGATGTGATCCTGCTTAGATATTGTCATAGGTGGTGGATTCCCATTGAAGTCTGGGTAAGTGTCTGCAATGGCTCTCAAGTAAGCATAGAATGCCTCACTGGCGCCTGGGTATTTCATAGCATCACTGAGTTTCTTAAAGTAGTTAAGGTCTCCTTTGCGGAATGGTGACACATCCAAGAACACTGTGCGCCTATCGTCATTCTCCACTCTGAGAGCATTTTCATTGGTGAGTACAATAGTGGATATAAAGTTTTTGTAATGTGTTGGCGTCTTGTATTTTTCATGGATTTCCATTATGTCACCTGTTACCTTATCCTTCAACGATCGATACAGATTATTCCACTGGCTTTTTTCTGTAGGCATTTCCTCGAGGAGGAGAAGAATCTTACCCTGTAATTGCCCATTGAAACTTCCAAGAATCGTTTGAGGATCGCTGGTCTTATAAACAAGTTGAGTACCTAAGACACTACGTTGAATGAAATCTGTTATAATACTCTTACCCCAACCCTGTCCGGATTTCAGGTAGAGAATCGAATACATTTTCCTTCCAGCTGCCACACCGGCCAACCACTTTATGATATACTCAGTAAGATTCCAATCGCCTGAACACCAGATATCCTGAATGTGGGAGAAGATAAATTTAACTGCCTGATGGGTTGTAGACTCAAAATTGGATATCGGACGCAGGATATGGAGAAATCCTGGGAAGATATTGAGATAAAGTTGGCCACCTAGTTTAAAGATACGGGATTTTTGAGGGTCACAGGTAGCTACACATACAGTACTATATTCGATCATAAACCATTTGTTGATATTGAATTCAACCTTTTGTGAAGGACCTTGTTCGGATTGTGTGTAAAAGACTTTGGTAATTAGACGGATAAGTTTACTAATATTTTTATCGGGGATGTGCTCGAGGTTTTTGATTTCTGATCGCCACATGAAGACTCCATGTGGGTTGGAGCAGGGGATAAAGTAACTGCAAAGATAACCTTTAGCTTGATTGAGATCCCTCATATTCTTTGCAGCGTTAATGAGCCGTTTAAGCTCATCAATACTAAAAGCCTTCTTCTGTTCACCGAACTTGGGGATAACTTGAGCTTGAGTGCTAGTTTGGGCAGTCATTTTTTGTTCTATCAAATCGAGTACTAATTTATAGTTACCTAATCTTCAATTGCCGAATATTTTTCCAAAGATCTGCACTCCTACCAATTTACCCTCCTGTAGTCCTATGGTCCTGCGATTCTGCGGTCCTCTGGTTATATCTGGTTATCTTCTAGGGGTAAAAAAAAACTATAAACCACGAACCTTTACGACTGCTCTAAATCTTCCCTTTCCCTTTTTCAAACTACATATATCTGAAATCCAAACCGCTCAAGAGCTCCTTTTACTATAGTTAGCTTTTTTCTAGTGTCCGTTAACTCTTTACAAGCCTTTTGATACGCCTTCCATTCAAGTTCACGGAGGGTACCCTCCTCCTCCAATGATTGGCCAAAAGCATCGTTTGCTTTTTCCTTCTTTTCTACGGCCCTGTCGTATGCCTCCTCGGCTTTTTTATGCCGCTTCCAGAGTACTCGTTCAGCTTCAGCTCTCCAGATTGGGCTGACTTCTAAAAGATGTGGCCCAAAATTGCTACTTGGAATGTGTTCCAGGATATGGCTTACAAGTTCGGGGATTACTGATACTGCGTGCGGGGTATACATGTTATCTGTCCTTATAGGTTACTTATGGTATACCCATTGTTCAATTACTTATTTTTTCTGACGGGGGCGGGACGGGGTTGGTCTTACTGGCTCTATAGACCTTCTAGGGGCTTACCTACTAATTTACCTGGTTTGCTGTCTCACTGCTTCCAATAGATTATTAGACGGAATCCTGACTTGTTCCAGATGTTCCGGATGTGGCGGATCTGGGGGGTAAAAATAAAACTTTTTCTGGGGGGGATGTCCTCTCATATTTTTTTTGAAACATCTGCCACATCTGCCACATCCGGAACAACCCTCTCATTATATCCGTTATTCCTTCCTTTTCTATTGTTTTCTAGTTATTTGGTATATATATTTGTTCCATATGTTGTCCCAGATTGTGGCGGATATATGGGGATTCCTGATCCCCCGTAGGGGGAAGGAGGTACTGCGAGGCCGTGAGGCCAAGGTGGGTGGAGCGGTAGCGAGATCCACATCCAGCCCGATGACTCGGCTACCTTCTATGAATGAACAAGTGCCTCGGATTTCTGATATCCAACTTCCTTCTTCGGTGTCTACACTTTATATTGATGGTTCCTTCCTTCCTCCTTCTAGTCATCCGATATCCTCGATGGCTTATGCATGGACTGCTATAGATCCTGATGGATTTATTTTGGAATCCCACTATAATATTATTTCTTCCAATTTTCCTTCTGCTTTACGCTCAGAAATTTTTGCTTTATTGCATGGATTGGTCTCCCTCCCTTGGAATTCTACGATTACTGTCGCCACTGACTGTGCTCAATTACTTTCTTTATGGTCTTTGTATGTGGATGCTCCTTTTATTCCTAAATTGCTTAAAGAGCCTAACCACCTTTTATGGTCCTCCATACGTGCTATCAAGTCACTAAAAGATTTGGATGTTACCTTAATCAAGGTTCCTGCTCATGCTGATGACCCTTTGAATAATCATGTGGATGCATTAGCCAAAGCCGCTCATACGGACTCACACCTTTCTTCTTGTCCACCATCGGAATTGATGGCCCCTTGCATTTTACAATTTAATTCCTTACCTGTTGATATGAATATCCAAAAATTTATTAGAGATATTTTTGACGCTAAAAGTCTTTTAACTCTTGCTGTACTACTAAGATTTAATTCCTATTCTTCAACTTCTGATATTGATTGGGCTTGCACCAAATTTTGTCTCAATAATTATAAGCAATTTGCCTCTCATCGAAATGGCCATTCTGAGTTTTGTAGTTTCCGTATCAAACTACTATTAGATATGCTTCCGACGCTTATAACTCTTCAGAGACGAAAGCCTCATCTTTATAATCCAAGTTGGCTTTGTCCTCAATGTAACTCCTTTCCTGAGACTTTAGACCACTTGTGGACTTGTCCTTATATTTTACCAGAATTTAGCCCTTTAAATACTTTTAAAACACTTCTATTGGCTCTCTGGACTAATTATCTTGACAAATTCCTTTCCGTGTCATCTTTAATACCTTTACCGGACTCTTTTGCTGCTGAATTTATGGCTCTTGATTGTTGGGATTGTGACCCTCCTTCAATTTCCTGCCTACGTCTCGCAAGAGGACTTATACCGATATCTCTTACTGAATTTCTTGGAAATTACTTCTCTTCATCTACTATATGGTCTATCTTAGATACACCTTTGCATGACTTTCATTTTGACCTTTATGTTCAAATCTGGTTGTGCCGTTCTATTTTCTTTCATCATTGGGAATCAGCTCAAGGCATCACTAAAAAATGAAATCGTCAGCTCTTGGGCCTTCTTCTATTTCTCATATTTCCTCTAATATCCTTCCTGATTCTTCGACACCTTCTCTGGCGACAGTTTCCTCAGATTCCTGGGTTTCTTGGGTTTCCTCTTCTATAATCCGTGGGGGATCTTGGATTTCACACTTGGATTTTTGGCGCCGCTTAACAGTTCAGCCTCTACTTAGGATTTCTCTTTGGTAACGGATTGGATCTTAGGGCATGCTGGATAGTTGACTCACACTGGCCTTCGGGTAAAGTTGGGGTATGCGTATTCTGTAATAGTTTTGTTTTTCTTTACTTAATTTTATTTTGTTTAGATTTCTTTACTTGTATGAATCGTGAAGCTAGTTTTTTTTATTTTTTATGTTTATTTTCTATATTTGATATTTGTAATATTGTTCGATTTGTTCATTGTACTTTTCGTTTAAAAATTAATAATAAAAGATAAAGTCATAAGACTGTTTGCTCATAATCACCAAATATGAGGATCATCGCAACTCTTTCCTGAATTTTTGAAAATACTAATAAAAAAAAAAAAATTTTTTGAAATTTTCGTTCGAAAATTTCTAAGTGCTCGTTCTAAATACTAATATTTCTTCAGTTGCCTTCCTCTTTACTGAGCTTCTACTATGTCTACACCTCCAGCTCCTTCTGTTATTAACCTGGATATTCCGCCGCCACCGCATCCTACTACTTCTACTCCTTCTGGAGACCGACCTTTGTCTCCCACGACTACCGCTGGCGCGCCTAATAAACGTTCACGTATTGTCACTGATGATGCTATGAATGTTGATATAACTTTGCCCTCTGCTCCTGCTCCCACCCTTACTTCTACTGTTCCTTCTGGTCTTCCTGTCAACAAAGTCCACGTGATTACCTCTCTTCAAAATACTACCACTCCTGTTGAAACTGTTGACGCTTCTATCCATGCTCCCACTAACACCAATGGTAAAGGCAAAGCTGTTGCCTTCGACGTCCCTGAACGACGACCATCCCCCGATGGTAATGCTGCCGCTATAAAATCCGCTCCATCTCGTTATTATGCTGCAGCATATTTACGCGACGTGCCTGACGCGTTCAAAACTAAATTTACCACAAATCGCTCCATGTGTAACGAAGTGAATTGCTCACTCTCCCGATATTCCTCATATGGCACCCGCGCACGCTGCGATGGATCAGGTGATAACAAGAAAATCCTTGTCTTCTTCTTTGATCAACATGATTTTACCGATTGTGTCAGCTCCCCACGTGCCGATCTCCTCGATTTGGCCTTCAGTCATTACTCCCCTGCAGACGCCAAGTCAGTGATGAAATGAAGTCTTTGTTCGTCACAGATATCCCACTTTTCCTTACTGAAACTCAAGTCCGTCAGGCATTTTCCCGATATGGCACTGTAATTAAGTGTAAACTTACTCCTAGAAAACATTACTACAATGGACATATCCAGTTTTCCTCCGTGGATGCAATTACCCAATTTAATGATATTTGGGCGATCATTTGCCTTGGTAATTTTTTACGTGTCTGCCCGGCATCCTTTTTGAAATCCCAACGCGATAGCCGCAGAGAACATGTTGCTATTCTTGCCGGCATTCCTAAGAATATTAAAGAAGCTGATCTGTTAGAAATCGCTACTCAAGTTAACGCTAAGGCCCTTAACGTCCCTTTGTCTATCAGTTCCTACAAGCCTAAACCCTATGTATATTTGAATTTCTCCTCATTTGAATCCCTTGAAGCTGCCAAAGAAATGACCGTGGCTTTCCGCGGCAAAGGATTAACATGGCACCCTCCCAATGAAGCACAAACTTTATGCCATGTTTGTGGGCGTCCTGGTTGTTCTCCCTCTGTATGTAATCCACGTCCCACTCGGAAAGTGGACGATTGCCTTAACAAACTTTATTCTCGTTTTAATGCTGGACTTAAACGTGGTCGTCAGGATTCGCACCAATCACGTGACAATTCCAATTCCCGTTCAAGATCGCGTTCCAACTCTAGATCCCGCAATAATAATTCCTCTTCATCCCGTTCCAACAACAACAATAATACTACTAACACTTCTCATCCCAATACTTCTCGAAATAACAACCAGAACAACACTAATACTAGTAATCACAGGAACAATGAAAATTCTTTCGGTTCTACTCAACCTTCACACAAACCTCATTCTGTCAATTCTACGTCACCTACTTCTCCATCTGATAATCCTGCCCCTACGCTTCCTCAACATATTATTGATGAATTAAAGGCGCAGATTAAAGAGATCGCTAACACCCTCCATACTCTAGAGGAAACTGTCTCTTGGATGAATGATACTATCACGGCTCATGAGTATAGACTATCTGAGCTTGAATCAGCAATGAATTATGACAACCCTGGTGACTCTGATTTGTATCCACCTCATGATGATCAAGAAATTCAAAATCATTCTTATAATAATGGATGGGATGATGCCCCATCCCAAAACATGAATTCTGGATTTAATCTTCCTCCCCATACTTCCTCTTCTCTTATGGACGTTTCCCCTGATGCTTCCTTCTCGGCTCTGGATCCTAACTCCGTTCTATCAAGAAGACACGTCCCCTTACCTATCTCCCGCCCCACCATCATTGCCCCCGATGCTAACACCTCACGTTTGCAATTGGAAATTTTTAATGTTACTAATACACAAAAGAATCTTTCTGCCCAACTTGGTTCAATTATGGAAAAATTGGACTCCTTCTCTCCATCAAAACCCTCCCCTTCCAATGATTGAACACCAATTTATATTGGGTGCATCACAGGGATTTCACCCCCCTAATAGTAGTGCGATACCTAATAATAACAGTCTTATCAATCCTTCTTCTCCTTCCCTTTCTTCCCCTCTTATTAACTTTGGACAAATCAATGTTAATGGTTTGTGTTCCCCTGTTAGACAATTACATTTGCTTAATTATTTTCTCCATTCTTCTTTTGGCGTTCTATCTTTAAATGATACTCGTCTTACTTCCTCTGGTGCTAAATTTATTTATCAAAATGAACATTCCCTATATAATTTTAAGTCCTATTGGGCTCCCTCCCCTTCTAATTCACGACCTCATGATGGTGTTGGTCTTTTACTTCGTCATCCTTTACATAAACATGTTCAGAAGATTGATCCTTGGAAAGGTCGTTTATTAAAACTAGATCTTTTTTTTCATCAAACAAAAATTTCTATTATTTCTGTTTATATTCCTCCTTATCATTCTATTCATTACAAAGAACGTGATGCTATTTTTGCCCAACTTAATTTATGGCTTGATAAAGCCCGCTCCAATAGCTATCACGTTGTCATCCTTGGTGATTTTAATGCAGATGAAATTTTACATTCACATCTTCCTCAACATCATTTAAAAATTTTACGATCACTTTCTTCTCGATATTTTACGGATCATCAATCCCATATCTCTTCAATTTCAGGTCCTAGTCCTACCTTTTATCATCAGAATGGTTCTTCAAGACTTGATTATATTTGGTCCTCCCCTGGGTTTCCTGCTCCTGGTCTTTTCTCTCAAGTTGAAACTTGTCCTAAGCTGAATGATAATCAATTTACTGATCACTGTGTACTTATAACGGCCTTTGACTTTAGCTCATGTTTCACTATTTTATCCAAAGCTCGATTAAAGCAGAAAAGCGAACAATGCACCATCTTTCTTTATAAAAATTTGAAAGATGACACTTGGGACAAATTTTCCAATGAAGTAAATTCTCGTCTCGAATTATATTTAATCACACACCACCCTTCAATATCTTTACTTTCAGCTCTTTCATTGGACAAACTTTGGCACGCTCTTAAACGTTCTATTCTTGGTGGTGCCATTGATTCTCTACCATTCCAACATGTATCCAATACTCACCATCATAAATATCCTCCCGAGCTTACTATGCTTATTGCTATCAACAAATTCTTGGACAGATTATTGTTCAAATTGACCACGTCTCGGCCTAGTCGTCCAGCTCAAATTTCACAGATGATTAATTCTTTGTCTACACAATTAACTCTTCTCAAATCTCTTTTAAAAGATTATACTATACCTTCTTATAGTACATCACCACTTCCCAGTTTTGTCAAATTTTTACGTTCACAAAAAGCTCTGGTCTCTGCTTATCTCTCCACGCAATTTCATCAACATCGTGTAGATTCTATTGAATATTATACTGCTCTTAGAGATGAACATTTCTCTATATCTCCAGGCTCTTTTATTTCTTCAGCCCTATCAGTGGAACATCGCTCTATCATTCTTGATCGAGTCTTGGTTGTTATTGACTCCAAGCCCACATTACTTACTGATCCTTCCGACATCAAACAAGCTGCTATTAAACACTTCCAATCGGTCGTTACTCCTCCTTTGGTCCAGTATTCTTCTACTGAATCTTTTACTCCACGTTGGCAAAGAGCATATACTCCTCTTTCTGACATTGATTCGTCCTTATATACTTCAGTTATATCTCCTATTCTGGCCGATGAATGGAAAAACACTATCAACTCTATGCCTAACAATAAAGCCTCTGGTCCTTCCAAGATCTCTTATGAGATGCTCAAACATTTAACTGGAGAAGCTTTTAATTTGTCCCTTGTTTTAGCCAACGCTTGCCTCATTCATGGAGATATTCCTGCTGATTGGCGTGAAGCGCTTGTTTATCCCATTCCAAAGCCTCATGAATTTGACGCCCAATTGAAGAATACGCGACCTATCACTTTATTGGAAACAGTACGTAAATGTGTGGTTAAGGTCGTTACAACTCGACTTTCAAAAATTCTAGCTGACAATCAAGTGCTCCAAGGTGGTAATTTTGCTGGATTGCCAGGCGGTTCCACTGACATTCCTATTAAGATGCTGGATGCCATTATTCATCAACGCCGCTTTGACAAATCTGATGACCAAGAATTATGGATTGTTTCTCAGGACATTTCTAAGGCCTTTGACTCAATTGATTTGAATATGCTTAGATTGGCTTTAATCCGTCTACATATACCTTCTTTATTGATCAAATTTATCATTAATCTTTTTACAAGACGTAATAATAAAATTATTACCCATCATGGTGATACTTCTGGATACAGAGTTAGAATTGGTATTGACCAGGGAATTATTTCTCCATTATTATGGGTTATTTACTTGGATCCTTTGCTTACCATACTTAATCAAGAAGCTTGTGATCCCTTTACTTTGAAATCTTCCGCATTATTGGATTATTCTCCAATTGAATATTAACAACACATTCTTCCTGTTTCACATATTACATTTATGGATGATTCTACTTTAATTGCTTCATCTAAATAAGGAATTGAAGATCGCCTTTCCATTACTGCTGAATTTTATACTTTAAATAATACTCAAGCAAATTCAGCAAAATATATCCTTCTTTCTTCTGAACAGTTTTCACAAACTATAAAGTTTGATCTTTCTCCTTCTCCTTTAATTATAAATCCTACCCTCACTTTAAAGGCGTTAGCCTTATCTACATCTTTTCGGTTTTTAGGTGTTTAGTTTAACCTTTCAGCTTCTTCTCGTTTCATTCATAATCAAACTGTTTCCATGGTCAAAGACATAGCCGCTCTACTCAGTCCTAAAAAACTCTTAGCACAACATATAGCCTATCTTTATAACGTTGTCCTACTTCCGAGGCTAGAATTTCGCCTACAATCCACATTATTTGCTGAATCTACCATTAATCGCATGGTTTCTCCGATGCTTTCTCTTATTCGTCAGAAGGCTGGTTTGGCCTCAATCACTCCTCTCTCTGCGCTTTTCACACTGTTGCCGTTCTCTATCCAACAAGCGTTTGGTCGATTTCTATCATCTCATGTGGCTTCATGGCAAAGAATTTTTTCTCACCCTTCATATAAGCTTTTTGCCAACTATATGATTACCTATCTCCAAAGATTTTTGGATTGTGATGCCTGTCCCTCTACTATCGATTTGGAACCATGGTCCCATACCTTTTCTTTACGAACACACTCTTTGTTCAATTCTTTATTATTCTCTTCTCGATTGAATATCACGTGGTCTTTATTATTCCGACCTCCGAGGAAAGATTTACGACCGGCGATTCCACTCTGGTCTATTTACCAAAAGATTTATTTATTTCCATGAAAAATGTTCAGAAAAATTTCTGCACTCGTTTTCTTGCTCAACTGATTACACCATGTGGCTTTCGACTTCTCTCATGGAAAGATTTACGCTTTCTTAAACGAGTATCGAATAAAGGATCTGTGCCCGCTTGGTTTACTTATTTATTTAATCTTATTGTTATTCCTAATTCTTCTTCTTTATTTGTTTTATCACCATTTAAAATTCCTATTTCCCATACTGTAGCTTCTATTTCTTTTATAGACATTAGTCGAAATTATTGTTTTAACCCTCAATGGGCTATTTCCTTTAATTGTAATACTAACTCTTTTCTTGTTGGCCGTGTGATTACTACCTATCCTGCTCCACGTAATGAAGCTCTTATTTCACATTGGATTGCGTCATCGGTTGATGATTTGCTTTCTGAATTTACTGCATGCCAAGGTTGTGCCTCTGCTATTCCGCGATCCTCTACTTCTAAGACTTTGATTAAACGATGTCCCTCCGAAGGATGTTTTTCTTATGTTCCGTTATCAAGTTTAATCCGTTATCTTACGAAACCTCGTACTTATATACATGCGGATACTCGCTCGGTTTCACTTTCTGCCTCATTAGGCTATGCCAAATCTCTTTTACTTTTTCATCTTTTTGCTCCAGTTCGATTACCTCTTACGAATAATCAAACGTCTAGGATTTCTGATATCCAACTTCCTTCTTCGGTGTTTACACTTTATATTGATGGTTCCTTCCTTTCTCCTCCTAGTCATCCGACATCCTCGATGGCCTATGCATGGACTGCTATAGATCCTGATGGATTTATTTTGGAATCTCACTATAATATTATTTCTTCCATTTTTCCTTCTGCTTTACGTTCAGAAGTTTTTGCTTTATTACATGGATTGGACTCCCTCCCTCGGAATTCTAAGATTACTGTCGCCACTGATTGTGCTCAATTACTTTCTTTATGGTCTTTATATGTGGATGCTCCTTTTATTCCCAGAATGCTTAAAGAACCCAACCACCTTTTGTGGTCCTCCATACGCACTATTATGTTGCAAAAGAATCTGGATGTTACCTTGATCAAGGTTCCTGCTCATGCTGACGACCCTTTGAATAATCATGTGGATGCATTAGCCAAAGCCGCTCATACTGATTCACATCTTTCTTCTTGTCCACCATTGGAATCGATGGCTCCTTGCATTTTACAATTTAATTCCTTACCTGTGGATATGAATATCCGGAAATTTATTAGAGATATTTTTGACGCTAAAAGTCTTCTAACTCTTGCTGTATTACCAAAATTTAATTCCTATTCTTCAACTTCTGATATTGATTGGGCTTGCACCAAATTTTGTCTCAATAACAATAAGCAATTTGCCTCTCATCGGAATGGCCGTTCCGAGTTTTGCGGTTTCCGTATCAAATTACTTTTAGATATGCTTCCAACGCTTACAACTCTTCAGAAACGAAAGCCTCATCTTTATAATCCAAGTTGGCTTTGTCCTCAATGCAACTCTTTTCCTGAGACTTTAGACCACTTGTAGACTTGTCCTTATATCTTACCGGAATTTAGCCCTTTAAATACTTTTAAAACACTTTTATTGGCTCTCCGGACTAATTATCTTGACAAATTCCTTTCCGCGTCATCCTTAATACCTTTACCGGACTCTTTCGCTGCTGAATTTATGACTCTTAATTGTTGGAATTGTGACCCTCCTTCATTTTCTTGCCTGAGACTCACACGAGGACTTATACCGATATCCCTTACAGAATTTCTTGGAACCTATTTTTCTTCATTTACCATATGGTCTATCTTAGATACACCTTTGCACGACTTTCATTTTGACCTTTATGTCCAAATCTGGTTGTGCGGTCAGGAGCATTACTTCTATCAACGTCAAGATTTAGGCGCTTTACAATATTGTTAGATATCAGAGAACTATCAGAACCAGTATCGAAAATTGTCGTAGGAATAACTAAAGATTTTTCACTCTCAGGTGCGACTACTTTGGTCTTAATAGTGACTACATCACTAGCAGACTTGCGATTAACAATTCCAATACCTGCTATAGAAGACCATAAGTCATTATTACATATAACATCATCATTTTTACGGATTAAATTTGCAGCCATACTATTAGTTACAACCGAAATCATAGGATGAAGGATAGATGTGAAAAGGTCCTTAACATTATCCCAAACTTTTTCACGTGTTTTTATCGAGGGTTCTCCTTTAAGCTGACTGAGTACTGGTTCTTTATAATTAATGAATTCAGCATTCAGAGCATTGTAAGCAGATATAACAGTCTCTTTTGGTACAGCATTAACGAAGGATTGAACCAGAAGCTTTAAGAGTTGTATAAAAACCTCAAAGATAATACGCTGCCTTTCAAGTTGTGATTTTTTCTTATCAGTAGGCTTTTTATCTACACGTTTCCTTTCTGTAGGCTTTTTTTTTTAATCCATAGCAGGCATGTCCAGAGTCTGAATCACTATCAGATGAGTCAAAGGAGTCAGAGGCGTCAGAAGAGTTAGAGGAATCAGAGGAGTCATGTGCATAATTTGTTTTCCTCTTTCCCTTCTTAGATTTTGGACAGGAACTCTTAGTATGACCAGATTTTCCACAACTTGAGCATTTCTTTGATTTCTTTGGTTTGCGTGTACCTGAGCTCATACCAAATACCTGATTACCATGGTAAATATGGTCAGGTGGTAATTTTTTATTAAGTTCTGTATCAATGAATATTTCAAGATCACTAAGGGTTACTTTGCTTATATCGACATCTCTTGGAAGACCTAATTTATATGCTAAAGCGAGTAATCTCTGAAATGATGTATCATTTTGAGGACTTGAAAATGGGCTAGAAGATGGTACTGGTACTGCAGATGATTTAGCCGTAGTCATTGGAATTTTAGAATTTATAAGATTCTCAATATCCGCTAAAGTTGGACCCTGATATATAACTATAGGAGTAGGTGGCATATCTGTCCTGTATTTCTCAACTTCTTCCAATTTATTTAGAATAGATGCAACTGAATTTTCTAAACCAATACGTCGTGCATCCAACTTATTTTCACTGGAAAGACCATTTAAGAACTGTTGCCGTACTAATTCATTCTGATTTACCTCTGGAAGAGTTGGATATGCAAGTCTAACCATTCTTCGTAATTTAGAATAGAATCGGCTTACAGTATCACTACCCTGAACAATAGCATTAAATGCAAGCTTAGACTTTTCAGATGTTATAGTAGGGAAGTAATGCTTAAAACAATATATTAATTGTCCAATACGTATTCCAGGAGCCACAATTGTACCTCCATTATTAGCATTAGGATTATTAACAGCTATATCAGTAGGACGACCCTCGACTATTGACCAATCTTCATCCCATACAGTATGATCAGGTATAAAATTAGCACCAGTAATAGTATTATCTGCAGCTGCTTGTCCATGTAATACACCAGCCCCTTTACGAAATTGATTCGCCGCTACAGCCTGTATAGCGCCATTATTCAAAGCATTAAAAGCAGCAAGAGTGGCCACACCAGTATTATCCAGAAGATTTACACATTCCCAATTTTTTCCTTTGATATGTGTTTCATACCAATCTCTAGCATCATCTTCAAGTAAAGTTTCAAAGATCCCATGAATCCTAACACGAGTCCTAGCATTAGCAGCAGGATCAAGTCCAGCAGACTCACACCATTGCCTGAATTCTTGAAGCCAAAGTTCTGGATCTTCACCAGATGCTCCTCTAAATTTTTTAGGTGCATATCCTGCCATTATAGGTTGTTGTATTACCGGAGGGTTATTTTGTAATGCTAGAATCTGTTGATTCAAATTATTGACCTGATTTTGCAAATTTTGACCATGATTGCGACAGTTTAAAAATTGCCCTCTCCATGCTCGAGCTTGCTGAATGATACCATTAGCCCGCCTTCTACTTCGTTCTGTTTCAGTATTATAGCGCTGTAATAATCTATGAGCATTTCTTCTACTCTCATCACGTTCTCTCTGGACATTAGCTAGTTGGATTTGACTGTTAGCAAATTGAGCCTGGATGTTAGCCAATTGGATCTGAGTATTTTGTGCAAGGCCTTCCCAATGTTGGCGATGACGCACTTCATTTGCATATGCATCCTCATAGGTACGTTTTGTTCTTAGTATAGTAGCACGTGTATTATTAAGTTCTTGTCTAAGATATTCTTCACGGTTATGTGCATCATCTAACAAACCTTCAAGTCTATCCTCCATATTATCTTGATCTTCTATAATATTTCACAACTCATTAGCATATCGGATAATGGCATCAAGACTATCATTTGCAGTGTTAAATAAATGATTTATATGAGGGTGTGCTGCTATAGTTGTACGATCAAGGTGAATACGAATACCAGCTATACTATTTGCTATAGTTGTCCGATTATTTAAGATTTCTGTAATAGGGTCAGGAGGAATTGCTGCCATATTTTTCCGTTGTCTATTAGCAAGTTCTTTTATTCGATCTTTGAGTTGAATATTTAGAGTATCAACTTCAATCAGCTGACGTTCTAATGCTTGAAGCCCTTCCTCCTTTAGTGATGCCGTTTCTAATGCTTTCTTAAGCTTTGCACGCAACTCAGCATTTTTTTGCCTAAGTTCTTCTATCTCAGATTCATGACCCTCGATTACACCATACAGGTATTTTATATATTGCTCTTGTGATTGCAATGTATGTGCAAGCTTTGTAATCTGTGTCTTTAATGATGTATCTTCCATTGCCAGTTCCACAGATTTTTATAGACCCTACATTTAATAAACAAATCGAACAAAATTATATCCTTCAACAAATCTATTACCATCCATGTGGATATTATCGTACTCCTGAAAAACTTTGGGCTAAAGTGCAAGCTGAGGGCCATGATTTTAACATATCTGATATTACAGAGTGGTTGCATAAACAGGCTATATGGCAAATACACTCACCTATACCCAAGTATGTTCCACAGGTTTCTTTTAATAAGATTACTCGACCAAATATGTATCATCAAGCAGATATCTTATATATGCCCTATGATACTGTAGATAGAAAGCTGTATAAATACTGTCTGAATATTGTAGATGTTGCTAGCCGATATAAAGCTTCAGTACCTCTAGAAGATCGCAGCTCTGCACGTGTTGCTAAGGCATTTAAAAAGATTTATAGCAAAGCAGACTGCCCACTTATTTGGCCAAGAGTTTTACAAGTAGATGGGGGGTCAGAATTTAAGGATGAAGTTATCCGATTAATGGATGAAAAAGGTGTACGTATTCGGGTGGGTACTACTCATAAGAGTCAGGCTATTGTTGAACGGTATAATCGAACTTTAGCAGAGAAACTTTTCAAAATACAGGATGCAAAGGAACTCCTTACAGAAGGTGTAAATACTGCCTGGGTTAAGAACCTTTCTGATATTGTGAATGAGCTAAATAATTCTAATACTCGTCTGCTAGGTATGTCTCCAGTTGAGGCAATCCAGAAAGATCAAGTGTATGCACTACCTTCAAAAATTCGGAAGGATAGACCTGTAGGTGCAGCAGAAATACGTTTACCAGCTGGTTCTCTTGTGAGATACTTACTTGATAACTCAGATTACCGAGGTAGGAGACGTGCAACTGATCCAATATGGTCTACTAAAGTTTATACAATTGAATCTTCTACAGTTGTTGATGGGCAGCCGGTTATATATAGATTATCTGATGGACCTAAAAAAATATTTACTCGAGAAGAATTATTAGTTGTGCCATCTGATACTATGCTGCCTCCTACTCATATATTATATTAATTTTCAAGTTGTGGTATCCTATAGTCTCCATGTGCATACATTGTAATATTATCTTGTGCAATCCATTTTTTATCATCCATAGGGGATAACCCCACCTTCGACATTTCTATAACATTTATGGCATGTCTATCAGATCGGATTGCTCTAAAGGTGACTGTATCATTATGTTTAGGATCAAAGAGTGCCTTATTATACCGCTCATGGTGGAACTCTTTTTTAACTACCTTTGAGGGGACACCTTTAGCCTTACGGATACCATGTTTTGGATTGGTGGTCTCATCCCCTACCTTGAGAATGGAGTACATTTTGGAACGGAGGCCAATAAATTCTGCTATAACTGCTCCATTACATTCATCCTTAAATTTCCCTGGGATTTTCATATTTATGTCAGTCTTATCACCTAATGCTTTTCGTACAGGATGATCTTTAGGATAATCACTGAAGTCAAATTGGTCTGCCATATCTATAAGGTCTGCATTAATATCCTCAGTTTGGATTTGTACGAGAAGTGAGTCTGTGTCTGTATAACATAACTGGATTTTTTCACTATAACGTACCTTAAGAGTATCATAGTAGAATTGATACATACAGAGCTTCGAGAGGTCAAGCACACTCATACCCACATATGTTGGACGGTTAAGCATTACCTCCATTTTTCGTCGGTGGATTGCAACAAGATTTTCTGAGAATATTTTACGACCCTTGAATGCAGGATCTGAGGTAAGCTTTTTATATTTCTTGGGATGGGTTTGGGGTTGTACTACTGAGACACGTACACGTTTCCTGAGATTTTCCATAGTTTTACCAAATACACTATTATTCATGAGTTTATAGAAGTCCTTCTCAAAATCATTCTTAGCCTTAGTACGTTCGGCGGTGTTAAATTCTATATATGGTTTCATCCATGAAGCCTGCTCGAATTTTATAGCTTCATAGACTTTCTTGATTACTAAGCCCTGGCTAACATAATACTGGAGATTTCTATAATGAACTACATATTCATCCTTATCAAATAGGTTAGGGATGAGCTTATCTGTGGGTGTGTATCGTTGTCCTGAGCGTGCTATTATTTCCTGCTGCTTTTTACTAAGCCATTCCTTCTTAACCTTCATTCGTTCTGGTGCAAGGGGGTAATCTGTGTGTTGTGAATGGAGGGCTTGAGGGTACTCCAGTTTAACTTTAAGGATATATCCTTCAGAAGAATCGTCTGGTATTTCATTACTTTCTATTTGCCTTTGAATGTTAGATAACTCGTTTTCCTCCTTTATCCAGTGGAAGTTACCTGTAGGTAAGTATTGCAACATGGCCCATCCATATAGGTTATTTGCGTCTAAGTATAGAATAGATGACTTGGGCTTATCTGCGGTCCATTTACCTTCTCCCATACCTGGATTATTTGCACGAGCATATCGTTTACTTACCATAGAGATTCCACCACGTAATCCTTGTTCTACCATCATGTACATGTCCTGGTCAGTTATAAGATCCAATCTTTGCCCTGTCATTAAGAATAGTGCATCCCATGCGAAGCCTGGTGTTGAATAATACCAGAGAGGATCTAACCCATATTTTTTCAAGGCCATTTCTCGGAAATTCTGAAATATATCGGCTAGTAGGAGGACGTCAGTTTTGAGATAAATGTCATGATAATCTTGCATTGTTTTACATCCTGCTTTTTCCCATACATACTGTGCATATTCATATTCTTTATCACTAATGTGGGTTTCATTAAGTTTGCTATAAAATGCTCCTTTAGGTGGTAAACTAGTTTTCTCGAACTTTTTCCAGTCATCCATGTATTCATACGGGTAGACACCTTTCTTAAGATAAATCTCGAGTAATTCAGGTGGTATTTGGCTTCGTGTTATCTTAAAGTTTTCGGGATGTGCAAAGCATCTACCTGCATCAATTCGCCATAAGTGTTGTGGATTACTACATTCTTGTGCTCTACATTTTTCTGCACCTAGATTGGATGCTAATTTGTCGAGACTTGATTTCATGAATTGTAAGCTGTCTATAAATCGGAGGGAACCTAACTTGAATGCCATATACTTTTCCATGTTATAAGGGATAGGATCAATATCATCCTCACATTCCATTGCACCAATTCCTTGCATAATTATGTGTCCATCATATCCTGATAAATTGTGAAAGATTACTGGGATATGCATTTCACGAGGTTTTATGGATAAGTCAAGATTACATCCTCTATGTGCTGCACCTCGATACCTTCCTGTAATATGGCAGTGGTCTTTTACTTTATTTCCATCTAAGGGGTTACGACATATCCAGCAGTTTATTGCATTATCATAACTTGCTTGCTCTTGGGTTGTTAACGGTATCATTTCCATTGGGTTTCTGAATTCATTACGGATTGCTTCAGCCTCATTTAGCATTTCGATTACAAATTTTTGTGCTGCATTTTCTCCTGTAAATATCTTCTGTGATTCACTTACACCATCATATCTTACCTTAATATACGAGTATGAGCAGGGGATTTGCTCTTGTACTTTCTTGGTTTTCTTATCTTTGTCTTCATCTGTGGGTGGTATGTCCATTACTAGGGCTTCAAAGTCTGCAACAAAGTAATATGGGACTTGCATGCGGCGTTTCCAGTTCTTGAATTCATATATATCATTTCCTTTCTTTACTGATGGCATTCGGTCTGCTTGTGGGGTTTTCTTTAATCCTTGACATATTGCTACATGTTTGTCATGGATTTCTTGTTGATGTGTGAAGTGGGAGATACACCATCGGCAGACAAATGTTGCATGTCCATCTTTTGTACATTTATTTACTAAACGGCTCATATTCTTAATCCAGCAATAGTGCTGCTTTTCCCCGTTACTGATAAGTACTAAATCTATTATTTTACGGCCCTCTGCATCATCCCTATCGGTAACATATATTGGGCATAGGCGGTGGTCACGCCATTCACAGATGCAGAGGGCAATAGTTGGGTTCTGTCGCTCAAATCTTCTTAGAATTACCTCATCAGCTTGTACTGGAAATTCGATACCTTCAAAGTTTAACTCATTTACATACTCCTTATACTTGGAAATTCTTTCTGCGTTCTTTTCTACTGGATGTAATGCTGCTAGGATTGCCCACTGGAAGCATTTGTCATCATCATTAGCTGGATTTACTACTCCCTTTTTCGTGGCAAGATCTTTTGGGAGTGGTATATGTCCTGCTCCTGTGGGTGGTTGGAATTGCGAGATTTCTATAAATATTTTTTCTACACGATAGAATTCCCAACCTGATCCGTAATTTACATAGTCTTCTACTTTCTGCATGATTCTTGCTAATGCAAAGTTAAATGTACCATTAATATCTGTTGATGGTAGGATTGGCATATTGCGAGTTTTAAATGGTATGTTATATCTGTAGATATACTCTACTCCATCATCTTCACTAAAGTTACCATCTCTGAATAATCCCTCAAGGTAAGAATCTAAACGTCTTATTGTAGCAAATATTCCAATTCTTACTTTTATTGATCCCAATCGATTTCTTTCATCCTGAAGAATATTCTGGATTGTTTGACTGTGTGCTGTAAGAAATGAAGCATAGTCATGCTCTCCAGGTGTTCCTATAGCAATATCAGCCGTAAAGTTTGAGTCTGTTAACTCCTTTCCTATACGTACCTGATCACGACGTTCAAAGACTACCTCATAATGTGGGTCTGGGTCAATTTGCATCATGCGGGTTATCTCTTCATTGGTTACCGCCGCTGTAAACGGTCGAATATCAAGCACGAAAAGATGATAAAATTCAACCACCAAATGTAATTATTAAATATTAAGAACGAACAAATTAATCGTGGATTGGCGTAGATGGATAAATAATTAGCCGAAAAGGATAAACATTTAGGAAGAGTAATGATCTACATGATGTAATATTTATTGAATGATTGACAAGGAACCAATAGGATAAATAGAGTCGATCAATTGCGGCTTAGCAATCTTTAACAATAAGAACGATAAGAAAGAATAATTATAAGCCACAAAAGATAGATTATAAGCAAAACACATAAAGCGAATTAAAAGAACATATAAAATAATGTCAGAAAGATTAAAGAACACAAAATAATGTAAAAGATAATATAAAAAGATAGTATAAAGATGGAACGTAAAAGATAATATATTAAAAAAGAACATATATAAAAAGATAGCATATTAAAAGATAGCATATTAAAAGATAGCGTATTTAAAATATAGATAGTATATTAGAAAGATAGTTCAAAGATAATATGTAAAAAGAACATAAAAGATAGTATATAGATAGAATAGAAAGTAGCATAAAAATTGTATATATAGAGAGCGGAATTCAAAGTAATTCCTCAGTTCTCATCCACAGAACTCAATAAAAATATAAGTTTTATTTTTTAATTATTTGTTAGTAAAGTTTAATGTTAATTAAAGGTAATAGGTTCGCCCTAAACTTTAATTAATGTTTGCTTAATTAATTTTAATTGAATAAATGGAAATTTTAAGATGAATTAAATATACACTTTTGGAAAGTAATAATTCGTAGCGAGAGCTATCGAAGTTTGAAATTAAAGATAAAAGTGGATATAATTTGGGGAAAATTTAGAGAAGTTAAATTTTATTTTATATCGTTTGACGTTTTATATTACTAACGCTATTTATTTTGTGAACCAAGAATGTTGTCGTTATATGTTGTTGTATGTTGTTCGTTGATTATGTTGTTTGATTATGTTGTTGATTAATTGTTCGCTCGTTTAATTGTTCGTTCGTTCGTTTATTCGTTCGTTCGACCATGAGAATGCCCGTTCGATGTGGCAACTCTGTAAATTGATGACAGAGGGAATTGGGGGATCTCATATGGTGCATGCTCCGAGAAAGGAAATAATCATCATCACATGATTATTATTATAATGAATATGAAAATTTAATTTCGTTAGTAAGTCACTGATAGGTATTATTAATCAATATTTTATTTTTAGAATTTATTTTTAGATTTCAGGTTTTGACGAGTTCAAAAGGAACCAATAAATCAATAAGGATTTAATTGAGTTAAAAACTTGAAAAGGTGAAAGATTGGAGTTTGAAGTTGTGCAAGTAATCACTTAATCGATAGAAAGCACAAGAATATTTCTTTCGGGAATAAAGTACCTGGAAATTTCGTAAGGAGATGGAGAAGTGAAAGATGAATTTTGGAATAAAGATTAATAATGGGAGAACACCAATGCATTATCTGGGGTTCATCTGTGTGGTATGGGTTACCTCTGAGTTTGAATTTTGGATAAATGCTCGAAATTGGAAAATTTTTATTCTTCGACATTAAGGATTATAACGTATGGGTTACGTCAAATCTGGATACCCAGCTCAATAATGCGCAAATTGCTTTGGGGACGGGGAATGAAAATTGTAAAGATACCTACTATCAAGAAACATTGAATGGATAAAATGGGACAAACCTGTAAACTATCATGCTTTTACCCAATGGGAAAAAGATAGAGATAAGCCCAGTATAGGTCCACTAATTTGAGGAAAGATAAGTTGGTTTAGATGAGTTTTATGGATAGCTGATGACTTTTGAAACTGGATTTTGGAAGGTTAGATTCACCCGTTAAGAGACAAGTCGGCCAACGAAGGAGGAAAAAATGGATACGTTGTATTGTTACAGGTCCTAGGCTACATTTCAGATGAAGGTTCCTGGTGTAGTGTCCTAGTTCACGTTCTCATTACAATGTTCCGTTAAAAGAAGATAAAATAGAAGGATATTTACACATTAACGAGCCGTATAATGAATATTACGTGCAGTATTTAATAATAGAGTAAAATCCGAAAAGAAGGACATTTATTTGAAAGAAGAACATTTATTTGAAAAAAGGGATATCTATTTGAAAAGAATGACATTTTGCGTATTATAGATTAATTTATATAATATAGAATATATAGTAAGAAAGATTTATGTGGACGATGAGAAAGATTGAAGATTCACAAACTTTAAAAGTTATGAAAATTTTGGAGTTTGTGATATATGTTATGTGAAATTATGAATCACGGTGATAGAAGATAAATTTTAGAATGTGACACGTGAAATTATGAATCACGGTGATAGGAGATAAATTTTAGAATGTGATATGTGAGATTATGGATCTTGGTGACAAAAGATAAACCTTGTGGCGCAGTAAAAACCTCCGCAGTCTGAGGAGATTGTGGACTTAGAAAAATTTTTGAAATTTTAAGGCGCAGTAAAAATTAATAATAGAATATGGAGTAGTAAATATATAAAACTGAAAGATGGAATTTAAAGATTGAAAGGAGCAATCTATTTAAAGATAAAAGAATGTTTAGAAGATTGAAAATAGAAACATAGAAGATTGAAAATAGAAACGATGAGAGTGAAATATATATATATATAAAAGGAGGTGAAATTTTAGTTAAGATTCTGGATGAACGATTACAACGATGGAATGGTATGAAACTTGGAGGGTCGATTACGAGAACCACAAATTAAGACATGACGAAAATATTGGAAATGTGGATATAGGTGAATTAAGAGGAGAAAATATAACATGTGAAATATGTTATTCAGTAAAAGATACGCCAGAAGTTTTTAAGAAATTTTGGAGAATATTACAAAAATTTGAATATACAATAAGGGATTATAATGCAGAAACTATAAGGGCGTTAATAAATTTATTAAGTATAGATAGTGAAGAAAGAAATAATTATACAAAAGGAAAAACTAGAGATGCATTAGATATAATAGTTGAATCGATAAGATACTTGAAACAACCAATATTGAGAGAGAAAGGATTAAAGATAATAATAATAGTGATTGTGAGAGACTGTATAGAAAATGACAAAGAAGATGAAACAATGGACAGATTAATAGGGAATGAAGAATTGATAAGATACGGCTATATTTTGGAAGATTGGGATGTAAATATAAGATTTAGGGAATTTTATGAATGGCATAAAGTGGCTATATCAGATTTTATAGAATGGAAAGATAGTGTTATTAGAAAATACAAAAATATATTGTATGAGGAAGCAGAATTAAAAGAAGATGAGTCAATAGAAAAAATAGAAGCGTTTAAACAAAAGATTAGATCAATGTTGAACACAATGTACGTAAAAGGTCGTGGTGGAGGAATTAAAAAAGAGATAGTTGAAAAAGTTTATGATAAGATTAGAGGGTTTGAACAATTAAATATAGATGAAACAGATAGTGATGATACACCAAGAAGCTATACTATAACAGAAACAGACGATGAGAAAGAAGGAAATTTACCAATTAGTAAAAATGAAGAAATGTCAGATGAGGAATCTGATGAATCTATTGAATCTAATAATGTTGAAGAAACAGAAACAACAAAGATATTCGAAGAAATAATTAGAATGGATTTGAAAAGAATGGGATATGATGTAGAAATAACGGAAATTGAAAGAATAAGAAAATTTGGAGTAACCGCAAAGATAATAACAACATATGAATTTATGAAGAAATATTTAACAATATGGAATCTTGAAGATGAAGAATTAGATGAACGAATATTACAATGGAGAGTTGAAAACACAAAAGAATGCGGAAGATGTGAAATTGAAAGATTAAAGAAAGAATTTGAAATTGGAAAAGAAACCTGCATAGAATGTGAAAAAGATATTGAAAAAGAAAATCCAACAGATGATGAAGATGAAATGGAAGAGGATATAAAAGGACCCGAAATTGGCTCAAGTAAAAAACCAAAAAGTAAAGAGAAAAATAAAAAATCAAAGGAAGTACCTATAATACCAATAACACCAGTACCACCAATAAAACCAAAGATAACAATGGCAGCATCAAGAGATGAACTCAGAGCAGATCTAAGAGCATTAATGAATACTATGTATAATCATGATATTGGGGCAGATTGGAACAATTTAGTATTACCACCAGTAACATTGACAGGATTACAAGGAGAAGTTCAAGCGAATACTAATGCGATAGGAAATTTAAACGCAAATAGAGGAGCTATTGTAGAAATACCAGTATTTTATGGTACCAGTGGAGAAGATCCAGAAGAATGGGCAGATAAATTTGAGGAGACATTTACAGCGAATGGTTTAGGGAATGATGACGCACAGAGATTTAGATTAGCAAAAGCGAAATTAATGGGAGGAGCGGCAGATTGGTTAAAGACTGAAGGAGTAAATATTGTCGATTGGAATGTTAATGGAGATCATAATTTAAGATTAAGAGTAAGAATAATTGGAAAGTATGCAAGTGATGAAATTAAAGATAGATGGCTAGAACAATTAGAAAAGATTAGACAGGGAGACGAGAATGTAACTCAATACCTTACGAGATTTAAGTATATGTTAAAGAGAGCGGGAGGTGATGCAGCAGTAGCAGCAAATCAGCAAAAGAGAATTTTTATTAGAGGATTAAAACCGGACTTTACTAAAGACGTAGTAATGGGAATCCAGCAGATCTAAATGCAACATTTCAGATAGCAAAAAACGTAGAAAGAGGTTTAGAAGCATTAACAGATAAAGTACAACCAAAAGGAATTAATGATGAACAAAGAAGACAAGAACCTATTGTTCAAGGGAATGTAAGGAATAATAAAGGGGTAAGTGTAGATGAATTAGCAGACAGTTTTGCGAAGTTACAAATTAAGATGTTAGAAGATGAGAATGAAAGATTAAGAAATTTAGCGAGTCAGAGCTATAGGCGATTGCCACAAAGAAACCAACCAATGCAAAGAAACCAACCAATGCAAAGAAATCAACCAATTCAAAGAAATCAGTCATTTCAAAAAAGAGTACCGACATGCTATACATGTGGTAGAGCTGGTCATTATTCAAGAGAGTGTCCAGAGAAAAGAAGGAATGTAGGAGTGAATATGATAGACGAATACGATGACCAAGAAGAATATGATTATGATGGATATGAATATGGGAAACCACAATACGGTGAAATGTATTATACACAAGGTTATTACGATGATTATGAAGATAGGGAATTAAATTACCATAATGAATTATACGCAAAAGATAACGCAGTAAAAACAAGAAGACAAACAAGAAGGTCGAATCCAATAATGGGATATAA
The DNA here is from genome assembly GCF_026210795.1 of Rhizophagus irregularis. Taxonomy (NCBI): domain Eukaryota; kingdom Fungi; phylum Glomeromycota; class Glomeromycetes; order Glomerales; family Glomeraceae; genus Rhizophagus; species Rhizophagus irregularis. The sequence goes on from NC_089439.1 coordinate 1,081,852, forward strand.
AAATAATGGTGAAGAAGGAAATTTACAAGAAGAATTAAGAGAAGCGGGAAATAGAATGGATGATAGAGAAATACCAAGTGGAACAACAACACCAAGATATACGCCCGAAAGAATAGAACAAAATAATGTATACAAAGATAGTCAAAATTGGGATAATCCAATAGGACCAGAAGATTATAATTATGGTCGGCGACCCATGACAAAAGATGGAAGATTTTATAAACCAATGTTCACAAAAGAAGGCAAAGCATTTTACCCTGGAATGCGGCAAGATGAATTTGGAAATTGGGTTAGAACAAAGCCATCAGGGACAGGAAAGCCCAGAGAATATGGACCGAGATTAACTGATGGAATACCACCTTACGATATTGTGGAAGACGTGAAAAATTGTAGAGCGAATATAACAATTGGACAAATGATAAATGAGAATACTAAGTATCATAAACAATTGAGAGAAGGAACATATAGACCAAAAAGCATAAACGAGAAAAATTGACTACACTCGGTGGGAACTATGAAAAATGAAGAGAAAAGAACTACAGCAATGAGAACAGAATTAGAAGTTGAAGATCAATTAGTGAATGTAATAATAGATACTGGAGCAGCAGTAAGTGTGATAACAGATAAATTAAGAAGAAGATTGAATATACCTATATTTGGAAAAAGTAAATTTAGATGTACAATAGCAAATGGGCAAAAGATAGCAGCGTTAGGAAAGGCAAATATAACTTTGAGATACAAAGATGAATTGGAAATACTAAAAGAAGTTGAGGTAATCGATTCAGAAGAAGAGGATCTAATTTTGGGAAATGATATATGGAAGCTGTATAATGCAAAAATAAATTTTGAAGATCATACCTTAAGAATAGAAGAACAAGGAGAAATAATAACGATTCCAGTAGGATATGAAAGAGAAGCAATATATGAAAGTGAAGAGAGCGAGGATGACGAAGAATATGAAAGCAACGATGAAGGAGAGGTATTCAAAATGCACCAGAATTTTAAATAGAAAGTCTTGGCTCTGAAGAGAGAGACGGAAAAGATGCTCGAACCAAGTGGAAAATTTATGCAAAAACTAAGTATAGGGAAAGTAGAAGAACCAATTTGGGAAAATATGGTAAAATTACTATTAGAATACCAAGATATTTTGGAATATGACGAAGAGATAGAAGGAAGAACGAAAGCGGCGCAACATGAGATAAAAATAAAAGAGGGGGTAGAACCAATAAAGCAAAGAAGATATAAAGAAACAGATGAAAAGGCAAAATTTATAAGCGAAGAATTGGATAAATTGTTAAAACAAGGAAGGATAAGGAAATCAAAAAGTCCATGGAGTTCACCGGTTACGTTAGCAGGAAAGAAAATGGGAAAATATAGATTCTGTATTGATTACAGAAAGTTAAACAAGATAACTATAATGGATAGTTTTCCTTTACCAAGAATGGATGAATTGTTAGACAAATACAGAAAAGCAAAATGGTTTTCAAGTATAGATTTAGCGGCAGGATTTAATCAAGTAGAAATGAAAGAAGAAGACAAAGAAAAAACAGCATTTGTATGTTCAAAGGGATTATTTGAGTATAATGTAATGCCATTCGGTTTAACTAATGCACCAGCAACATTTCAAAGATTAATGGATGAAATATTAGAAGAATACATAAACGATTTTGTAGTAGTATATATTGACGATATTATGATATATTCAGAAAATTTAAAAGACCATATGGAACATGTGGAAAAGGTATTGAAGAAGTTACAGGAGAATAATTTAATAATAAAATTAAAGAAATGCAGATTTTTGGAAAGAAACATAGAATTTTTAGGACATATAGTAGGAAATAATGGATTAAGGCCAGACGATAAAAAGATAGAAAAGATAAAAGAAATGAAGGCACCAACAACAGTGAAAGAAGTAAGATCATTTTTAGGACTTTGTTCATATTACAGAAAATTTGTGAAGAATTTTTCAAAGATAGCAAGACCAATAAGTGATTTGAGAAAGAAGGGAATACCTTTCATTTGGGGAAGAGAACAACAAGAAGCGTTTGAAAAATTGAAAGAAAAGTTAATACAATATCCAATATTGCGACATCCAGATTGGAAGAAAGAATTTCTATTAATAACAGATGCATCAGGAAAAGGATTAGGTGCAGTATTAAGTCAAAAAGATGAAAAAGGAAAAGAAGTAGTAATAGCATATGCAAGTAGAAGTTTATTACCAGCAGAAGAGAATTATCCAATAACAGAATTGGAATGTTTAGGAATAGTTTGGGGAGTTCAACATTTTCATAAATATTTGATCGATAGAAAATTTAAAGTAATAACAGATCACAGTGCATTAAAAGGATTAATGAATGCAAAGATACCGAAAGGAAAAAGAGCAAGATGGGTAATGGAATTACAGCAATATAATTTTGAAGTAATACATAGATCAGGAAAAGAAAATACGAACGCTGACGCATTAAGTAGGTTATTAAAGATAGTAGAGGATCAACCAGAAATAGTAATAATCGACGGAGTAGACGGATTAGGAAAGACAAGTATAGTACAAAATTTAATTGAAGAATGGGAAAAGCAAGGATTAAAAGTAAGATTCAACACTTATAAGAGAAGAAGAAAAGATAAAGATGAATTTTATGAATCAAAGATGGAGACAGAATGGAAATTCAGAAAAGAAGTAGTGGAACAAATAAACAGAAGAATGCTAGAATATGACGAAGATACAGATATAATAATTTTAGACAAATTACCATATTGTGAATATTATTATCAAAAGACGAAAAGTTTTGACAGAGGATTAATTACTCCACATGGAAATCATGAGATGGAAAAAGAAATATTCAGATTGAAAGAAACGATAGATAAATCAATAGTGATATTCTTAGAAAAAGATGGCGATGTATGTTGGAAAAATTATATTGGAAGAGAAACAGAGAAAATGGAAAAATCATCATACCCAACATTAAAGAAGAATGAATATTTGGACATGGTTAAGATGTTTGAAGAAAATCAGAGTGTGTACAAAGATACCAAAAGATACAGTCGAGTAAAAGTTAAAAATGACAATAGTAGTTGGAGAAAAGTATTTAAAGAGGTGGAAAAATGGAGAAAAGTACAGAATTAAAATATGGAACAAATAATAAAAACAACGGATTCAGAAATAGAAGCATTGATTGAAGCATTAAGAAATATTCAAGAAGAAATTATCAAATTAAAGGATAAAAACAGGAAGTTAGGTAACATAAAATTGACGATTGGAACGAAAGGGAAGAATCATCAATTAAAGAAATACAGGAGGAGATAATAAAAATAGAGATAGCCATAGGTAGAACGGAAATATACAAAGAAATATTATGGAAGAAAATAATTACAAAAGAATAATAGACAATATCAAAGAAGAAAATAAGTATGAATTAAAAGAGGGAATTTTATATAGAATAAAAGGACAAAACAAATTTAGAGTAATCAGGGATTATGAATACGAGGGATTGATGTACATGATGCATGATAATGAATTATCAGGGCATTTTGGGATAGAAGCGACATTAGATAGAATAAGAGAAAATTATTGGTGGAAAAATATGAAAGAAGATGTAGAAGAATATGTAAGAACGTGCTGGAATTGTCAAATGAGAGGAAAACCAAGAGGAAAGAACGAATTAATGCCGATAAAGGTAAATGAACCATTTGAGATGATTGGAATAGATATAGCTGGACCATTAAAAGAGACAGAAAAGGGAAATAAGTACATTGTAGTAGCAATGGATTATTTTACAAAATGGCCCGAGGCCGCACCACTAAAAGAAGCTACAGCAAAAGAGGTAGTAGAATTTATTTGGAGGGACATAATTTGTAGACATGGATGTCCAAAGAAAATAATTAGTGATAGAGGGACTCACTTTAACAATAGAATGATGGAAGAATTGGTAGGAAGGTGTGGAATAAATCATAGATTAAGTACACCATATAGGCCACAAACAAATGGTTTGGTCGAAAGATTCAATAAAACTTTATGCGAAGGATTAGCCAAATTAGGAGAAGAAAATTGGGATAAACATATACCATCCGTATTATTTGCATATAGGACGAAGAAGCAATCATCAACAAGAATTAAACCTTTTTATGCAATATACGGAAGGAGAGCGAAACTACCATTAGATAAAGACGAAAATAAAATAACATTAGCTGACAGAGTAAAGATATTAATTGAGGAGCTACCAGTAATAAGAAGAAAAATAAAAGAAAATGTGGAAGAAGCTCAAGAGAAACAAAAACAACAACACGACAAAAGGGGAATTAGAAAACCTAAATTTGAAATAGGAGAAAAAGTATTATTATATGAAGCATGGAGAGAGAAACAATGGTCGGGAAAATTGCAGAACAAATGGAAAGGACCATATTTAATTCACGAAGAATTTGGAAATGGAGCGTATAAACTCAAAGAATTAGACGGAAGAATACTAAAAACACCACAAAATGGAGAATGGTTAAAGAAATTTTATGATCGAAGGGGATTTACACCAAAAATAGTAATTAAAGGAAAAGAGGTATTCGATAAGACCCGAGTTCGATTCGAGTAAAATATTATGGATAAGACACGAGTTCGATTCTATCAAAGTTATTTGTGAGGTCACAAATAGCGAAGAGGGGATAATGTAAACGGTCGAATATCAAGCACGAAAAGATGATAAAATTTAACCACCAAATGTAATTATTAAATATTAAGAACGAACAAATTAATCGTGGATTGGCGTAGATGGATAAATAATTAGCCGAAAAGGATAAACATTTAGGAAGAGTAATGATCTACATGATGTAATATTTATTGAATGATTGACAAGGAACCAATAGGATAAATAGAGTCGATCAATTGCGGCTTAGCAATCTTTAACAATAAGAACGATAAGAAAGAATAATTATAAGCCACAAAAGATAGATTATAAGCAAAACACATAAAGCGAATTAAAAGAACATATAAAATAATGTCAGAAAGATTAAAGAACACAAAATAATGTAAAAGATAATATAAAAAGATAGTATAAAGATGGAACGTAAAAGATAATATATTAAAAAAGAACATATATAAAAAGATAGCATATTAAAAGATAGCATATTAAAAGATAGCGTATTTAAAATATAGATAGTATATTAGAAAGATAGTTCAAAGATAATATGTAAAAAGAACATAAAAGATAGTATATAGATAGAATAGAAAGTAGCATAAAAATTGTATATATAGAGAGCGGAATTCAAAGTAATTCCTCAGTTCTCATCCACAGAACTCAATAAAAATATAAGTTTTATTTTTTAATTATTTGTTAGTAAAGTTTAATGTTAATTAAAGGTAATAGGTTCGCCCTAAACTTTAATTAATGTTTGCTTAATTAATTTTAATTGAATAAATGGAAATTTTAAGATGAATTAAATATACACTTTTGGAAAGTAATAATTCGTAGCGAGAGCTATCGAAGTTTGAAATTAAAGATAAAAGTGGATATAATTTGGGGAAAATTTAGAGAAGTTAAATTTTATTTTATATCGTTTGACGTTTTATATTACTAACGCTATTTATTTTGTGAACCAAGAATGTTGTCGTTATATGTTGTTGTATGTTGTTCGTTGATTATGTTGTTTGATTATGTTGTTGATTAATTGTTCGCTCGTTTAATTGTTCGTTCGTTCGTTTATTCGTTCGTTCGACCATGAGAATGCCCGTTCGATGTGGCAACTCTGTAAATTGATGACAGAGGGAATTGGGGGATCTCACCGCTTGTGCTTCACGGATTTGGCGGATCTCATCCTCATATTCCTGCAATTTTGCATTTGAGCGGGGATATGGGATGGACTTGACAGGTACCTGCTTGAGTTCAGCTAGAACTGATCGGGTGACTTGTCTGTGTTGGGCACTTCTTGCTTGATGTGTTGACATCTTGTAAACTTTTTATACTCCTCTTTTATTCAATTACATTTTTTTCTGAAAATAAAATTAATTGTTCGCCTACCCTATGAGGGTAAAAAAAGAAAGAGACAGATTAGTACTGTCTTCCTAAACTATTCCTCACCATCTGAGTCATCGGGATTGTCATCCGAGTCACTGAGCACATCCTCGTCCCGATGTATTCTCTATCCTTAAGTAACTTATAGTTGTAAGCTACAACGGCGAAAAGCTTCTTTTACTATAAAATGCTCTATTGCGGCATTTGTTCTCTCTTTACAAGCCTTTTGATATGCCTCCCATTCAAGTTCACGGAGGTCACGATTTCTATTACCCTCCTCCTCTGATCGACCAAGAGCATCATTTGCTTTTTCCTTCTTTTCTACTGCTTTGTCGTATGCCTCCTCAGCTTCTTTATGCCGCTTCCAGAGTATTCGTTCAGCTTCGGCTCTCCAGATTGGGCTGACTTCTAGAAGATGTGTCCCGAAATTTCTACTTGGAATGTATTCCAGGATATGGCCCACAAGTTCGGGGATTGCTGATACTGCGTGCGCGGTTTGACAGCTTTTTAGGATCTCCCTATTGATAGCCATAAGATCGGAGACTGTGCAGCCGAAGATTGTTGCTAACTTTTCTGCGGTATATACCATGTTATGTACTATTTATCTGTATAGTTACTTGGTACCTACCTTTTATTCAATTACATTTTTTCTCGGTATAAGGGTAATTGCTTGCCTTGCTATTCCGCTCTATTGACTCCATGGCTGGTTTCCTGGATGGGTTAATATTCCTTACCTTTTTTGGCTCCGTTGGCTTTGAAATCCTATTTCTTGTTCGGTTGATTTTTTTCAGATTATATGGTGGTAATAGAATTGTATGGTGGTAATAAAACTATATGATGGTAACTAGATTATATGAAAAGTGGTAGGTGGATTATATGGTGGTAATTATATTATATGATGGTGGTAACTAGATTATATGAAAGTGGTAGTTAAATTATAGTAAAAGTGGTAGGTGGATTATATGGTGGTAATTATATTATATGATGGTGGTAATTAGATTATATAAAGTGGTAGTATTTTAGATTATATGGTGGGGGTGAGCCAGAATTGGGGTTTTCATACTACTCATTTTCTCCTGTAAATATCTTCTGTGATTCACTTACACCATCATATCTTACCTTAATATACGAGTATGAGCAGGGGATTTGCTCTTGTACAGTCGGGTCCGAAAGTGATGCCCGATTTTGTATGGTGTTACGATACACAAAATTTACATTATTTATACCCCCTTTTTTTTATTTTTAAATGTTTTTCTCACAATTTCATAACCTAATAAACGCGTTGCAAAGTTAAAAAAATAATGTCACATAGAACTGAGTTAACTTCTCAAGATAAAGGAAAAATACTAGCATATATGGAGAATTTTAACCCTGCACAAATAGCAAAAAAATGGGTCGTGACCCCACCACAATAAGAAGAATTATTGACAGATACAAGAAGACAGGGAAAACTGAAAATTTACCTAGATCGGGGCGTCCACCTGCTCTCAATAATAATGAGAAAAATGCACTCATAAACAAAGTTACACAAGATCGACGTGAACCTTTACATGAAGTCATTAATACATTAGATTTAAATTGCAGCCTTACAACTGCTAAAAGAGCATTACATAGTGTTGGAATTTATTCCCATGTTGCTGCAAAAAACCCTTTATCTCAGAAAAGCATGCATTAGCTCGTATTAGTTGGTGTGAGAAATATAAAGAAAAAACAGCTTATGATTGGGCACAAGTTATTTTCTCAGATGAATTAAGTGTTGAGATTGGCAAGCAGTCACGACAAATAAGAGTTTGGAGACACACAGGGGAAAGGTTTAACACTGAATGTTTGACACCTATCTTTAAAAGTGGTCGAAAATCAGTCATGGTTTGGGGATGTTTTGCAGGAGGGATAAAAGGGCTATTAATTTTTTGTGATGAAAATAAAGAAGGAAATGAAAAAATCAATTCAAATACTTACATTAGAATCCTAAATTCATATCTGTATCCATTTCAGCATACAGTTCATGAGTTAACAGGAAGGGCTGCAATTTTTCAACAGGATAATGCACCCATACATACCGCGAAAATAACCAAGGATTGGTTGAAGAAGAATAAAATTGTGGTTATTGATTGGCTGGTGAATTCTCCCGATCTAAATCCAATAGAAAACATCTGGAAGCAGTTAAAGGACAATATCCAGAGTTGTAAAGTCTTTCCAAGAACTGTGGATGAACTTAAAATTGCACTAAGTGAAGAATGGGAAAATTTGGATTGCTCCATTTTTGAAGAGGTTGTTGCTTCAATGCCACAAAGAATAAATGCAGTACTAGAAGCAAGGGGAGGGCCAACACATTATTAACCATTTTTAGTAATTATTTTTTATGTGAATTTTAATGAAAATCAATAAAGTTTTGCCATTTTTGGCATTAATTTTAAATCGGGCGTCACTTTCGGACGTGACTGTACTTTCTTGGTTTTCTTATCTTTGTCTTCATCTGTGGGTGGTATGTCCATTACTAGGGCTTCAAAGTCTGCAACAAAGTAATATGGGACTTGCATGCGGCGTTCCAGTTCTTGAATTCATATATATCATTTCCTTTCTTTACTAATGGCATTCGGTCTGCTTGTGGGGTTTTCTTTAATCCTCGATATATTGCTACATGTTTGTCATGGATTTCTTGTTGATGTGTGAAGTGGGAGATACACCATCGGCAGACAAATGTTACATGTTGTCACGGGATATTTTTTTTATTTTTATTTTTTTATTTTTATTTTTATTTGTTTATTTTTATCTTTTAGTTATTTTTAGTTATTTTTAGATAGATTACCTGTAGCTGATTTTGGTTGTTTATAGATTAGATAAAAAAAGCGGAAGCTTAGCAATGTAAAGTGGCTGAATATAAGTGGCTGTATAGACAAATGTGCCCAGATCACCACAATTGGCCGGGAAACGATATTGGCCAGGAAACGATTATGTCTGAAGGACAGAATCGTCCTAAAAATTTAATGTTAAATAAAGGGCCGGTGTTGAAAGATAGAGATAATATAGTTTAGAATTCGTATAGTTTTATTGTTATAAGATAGATATCGGGATATTACAGAGCGCCGGTTGAGGCAGTAATATCGTATTCTTTTTATTAATGAATAAACTTGTCGATTTGCTTCCGAATTATTGATACATATTTTATTACATTGTTTATTATCATTTTATTATCATTTATTTACTTTCGTTATACATCGTTAATTTACTATACATATTTGCTAATTAATTGTTATATACACACACCACTTGATCCACCTTAATTTATCGCATCATTTATTATCGTTTATAATCGTTTATTATCGACTATTCATACATACACTTTTACCTTACCGATTGTTATATATCACCATATTACCTTACCATTCACATACTGATCCTTATTTTTCTTTCTGTTACTACCTACCAAACGTCATAAATTGGGGTAATAATGTCCATCTTTTGTACGTTTATTTACTAAACGGCTCATATTCTTAATAGCAATAGTGCTGCTTTTCCCCGTTACTGATAAGTACTAAATCTATTATTTTACGTCCCTCTGCTTCATCCCTATCAGTAATATATATTGGGCATAGGCGGTGGTCACGCCATTCACAGATGCAGAGGGCAATAGTTGGATTCTGTCGCTTAAATCTTCTTAGAATTACCTCATCAGCTTGTACTGGGAACTCGATACCTTCAAAGTTTAACTCATTTACATTCTCCTTATACTTGGAAATTCTTTCTGTATTCTTTTCTACTGGATGTAATGCTGCTAGGATTGCCCACTGGAAGCATTTGTCATCATCATTAGCTGGATTTACTACTCCCTTTTTCGTGGCAAGATCTTTTGGGAGTGGTATGTGTCCTGCTTCTGTAGTGGTTGGAATTGCGAGATTTCTATGAATATTTTTTCTACACGATAGAATTCCTAACCTGATCCGTAATTTACATAGTCTTCTACTTTTTGCATGATTCTTGCTAACATCAGAAAATTTTTTGGGGAGCAGATCTGCGCAGATTTTCAGAAATTATATCTGCGCAGATCTTATACCCTGGCGCAAAACATTAGAAGAAAATTTTAATAAAAAACTGCGCAGATTTTATAAATAGCAATGTTCTGCGCGGATTTTTAAATAAAAAACCTTTGAAATAAATCGAAATATAAAATACAATTAATATATGATAATTTATAGTCCATTTATATTAATTAATCATAATCAATTCTTTATTTCTACCAAAAAAAGCAACGTAAAATTTCACGCAAAAATACGAATTATAAAAATTAAAGTATTTCAAAGAAATACATACAATTAAAGAATATAAAATTACGAATTATAAAAAAAATTAAAGTATTTCAAAGAAATACAATTAAAAAATATAAAATTACGAATTATAAAAAAAATTAAAGTATTTCAAAGAAATACAATTAAAAAATATAAAATTACGAATTATAAAAAAAATTAAAGTATTTCAAAGAAATACAATTAAAAAATATAAAAAAAAATGATATAAAAAAATTAAAGTATTTCAAAAAAATACGATTAAAAAATATAAAAAAATGATATAAAAAAATTAAAGTATTTCAAAAAAATACGATTAAAAAATGTAAAATTACGAATTATAAAAAAAATTAAAGTATTTCAAAGAAATACAATTAAAAAATATAAAAAAAAATGATATAAAAAAATTAAAGTATTTCAAAAAAATACGATTAAAAAATATAAAAAAATGATATAAAAAAATTAAAGTATTTCAAAAAAATACGATTAAAAAATGTAAAATTACGAATTATAAAAAAAATTAAAGTATTTCAAAGAAATACAATTAAAGAATATAAAATTACGAATTATAAAAAAAATTAAAGTATTTCAAAGAAATACAATTAAAAAATATAAAATTACGAATTATAAAAAAAATTAAAGTATTTCAAAGAAATACAATTAAAAAATATAAAAAAATGATATAAAAAAAATTAGTATTTCAAAGAAATACGATTAAAAAAAATAAAAAATATGAATTATAAAAAAATTAAAGTATTTCAAAGTAATACAATTAATCCTGAGGAAATTGCGAATCTAGATTATTAATCTAAAAAAAAATGATGATTTAGCTTAGTAAAATAATTCAATTAAGTGTATAATCGAACATAAATAATAACTTTAACTTACAAAATCATCATAATTTTCATTTTCAACCGAATCGCTGCTCTCTTCTGCGACTGCTGACTCGGATTGATTGGTTCTTTGACTAACTTCTTTCGCTTCTTTTTCAGCTAATTCCTCCATTATTCGAGGAGTTATTTGCATTTTATTTCTAAACGCTTGCTGTTAATTAATTATAGATTAATATCTGTAAAATATTAAAAGATTAAAAGAACTGCAAAAATTTGCGAAAATTATTTACTAGAAAAAATTCGACTCTTTTCATAACAGACTTGTCATTACACTTAATACTATAGCTATTGGGATTTAACAAGATGTTACATATTGATAAAATATACGCACAATGCATAAAAGGAAGTTCTTTATCCCTATACTGTTTGAAAACCGAATGGCCAATTTTTGTTAGAATATCGTGATTTTTGAAAAGTTCATAAAACGCATTACGCGTTTTTTGATTCTGTTTCCATTTAGCGATCTTCATAGAAGGAGAATTGTTATCTATGCGTTCCAATCGCTGTTCTCCAAAGACGGAAAACATGGCACTCCTGATACTTGCGGCAAAATCATTTCTCCTGCTTCTGCATTTAGTTTTTATCTAAAAAAAGTTAAATAAATATAAAAAAATACCTTTTTTTAACGATTATTAATATTTCACATACCTCTGCCAACAACTTATCTGAAAATAAAGAAATCCACGCGTTTTGCCCAATATTTTTAATGTAATGTTCTGCATGTTTAGATAAATATGTTTCTAAAGCCTTTCAGTACTCTATATCTGAAGGATATAAAGACGTTGGAATAAGTTCTTTAGCTACATTTTTATAAACGCGCTGTGAAGATATTTGGTTATTATAAGTATCTTTAGATTAAAATCAAGTTGATAATTTTTAATTAACTTACATTCCAGAAATCATCGCTTAATACATCACTTTTTGCAACATTTTGCGTATCTTGAATACTTTTTTGTTGCTGATCTCCAATATATCGACAAAGTTTGTAGATGGTGTTTACCTTTCCATCTAATGCATTCATGACATAATTAAACTCTTTCACAGTTAGGTAACGTTCACCCTCTACATTATGTGGTTTTGGTAAAGGCTCACGGGTATCACTTTTATCGCGGTTATCATTATGTTTTTCATTATCATCGTCATCGACGTTATAATAATCAATTTCTTTATCAAGGTCAATTTGCATTGGACTAAGTATGGGAGTTGGCGTCCTCGAAGTTCTTTCATAACTCATAGGAGTTACAGATGGCGTCAATGTAGTTGAAATGGAAGTTTCAGTATGCGCAGTCCTGACTAAAGAATTCTCACGATTTGTTGAGGATTTCTCACGATTTGCTGGAGTAAAAGAAACAGATTTAACTAAAGATCTTCCACGATCTACATCAAATGGAGTAACGAGTACAAAAGGACCAGTAGGTGATTTTTCACGATCTGTGCGCTGATCTTTAGGAATTTCTGAAGATTCTACTGTTGGCGTTCAGCAAAAGTTAATTATAATGTTAAATTGCAAAATATCAGCATCTTGACGACTAACTACCTGATAACATTTGTGCAAATATATTTTGTTGGCTTTCATTCTGTCCTTCAGGAACGTCAAGTGCTTGTTTTCTTCTTTGTCCTTCAGGAACGTCAAGTGCTTGCTTTCTTTTTTTTGAGTTTTTTGCATTTTTTGACCTTTTAGACGCCATAATCACTTAAATTCTAAATTCGTAAAATTTGTATAGGAAAAATATTGCGGAGAAAAATTCAAACAACAATTAATTCGAAAAATTAAAAAAAAAATTGTTAAGATTCATATAAATGTAAAAATATGCGACGATTCAGCCAACCGAAAAAAAATGAAAAAATTCTTACATTATAAATAATTGAAAAATTGTGTAAGGTTAAAAGTTTTGCCAGAATTTTTTTAAAAAATCAGTTACTCCTGAATTAAAATATATTTAAGGATCAGTAAATTAAATAAATTAATTATTGCGATGATTCAGCCAACCGAAAAAAAATAAAAAAATTCTTACATTATAAATAATTGAAAAATTATGTAAGGTTAAAAGTTTTGCCGGAATTTTTTTAAAAAATCAGTTACTCCTGAATTAAAATATATTTAAGGATCAGTAAATTAAATAAATTAATTGTTAATGAATTGGTAAAAAAAATCAGTTACTCCTGAATTAAAAATATCAGTAAATGAAAAAAATTAATTACTAATCAGTAAATAAATTAATTATCTTTCAGTAAACAAAAATAATCAATTATCAGTAAAATTTATATTCGCTTGATAATCAGTAAAATAAAAAATATACCAAAAGTAAATCTTCATAAATATTTCTCACGTGAAACTAATCAAAAAAATTTTCCTGTGTTAATTTCTAAACTCGCATTGATTTCTAAAGAAAAATGGTCAGATATAAATGTCAAATTTGCAAGAGATATTTTTCAACTCCCAGCAGTTTGAGACAGCACGCTAATGCCAAACATCATGGAAGAATAACAACTTCTCGACCAAGTGAATCAAGTAAACACGTTTAAAGATTCTCGCGACAACCATCAAGAACAGCGGTTATGCCAGAACATGATGTTCAGTTATGGAACACACCCATTACAATGCCAGATACATTTACTTCGCATGAAAAATCCACATATCAAGATGATAATATTGGTGAGATGGAGGATATAATAATCAACGAAATTCCAACTCAAGATGCAGACAATTTAGAATCTGAACCACGTTATAATCTGCGAAAAAGATCAAAATCAGAAAATATAGAAGAGAGAGCTGAAGAAATTTTTGAAGAAAATTTTGAGGAGTTGGGAACAGAAATACCAGTAAATCTCGACAATATTGATCTAGATCCTGAAGATCTTCAAGGAGCATCGTTAGATGATGCTTTAGATGCTATTGAAGGAAAAAATCTACCAAAACGTGTAGCGAAGTGGCCAAACGATGTATACAGAGATTTCATGAGATTAATTGTAGAGGGTAATATATCTAACAAAATTGGAGATCAAATAATTAAATTCTTTAATAAATATAGCAATCTGAAAGAATCTCCATTACCGAAATCAACCAAAAATGGCAAAGACCATCTCAATCAAATAACTTCACCTTCATTAGACTTCAAAGAAAAAGTTGTTTCAACCTACAGCGGTATTGACATTACACTCTACTATCGTCCCATATTTCACGCTATTCAAGCTCTTCTGCAACGACCAGAAGTAGCTAATAATTTTGTCTATAAGGGAATTCTAAAGAAAAAAAGGGTAAATTTAATAATTATGAATAACTAAAAAGAAACTGAAGATCATCACTCATATTTTTGGTTGTTTATATTCTTAGGATGATGAAAGCGAAACAAGAGTGTTTAGTGAGCCATATGAAGGCGACTGGTGGCTGGAAACGGAGAAGACTCTTCCGTCATTAAATCACCTATTGTCTATCATCTTATATTCGGATGGGACCACTTTCGATGGACTGGGCAAGACATCAGGCCATCCAGTATTTTTAACGCTTGGAAATGTTTCAAATTGGGTTCGAAACCTACCAGAATCTAAAATACTTTTAGGTTTTTTGCCTAAAGTTCAAGATTCAGGCATTAAAACTACCGAAGTCTTTCGAAGTTTGCAGCGTGAAATATTTTAATATCATGCTTTGGCCTTTACTGGAGAAACCTGATACGTTATGTTTTGGGATTAATGGACAAGCGAAAACATTTGCTGCACGAATTTCTTTTTTTTTCGCGGATATGCTCGAAGCAGATGATGTGACCGCTACATATAAAGGAGCGTGATGTAAAATGCCATGCCATACTTGTATGGTTCTGCAAAATAACTTAAACGATATGAAACTTACACAAGAAGATATACTTTCCAGAACTCATGAAAATATGAAGGAAATGGTTAGCGCTGGACAAGGAAAGGAGTATTCTGTACATTACGTCAAAAATGCCTTCTGGAAATTTCTGTAAATATCACTAAATTTTATAAGTAATGACGACGTTGTAAAAATTTTTTTACATATATAAATTTTTTTACAGAAATCTGAATATATACGAAGCGTGCGTTTCCGACCGTATGCATCATATCGACCTTGGACTTTTTAAATATCAACTGGAGTTTACGTAGGAAATCTTAAAAAAGGTCAGAGGGTTGGAATTACAGAAGATTTTCGACGAACGTCTTCGACAAATTCCACGTTTTCCAGGCCTTAAATTGTTAAGTAAAATAGGTCAACTAAAAGTAATGACAGCATCAGACTATCATCATATTATGAAGATAGCGATTTTTGCTTTGGATGAAATTTTCAGCGAAGAAAATGAAATAACTTGTAAAGAACTTTGTGAACTTTACACGAAGTTTAATAAAATGTATACTATGAGCAGACAAGAATTATATACCGAAAATGAACTGAATATCTTTGAAGTAAGAAGAAAAAATTTAAAAAAAATTAACTTTCTTTAAAAGTTAATAGATGATCTAACTACTAACTAAAATAGGAAGCAATCATTGATTGGTGCATAGAGTTTAAAAGGATATTCTCCCCATTATCTACTACGGATTGCAGTTTTCCAAAGCTGCATAGTTGGCGTTATCATGCAGGTAATATAATTTGAAGATGGCTATTAATTTATACAAATTTTAATTTAATTTAATTATTTCAGTACCTGCCATTGTCAAATATGGTGCACTGAATGGCCTATCAATGGAGACTTATGAAACGCTCCATAAATTATATATTAAAATTCCATATCGAGCAACAAATAGAAAACACGTGATGCAACAACTGGTGAACGCTGTTAGTAAAAGTTTTATAAGATTTTTTAACTTTTCTCCAACCATAAATACTAAACTATTAATATTTTTGCAGGTAAAGCGTAAAGAATTAACTCCAACTACCAGCGGCATGAAAGTCATTCGTCGTAAAACCGAAGGGTTTGGAAAAATTCTTTGGGAATTAAATCTAGACTCCATTGATGAAAAAATAAAATCTTTAAAAAAATCTGAAAATCCGCCAAATCCAAATTATATTGAAGGATTGGCACAAATAATTACAGCGTTGGATACTTTTTTAGACACATCCTCGCAAGATTCAGAAAATGATTTTTTTATCAAAATTTATGATTCAGTTCATCTAGAAAGTGGAGAAATTCTAAGATCAACGGGTGAATTCCAAGGAAAAGAATGGTTTAGCAATGTCGCAGTAACTCATGCGGAGGATCAAGGACAAGACGAAGGTGCTTGGTACGGAAAGTAAGTGAACTTTAAAAATTCGTAAGTACGATTTTACTTCGTAGTTCTTTACAAATTATTTCTTTTCAAGGTATTGCTATTTTTAAAATTCTTTCGAGGATCATATAAAGAGCCATACGAACTTGCTCTTGTTCGTTGGTTTGACATTCATCCAATAGAGCCTATAGTCTATGGTTACTCCCAATTATACTATACTGAAGAATATAACATTATTCCAGTTGAATCTATCAATCAGGAGGTTCATATAATTCCGAGGTTTAACAAAGAAAATTGCTTTCTGTTAAATAAATATATGTTCTAAATCTTCAAAATAAAATTGTATTAAATAAAGAAAAATGACGTTTCGTCATCTATACAGTATATCTAAAACGCCACTTTAGCTTTTTTCGCTAGTTTTATGAAAAGCCTTTCAGATCGACAAAAAGAGGGAGTCTTTAATAGT
The DNA here is from genome assembly GCF_026210795.1 of Rhizophagus irregularis. Taxonomy (NCBI): domain Eukaryota; kingdom Fungi; phylum Glomeromycota; class Glomeromycetes; order Glomerales; family Glomeraceae; genus Rhizophagus; species Rhizophagus irregularis. Next base: position 1,098,710 of record NC_089439.1, read on the forward strand.
ATGATATCTTACGGGTTGCTAGTAAATTAAAGCAATTAAACAAATTGTAAAAAATAGCAATTTATCTCATGATTTCCGTCAGTTAGTATTAGTACAGAGTTTTCTTCAGTTAGTAATATAGTGGTTATAAAAGCGGAAATCTGCAAAATCGCAGATTACCGCAGAAATACATACATAAAAAATCAGAAACTTGCAAAATTGCAGATTATTGCATAATTTTGTAAAAAATAAAAGCGGAAATCTGCAAAATCGCAGATTACCGCAGAAATGCATACATAAAAAATCAGAAACTTGCAAAATTGCAGATTATTGCATAATTTTGTAAAAAATAAAAAGCAGAAATCTGCAAAATCGCAGACTTCCGCATAAATTCACAAAAAAAATGCGGAGATCTGCTAATTTTACAGATCTCCGCAGTTTTGCATCTTAAAAAATTTCCCGATGAATGCAAAGTTAAATGTACCATTAATATCTGTTGATGGTAGGATTGGCATATTGCGAGTTTTAAATAGTATATTATATCTGTAGATATACTCTATTCCATCATCTTCACTAAAGTTACCATCTCCGAATAATCCCTCAAGGTAAGAATCTAAACGTCTTATTGTGGCAAATATTCCAATTCTTACCTTTATTGATCCCAATCGATTTCTTTCATCCTGAAGAATATTCTGGATTGTTTGACTGTGTGCTATAAGAAATGAAGCATAGTCATGCTTTTTAGGTGTCCCTACTGCAATATCGGCCGTAAAGTTTGAGTCTGTTAACTCCTTTCCTATACGTACCTGATCACGACATTCAAAGACTACCTCATAATGTGGGTCTAGGTCAATTTGCATCATGCGGGTTATCTCTTTATTGGTTACCGCCGCTTGTGCTTCACGGATTTGGCAGATCTCATCCTCATATTCCTGCAATTTTGCATTTGAGCGGGGATATAGGATGGACTTGACAGGTACTTGCTTGAGTTCAGCTAAAACTGATCGGACAACTTGTCTGTGTTGGGCACTTTTTGCTTGATGTGTTGACATCTTGTATACTTTTTAGGTCCCTCTTTTATTCAATTACATTTTTTCTGAAAATAAAATTAATTGTTCGCCTACCCTATAAGGACAAAAAAAGATGAAGACAGGTTAATATTGCCTTCTAAAATTTATCTGGATATAATCTATTCCTCGTCATCTGAGTCATCGTCATCCGAGTCACCGAACACATCCTCATCAGGAGTATTATCCCCATCCTTAAATAACTCAAAATTGCGCATCATTCGGATGTATTCTCCCTTATTAGTTTCTTCCAATATAAAACTATAATGGAGAATAGCTTGTTCTATGACTACTATTTCTACAAACCTGGTATACTTTTCTTGACTAATTTTAGTTAATTCATTGGTAAGTTTATCGAGATTTATACCACCATCTGCACAATCTCGCCAGTAAGCCCTTTCAGCTTTTTTACATATATTTGCCACCTGTTTGTATGCCTCTTCGACTTGCATGCGTCGCTTCCAGAGTACTCGTTCAGCTTTGGCTCTCCAGATTGGGTTGACTTTTAGAAGATGCAGTCCGAAATTGCTACTTGGAATGCATTCCAGGATATGCCTACAAGTTCAGGAATTACTGATACTGCATGCGGGATTTGGTGGCTTTTTAGGATCTTCCTATTGATAGCTATAAGATCGGAGACTGTGCAGCTGAAGATTGTTGCCAGCTTTTCAGCGGTATATGTCATGTTATGTACTATTTATCTGTATAGTTACTTGGTACCTACCTTTTATTCAATTACAGTTTTTCTCGGTATAAGGAAAATTGCTTGCCTTGCTATTCCGCTCTATTGACTCCATGGCTGGTTTCCTGGATGGGTTAATATTTCCTTATCTTTTTTGGCTCCATTGGCTTTGAAATCCTATTTCTTGTTCGGTTGGAGGTAAGTAGGTGAAAATATAAATAGGTGATTTAGATTATGAAATAAGTAGGATATAAGTGAATTAGATTATGAGATAAGTAGGATATAAGTAGGTAAAATTGGTGATTTAGGTTATAAAAAAAGTAGGATATAAGTAGGTGAAAATATTAATAAATGATTTAGATTATAAGATAAGTAGGTGAACCAGAATTGGAGTTTTCATACTACTGCAGGTGGCCGTTCTGATTGCGGTAAATTTTCAGTCACCCCTGTCTTCTTGTATTTGTCAATAAATCTATGTATTGTGGTAGGGTCACGCCCCATTTTTCTTGCTATTTGTGCAGGGTTAAAATTTTCCATATATGCTAGTATTTTTCCTTTCTCCAGAGGAGATAATTCGGTATAATGTGACATGATTTTTTAACCGTGCAACGCGTTCATCAGGTCATAAAATTATGAGAAAAACATTTAAAATAATAAAAAATAGGGGTATAAATAATTTAAATTGAGTGTATCATTACACAACGAAAAATCAGGCGATACTTTCTGAGGTGACTGTATCTATATTTAAATAAGTAATATAAACAAATTGTTTATTTACATAATATTAAAATTTGTCATCCGGTTGTTGATCATTTTTGGCTAACAAAAATATTATTCAGTTTTCACATGATTTGCTAAAAATTTTATCCCACAATTTTAAGCAAGAAAGAACATTATATAAAAGTGCAATATCACCTTATGGGTGGGTGGGTGGCGCGTCACATTATTGTAATAACTTGAAATGATTGACATGTCATGATAGGTTAACGTTAACTTAACGTTAACATAAGATTAGTTTTTGAGTGATTTCCATTTTAAGATGCTGATTCCCCATCTTTGGTATTGATTTGCTGATTATATAAATACATTTCAAATCAAGCTTTTCTATTTTAGTACGATCAGCAACTAACAAATCTTTTAGTGTTTTAACGATATACAGTATATGTAAATATTGTTACCAACATGTTTATGCCACATGTATATTGTAATAAATAATCGTTACCAAAAAATTTACAATTATTTATCCAATTTTAGAATATCTATCATCTAACAATGTATGAATAACACGTTGAACAGAAATTGATTAGTCGGCTGTACGAATTATGAAACTTTCAACGAAACAGATTTGGAAATAAAAAATATATACTTACAAAATTACTCCCAGAGTCTAGTGTCATCATTATCCAAGAATTTTCAGTTTACGCTTTTCTCCAAAATTGTGAATACAATTCACAGAATGTCTGTCATTATTACCCAAGAATTACAGTTTACGCCTAAAACAAATTGATGAGACTTGTGGTCTGAACTTTCTACATATGGTAAGGATAATTAGTAAGAACTCATGAATGTATGTATTTTGAATAAGTAATGCGTACCTGTTGCTTTGGACAGAGCTCAAGTTACACTCAAAGTTAATATTATACCAAAAAGCCAGGTGCTCCATATATTCTGTCAAACAATCCCTGATCAATAAATTGCATATGAGTTCCAATGGCCACATACAGAATATATCTTTTTGAGATAGAGTCGTATCAATTGTGTTTTTCAAATTCACTTGACAAAATGTTCACTTGTTGTAGTTGTATGATATCGAAGTGAACATAGTATAACCAAGTAGAATGAGACGGTACTAATATAACTGTGTTTTGATGATCGCCTAATTATACGTAATTACACTTACCAAATATTTTTGATATGACAATGTCATTAGTAATGGTTTAGGTCCATGACCGTAAACACTTCATATCAAGTAACTAGATTAGTGAAGCGAGTCCATCAAAATACCTGAAGGTAACTCCAGAGAAATATGAGACCTTTCTTCCTTCACTTCAAAGTCCCAAGACTAATTTTCCTCGTTCCTCAGTAATCATGAAGATTTTCCTTGTAGTTTACAGTGTTGAATATTTTAGAGGATTATGTTAATGAGAAACAAGTGGCAAGCCATGTTCAGAGCATAGATCAGTTATTCGATATTCCAATCCCGTAACTATTTTTGATTTCTAAGATGTCTGCAGAGATTTTATTCTTAATATAACTTCCTTGTATATTTTCAGAAACACTAAAACTTCATCAGTCAGAGACTGCTTGAAGAGCACAAGTATTTGTTCCTTGCTGTCTATAAAACTATGTAACATGTGTAGCAAAAATTATCAGGCGGAGGCTGCTCGAAGAGCACATGAAGTCATGAACCTTCTTCCTTCTTAGTTCATTAATGTGAACAGAATAGTAATAATGTACCGCAGCACTAGTAAATACTTCTGGTATTGATCTCTACAAGAATACTCTTTCGTTATCAAGGTGATTATGTGTAATTGATGGAAATGCGAAAATGAATTACATGGAGAGCTTACATTCGTATTGTGCCTCATTAACAAATCTCACCATAATCGAAATATAAAGTACTTGCTGTACGATTAGATCTGTTGAGACTAATTTGTCTACCACTACCTATCCACACATAACATAAGAATCAGTACACGCAAACAGATATACCCTTCAAGTATTACCCCAAATCTCCAGATATAAGAATCGACAAAATACCTGAAGTAATAAGGAAAATGGCCATGTGGTCATAGTTTATGTTTTCATACTATTAGATTAATAGAACTCCACAAATTAGTTTATCGATCTGCTTCCGTTGAAATAAACCAACAGTAACCTCCTAGATTAATCCTTCACTTCTTTGAAAGTCCTATGGACTAATTTTCTTCGTTCTTCAGAAAATCAGTATATGAAATGGAGTGCCAAAGGGTGAAGGTTTTTTTGTAGTTATCTTATCTTTCTACGTAATAGATTTTGTGTATGAAGTGTTGGAAAACTACGTAATAGATTTTGTGTATGAAGTGTTGGAAAATAGATAATCGAGCATGATTGAGTATCAAGAGCTATATAGAGCAAAAAAAATAATGGTTATCGAAAAACATTTAACTATAACATGCAAAACGCAGAAGAACACATAATATACGTACAACAATTCTACACTTTTGATGACAAATAGATTTCTAAATGTGACATCCTCCGGAAATCTGTTGGATGTCATGTGCAAGATCATATGAGATTCACAACTCGTGATATAGGATATTTTTTTTCCTGTTGATTCACTATAAATAAGCCAAGTGTAACCTTGAGTCACAACATAAAATCAGAATAATAATATATTGCCTGCCTATCCACAATCGGCTATTGTTAAAATTAGGGATTGGAACCGTCCAAAAAAACCTTAACCGGTTAAAAACCGGTTAACCAAGAGTCTTAACCAGTTAATAACCAGTTAATATTAAAAATATTTTAAAAACTTTTTTTACTGCAAATTGTACCAATTTTTGATTTTATTACTTGCATATTTAGTTATAGGAAGACTATATATCACTAAAATTATTATAAATAAATAGAAAAAAATTCAGCATTAAAACTTCAAGTTTAGGAACATGTGGCCACAATTTACATATCTCTGGGCCACATTATATAAATCTGACTAGAATTATGATAAATATAGTTTTAACCGGTTAACCAATTTTCAAAATCCTTTAACCGGTTAACCGTCTTAACCGGTTAATTAACCGGTTAACATTAACCGGTTCCAATCCCTAGTTAAAATAAGCCAATGTGTCATGGTCTCGTAGTTGGAGTGTCCACTGGTATACTATAATACTACGCCATAAAACAAAGAATTCCACACAATATAACATATTTTGATCACTGAAGTCAAAGAGTGATGTTTACAGGTTCTCCCTTTTCTGATTTCTTTCTATTTTATATATCAAAGACCACTCCAGTTACAAAAAAAACAATTTATGTTATCAACTATTAAAAATTTCTTCATTTCTCATTCTTAAAGAAATGTTGAAAACACGAACAATCTCCATGAAAATCAGAACCCACTCATTCGATAATTACTAGAATCAACTACGAGGTTGAACACAGTATAATATAAAATTGTTGTTATAGTGTTATTACAGACTCCTTACTGTTAATATCTATTCCTGTGTACCCTCTTAATTCCGAAATGATAAATAATTATAACACGCCTCAATTATTAGTGTTGCTTACTATTTTCTTCTTTGTATGTTTGAGTGTTATTGTTGACAATTGTTGTGCTAGTTCTTAACACCGTTAGTTGTCATTCCAGATATAACAGTGATTCGAAAAACATCGGAAACAAATTATATAGAAGGTTATTTGTTAGTGGATATACAGTTGCAATATCCGGTTCGAGATACTGAAATTCTTAACTCCTAAGCGCACAAACTTTGTACTAGTAATCTCGATGAAGTTGGACAAATCATTATATTTGTCATTCTTGGGTTAATAATATGTGTCCATCGTGAAAGTAGATCACTTCTTATCGCTTATTTTTCTTAGTTCAACAAACCCTATCAAATATTTCTTAAATGCAGCCGTAATTCTGTATCATATGAAAATCCTGTGAACGAAATGTATAATCAAATTCATAGGAGATGCGGACTAAATAATTTCTGTTGACCACAATGTAATTTAGTTTCTTCAGGATAGTATCGGACGAATAGTATCAGTTACTCAATAAATCATTTGAGTGTAATAAAGTCTACACCACGGGCTGTGATTTAGCTTTAGCTAGTTACACATTCTTTGACACATTCTCCCAAATCATTTCCTATTTCCTTCTATTACCATATAACACTTGTTAATGATATAACATAAGTTACTAACAATACACGTTATTGTTGTCTGTTAGTCCATTGCCAAATATCCTGGTACCAATAGGTGTCAAAAATCCATTAATCATCAGCATAACAAAAAGTCTGTTAGCAACACATCACCATGTTCTATTGAACGCCTACGTTAATTTTAGTTTAAACCCCCAGTTTTAAACGTTAATAGACAATAAGTGCTCTTACATGACATGCCTTGAAATTAACCGATCCTTACAGTGTCTCCATTGTTATTTGTTACTGCCTTTTCTTTGAAAAGTCCATTGTACACTCATAATGGGTACTAGTGTCCATCTTTGAACCTATAAACCTAGGTTCCTAGAACCTCCTTTAGAAACACATTACGAAGTATACTCTCTAGGCATTTCCTAAGACTATTACACTATGAACTTACGTTCCTAGAACCTCCTATGCGTGGTTGAGCAGCAAGACGGTCAGGTTGAGCAGTAAGACTCTCATGTTATTAATGTGGTCTTTACTGTAGAAGATTATTAGGAAATGTATACAAAAAAAAAATCTTTATGATTTTTCAAGGAACGAGAAAAATTATGAAGGTTAAAACATCTATGACAAGGCATATATGCAAAAACAATTCTTCAGTTATTAGTTGTAGCCGGAAATAACGGGTTAGGTAATGAATGTATCATTCAATGGGCCCATGATAATGTCCTTAATCCAGATAATATACATATAATGTCTATTGCGTACCTCTTGTTATTTTTTTAATTGCATTTTTCGTGACAAAAATAGTTGATGATATACGTGGACAATATCTTTGAACTTCAAAACAGTTACCAGTGGTAACGATCAGAGACATGCGAATTTGAAAACTGTTAGTTGGTAGTAACAATCCGACAAATGAAACTCTATCAGCTTTTGATAGTGATATTAATATCTATGTTTGTTCAAAATAACATTTGCATTTCTACTTCGTACCCTCTAGGTAGTAATTCACCGCAAAGAAAAAAATTATTGGATAGAAGTCATGTGATACTCTGAACAATTGCTCAGAGTGTCATGTAGTTTCACGTCCAATCCAGTATTTGCTGCGGAGGATAAAATTAGTGGACAACTGTTGACTGCGGACCCATCAGAAATGCGTAGTAAATGCTCTTCCGACTTTATTCCTCAAAAAGGCCATTCAACGTTTCTAACACATGTCGAATATAGTTGTGCTCCTAGTCATAACAAGTGTTATAGAAGATGGTTCACGAGGACATGGCCTGATAATGTTATTGTTTCAAATGAGTCATCGCTAGTTATTCTTTGAAAATTTGAGATTTTGTAATTCCTAACTAAGAGACTGTGACCTTAGATTACGAACTCATTATATGATAATATTTGTGTTACAGTCTAGTCCCTTCCAAAAGACTGAGCTCCTCTCAGTTGCACTGATTTTTTCTTTGTAATGTTTTCATACGTAGCAAAAATCTATTCCCGTCATTTCTCACTCTATCGTATACTCAATATAAACGTCAACACTCAGATCATCCCAATCATTGATGTTATGCTTATGTAGCATCTCTGTTCTTCAAGGATTATGAAAATGCGCAGGATGTGTTTTGTTATAACATCTAAGGAAAGAGTATGATTGGGAGTTTAATAATTCTGTGGTTTCTTATATCAACAAATGTGAATAAGATAATGCAGATAGATTCTTTTGGTCATTTGAGAAACAACACTAAGCGAAGCTGTAAATGAATCCTACTTGTATCCATAGAATTACGACAGAGAATAATGAATGTTTACCTCATGCAATAGTTTATGTGTTGTTTTCGTTTCCAATCATCTTTCTTTTAAGCTAAAATCAGCCCAATCCTACTGGAATATTCAACAATCACAAATTGATAACACATGGAACAATGATCTTCTCGTGTTGATGAGGGAAAATATTTAGTCCGTAGGACCTTTAAAGAAATGAAATTGTCGTTTGTAGAACAGATAGATAATTGATTGAGAAGTAAATTTTAATGATCAGTTGTTAATTATATCATAAAGGAGAGCATTCGCATATAGGCGCACATTGTTATCGTTCTTTCTTCCGATAAGAGAGATGCTTCGTGATGGCGATACATTACCTATAATGGAATGGACGGAATCTAACAAACAAGTGTTAATTAGTTTATCTAGCTGCGAATATTTTTTCTCATGATATCACACAATCTGCACGAGACGTATCTGGTCTGTTGAACTGATGCGAACAAAAATTCTCCCATTATTACGAACACCATTATGAGATAATAAAGTAAGTGATCCTAGAAAATGAGAATACCAATAACACGAGCAGCCCATATGTTGATTCATCCAGACTATGATCCTTATACTAGTTCTCTACAAAAGAATCTTATTCTCGTTCCTGTCTTTGTCCCATCAATCATGACAACATTCTCGTTCTCATTCTTGTTATTCCAATACTCGTTTTCGTATTTCACACTTTTGTTTTTCGAACACAAGTGTTGACACTTTATACTATAATGTGACTCGCAATTACATTTAAAGTTTTCTAGTTAGCTTTTTCATCATTTTCGATTTGTGTGGGATAAATAACATCACAAGATCAACTTTATTAAAAAATGAAAAATAAAGATAAATGCCTTACATAAAGGATACATTACTATAGTCATACAAAGTGTCTATAATCTACTTCACATCTTTTATATAGCAACCTCGTGCTATTAGCTGAGCTGTTTTGGGCTTTGCCCTAAAAAAATGAGGAATAGCATTTCATAGAACAGAAACGAGATAATTGTCCCTTCTTATTCAGACTATTGTATTAACTAAGGTAATCTTTACTATTTGTTCTTTTTGTTGACTTTCTACAAATTCACACAACTACTCTTATAACACACTATCTTAACTACAATAATCTGATGATAACCTGAATAGTCTTATTTAGATAACTATTATGCATATTTTCATTCCTATCAAAGTAACGAAAAATCTCTTCCAGCTGGTCCATTCTCTTTGTGCGAATCGTATTTGTAGATTTTTGAGTTCTTCAATAATTTGGTAAACTTTTATGTTCTCGTGAGTAAGCTTATCTAAAGCAAAATGATTGGAAGGCAATTGCAATTTTTTTCCAACCATGAATTTAAGCGAGTTCACGAGTTCCTCACATGAAATTTTTATTTGAAATATAGGAACGATGCAGTTAAGATATATGTGTGGAATAATTTTGGTACTCGATGATATAACACAATCAGTATGAGAACTATGTTAGGCTGAGATACCTGATAATTTTATTTAGAGCGATTAGAACAAATATACTCTAATGTCGTGCCCAAAGAACATAACTGAAAGCACACACTATTGCTACGAATATGACATTTGCTACCACCTACCTGAAACAAATACGTGAATATGTTTCTTAGTGATTTCCTCCACTTTCCAATAATCTCCTATGTCCATAATCGCAAGTAATTCATCATTTTCTTGGAGACTAAATTTCTGAATCTCGTCATCTCTATCATACGGGATAGAAATTTTCCACAATTTTAAATTTCCAGCATTTTTTTTCATTTCTAATCAATTGCTTAAGCCTGCCCACTGTTTCTTCAGTACCTATTTTAATAGGAAACGTATGTCTAGAAGCTGGGGTTTGTCCTTTAAAAATGCAGTTTAATGTAACAACCTTTTCCATTCTGTACATAAGCAATCCCATACAAATTTTTGAATTTCTGAGAAGGCTGACGGTGCTAAACTGCTCTCTTTTTTTAAATAGTCCTGACTTTGATAGGACTTTCTGGCTAGAATAATTTCGTTGTAGCAAAAAAAATTCTGGAAACTCTTTTAAGGGATAGGTTAATAACCGTGGTTATATTATGGATAAGGAAAGCACAAACAAGAAAAATGTTTGTCCTTCAGATCATTTTCTATTTAAGTAACCGATGATATTCATCCGCAGTAAACTACTAAAGTACATATTTACTTTATGCGGCTAAAAATCTTCAATTATAGAGGTGCACAGTGTACAAAAAAAAGATTAGCAGTTATAAACTCGCCGCTCAAAATTTTATTTCTGTTGTCGAATATCTTGTTCTCAATTTTTGTCATATTCTAATATGTTCCACCAGTATTTAACCTATATGTTTCCATACAAGTTCACGAGAGAAGTCTTAAACTCTAGGAAGCGCTTCGCTAAGTGTAAAGGACTTTTTTATATTAAATTATTTATAGTAAGAAAACGCAGGAGAATATTTCTAGCTCCGTTAATATCTCAATCCAGGATAAATGGGTATTCTTCGCACTTAAAAGTCTTCGATCCACCAGCTTGTCAATAACTAATCTACAGGAGCCACATGTTTTTCTCGTATAATCCTCAGAACATATTATGACTTTACAGTGAGATATTCTCTTACATGAGTGTCTTGCTGCTCAACCACGCTTTTTATCCATTAACTTATCATACTGATTTGCTATTTACTTACTGTATTACAAATGAAAATGTCAACAAAAAATCCAGTTATTGATTAATTTACGTATATATTATTCTTTAGAAATGAAGTTTCCAATTCTCCAGTTTTAGATGGAATCTAGGTCTTGTCGTGTTTTGGGTCTGAAATTCAGGGAGAAATACTATCCTGTGATTACTACATAACCACTTCGCAAGTTTCCTATGGCAATCGTCTACTAAGTTTCGTATTCTTTTCTGAATGCGAAGCATACATCATTTCAATTTATACTGAAAAACGTTTAATTTATTCAATGAAGAGTGTCCTTATTAATTTGTATTTTATCGTAAGCATGACATAGACGATAAATTCTTCCAATGTCTCCATTACCACATGATGCGGTATAACCATCTGGTAAGTAACAAGTCACTTCTTTGAAGGTCCTACAGACTAAAAGTCCTAACACCTGGATCAAGGGAAAGGAATTTTATTCGCATCTTTCTTTCTGATATTTGTTTGTTTACTAGTTTTTTCGTTTTTATTAACGAACGAGTTGATTCTCTCTATTAGTGTGCTATGTAGTTGATTGTTCTGTTGCTGCAGTGTATGAACACTGGGTATCACATTTTTATTATAACCGCTCTACTTCGTACCCTATGGGTAGGCGACTATAGATTTTTTCGAGGAACGAGGAAATATCGACAATTATTATGCTTATATCCAACCTGAGTTTTTGCTCACGAAGGGAATTACGCAAACTACTCTGGATAAAAATATGTTACAATGTTACATCAGTAATGAGTATCCGGATAGTAGACCATAGTCAACTTTGCACATGCTTTGTTCCCAATGGCAACACCAAATTATGGGCATGTTTAAGTTCATCGAAGCATTGCCCTTCATGCATCATGTTCTACATATTCTTTTTTTTATTGTAACGAGCAATCTCCTTCATTATAGTTCTAATAGAATTATCTTTCGAGTTACCATCAGTCGGAACCCCCGAAGAATACATTAATATACAGAATACCTGTTAATTTTTTACCCAGAGGGTACGAAGTAGATAACGAACACAACATTTTGATGATTAATCGCAATTAATTATTTCTTGGCACAGATCATGATAGTATAAGGATAAAAAAAAGTTAATATCGGTCTATCTTATGTCCATTATTGTTTAAAATCCCTATTTATAAACCGGAATATTACCTGAAGGGCGCTAAAACATACTTTATTGTTAGAGGATCAACATAAGTCTTAGTTTGCTATCGCAATGGAACAACCAAACTTGGTTAGTGTTTAGCAAATACTTGACGATAGCAACCGTGATCGTGGGAGAATGTCAAATTGAAAAAATGAATATATACATAAACGATATAGTTTACCGTTCTAGAGAAACAAAAAATATGGGTTCTTTTGGCGATAGAGTTGACAAAATTATGGAAGAATTTCATCAACCCATGGAACTAAAAGCCGTTGTCGATTTCTTACAAGAAAAAAAGAAACTCTTGAGTATTGATACTAATGATATTGAGAAGTTTCAAGAGATTCCAGGTCCGAACTTCTTTAATTTGACTAAGAAAGAGATTTCTCATAAATCGGGACAGTTTAATCTGAAATATGCGCAAGCAGATAATATTTTGAACGTTGTTGATGCACTCAATTTAATTCGTGAAGCTGAAAATAAACTCAAAAAGGTAGAAATGTCTGTCGAGTCTGCGGTTAAACTGATTAAGAATCTTGAGTCAGAACAAACAATCTCAGGTGAGAAACGTCTAGCAATGTTATTTGATTCATTGCGATGATCATCCACTGTTCTTATAAATTACTCTTCACAGGTGAAACATTTTTATGTAATCGTCTTGGGAAAACTCATATAGGCGAGGAAGGGACTCATTGGGGCTTCAGGGAGAAAGTGGCTTTATTGGAAGCTGTATTTGAACGGCATTTGCCCGAAAAGTTGTTTTGGCCTGACATAATGCAACGGTTTAAAGAGCTCACTGATTCTGATAGAACAGAAGCCGCTTGCAGACAGCAATGGAAAAATATTGGGATAGATAACGTATATAATAGAATCATCCCGGAAAAAGAAAGACTACTTGAATGGCTAGCAAAAAAATGAAACCACAATGTGATTCCATCATTTTTTTGATAGTTATTAACTTATATACTTAGCTAGTTTAATTATCAAGTATTTATTAAATATAATCTTTCGGGTATAGTTGGGTCCCATCTGCACAATTCCTATTATCGAAGAAACAGGAGGACATAGTATTTGATTGCAGGAGAAAGCAGAATTTTTAGTAATCGAAACAAGAGACATAATCTTAGATTGCAGCAAGACAACAGAGAACATGCATGTTCGATAGTGGAAAAAAAGTAATTCGATCATAGATATGTAGAGCGCATCCCTTGGATATAGGCAATATTTGAATTTGGGGATCAACCATGCAATCTGGATACCTACGAAGTATAGTTGTTCTTTTTCCTGTATGTATCCCTTTCTGATTTTTAGTTCGATATTGTTTTATTATATACTAATTGTTATCTATTATGAAAATATTCATTTACCTGTTATCGTAATATTTATCGACCACAACAAATATTTCTTCGTTCATCAGAAATTGTTAACAATAATTCTAAGAATTGGATTGGTGGGTTCTGGGTAACAAACAGTCACTTTCAACAAATGTAAATGTATCCCTGTATTTTTTGTAATATTTTTTAAGCGTATGACTTCACTCACGTATTATAAATAAAAATTAACACTTGGAATCATTACCAATAATTATTCTTATTCAGTTAATATATGGTAACATTTTTATTTCACAAGTAAAAGTTTTTTCGCATAAATCGATGTACCTCATGTTGCGAAAATAATTTTAATGACCACGAATAAAATAGATTGATTAAAAGTACATTTGAAGAAATTGATATCTCGTACTCTTCGATAAATCTCCAAATGACACAATTACTAACATGAAAATCTACTATAACTTTCGAAAATATAAATGTACCTATTCATTTACATACCTTTAAGGTAGTAATAAGTCATCTACGCACACATCACATCCATATTCTTTGGAATGGTAAAATTGTATAAGAAAAAAATCTATTTATATATAACGGATATGATTCATATTTTTCAGTTTAATATCAGTATAATTAAATTCGCATATTTTTTATATAATTCTTGTGCATAAACTATTCTAATTTGTAAAATTACTAAATAATAAATTGTGCAATACAGCCTAACTTACAATTATACATAAATCAGTTTTTTACATTAATTTTTTTTATTCTTTTTCTTTTTTTGCTTCTTTTTTCTACTTCCTTTCGATTCTTCTCCCCTTAATAATGACTTGATAGATTCTTTAGTTACAATCACAATCTCACACGATTTTATCCATTCTTCAGCTTCGCGTTCAGCTTCGTCTAGTGGTACCAATTCACATGTATGCTCATTAACGTAACGAAGATTTTCCTGATGAAAAAGATAATTCATTAGGGCATCTTTCATGTTGTGTCCTACAAGCATAATACTATTTTCCATACGGGACCATATGTATACAACTCCATCATGATCTTTTATCCAGAAAACTAAATCATTATATGAAAGTACGGGATATGCACCAATAATAGCGTATTTTTTAGAGAATTTATCAATCTCATAAACAGACAAGCCATTGGTGTTTGTCTCGTGAAAGGAATGATCCCGTTTCAATAGATTAAGGAGTACGTCTTCAGAGTCCTGTGTTTCATAATCAGGAGACAGTTCCCGCAAGGGGGTATCATTTCTTGTGATTCTGTATTGATTACACGAGATCTGATCGCTAGATCGCGTCTCCAGGACACTAGATGGGACAACGCGTTCGTCTCTGCGCAATTCCCGAATTGCCACCGTTCTTGATTTGGTATCAAATTCATGTTCCCGTCTCGGGGAAAGAGACGATTGTATCTCATGTCGAAATCCTGTCGTGACCTTATTAAATTTCTTCTGGCATTCCTGGTCCCTATCAATGTTGTCCCGAACGAGATCTTCAAGATTTTTTGTCGTTTTGACTTCCAGGCTACACATATTGCTGTCGGTATGTAGTCCTCTTCTTCGTCTGTTTCTAAAATCAATATCCACATCGCGAGTTGGTTCAAATGTTGAAACAGCCATTCTATTTGCTGATCCAGAAATATTAATGATCTCGGAGGCTGGCCGATATTTATGGAATAAAAAAGTGCGAGACCGTCCACAAATGTACTCGTCGCAAGCGTCGCTCCATCTATCTCTATTCCCAGGCATCGCGTTTGCCCGTTCTGCTGTCTTAGAATCATTTGCCGGTTGTTTCTGGAGTATCAAATAAAATTTAATGCGGGCATTTGCTTAAAATAATATTTGACATACTTGTAAGGTTCCAGAAACATTTGGTATATAAGTGTTGACAAATCGCTCGTCCTTGACAATATCTCTAGATATCTCCATAGCTAATACAACTTCTTTGTCAGATTGTTTTTTTAAAAAAATAACAACTTAGTGACTCACCTCTTCTGGAAAGAGCTAAAGTAGGATTGACACGTATTTATGTGTGTACACGTATACACGTATACACGTGATGTTGGGGTGTGCGGTCAACTGATTAAATCAAAACTATATGTGGTCACACTGATTTTCAACTAGTGAATGATTTTTGGCAAAAATTTGATCGACATTATAGCTTTATAATACTATATATAAATTAACTATAAAAAAATAAGCTATTTTTTTTAGATGCCCAGTTCGAATTTCTTTCTTTCTCCAAATTTTTTAAATATAATCCATACCACAGCTACAAAGTTACGACATTTTTATTTACATCAACCAGCCAGTTAAAAAAAGATACCAATTTAAATCTTAAAAATTTCCAAACAATTATATCAGATGTAAGTTTTTCATATCAAATGTAAGGAATAGTCTCGTAACTTTGTTTGTATGGATTTAATATTGACTTTTACAAAATTTCGCCTTAAAATATTGAGCCGTTAGAGCTGTGCATCTAATTAAAGTTTGGAAAATATCAATGGGTATGTACAAGTCATATAAACGTGAATTACTATTGCATAACAATGATTTTCTTGAGGAGTTTGAACAATTCTGTAGTTACAAAGATCCAAAGTTATATAGATTTCCTAATCTTTATGATTTCGTTAAAAGCTATATTTATTTCATTGTTATTCATCAACAGCAAGTGGAAGGTCTTTTTAACAAATTGGACTTAAAGACGCACCCAAATATGTCACCATCGGTAAAACAATCAAAGCTTCGTCTATCATCAGACAAAATCACAAAAGAAAACTTGACTGATGGGTTAAAAGAAATGCGAAAACAAAGAACTAAACAAAGGACTTCACTTCAAGAAGTTCAATTTGGTCTAATATTGCGTCAACACTTTTTAAACAGTTTATTGAATAATGGTACCATATATAGTTTTGATTTGATTAATTGACCGCACACCCTAACGTGATGTTACTGATTACAATTATGAGGCGATAATTACGTAATATATGTGACAAATATATCTGTGACAAATAAACCTTTTAATACTAAATTTTTTCTAAGTTTCTGGAATAAATAGTAAAAACGAAGAAAAGATGGGGTGTGACTCAGGTGACAATTACTGGTGGTGAAATCACCGGCGGTGATTTATAGTTATTTTCATTAGTTGAATTATTTTATTATTACTTACTAATTATATAAAAATAAACCTAGCAGTTTTATACAAACGCAGGTGAACAATTGAGTAAGAAAAAGCTACCTAAGAGGTGGCGTCATAATAGTATACAGTAGTTTATTCCCTAAGGGCCATCCGGGTACCAAGTGACACCACAGACATAACCGTCACCTTGTGTATAAGATCGCGCCTAGGATAATTTTTTTATTTTTTTGGGGGATCGACAAGAAAACCTGGGTGAAAAAATGAAACAATTTTTAAATGTTCCGAATGTAAATTATTTCAAAAAAAAAAAATACTAGAATTTTCTCATTAAGGTTCTTCCAAAGAAATTTTTTTTTATTGGATTTCCATCGAAATCTTTTTCTTGAAAATTTGATCTATAATTAACTACCAATAAATATTAATTTATTGTTTCTAATTTTAATACTTTGCTCAGTTATAACTATTCGAGTTCGGTGATTTCAAACTGATTATTATAACTATAAATTCTTTATCGGTAACGGTAACAACAACATAAACACTTAAAATAAAAGTACTTTTTATTGCACTATTTTAGAATTTTTCTTTGACATGATATTTTTTTCTCTTAAAATAAATGAGAACAAAGACTGTATATATACTGTATCTCTAACAAAATTGTAGGTAGCTGCGTAATTTTCACAAAAATTTTGTATTTAAATAACCTTCCGACATGGCATCTTCGCAAATCGCAATTCAATGAACCATCCAAAGATACAGTGACCATGTCATCTATAGATACAACTTATTATTCTTTATTCATAATATTCAGCATTTCTCAGAAATATAAATTTTCACTGCTGTTTTGATAAAGGGACAATTAAAGTCTTCGACAAGCGATTCACTGTATATATACGAGGAATGTCATATCGTTATTTTATAGAATAAATAATGCATAAAGTAGGAAAATCTTCTTGAGGTAGGTAATAAGGAAATTGTGGCTACGACATTTTAATAACTATCTTTTTTCAGTAGCTCTATTTTATGGTACAGACAAACGCTAAACCTAAGAAGTTTTCTATTTCATTGTATTACTCACCTTTCTTTTATTTTTTTAAAAAAAAATGCTAAACCCGGTCTTTTATTGAAAAAAAAAGACAATAATTTACAAGCTTTTGAAACTTCATTTTTACCAATGTAAAAAAGATCGAGACAATAAAAATAACCAATATAATTAACAGATTTGGTGTCCTTTTGTTCTATTATCGAAGAAGATTATGAAGTGTTTCAATTAATAAGAAATTATAATATACTGTATATCACATATAATTATTATAATTCTAAGTGTTTATTCTTAAAACTATTTAATTCATATTCGATATCTGTCAGGATGGGCAGGATAAAAGCCAAGGTCCCAGAAAAATTTTACAAAAAAAATTTATAGATCGAACATCCCCAAAAAGCAATTTCTTGTCTCCTCCCCAAAGAAATACGTCATTCACTTTCATTGGAGGCGTTGGTTTGACCAAGTGAATCAGAGATGCAATGGTATTAAAAATAATTGTAAGATATTTCAGAATATGTTGAATATGAAATTTGACGATAATAAGGATAATGGTGAAGATTCGGAAGACCCCTGGTGAACTTCACCATAACGTTTGTGTAATTTAGGCAAATTTAGAGGATAATGATGAAAATGTAGTAATTGTTTCTACTGATGAAGATATAAATGGGAAATTGGAGGAAGCATTTAAATTATATAATTTGAAGTTTAATTTATTGGTATATTTTATAGTTGAGTTTACGTCAAAATTTTATTTATAGTTTTCGCAATTATTATAACTATTGGCGCGCTAAAAACACCGTTTATTAGTATGATTCAAACTTTCGAAAAAGATAATTCATTTGAATAAAGCTATAAATAAATTTTATAATAAAATAAATATATCAAGAATAAATTGTTATATAAAATTTTTTAAATTAATGAAAACTAGCAGTAACCCGTTGCTTCGCATAGGGACCAATAAGTTTGTTTAAATAGAAAAATTTAGTATTATAATGTAATATTAAGTAAATTAAAGATGGTTACAGTAGTTTTTTGTTTATAATTAGAAATTTAATATGTTAATAATTAGTTAACAAAAAATAATAAAATAATATGTATTAAATTATATTTACAATAATGTAGCTATTTATATTAATGATTTGACGTTTAAGTGAAGAAAAAAATTCGGATTAATTAAGAAATTGTGAAAAAATAATTATCAATAAATTTTTAGAAGTTAATTTTCGAAAAAATTTTAACATTACTAGGAAACGGAAACCGTTGTAAGTCCAGAGCGAAAGATTTGTACAAAAATCCAAAATCTTTAAAAATTCAATTTGTACAAAAAATCTGGCATCCCTAAAAAATAATAATAAAAAATGAAACATTAAAAACGTTTCTTTAAGGTTAAACAAGTAAGAAAAGCCCTCACAATTTACCTTTAAAAGTCCGGCATGTACAAAAAACCTGTGTTCCTAGATAAAAGAAAATAAAAATGAAACGCTAAAAACGTTTCTTTAAAGCAAAACAAATAAAAAACAACTCACCAGTCCGGTATGTACAAGAAATCCAGAAACCCTAGAAAAAAAATAAGAAAGTCATTTAAAAGAAAAATATACTTACTAAAAAAAAGGTAATCATACTTGTTTATTTTTGATGTAGCACGAAATGTCCAACTACACATTCTGTGCGGACCAATCAGAAATGACGCGTGCGGACAACCGGAAATCGCCACGTGACACTAATTGTCATCGACCTTCGTAAAATTATATAGTCCTTCGCTACGCTCCGGACAATTATAAAAAAGTATGACACCTATTTCTTCACGTCATACAAATAAATCGCATGAAAAAAGTAAAGCGACACACATAAACTGATATTGATTAAGACAAAATTTTGGTTATATATATTTTGACGCGTAAGTATATTGCAAATAAATTACTTAAATTCAATATCTTGGAACAGTAAAAACAATAATAGTGAATATATTATTCCTTTCAACACACATCTTTCTTCAACACTTCAGCTATAATAATTTAATTATTCGGCCATTTACAGTATCAGATTATAAGTAAACGTGTATTGATGTTGTATCCAGCTTGACCATAATAATCTAATCAATCTTTTTTCATCTTGCAATGTCAGCTGCTATTATTATAATAATGTTACATTTAATCTAGTTACGTTTAATCTACACTTATATATTAAAAAAATACGTAAAATACAATGCAACAATTTTGAGTTATAGATAAAATCGAGAAAAAATTTCGGGTCAAAGTTGAACATTTACTTTATTAGCCAGGGTAATTTGGTTTAAAAAACTTTTAAAAAAAAATAAATCACATTTTTTATCGCTAACAGTTAATTGCATGTTTAGCTTGGGAGCATATATAACATGCATTTCTCGTCCTACGATATAATAAGTAACTAACAGATACAATAATTATCACACTTGCAATACCATTGTTTGCTGTTTCACTTATACTATTTGGAGTAAAATCTTTAACCCACTTGAAATTATTTTTATCGCTTACATCAATCATATAAATTTGATTGCTTTGAACAAATTTACCCCCATTATAGAACGACCCTAAATAATATAAGAATTTGAAAAAAAAAATAATTAAGTTTAATCAAGTAAAGTACAATTTCATTAGTATAACATTTCATACCAAATGCGATAATCATATAATTTCCAACAAGAGTAGCCGTATGTCCTTTAGATGGTGCAGAACTAGGTAGCTTAGGGTTGATAGCGGGACTGGAACACATATAACCGCTAGTGTTATATAGATATTAGGTCAAGGATGGGTGATCCATTAGAGTTTACTCCTCCATAAAGAATAATAAAACCATCTTGTGCTGAAAAATTATTTAGTAAACTTTTTATTAATAATAATTTTTTTTTTTTAATATAAAATCTGAAATTTTTACGATATATGTATATTTTTAAAAGCGATATATACTTAAGACCGTTGTGAATAAAGTTCTAGGTAGCGGATTTAGCCTGAATGTGACAAATTTTTAATAACGTGCATTAAATAGTAAGAACTTGGTATATCCAAAGATAATTACCATTGTAGTCCAACTCAATTTTGCATTATATCTAATCCCTAAATAGCTCCCAAACTATGTTTGTATAAGAAATACAGTATACAATTAATTAGAAAAATCATTCGTATCTAATAATGATAAGAATCAATCCAAATAATTATACATTGCTAGAATCAAAACCAAGAATTATATCATCTTTTTTTTTTCGATATGAACGTTTTGTAGTAAGATTGTCGTATCAAGAATATTATTTAGAACTGTAAACAATGAAAAAGTCTATCCGAAGTAATCGTCTCATTTGAGGTAATGTTATAATTGAGTATATTTATCGTTGTATTTTCATCACAGAAGGCTGATAATCATTGTCATTTAGCGCTTGTTCGAATTTCAAACCACTCTGTTTCTTTTGTAAATTCAAGAACAAAGGGTGTCGTTTTATCATTACCATGATTAAAGCCATATAGAAAGATCGTTGCATTTGCATATTTTGGAATTTGAGTGTTGTTACTAGTTAAATCAAATATTGGTAAAGAATCTAAATTAAAAGGTTTCGAAACATCTAAATAAAAAAAATCATTAGTAAATGCATTTGTTTTAGTTTCTCCACCAAGAAAATATATTTTGTCGTCAATATAATGTGCGGTGTGACCATTACGTCCAACAAGTGTATAAGAACTTATAATAATTAATTGTGAGAGAAAAACAAAAAAGAATATATAATATTGAAACATTTTGATTAAAAGATGTCGCAAATACATTTTAACATATTTAATAAAATAAACAACAAAGTTTCGAACGCAATGGCAAAACCTTATAAAAGAATTATTAGTGTAACATTAAAATTTGTCGATTTTACTTATTTTCACCCACAGGTCGAAATATGAAAAATCGGTCACCAATCGGTCATATGACCGATTTGTGACTGATTGGTGACTGATTGGATGCCGATTGATAACCGATTCTGCCAATTAGATTGACAGCCGATTTATAGCCGATTTGTATCAGTTTAATTTAATTACATATTAAAGTCAAAAAATTTATATTATAGTCTTGTAGAGCAAATTATATTGTACTTAACCTGAACTTTTGAATTTCTTCGGATAAATATATTAAGTTTGCTATTGACAGTCGGTCACCAATCGGTCACCAATCTGATATGCTGATTGGTGACCGGTTTATGGCAGATTGGTACGGTTTAATTTAATTACATATTAAAGTCAAAAATTAATATTATAGTCTTATAGAGCAAGTTATATTGTACTTAACCTGAGCTTTTGAATTTCTTTGGATAAATATATTAAGTTTGCTATTGACAGTCGGTCACCAATCGGTCACCAATCTGATATGCTGATTGGTGACCGGTTTATGGCAGATTGGTACCGGTTTAATTTAATTACATATTAAAGTAAAAATTAATATTAGTCTTATAGAGCAAGTAATATTGTACTTAACCTGAGCTTTTGAATTTCTTCGGATAAATATATTAAGTTTACTATTGACAATCGGTCACCAATCGGTCACCAATCTGTTATGCTGATTGGTGACCGGTTTATGGCAGATTGGTACCGGTTTAATTTAATTACATATTAAAGTCAAAAATTAATATTATAGTCTTATAGAGCAAGTAATATTGTACTTAACCTGAGCTTTTGAATTTCTTCGGATAAATATATTAAGTTTACTATTGACAATCGGTCACCAATCGGTCACCAATCTGTTATGCTGATTGGTGACCGGTTTATGGCAGATTGGTACCGGTTTAATTTAATTACATATTAAAGTCAAAAATTAATATTATAGTCTTATAGAGCAAGTAATATTGTACTTAACCTGAGCTTTTGAATTTCTTCGGATAAATATATTAAGTTTACTATTGACAATCGGTCACCAATCGATCACCAATCTGATATGCTGATTGGTGACCGGTTTATGGCAGATTGGTACCAATTTAATTTAATTACATATTAAAAGTCAAAAAATTAATATTATAGTCTTTTAAAGCAAGTCATATTGTACTTAACCAAAAGTTTACTATTGAAAATTGGTCACTAATCGGTAAGATTGCTTGCCGAAACTGGGGGGTTTCGGCGGGATGCCGCTGGTCGAATGAAGGGTTACCGGGCAAATTTCATATACCCGATAGCCCTATTATACGTTTTTGGTTTTATCCTGAATGTCAACGGATCGATCCACCCGATTTGTGACCAGTTCTTGGCGCGGTAAGAATATGAATATCGGAAGAATTTCAGCAATCCGATATTTCTCTTAATCTTTACCAAACTGTTACGATATCAGGTGTATATTTACTACATTGAAACCTGATTTCTTTTTATTATTATTATTTATTTATAATAAATATACTATTTATTTATTTATTTAAACATACATATTTTTTATTTCATTATTATATTTAAATTATATTCGTTAACGTTAATTTACCCTATTCTATCTATTTATATATATTATGTTTTTAATGGTTTGGAGCATTCATTGTTCCAGTTGGTTCGATTCCAACAAACAACTATTCTGCAAGGATTTGAAGAGCCAGTAAGAGGTTGATCCTAAATAAAATATAATAAATAAATGTTAGTAATTGTATTTTTTAAAGAAAAAAAAAAACAAAGTTTTAAAGTATAATTTTGAAACTCACCATCCAAGTACGATCCAATGATCCCGAAGTCAAACCTATAATATAGTAAGAAGTATCATTAATAAACATTTAAAGGTATATGTCGAAGTCTATACAAGCATACCTTGAAGAATCGGTCTAAAATATTGTTCCTAAAAAAGAACGAAAGAAATGTTAGTACATTTCTTAAAGCTAATTTCGAAACTCTTCATAAAGGAATGACCTACCAGCAAAGCAGAAACCTAACGAGGTTTAGAGTCTACAAAAAAAAAATGAAAGTAGAAGGTAGTATACGCCTATACGCCTTCTATTCAAAAAAAGTTTTTTGTTTTCAACTTACCGGACCAAGATGGCATCTAACAGGCACAGAACCTGCAAATAAAAGAAAATAGAAGGTTAGTACATATCTACACGCCTTCTATTTAAATTAAAATTTTTTTAAAACTTGCTAGTTCAAAATGGCGTCCGAAATCTATAAAAATATTATTTTAAAAATATCGGTATTTCTTATACACGTATGCGTAATTCCCGACCATCTACAAAAGAAAAAAAACGAAATGTTAGTAGCCATTTCGTTAAAAGAAATTAAATAAATTAAGGGAAAAAAAGATATATACATTTACCATATCAAAATCCGCATCCAAAATGAGCCGTTCTTCTCTTTATTGCTAGAAAGCTACAAAGTAAAAGAAAAAAAATTAAAAAAAATAAAGTTTTTAAAGTTTCAAAGCTTCGCTCACCTATCCAACACCCAAAAACTGAAGCCGAAACCTACAAAATAAAAGAAAAAAAAGTTAAATAAATTTTTTAAAAAAAAAATTGAAAGTTCTCTTCAAAACTCACCTATATATCCAAACCCAAAAATCAGAACTGAAGCGGTAGTGCTCCAAACGAGTCGATGAGTCGAGTCAATCCAAGTCTAAATTGATACTTGACTCGACTCAGGTCAGCTTGATTAATAATATCCTACAAAAAGAAGAGAACGTCTCTTAATTACAATAAATACACTGACCCGCACACATCCACTTCACATTTACCTCTATTCCCGATCACTACCCCGAAAGAAGAGAACGTTCCTAAAGAAATAAGAATTAGGTAAGTAAGAAAAAAACAATAAAATTAAAAAATGAAAATGAAAAAAAGAAATATACTAACTTTCCGCGTCTTTCACATTCTTAGAAATCACCGAAATTGCCGTTCCAAGAGAAGAGACTCGTCCCTAAAGAAATAAGAATAAGGTGAAAAAAATAAAGAAAAAAACAATAAAATTAAAAAAAGAAAATGAAAAAAAAATATACTAACTTTCCGCGTCTTTCACATTCTTAGAAATCACCGAAATTGCCGTTCCAAGAGAAGAGACCCGTTCCTAAAGAAATAAGAATAAGGTGAAAAAAATAAAGAAAAAAACAATAAAATTAAAAAGAAAATGAAAAAAAATATACTTACTTTCCGCGTCTTTCACATTCTTAGAAATCACCGAAATTGCCGTTCCAAGAGAAGAGACCCGTTCCTAAAGAAATAAGAATTTTGGTAAGTAAAGAAAAAAACAATAAAATTAAAAAAAGAAAATGAAAAAAAAAGAAATATACTAACCTTCCGCGTCTTTTGCATTCTCAGTAGTCACCAAAATCGCCGTTCCAAGAGAAGAGACTCGTCCCTAAAGAAATAAGAATAAGGTGAAAAAAAATAAAGAAAAAAGAAAAAGAAAAAAAAACAAAAAATTTACTAACCTTCCGCACTTCTTGCATTTCTATAAGTCTACTGAAAGGCTGACCGTTCAGTCATTGTTTCTTAAAATATAAATGATACTTTTTGTTGAAAAAAAAAACGAAATGTTACATGAAAGAGTTTATAATTCGTTTCTGGAAAAAAAAGATCAGATAATCATTCAATTTGAGTCCATCTTTTCCTGATATGAATCAATTGTTTTTTAGAAATATCAAATATTAAAATTTTCCGATATAGTTTTATTACTTTTATAAATAATATCGGATACCAAACCAATATACCTATTACCTATCATGCCATATCGGATTTCTGCATCATGATAGCTTATAACCGATACCTCATCATTCGACCAGCTTTGGGTCTTGGATCTGGTAAATTTCGCGAAAATTATGTATTTTTAAATATTTTTTTTTGTTTTTTTTAAAAAATTTTTTTTTCTTTTTTTTTTTGTAGGTATCGGTTGGTTCGGCTGGGATCTTTGATCTGGTAGGTTTTGGGGTGAAGATTTTTTAAAAATTTTTTCTTTTTGTTTTCTTATTTTAATTTTTTTCTTTTTTTTTAAAGGTATCGGTTCCTTTGTCAGGATCTGGGTTGGAATTGTATGGTAAGTTTTGAAGTTTCGAGATTGACTCTATTTAATTATTATTTTTTTAATCTTTTTCTAATTTCTTTTTCATTTTTTTTTAGAAATCCAGCTCCTTTGGCCGTATAATTCACAGGGTCGAACAAGTGGCGCAAGAGGTCAAACTAATCGCAACGTTAGAAATGGTCAATACCAAAGGCCCAACACAACAACTTGGAATACACCCGGGGGTAGAGCAGCTTAAAATGCGGTTCAGAAACAATACGGCTGGAAAGATTATGATAAGGTTGATAAAGTTGGTTTTATTTGTTTGGTTTAATTTAGTTATTTTTAGTTAACATAGTTATATTATTATAGCCTCAACGTGCTAGAGATGCTTCAGTCAATGTGGGCCCGGATTGGAAAGTTCTTGAAGAAATTGAATTTAATTGGCCAAGCTTAATTTAGATGTAGAGAATGTAGAAGACATGTACGTATCAAATTTTAATATCGTTGTTAACACTATAGAGTATAGACAAGTAATTTTTTAATTTATTTATTATTTTTTTTTTCATTAGATCTTTACATGGCTTTTTATATTATTATGACAAAAATTATGATCTTATTCGTACCAAATCAGAAAAACCATTAACCCCTAATGATAAAGTTCAATATTTTGATTCTACATCTAAGGATCCTATATAACTTTTAAATTTAGAAAATATCACCGTTAATGAAAATTTATTGAAACACCACTTGAGACTGGGGACAAGGATAATATTAATTCTCCAAGTGCATTATCATTGGAAGCAACCTTAATTAATCATTATTTGCATTACAAGTAGTTAATGAGGTAAGAATCATTCCTATACATGGGGGCGAATTAGGTTCAAGCCATGACGAAAATATTACGGCACATTATACTAATTCGGCATTACACCGGGTGTAATACTTGAATCTTTGAACAAAATTTGGTATAATAAATTTCACCAATACGCCATCTAAATGCCGAATTATCTGGAATAATTACGACCCCATGTATAATCGTTCCTATTTGTCTCATGTTTTCTAATTTTTTATGGAAAAATTATTTTTATTTTTTTTGTTTTTTTTATAATTTTATTTTTTTTCAGAAATTCGGTTCTTTCGGTCTTAGGATTCGAGGTTGAATTTGGTAAGTTTCGAAGCAAATACTTTGAAACTTATATTTTCTTAATTTTAATTTTCTTACTTTTTTGTAGATATCGGTGTATTAGAATCCGGAATTGAATTTGATTTTGGTAAGTTTATAGGCGTAGTTTCAGATTGTTTTCATCATTTTTTTTTATTAAAAGTTGTTTATTTTTTAGGTCTAGGTTTTTCAAAAATTCAGGCTGAACTTTCTTGGAAGGTAAGTTTCGAAGTTCATTTCGAAACTTTTTTTAAAGTTTTTGTTTAATTTTGAAGAAACTAACCGTTTCCTTTTTTTTGTCTATTTTGTAAAATCGTCTTCGGTTTTTAGGTCAACTTTTCGGGTAAATTTCTTTAAAATAATTGAATTTTTTTTTCTAACTAACGATTCTTGTTTCTTTTTTTCAGCTTCGGGCGTAATCTTCTCTCAGTGTATAGTAATTTAGTGGACTTTTAAGAAAACGAAACATGAGGACTTTCTTTTTTCAAGGTTATTCAACTTTGCGTTCAGGATTCTTTTGTAAGTATTTCGATTTGATTCGACTTGTGATTTTTTTTGCATTTATTTGGACTTTGATTTATCTTGGAACATAATGCCCCTCGATTTTGTTATTTATTTACCTTTGGATGATAATGTAATTACCCTTTGATTTTGTTGTTTTTACCTTTAGATGTAATTACCTTTTGATTTTACTTTTTTTTACCTTTAGACATAATTACACTTTGGGCATGATTACACTTCGATTTTATTGTTATTTACCTTTACATTTCAATCTTCTTTATCTTTTAAATATAATGTTTTATATTAGTTTACTAAGTAAGCAATAAATTAATAGATTATCTTTAAGAAATTTACCATAATCTTTTTTTTTGTAGATTGTCTGGGGTATTGAGTTAAGAATTTAAAATGGTAAGTTTCGTTGCGTAAACCTACCATCTTTTTTTTTTTTCTTTAGCAGAAACTCTAAATTTTCTTTTCTTTGTTTTTTTGTAGGTTCGAAAAGTATGATTAATGTTTAAAAATTGTAAGTTTTTTTTCGTTTTTGATAGAAATATTAATGGTGTCTACTTTTATTTGTAGATACCTGCTTCAGATTTAAAAATGTAAAGATGAATGCAATGCAATTTTAATTGTGAAGGATATTTCTTACGCGCGTGTAGAGAATCAATTTTGATTATATTATTATAGATTTTAATATAGATGTTCAACATATTTTTATGATGAACATTTTATGCAATGAACATTTTTCCCGTGACTTTCTGATGGCTTGTATACCCAAACTAGATTATCTGATTATCAATCTTTTTTTTTTAAGGTGTTTTTTGCTTTTTTTTTACGGTCTAAAAATTTTTTGAATCTTCTGAAAAAAAGTATGTAGCGTTTTATTTATCCTTCTTCAAATAAATAAAGTGAAAATTAGATTTTTAACGAAGTTTTATTTCTTTAAGATATCTTCTACTACTATTAGTATGGATGAGGTTGTAAATGTACTTTGTGGATTAAGCAAATTACATTGTAAAGTTTTATTTGGAGAATCAGAAAGATTTGAAGAATGGTTAAAGGAAAATGGAATTAAGAATAAGGTAATATTAGATAAATGTATTTTTATTATTCATCTTTTTTTTTAAAATTATAAATGGCATAGATATATTTAAGTATGCTCCTAAACAAATTTTATAATATATTAAAGTTTTAATTCTTTTTAAAGACCTGTGGAAGGAGGATAGAAAGGGTATTTAATATAAATATACCTCCTAACCAAATTTTACGCGAGAAAAGAATTAATTCTTTCTTATTTATAAAAGAAGGATGGGAGGAATACTTTATTTATGTCAATGTTATTTTCCAAAAATAAGCACTTTTTTTTACTTGTAATTCTGGCTAAAATTTTATAATTTCAGCCAAAATGATTGTAATGCATGTATGTATGAGTTGCTTATTTTTGGAAATTAATGGTATTTTTTTTTAACAATATTAACGTTAAAAAAAAAAAATTTTTATTTTATAGGATCCTTTATCAACATTTTCTCGACATTTAATCAATACAAAAAATGAATATTTATTAGATATTTGGAAAGAGAGAGTTAAGATTACTCCAAAAGATTTAAAACACAAAGGTGATATGGAAACATCGATGTTAGATGTAGAAGTTGACTACTGTCCTGACTTAGCAAATAAATATCTAGGAAAAAGGGTTTCTTGTTTTGACAGTGGTGATCATATTAATTTGCTAAAAGATTTAGAAATTAAAATAATTGGTAAAAATAAGTCAGTTATTTTAAAATATAATGGTAAAGCTGTAGGTGCGGTCATACGTGATGCAGCAATAAAAAAATTATCAAATCATTTTGGAATAAAAATTAAATCGATAATTGAAGGTCATCCTATCATTAAACGTGGAAAGGCACATGCATCTTTTGGAAAAATGGTTGGTGACGGATTTCGTCCCAATCGTTTAAATTCTGGTTATGACAAATATGTTTATAAAACTTCTAACCCTGAGGAACAAAAAATACTTTGTGAGAATGGAATTACTTTGGCTAAATGGTTGTTTGAATTTGGAAAACAACATTTGCACTGGTCTATCGATTCTTATGAAAATTTTAAAAATCAATCAGAATTAGATGATAATGAAATTATAGGTGCAGTATTTTGTACTGAAAATTATGAAGCAATTGGACATATAGACAATGACCGGTCAGAATATGCTGTGGGATATGTTTATGAGGAAGGAATAGTTAAAGATGGATTTTTTTTTTACCCAGAATATGGTATTGCAATTGAAATGTCGTCAAATTCCATTTGGTGCTGGTTGACTAAAGCGGTACATGGTACATCTAAACTTGACTTAAGTGATGGTGGAACCAGGTATACTGCTGCACTTACTTTATCTGAAAAAACGGCAAAAGCAATTGAAAGAAATAACGATAACATTTAAAGTATTGTATTTGTTTTTTTTTATTTTTAAAATTTTTTGTTATTTGAATAAAATTGATTACATAATCACATAAAAATATTAGTTGTATGTCTATTAGTATATATTGTATCATATATAAAATGGGAATTCTAATTTTTTTCTACATAAAAAAAATGTAAAATTCTAATTTAATTTTCAGAAATTATAATTTTCCCCATCTCAACTGATCCTGCATTCTTTCTAATTTTATTATATGGTACACAATACCAATGATCGAGAAGCAAGAATTTTAAATTTAGCAAGTTTTTTTTATTATTTAGACTTTTTTAAATAATTTTAGGGAATGGAGAGAAGGAGGTCATGGTCGTGGTTGTAGTAGTCATGATGGTATGCTATTTTATATAAAATCTTTATTACCAAATGAATATTTAATCCATATTTAATTTATTGAAAAAAGAGAGTTGGGAATTATCCAGATTTTGGAATATCCGTCCAATATGTTTATACAAGATTTTCATATGATTTTTTTTTTTGTTAAACGACTTTGATTTTTCATTTGATATTTTTTTTTTAATTTATAAAAAATAACTTTATAATTTATTATTTATTAAATATGAGAACATTTATTATATGATTACGTGACAGGATGAGAGCGAATAAATTTGCCTTTTTTTTGCTATGTATCATGCTATACTATATTGCGCAATTGATTTTCTTATTGCTGAATTTATTTGTTGCACCACATATTGATAACACAGATAAAATATGCATACTCACTGGCACCTCTAGTATTTATTTTACCTGTTAATAAAAATGTGGTTTCCGATTGTAGTTAATTATTGGCAACAACTAGTTGCCCTTCAGAATTGACCAATAAATATACCAACTGAAATGATTATTTAAACATCCTTTTATTTGTATGTGACGAAAATATAAATCGGAAAATACAATTTACTTTTCCAACTTGATAATATTCAAATATATAAATAGTTACAAGTCGGAAGATTTCTTTATTAACTACAATAATCAGCATACTTCTGATACTCTTCCGATTTATATCCAATTTGTAATTGATACCGATTGCTCTCTAATTTACATATTAAAGATATACTCCAACCGACAATCATGCCAGTTAACCATCGTTTTACCTATGTTAGGTAATTCTCTCGATCTCTTTGGATGGAACTTAATAGGTGAAAAACAAGAAATTAAACTAAAATTAGTTGATAAGATATCAGAAAAAGAAGTGGGGAAATTTTCCAGACAGAAGAAATAATAAACGAGACTTTATTATATGTGAAATTGCCTATTGATTGGTATTACAGCTTGATATGAAACAAATTTCTTTTTACCAACTACAAAATTACAAGATACAAATCGGCTATATATGTAATGAATTGGGATTAAGCAATCCCGGCGTAAATCATAAAAATTATTTTGCCAGAGTTCAATATTTGAGCTGTTTTCATTTTCATCGATACTTGTATAAAATTGTATATGCCGGTTTGGTGCTGGTTCGTACCATCTGATAAATGCCAACCGATGAGTCGTAGGTTCACCTGATATTCTGATTGTATGCTCAAAATAATATTGCACCTGACCAGGATATAAATCGGTTGTTTCATTTCCTTGGTTTTCTTGGACGAATTTCGCTAAAATATATGCATTTTTCAAGTACCGAGGTGACATTGCTGATCCAAAAATTTCTGCTGCAATTCTAACACGGGCAAACTGATTAACTATGTTTGGTACAACAATAGAGCCACCTGAATTGGTTGATGTTGACTCGGCAATTGTTAAAAATTGGTGATCATAAGCACTATTATAGTAGTCGGTTAATATTTTATAAACATCATTAGGCAAAGCAACCCGATTTTTACTTGGTTTAAGCATTTCTCCAGGAAATGGCTCACTACCATTAATTGTATCATCAATTTCTTGACAAAAAATTTGTCTAAATTGAAGTAGTTCACCAAAATCTAGCTCATCGTAAGCGGCAAGAGTGCCAGTAGTGCTCCGGGATCTTAATAATTTTAATCCTTCAGAAAGTTTAACATCATCTGATCGACAGGATATAAGATTATCGATTCTCCAATTCTGCATAATAATTCGTAGTAATTCCGGCTCAATTTGACGACAGCTATTCAGAAAGGAACCTAAAGATAGTAATAATATAAGTCAAATAAATCTAAATGAAATTCGATCTGATCAGCCGATGAGCCAATCATCTGATCCGGTTATACACGGGTATGCTGATCATTTCTTTTTTGGGTGATATTCGTTCAAAAAAAAAAAAATCTAAAAATGGAAACGCCTCCTTTTGGAAATTTGTATAACATTTAATCCCAAAAAGGAAATTAACAGACATATCACGTGACTTTGACTGGATAACGCTAAGCAGATCACACCTCTATAATCTCATTATTTGGAAAAATACCTAAAATTCCATTCATCCTTTCAAATGAATAGCACCAAAAGGAATATAGTGGGCCATAATCTTTACAGCATTCTGCAAGATGAAGGCTTAGATGAATATTTGGAGAGATCATTCCCGGTCCATAATCTTTTTCAATTAATATGGCAACTTTAAGCAAACATTCATGAGCTTCATTCAGCATATCATTATTGATAATTCTAGAGACCAGTAAAGAACAAGCTCTGACAAAATTTCCTAAAATTTTCTGATCAGATTTACTTAGCAAATTCCATAGAAGTGGAATAGCATAAATTAATATGAAAGTTTTCCACTGATCTGCTGTAAATCCAGAGAATCCATTTCCGGTTGCAATTTTATTTGGAATTCGACCCATATTTGCAGGTAATTTAATTTTTTCTGCCTTTTTTTCCATTGCCTCAAGGTCAGATTGAGTAATTTTTCCACTATCAATCCATAGTTTTTTAACGATCCATTTTGCAATGCCCAAAAATAAATTATGCATTGGATCAACAACTAAATGTCTAATCGGGTTGTAATAGGGCAATCGGAGCATTTCAGACCACCTGACATGTGTCCTCTTAACAAATTTGTTTCTACTTTCTTCTGACTGCTGTTTTTTCCAAATTACAGCATTATGTCGATGTACTTCTGCATCTCTCATTATGAACCAATCTTTCATATCTTCAAACCCTCCAAAATTTAATTTTTGGCCGCCTTCGTTGTTCGCTTCCTTATAACACCTATGGCATCCTACAAGTGCTGATATATGACCACCTAATTTTCTAGTAGCTGGAACATTGCTACTGCAACAAATTACAGCCATTCTAACGTTCCTACCACTAGGATAATTATAAGTGGATGGCAAATCAACTCCATTCCAAAATTCTAGCAATTCATTTACTATTGGAGCTAAATAATTATTAATTTGATGTAATTTGGCTTCTTCTGGTCCAGGTAGAAGACCAAGAGTTAACATATTCTCCTTCTTAAATCGAAGGTCTCGTGGGAGGTTACAAATAACTCCATATATTGCACCAGAACTATATACAGCCGAATTGAAAGGTTGGAACTAATCGAGATTGAGCATGATTCCAAGGTGGGAATCAGCTTTTTCAGGTGAAAAAAATGGGGATGTCTGATCATTTGGAAACGATTTCCAAATTTCTCCATCATAAATGTCTGTTATTAACTCATTATCTATATGCCGATCGGTCCATTTTCTAAGTTGTTGTTCAAATTCTGGTCGCTGGTATAAGGTAATTATTTGCATTTTTAAATTCAGTAGAGGAAACAACATTTTGGGACGTCTTTTATACCCTTTATTGATTGGTATTTTCTCAGTTAATACTGTTCCACAGGGTTCCCTTTTTGTTTGCAATGTGTGATTTGGAAATTTTACATGTTTACATTTAAATTCTGTATCACCAATTTCAGCAGTATTGTATAATAATGTATGGCAATTTGTACATGCCGTAAAAATTTTTGAGCATTTATTGAATTTAAATAGTTTTTTTGCGACATATATAGCATCAGATATAATCATTTTTATAAGATATTAAAACGATTTTTTTTTCAAATTGGCTCCTGCTTTTAGTGATTGGAAACAAACATGAAGAACTTTTTGAAGTATTACTTAGCTTTAATAATGTAAGTTTCACTCCTATTTTATTTCTAGCACAACTTTTATTAAGAGATTAATATGATATATTTTTCAAATCAGCCTCTGCTTTTGGCGATCGGAAACAAAGATGAATCTATTTCGATGGACTTTGAGGCTATTTAGTCTTAATGATGTAAGTCTCATTCTGATTACTAGCACAACCTTTTTTAAGAATATTAATATGATGCATATTCTCATTTTTTTTAAATCAGCTTCTACTTGTAGCGATCAGAAACAAGAATGTACCTATTTTGATGAACTTTTGAGGCGCTATTTGGTCTTAAATGTAAGTTCCATTCCTTTCTAGCACTATTTTTTTTAAGAGAGATCAATATGATGCAAATTTCGTTGTTAACAAATCAGTTTCTACTTTTAGTGATCAGAACAAAAATGTCTATAAATTTTTGAGGAATATTAGTCTTAATGGTGTAAGTCTCATTCGATTTTTACTTCTAGCACTACCTTTTTAAGAGATTAATATGATGCATATTTTCATTTTCGGCGATTGGAAACAAAAATATACTAATTTTTCATTTATGAAATTATAATAAGTGGTAGTAGATATTGAATATACATCACACAATATGATCATATATTTATATTGTAAATATTAATCTACCTGAATAATAAAATATATTCAAATGTGATCATTTTAAATTTTTTTATAAACGTATAATAGTACAGGCCATAAATAATTACACTATAAAATGTACATAATGTCGGCTATAATCAACTATTTAAATTAGCAAACAATCGGTCAACAATCGGTCAACAATCGGGTCAATGTCAGATTGATGTCAGATTGAAACAAGTAAAATCGGCTACCAATCAGGCATAAATCAGTTAACAACCTATCAATAATCTGTTAACAATCATGTGCATATCTGTCACCAATCGGTATATCAATCCGTCATCAATCGGACTGCCCGGTTGGTGTCGGATTTTGGCGGAATCAGCCCGATTGGTATCTGATTGAAGAAATCAGTTACCAATCAGGCACAAATCGGATACCCGATTGATGACGGATTGATGACCGATTTGACATTATTCGACCTGTGACCCCATTTTCCTATTGGATCCGATGTGTAATCAGCTCGGATGACGGCAGAAGTCAAAAATTCCAGACGTTGATCAACCGGACCCGGTTCACCAATGGAAAGTGGGCGAAATTAGTACATCCTAATTGATATTAATGTCCTGTAAAAAGTGAACACAGAACTGTAAATTGTTGAATTATTTATTTATCCTAGCGCCGGACCGGAATACCGATGCAGGTCTCTAATTTAGCTGTTAGTTGATGATGAATGATTAAACAGAATTCGGATAACTATGCTAGAAATTCTAAATACTTTAAATTTTCTTCGCTTTTCTTGCTTCCAAAAGAAAGTTTGTTGACTTGTTGAACATTCCTGCTACGGAAAAAAAGAATAACAAATCGGATAAATTTGCTAGCACCGACTTTAGTACAATTTGAACGATGACTTTCAAGTTCATCATGGAACTTTTGATGAGTCAACGAAAGAAAAATTATGTAGCCACGGACTAAAACCGAAAAGATCACGGAATTATGTAAAGACATTACACTCTGTTCATGTGTAGAATGTCAAGTGACTTTGAAGTGATGTCACGATCACAAGTTTATTACAAAAAAAATTATAGTAACACATTGAACTTTCATAACTTTAGAACTACATAATCATTTTTTCTTTGGTTACCCATCCTTTTTCAGATAATGCCAGCCAGAATTTGATATTAGTGTAATTCCGGTCTGAAGAAGTGCTACTGTAGTAATTTATTTATTTATTTTTTTTTTTTGAAATCTAAGACAGTCAATAGAACAACTTATTTCGTACGACAAAGGGGAAAATAATAAATATTAATTAAATCTATTAAGAATAATAATTCAAAATTGTTCATTTAATACAGTAAAAAAGGATAATTAAAATAGCTAGAACATTGAAATACCTACTATTTATATCTAGAAGATACCAAAAAACGTGTTATTTTATGAACAGTTTGTTTTAGTTTTATTAAAATAACGTCTTTTTACGACATTATGTGTACTAAACTTTTTTGTATAAACTATAAATATTAATTAAAACAATGACAGCTAATCTTTCTATTAGCCAGAACTCGTTAGCCCCATTTATTATTTTTATATGTAACATCTTTTCTGTTCTGTACATGGATTTTCAGCGTTTTTAGCATTCTGTTTAGTACTTGAGATAAATATACATTAATTAATACTCGTTTCACTTTTTATTTTTAAAAAAAATTTTCTCTCATAATAAACCATAAACCTGGTCCAATTAAAGTTGCTTTGAAACGGTTTGATAATTTGATAAACATTTCAAGTTCCTACGTTGACTATGTAATTATTTTTACATCAAATAGCATTCTTTGTGTTCTGTCCGTATTGTAATAATTAGTTTCGTTTTCATAATCCTGATAAATAAAACACATGATAAATACACAAAGCCGGTTTCATTTGCTGGAACATTTGGGATTATAATGGATCTAACTTCTAATTATAAAGTACTACGAAATGCCAATACCTTAACCATTCCAATGTGATAGACATGTTGTGGGTATTGCTAGAGGTCTTGAAAGAATTCATGCTGGAGGTATAGTTCATAAAAATCTTCGCGAAGGAAAATTTGCTTATTGGAGATGAAGAAATTTCTGTAGACACTGAAGATGTTTATATACTCTTTATAGATCAAGTTATGAACTTGAAAAAACTTAGCTGATTAAAATTTTCTCTGAGTAAGAAATTCCAGGGTCATAATGTAAAAGTTCTAATCAAATTTACGGAGTATTGCCATACGTAGTTTTACGTGGCGAATCTTATAGTGCTGCCTCTGAAATTATTCTTCGCACTTTTCTTTTGATACATTAACACTGTCCTTTTTTCAAACAAAACAAGCACATTGGGTACAGTCTTTAGTATTATTGTTGGATGTGTGATAAGATTGGTTTCCGAGGGAATAATGTTTGAATACGTATTATAATAATAAGAATGCGTATGCGGGTAAAAATGATGGTGGGTTCAGCTCATACATGAAACTTGGATAAGCAAACATCTAAAAAGATTATCTGGTATTGATAAAAGATAAGCGTTAGTTTTGGTAAGTGAGATGGGTTGATTATGAAATCAAGAATCAAGATGATGAGTTCATCATTTTTTACCGTCTTGTGGAATATCATACTTTTATTCCAGGAAGCTGAGAACCTTATTTCGCAAGGTAGCAGATTTCCACTTTGATATTTCGTGGGTTAGTAAAAGTTGAAGTGTTTTGTGTAAATTTTTGATGATGGATTTATGTGTTTAGTTGCGAAGTTTTGTGAAATGATGGTATCTTCTAATTGTTCGGAAGATGAGTATTGTTCAGTAATTTCCGTCTCTTTGTATTTGTGAAAGAATTAAGTATGTGAGACTATCAACTTGTATGACACGCTGCTTGTTAATAATAATTACAAATTTGAGATAATATAAACAGCGCCATAAATTACTGCTGCAGTCATACGGTTCGTGACTAATATTATCTAATCAATGCACTATCGAAATTTTTATTATGAGGGACGACGCGTAAATCAGCATAAAAAATTGTTACGCGACGACAATTAACTATGATATAAACGAATTTGCCACATAAATTACTGCTGCGGTCGTACGGTATGGTTTGTAGTATCGCGACATTTTTATTACGCGTATTATACTACACATTCATTTGTTGATTATATTGTCTTTTTTGTATCTTGTACGATACTTTCACATTCATTTATACGCGACGACAATTAACTATGTTGATTATATTGTGATTGAAAAACCTTTTTTATATCTTGTACGATACTTCGACAATTAACTATGTTGATTATATTGTGATTGAAAAACCTTTTTTGTATCTTGTACGATACTTTCACATTCATTTATACGCGACGACAATTAACTATGTTGATTATATTGTGATTGAAAAACCTTTTTTGTGTCTTGTACGATATATATGTGTTTATTGATATTTCTATTACATAATTCATAAACAAAATTCGTACAACAAAAAAACATATAAAACGACCTTGCTTCCCCTCTTTTTTTTCATTATTTTATTGAAACTTACTTTCTTCTAATATCTGTCTTAATTATGGAAAACAGGAGAAGTGAAATAATTGGTATAATTTTAATATTTTTTGTTGTCCGCCTTCGTCCTGTATATGACATGCAGTCCGCTCTATCTTCCGAAAGTGAGGTTTCTTTGTTAAAATACTACTGACTCTGGAAGAAGAGTTGGTTACGTATTTACCTTTATGCCGAACAAAGAAACTTGTCCGTGAGTGGGATGCCTTCATTGCCTGTATATGAGCGTGCACTGCCACCCTTCTCTCGTGGAGGGTTCCGCCGTTCTGTACATGTACATGATTGCCTGTATATGAGCGTGCACTGCCACCCTTCTCTCGTGGAGGGTTCCGCCGTTCTGTACATGTACATGATTGCCTGTATATGAGCGTGCACTGCCACCCTTCTTTCGTGGAGGGTTCCGCCGTTCTGTACATGTACATGAAGTACTCCCTTCATCCTTTCTTATGAGTAAGATGCCTTGCCCTCATGTCTGTACATGGGCGTGTGTCCCAATTGGTTCAGCCGTTCCATACATGGGTGTGTAGTTCCACCCTTCTCGCCCTTTCTTCCTGAAAGTGGAGTTTCTTTCTTTGAAAGGACTACTGACTCTGGAAGAGGAGTTGGTTACGTATTTAGTACCTTTATGCCAAACAAAGAAACTTGTTCATGAGTAGGCGCCTTCATTGCCTGTACATGAACGTGCACTGCCACCCTTCCCTCGTGGGGGGTTCCGCCGTTCTGCACATGTAGTGTAGTCCTCATGCCTGTATATAGGCGTGCTGTTCCAATTATCACTCCCTTCGTGGAAGCAGTTCCTTCAGGTTTGTTGCTAACACGATGGGTGTACAACTTTAATTTTACTATTACAGATTCTAATAAACGAATGTGCTGTGGAAAGGCAGAATTATCTGTCCTAATAGCAGGAGCTATTGTAAATATAAGTAACACGGAACTGGAATTGTGGTTGCGGGAAGCGACGTCTTTACCATTTGAACATATTGTAAAGAAAATAGAAAAGGGTTGGGGGCACGTACATTTTCGCACATATGATGACGCATCGAAATTCTTTCACGAAATGAAAGAGAGGAATTTTACTGGTCCAAACAATTGTGTTATTAAATTTTCTGCCTCGATGTATTTTAAGACCAGGAAATTAATTAATTATTATATTACTGTATGTTTTTCTTTGATTAGTACATTATATAATACACTTTGATATTCTTACTTATCACTGTTTTTTTTAGGAAACTGAGTCATCAACCCTTCCTTCTGACACAAACAATCCTCCTCCTTCCGACATGAACAATCAGATACCTCCTCCTTCCGAAACAAACAATCAGATATCTCCTCTTCCTTCCGAAACAAACAATCAAATACCTCCTCCTCCTTCCGAAACAAACAATCAAATACCTCCTCCTCCTTCCAAAACAAACAATCAGATACCTCCTCCTCCTTCCGAAACAAACAATCAGATACCTCCTCCTCCTTTCGAAACAAACAATCAGATACCTCCTCCTCCTTCCGAAACAAACAATCAGATAGATAAGACTCAATATGTGATATACGAAAATAATGAAGGGTTTGTATTAGTTAATATCCTGTATTGTTTAATATGCATGCAACTAAATTTCTTTTTTTTTTGTGATAGTTTTTATATTATCAAAATATATACACCTGGAGTCCAACGGAAGGAACAGGTGCAGATCGAAGTCTCCTATGACGACCGATCAATTACAATCACTGCAGAAAGTTCAATGATAATTGGATTCAACGACTGCACCATAATCGAAAATAATATCCAAACAAGATTCAGAGTGGATATTATTTTCCCGAGGATGTAAGTTATAACATTTAATTTTACACTTTTTGGTTATTGAATCAAATTTTTATTAACATTCGTGCTTCCTAATTAGGATTAATACGGATCATCCCGTTAGGGTGGATGTTGAACATGGCATTACGACAGCCATGTTCAACATCAAGTCAAACAAAAGAAAAATTCAAATAATTTAATTTGCAAAATGATAGTAAATCTTTTTATTCATGTCTTTTTTAATTAACAGAATTTGGTGTGAAACTGTGGTACCGATTTTATGGAAGAATCCTGATCAACATTATTAACAGTTAATATTATTTTTCACGTTAACTCAAAAGGTACAATAAAACCCCTTAATATTTTTTTTTTATTGTTTAACCCCT
The DNA here is from genome assembly GCF_026210795.1 of Rhizophagus irregularis. Lineage (NCBI taxonomy): Eukaryota > Fungi > Glomeromycota > Glomeromycetes > Glomerales > Glomeraceae > Rhizophagus > Rhizophagus irregularis. The sequence goes on from NC_089439.1 coordinate 1,138,918, forward strand.
TATAATTTAATAATAATAAATATAAATATCACAAAAGTGATTATTTGCTTCTGGTATATGACTGTGCTTATTTTTTTTTATATCATGTGAAAGTTAAGAATATTATTCGTCGAAAACTTTTAAAATTTTTATAAAGGAATATTCATCACTTATTATACTTATTATGCCTTGATTTTATAAATAGTTTTCTTAGCCATCAATTTCAAATATTATTGAGAAATGCTACCTGTCTTTATTATTACAAGGGCCATCAAAAATAACATTTTACATGAAAGATATTCTCTGATGCTACATTATACCTGAAGGGCATTTTTGGTATGCTTGTCTGTAGCAAATTAGTTTGGTGTATATAACCGGATTAATGGTTTTCAACCTCTTAATATCTGAAGGACAGTGTTATCCAAATATCTTTTCACGAATGGAACAAGAACTCGTGGAGACAATTAGTCAACAAAATTATGTCTGTTCCCAAATATCTTTTAGCCGTGAGCATTTCGTTCGATGAACAGTTTAGAGATAGTATCCTTTTCCGATTTGCATTCTCCACTCACCCCACTATACTGTATATCACTGCCTAGACCAATTCTTTTAAAACAAAAAGCTAGCAAAATTAAAATTAAATATATTAATGTTAATTGTGATCAAAATGATTGCATTTGTAAAAGCAAAAGATTTAGGAAATTTGAAGATAATTTGAAATATGCATTCTTGGATCCAAAGGATTCAAATTAACGTATATTAAAATTTTTTATGTAAAAATTAAATGGAATATATTACCAATTTAAAGAAAAAATTAAGATTAAGATGTTTGATGAAACTGTAATCATTATATGAATATACTGTATTTTCTTTTTTTTTTGTAATATAGTATATAAATAAGAAATTGTAAAAGGCTTTTCTATTAAAAATCTTTTCTAATATTTACTATTGATAATTGTTACTTCACCGACAATCACTTCAGTTCACCGACAGTTCATTTTGCCTATTTTATAGAATTTTTTTCTTTTTTTTTGTCGGGTTAAAAATAATAAATATGATATTCGATAATAATAAAATTTGAGGCTATGTACATATTAATAGCAAATAATTTAGAACAATAATATTAATAAAAGAAATTATTTTTCATTAGAAAGAATAAAAATATACTGTTGTATTTATTATTTTTTTTTAAAAAAAAAAATTTTGTATATATCGGTGAAATTACCTGTCGGTAACGGTTATCGGTGTCGATTGCGTCCTGTATAGGTAGTCATTAGTCAACGGGTTACTGTTTTGTCTTGTTTTCATTTCATAGAAAAGAATTTAATACAGACCAATAATTTGCTGTTTGTTTTAAACATAAAAAATTTAGGTTGAACGCATATTTTAAATAACTAGGGAACAGGAACATTGAGGATTAAGTTTATCGTCGAAATTTATATTATTCTATATACTAATTTATGATCAATCAGTGTGGTGTAGATTTCAAAATAATACTGCACTTCTGATTTGTCCATCTATTTAAATATGACAAAGAGATAATAGTTTTATAGGCCTGTTCAATTCTGATCGTTCGAATTTTTTGATCGAAAATCCATTAACCAATCCTAGTAAATCAAGCTTATTTGAAAGGTACCTTATTTTTCATATTAATAAAATATTCTTTTTAAAAAAAAATGGTATAGTAAACTTTTTGAGGGCGCATATTAAAACTTTACTAAGCACCAAACACGTTAAAAAAAAGCGACCAAAATGATCAGGTCACACGATAGGCCAGTTCATAATTGATATTTGGTCAGTTACACTAAAATTTGTGGCCAATAAATTTTGTTTGTAGATTGATCGAGTAGACAAAAATACTGACAAAAATAAACAAAACCATAACTATTGGTTGCCTAACCGACTCAAAATTGAACTTTGATCATGAGATTAGTGTAACTCGACCAAAAAAGCTTATCGAACAATTATGAACTGGCCTAATTTCATCAGCCAATAATTATCCGATCAAAATTAGAATTGAACAGGTCTTATATTTAAATTTATGCGAATTTATAATTCAAGTTTAATGTATCAGAAATTTCTATTTTGTAAATACGATTAAAACGCGTATAAACTTTAATAAATTAATAATTATTTTAATAATATGTTGCGTTTTTTGCTGTTATAAATGATATAAAGCTTAATAAAGTTTGCATCAATAAGGACGCGAGATAAATTTTTACACATGCGACTACTTGGATTTGCGGTCTTTGGTTGCAGTTTTGACCTAAACCTCCGTGTCACTTCCATGACCATGACGTTAATTATCTAGCGAGCGAATGTAAGCACGGTTGTCTTCTCTTCATGGTATACCTTCGGAAAACTATCAAGATTAGCTTCTGAAAAAAATTGAGGTATAATATAACATTAAAAAATTTTGCTTTATTACGCTTCATTTTTAAATAAACTATTTATCGAAATTTTAGCATATTATTGCAAAGTATCTTCAAATCAACGAAATAGTCTGTAAGTTACACACATTTAACGAAGATGACTTGCATTTATTAGTTTTTTACAAAATATTAACTAAAGAACAAATTTGTACCATAGTTTTGATCATATACAATTTTGGTATATAAGATAGGAGAAATGAAACGTTTATTATGGAGCTACGTAAGTTAAAAGAAATTTTGTTTTGAATTCACATTCAAATTTCAAAGGTATTAAAAAATTTATTTGGTGGTGAATATTATTAACCGCATTGGAGATTTATCAAAAACTTATATATATTCGACATCTATGACGACGAAAGATTTATTCGCATGATTTTTTTTTTTTTGTGAATTTATGAATTAATTTTTATTTAATTTATTAGAAAAATATAATGTATTATAAAAAGAAATTTATTATCATTTTTTAATTAACCGACAATAGTATTTCTGCGAATTATTCGAATCAATTTTCGTTGCGCCACAATTTAATACTTGTTTACCCAGATAGTTGACACTCAACTGTCAATTAAAAATAATAATGACTATGATAATAATAATGATAATTTCTTCTAGGGAACGTTTCATCTTTCACGAAAAGAGAATTTTTTGTTCTTGTGACTATCGTTGTTAATTGTTCTTTTTTTTCGCGGCGTTAGTTCCAAGATTTCAAAAATTATACTCGTTTAATTTTTAACCTCAATTTTTTTTCATATAGGATTTATTGAACTCTTACTTGTATCGAATATCAATCGGTTTAAAATTTAAATATTATCATCAAAAATACGTGAAAGACTTAAGTAACTAAAAACAATAAAATGACAATTTAAATAGGTAAAAAAAATTTTTTTCTTTTTTTTTAAAAAAGAAAAGAAAGAAAAAAATGCTAAACCCGGCCTTTTATTGAAAAAAAAAGATAATAATTTATAAGTTTTCGAATCTTAATTTTCTTCATTTTTACCAATGCAATTCGACATTGACAATAAAAATAACCAATATAATCAACAGATTTGGGGTCTTTTTTTTCTATCATCGAAGATTATGAAGCGTTTCAATTAATAAGAAATTGGTAAATTTACTTAATATACCATAATTATTGAACTCAAACAAGTAACTTGTTCGTTATACTCATCGTATATTTGGATCCCGCTCTACCAATATGCTTTTGTTACTATAAAAACTTTTGATGTAAATTTAATGTAATAACTAGTATAATTCTAAGTGTTTATTCATAAAACTATGTCAGGATGGGCAGGATAAAAATCAAGGTCTCAGAAAAATTTTACAAAAATAATTTATAGCCATCTTGCCCACCTGCCAAATGACATAGATCGAACATTTCCAAAAAGCAATTTCTTGTCTCCTCCCCAAAAATCCGTCATTTAATAAAAATCCACTTTCATTGGAGGCGTTGGTTTGACCAAGTGAATCAGATGCAATGGTATTAAAAATAATTTCAAGATACTTCAGAATATGTTGAATATGATGAAATTTGACGATGATAATGAAGATTTGGAAGACCTCTGGTGAACTTCACCATAACGTTTGTGTAATTTAGGCAAATTTAGAGGATAATGATGAAAATGTAATTGTTTCTACTGATGAAGATATAAACAGAAAATTGGAGGAAGCATTTAAATTATATAATTTGAAATTAATTAAGGTTAATTTATTGATGTATTTTATAGTTGAGTTTACGTCAAAATTTTATTTTTGTAGTTTTCGCAATTATTATAACTATTGGCACGCTAAAAGCACCATTTATTAGTATAATTCAAACCTTCGAAAAAGATAATTCATTTGAATAAAACTATTATTAAAGTAAATTTTATAATAAAATAAATATATCAAGAATAAATTGTTATATATAATTTTTAAATTTAGTGAAGTTGAAAAATGATCGGCATTTATGTGATAATTACAGCAAATTTCAAAATATACGGGACACTTGAGAAATTTGATTGTCGGGTTGTTCGGGTAGCCGGGTTACTCGGCAGTAGGTTGTTTATTAGAAAAGTATAAATAACACGTGACGAGTATAATGAATAGTAGTATATCAGATTATATAATAACCTACTGCCGAGTAACCTGGCTACCCGACAACCCGACAATCAAATTTCTCAAGTGTCCCGTATATTTTGAAATTTGCTGTAAGAAAGCCGGCTATGCTTTGTTTGTCTAAAATTCATAAAATAAACCTACCAAAAATCATTCTTCTAGGTTTCACAAAAATTTTTGTATATAAACTCCCTATTGAGTTTTTCTAATATAGCAAACTCTTACGAATAATTAATAATCGATGCGGCGCTGTGTCATCAATAGTTACAAATCTTTATTTCTTTCATAATATTCAACATAATTCAATTTTCATTGCAAATTTATACGAAGAATGTCATATCGTCATTTTCAATTGCATAAGGTAGAAAAAATACCTTCTTGAGGTAAAGTTACTCAAATCGGACATTGAATCTTCAAGTTTGATTAAACTTTCGTACAACCATTTTATTTTGATAGCTCTATTTACAGGTACAAGACTAGTACAAGCGAACGTAACTGTCATCGCAATCTTATTCGTAAAATTATTGGAAAATAATGCATAAAATGATACACTTCATTGAGAATGACAATTTGAACGTCAAATATGCGATATTAAAGGGCGCTTCTTTGATCACTTACAATTTTAACATAAAATAATCTGGAAAATTATAGTCTTAACGATCCTGTATAGTTAAGTGAGTTGAAAGAAATTTTTTTGCTTTTTCAAGAAATATTAATAATTTTTTTTAACTCTCTAGGGCTTACATTGATTTGATGGTAGTGGAATAAATAATGGACCATATATAAAAGAAACAATCAAGAAGCCAACGCAATATTTTCGCATCCTTCGCATCCTTTCAATTTATATTCTTTCGTTTAATACTAAGTGAGTCGGCCCTCTTTTATTACAAAATAATTATTATAAAACTCATAAATGTATTGATCTTAGTTTTTATAAAAAATAATAACCTGTAAAAAAAATACCCATTAGTCTAAATTTCATAGATTTTTTTTAAAAAAAAATTTTTTATATCATATTACTTATCTCACTCTTACTTTCAGTCATAATTCTGTTTCATTGTTTCTTTTTAAACTTGAATTCTGATTCATCAAATTCATATTCAACCCTCATGATTATATGAGAAATAAAATAACATACTCCGCAAAACTATCACATTTTTAATGCATTATCTCATCTAAGTCATTTAGATAGATTTTATCCATTGGTTTAGTGACAAATGAATGGATGACAGAGGCTGTTTTAAAAATATCATTAATAAAGTAACTGGTAAATTATATATACTGCATAGAGAATAAGAAAAAAAAAGCTTACCACTTTAGAATGCAACATGATTTAAATTTATAAAGAACATCTTGACAGCATAATCCTTGATTTACTTATTAGGAGTGCGTCTATCCTCAATTAATATCCCCAGTTTGGGAAATAATTCGTTCCCCTCATCATCACCATCATCACCATCATCACATGCTTTCTTCATTACGTATACCCTCTGATCACTAATTTTGCTTTATAGAATGATGTTCTTAGCATCGATGAAATGTAATAAATCACTACATAGCTGCTCAAATACGCTCTCTAGAAACATAATCCACTCCAGTCTTGCCATTGAAACAAAGTCATATTGACAGGATATGATTTGTACTTTCAGATATCATTCCTACATTGCTCGTTACTGATAACTTTTGCAATAAGTTCCTTCGAACAGCATTTAGATCATTTAAATTGCTTTTGCTTACATATGGATAGGTCTTCTAGCAGTTTCTTATTTAGAACTTTCCGTTAAAAGTGCATTGCGGTACAATTTAAATCACCATAATATCGTAATAGTTGAACCGAATTTTTGATATTGAATATCCAAAGAATAGGTAATTTGACATACAAATTATTATATCACTACCATCATCTATAAAAGCTAGCAGATTTTCTTTTATGTTAAACATAGAATCAAAATTACACTAAAATGAAGATTGTTGCAACAACTAATTCCTCCACTTCTATTCATCTTAATTTTGATCTTCATCTTTGCTCTTCATCTCTACAAGATGTTCAACATACACAGTAAATAATATAAATAAATATTTGATTAAAAAAAAAAATCAATACCTGCTGTAGTATCATGATACAAATATATATGTATATAATTATACATATTTTTTTTTAATTGTAAAACTTTGATCAGAATGGAGTGTCCGTAAGTCCGTTTATTATTAAAATAATTCCGACCAAATCTTTCATAAATGAATTCTTCAAGAAAACTTGAAAGGATTGATCAATTTAGACATCATCATATTATAGACGTTGAATATATATAAATTTTGATAAATCTCAAAGGACTCCCTTCCTCTTTGATAGCATCATAAATTTCATTTGCTACATCACTTTTTTTACTGAAAAATAATAGAGTTTTGCAGTATATCAAAAAAAAACAAATCATATTTATATGATGTGTTCACACATTAAAAAATTTTTCATGAAAAAACCCGTTTCCTCTGTACAACAGTATGATAAACGATAATCTGATCTATGGCACGTGATCAAGTCATTATATTTTTCTCGAATTTAGTTTTGCAAAACATGTCTTCGTCCGAGTATTACCCTGGTTACTTTGGTAAGTCTCGTGGCTCAATCTGCTATCAAATTTTTTCTTCTAAACTTATGACCTTTCAGCTCTTCTTGCTTACATGAACGAGAACACAAGATGGTCGTATTACGAGTTTTTAACCCGATATCATGGTGATTGTATCTTCACCTCCGTTTTTGGATGAGTTGACCGGACCTGGACACGCAGGTTCCTAAAAAAAGCAGAAGACCTCAGACCAGAAGAACTTGAGGATTTAAAGGCCAAGGTATCTTTTTTATCCTTTTCTTTTGTTTAATCAAGGGAGCTCCTGATCAGTCTGCGTCCTGATCAGGAGTATCAGTCTGCGCCCTGGCCCAAGTGATGGTGGTGGCACTCTTGATCAGTCTGCGTCCTGGCTCATGAGTATCAGTCTGTGTCCTGAGCTTCATCATTGCGAATCTGCATTTTCTTGGTTATTTGTTGTAAACTCGCCATTGTATTGTTTTCGTTGCCTTTTACTTTCCATTATTGCCTTTCCTGCAACAGGTGGATCTTGAACATTCAGGCAAAGGGTTACAGACCTATTGGGAGGGTGTGATCCATAAACGGAAGAAGGTAATTTAAACTTTTTGTATCACTGCTCTTCATTTTCATTGACCTTGATCAATATAAAAATAGTTGGAAGTGAAATGCACTCACATTCTTGGAAGCCTTAGTCTTTTAAATGAAGCTGGAAAATATAATGTTGAAGATCTCTTATCAGAAGGATTCTCGAACTCTTTACCCATTGATGCATCGTCCACGTCCAAACACACTTTAGATAGCACAATACCAGCTTCTTTCGAGAGAACTAAGAAGGTTAGTACAAAATACAATCTGTAGGTAACAGAAAAATATTACTAACCTTTTCTTTCTGCATACAGATCAGAAACGATGAGTCGGGACAGGGAGAGGTGCAGATGAGCGTTTTTATTGCTAAAAGTTGTGAATCAGTGAGGCTAATTACGTTTTAATCCTTTGAATAATAAGGAATACAAACAAACAAAACGAGTTCATTTTCATGAAGAACGGTCTAAATCACAGAAAAAGAAATCATTTTCAAGAAAAAAAGTCAGTATATAACTTAGTTTTTGGTTGAAAAAACGTCTTTTACAAAAAATAAATTATTTTATTTTAGGGTGATATATTTATTACCTGACGGTACCAAAATTACGAAGCCATCTCCTCTAAATTATGTATAATCGGATCATTCGGATGAAGGTGATGAACCGATTATGAGACTCCTTCAAATGATAATGATGAAGATGAAGAAGCCTTACCCCCAGAAGACTCGCTTACTTTTGCCCTTAACAGTTCAAAAATTTGGACTTTGCCTTCGGGCCAGAATGTTGGTGACATATACGCTAAAAAGATATCAGAAAACGCACGCGCAATCAAAAACAAAAAGAGATTAACAGCCACTGAAAAGGCAATATTGCGCTATGGTGCATCAAGATTGATTGACTTATCCACACATATGAACAAATGGTTTTGCGATAATGATAAAAAGTTCATTAAGAAAAATTTTGAGTCTATATTACAAGTTCCCGAATTGATAGGTGAAGAAAACTCATTTGTTTTAAAAGTCGAGGATGTATGAATTTTGTTTTTTTTTGAATTTATCATATTTGTCTATATACATGCATATACTTATGAATTCATTGCTCTGTGTAGATGGTACGTAAAGGTAGCAGATCAGCCATATAAATACTGTACGGAAATTCATTCTAAGTCAAAGGAAAACAGTTACTTATATAAGATCACTAAGATATATGGAGATTTGTGAGTTATTTGATTGCTATCTAAGAATCTTTATTTTTTCGTGGTTCTTATTCTTACTATTCAACATATACAGTATTTACAAAAGCAAAGATCAAGCAGATATCTTGGATTTACTACAAAAAGTACATAATATTAAGAGAAAAGCGTTAAAAATAATTAATCCTAAATGCGTAATTTGTTTTTAGTCAAATACTTGTATTTACTTGATCCCTTGGGTTACTGTAGTTTTGTATGCGGATGAAAATTTTTGTTTTAACAAACTATGATGTTTTTTTGCCATCATACCTTATAAATATAAAACATACGAGATTTTATTATTAGTTTTTATAGACATAATGCTAACTCTATTTGTGCTCTTCGAGCAGTCACCACCCTTTCTAGAAAATTTTAACTCTTGAATTTATTTCTGGTGCAACCACGAGATTTTTTGGTCGAAAGACTTTAACATGCATTAACATTTGTCTTGGGATTTGGATGTATTCTTCAGATTCGCCTAAAGTGTCTAAAGGCATAAATTCTATACATCGAAATAAATTCCGAGTTAAGAAACAATTTATCTATAAATGATAGAAAAAAAAATCAAACCTCCATGCGACCAGTGATTATAACAGAACTAAGATAAATGTTGATTAACCTTTCTTTACCTTGTCTTTTCATAAAATTTCGTCTGCGAAGATAGTTATGATACGTTTCTATAACTATTAGTATAGCATCAATTACGTTCAGATTTACCCGAAGGGCTTTCTCTGACTGAAATTGTCGACTTATTTTTTTCGTTTGATGTATCCTGATTCAAACTCTGATGTCAAATTCAAATTCGTTAATCGTTATAGCATCATTAGCACATATTTCGATACCAAAAAAGACTGGTGCAGTTAGTAAGAATAACGCAGAGATTTGTACAGAATAAATACACTGTTACATACATTTTCGTATACTTTCAAACTCAATTGTCAACGAGGGATCGTAAGATTCTCGTTCCCGAATAACTATGTTCTATAACGAAAAATTCTACTTGTGAACCTCCTTTTTGGGAACGAGGGAGCATTTTCTTAGTGAAATCAATCTGAACTATTGGAGTGGAGAGATTGAGGGTTAAAATAGATGGTATCAACCACAAAAACACTATTTTTTCTCGGTTCATAATGTATGATAGTTTGTATCATGTTTCTTTCATTTTCACTATTTTTTGATGGTAAAAATCCCTAATGAAAATGAGGATAATTTTTTAACCATATTCTAAATGAAAAGAACGCATAAATACATTAGTGAATGTTGAGATGAGCAAACCTTTCTAGAAAAGGCGTTACTCACCTCAATGTTTCTATACCATTTTTACCCATAAATAGAAAAAATCAGGAATCGGATACGTGACAGATTGATCATTAAGAAGCTTACTATATAAAATGCACTTTTGATTTGATTGACTTTTTTTTACTTGAATTAACGATCAAATGGTTGATTTATAATAAAAAAATGAACTAGTAATCTGCATTGCTATCAAAGTTCTTATGAATCATGTAGATTTACTCATACATTTCGCATAGTGCATCCAACAATATTAAATTTTCGGGTTCGTTTTTGTTAGGACTAATGAAGGTTGCGAGCTATTTTGTATGAATGATGCATTCTCATCCGAGTTTATTTTTTTCGTTACAATCTCACTATCATAGAGTTTTTCGTTTCAACTGCTTCAGACCATTTACTCTATAATAGAATAGTCTTAAGATCATAACCAAGTTTGTGATTTGTACACAAAAACGAAATAATAGAGGGCCTAACTATTCTTTTCAATCTTCGTGTGCCTTTAATATAATTACTAAAATTATCGAAAAGAGGCTAAGAGAGACTTCGTTCACAAAGTGTAGAAAAAATAGAATCTTGAAGATACTCACTTCAAACTGATTGATTTATTCTTGTAGTCGATTACAGAAGCGTTGGATTTATCTTATTAAGATGTATCTAAAATATGTCACCCGGCTTAATTTTTGATATTGACAATACAGAGAAATGTCTACATAAAAACAACGTGGTAATTTTTGTCATGTGCAATGCAGCGAGTACAAAAAAATTTTTATTTTCGTAGTAATAATTTGGATGTTTAGCTAAAGTCGTAAATATTCAGATCATATAATTTTCTATGACAACTATAAAAAGAAAATCTAATTGCTGTAAGCGTTGGTTTTAATTATCATTTTCTTCATCCACATTTTCTTCTTCCATTTCATCCACTAATAAATCAAAATTTGTGCATTCTTTTTCGTAAACTTTTTGTAAAATTAGTTCAATGGGTACAACGCCAGAAAAATATTTTGATTCTGAGGTACTCTGGTAAATTCCCCAAAGACCATATTCGTCGTAAACTGGGGAACCGGAGTCCCCACGATCACCTATATATAACAGTCAAATATTAAAAAATAAGGCTAATTGAAAAGGGAATTTAGTAAATAATGACTTACCAAAGTAACCATAAACTACGAGCACTTTAGCAAACGTTACTTTTTCAAACGGCTCATCTATTAGAATTTCTTGCATAATATTCCTCATATACCCGTTGGTATGTCCCGTTGTTCTACCTATTTTTTGGACAGGTATAAAAGCTGAATTTTCACAATCTAAAGTAGAATTGACATCTTTAATGCTACTATCTGACCCACATGGCTTATTGGTGGCAAGTAATCCACGTTTATTATCGATCTCACAAAAAGCGAAGTCTAAAAGTTGACCATCTTCATCAATACTTAAATCATTATATTTGGAGATGGTGAGTAACCTGTGCAATAAATGTAAGCAAATTGGTATTAAAACGAAAAATCATGAAAATTTTTTTGGGATTGGGATTTGGGATTGGAATGGGAATGGGATTTGGGATTTTGGATTTGGGATGGGCGGCAAGTATATGCATAACGCATCCTAATATATTCTTTATCAGATACATACTGTATCTATATTATCTAAATTTCCTGGTTGAATTATAGAACTACCGACCTCGCCGACTCCATGATTTACAGTTAAAAGATATTTTTTTCCTGGTTGACTTTCTGTTGTGAAAATTGTCCCTAGTGTGAATGCTCCATTACACTCTGAATCGCTAATACTTATTCCCGGTTTGATATTTTCGTGATATTCATGACATCTTTCACTAGTTGAAGCTTTCATAATTCCATAATCAACTATTACTGGGAAACTATTGTATTCGACAGGTAAGTTACAAACTGGCGTTCCTCTTGGCAAATTGACTGTTGCGATAATATAATACTTTCCATCTACATTTCCTGGACATGTAGCAGATAATGGAACCTTTTTTTTATATTCTCCCATTAGAAGCCTTGAGGCATCGTCGATTTTTATAAAAAGATCAAAGTCTTTAACTATATTAATTCTAAGACCCCCAACGACCGGAACTGCAATGGACATCTTATATTATTATGTTATAAAATCTTTTTTTTTTCAATATGTAAAATTGATTATACCGATATTCTTGAATAAAAATTTTAATCGTTGCAACTCGGTTATATAAGAATGCAACTGGTTTTCAATTGATAACTTCTGCCCGAGTTTGCTAAGTTTTTCAATAATTTCATCAAAATCTGCAGATATAGGATCAACAATACCAGGATTATTAACTTTTGTTTTAATCAAATTATTGAGTGATGTATAGTCTAATTTATCTTCAATTTCCATGAGGGCACCGAGTTCCTCATCTCGCTCTATAGGTCTACCCAAATGATAAATGAGGTTACTTACAATGTAAATAATTTAGGAATTATAAAAAAATGTAAACTTACGTCATTTCATTTGTTATATCTGCTTTATCTTCTGAGCCAGATTCATTGTCTTTCTCGAGAACATAGCGAAAAAGATATTCCCTAATAGTTACCCTTGCGCTTTTTTCTTCTCCTTTTTCTAAAAAATTGGTATTGAATATGTATCGGTGGCGCTTTTTTACGTATGCACTGACATTTTTTGTTAGTTTTTTTCCATATTTATTTATCCCATAATCCGGTATTTTCTCAATTTCTTCATGAAGTAGCGATTTTATTGTTGTATGACCTTCAGTCGAGTCTTTTTTAACTGCGTTGTCGCAGTATTCACTGTAACAAAGGGGAGTACTAATTAGTAGTAACTTAATACTCCATTACCCGCTTAACGTTTTATTACTTACCGTGCAGTTTTGGCTGATCGTATTTTTGACATACCCATTTTGAAAAAGTAAATCAGAGAGAGAAATCTGATTACTAATCTGATTCATATGAAAAAAATTTAACCTGTGTCCAGCTAATCACGTGATCTAGAGTCCTTATACGTATGGGAAATCTTAACCTGTTCCAGGGGGTATACGTTATTTATCCTGTTCCCCCCTCTTATGTTACACACTGATTTATTTATTTCATTTATGCATTTATGCTTTTAACGATCAACAATAAACTCTCTCCTTCTCTTTTCTCTTTTGTTTGACAGGTTAAAGGTATGATATATAATTATTTATTTTTAATAATATAAGAGTTTTATGGGAGTAAAAATTATTATGACGCGTTTGTTTTTTAACTTTACAATTTATTTTACAATAGTATACTTAAAGAGAACGCGTTCCTAAAGGCTAAGTAAAGTTATTCTATGGGTATGAAACTATGTAAATATTAATTTTCATTAGGCTAGTTTGAATATTCATGAAGTTATACTTTTTTTTGTTATATTTTATGCAGAACTTTGTCACGTAATTTAGACACTTTAGTTCAATAAAACTAATGTTTGTTGAATATGTAAAGTTGTTTAATGGATATAAAAGTAATTTCCATTATGTTTGAGTTAGTTAACCTATATTTTTTTAATTAAACTTACTTTTTTTTTGTACATGTGTGAAATTATATTTTTTTCGCTCTTGTTTTTCAAAAAAATTGATCAATCTTTATAGTCTAAATTATTTATGTGGTAATCACGCGATCACTGCTAATTTTAGGCTTTGTTGTGGTCTAAGCGTGTAACCTCAAAAAGCAAGCTTTTCGGATAGTTTGAATAAAAGATACAAAAAGATCTACTTTTATGGGTTATATATTAATCATCAGCACATTAATAAAACACCCGAGTTTATAAAGGATGTATACAATGAGAAAACAAAAAAACACGGGTACATCGATGAACATGTCAAAATGTACAACAAGTTTATAAAATATAAAAATTAATTGTTTTATGATGAAAAAAGGTGGTTATCAAATACATCTAAAATGCAATAATTACAATATATGTAGATTGATTCACAACAGGATGTTAAAGTAAAGAGATGTGCTGAGTACTGACCCAATTTACCGTCAATTACTTTATCTGAAAATCTTTTTTTTTAAAAAAAAGAAAGAAAAAGTTAGAAAGTATTTTTTTTCGGATGCGACCATGGCATAGAGATGAATTTGTAATTTTGCAGATATGAAGTACCCTTTACATTTTTTTTTCTGATTTGTAAAAAAGAATGTTGATTTATTTATTTATTTATTTTATTTTTATTTTTTATTTTTAGAAGAAAATTTTTCCTTTTTAATCGATTGAAATTCCACCTCTATAAAAGAAAAGGAAATAATTTTATTTTGGTAAAGAGAAAAAAAATCAATTAGTTGTTATTTAGTTCAGACCAAAATACTATTAATGCAGGGTTATTATAAGCGAACGTGGATCTTCAGCATATCATGGATTAAAAGGATTTTTTTTTTTAACAGCCTTTGAAACTTTAAGTAATAAATTTTTTGTGAAGTGCAAACATGGAATAAACAAACAAACAAACAAACATAACCGCATAGTTATTAGCCAGAACTTTTGAACATGAAAGGAGGGAAACAAAAAAAAATTATTAAGGAGATAAAAGATTACTAATTACTATAGTGGGGAGGCGTCGCGCCATATATACAATGTCAAAACATAATTTTTCTTTTGGGGTAATTTTTTTTATGTACGTTCATGTAATGAATATTATTATTATTGAGATAAGCATAAAGTGAATAACTTTGCCAGTTATCTTCGTTAATAAAAATCATTGTCGTTATTTTTTTTATAGAATAAAAGATTAATAGGAAAAAGAAAAAAAAATTATTTTTTCGTTCCAAAAAATTTTTCCCTCCTCTGAAAGTCCAAGACCTTATATATAATTTTTTTGTTGTATGATAATATTTCTCTCAGTTTTTTTATATTACTTTATATATTTATTTATATTTTAAAATCTACCGTATAGCACTGCCTAAAATACCCCGGGTATATATCAATTTCACCAACTTAAAAATTGAATTATACCCGGGGGTATCTTGTATGGAATATGGAAAAATTGGCCAGAATTAGCCGAATTCTTACCAGAATTAAGATTTTTTAACCACATATCATACCCGGGTATATTATAGTGGGGGTACGCGGATAGGGGGGTCTCTTAGGCAGTGCTATACGGTAATATTATATACTTATAGGAAATTACAGAGTAATACGGAAACCAGTGGTGTAGGGTCAACCTCACGTGTGGTGTATTACATAAAATTTCATGTGTATGATTTGTAAGGACCGATGTGCATTGCTATTTGCTAGTAACTTTGTACGGTATGAAATAATAATGTGATAACCATGACATCACAAAATAATAAAAAAAAATTTTTTCTTTTTTTCTTTACGCGTTTTACATTAAAACCTTTAAAAATCTCAATAGTATTGTAATAAATCAAGCACTTTCATACTATTTTATATAAACTTTTACTATAGCTTAAAAATGTCATCTATAGATATTAATGAAGTGGATATTATATATGAAGAAGATTTAACTATGACGGTCCTCCAACAAGTGAAAATGGAGTTGCAATAATCTATTACTTTTAATTTAAATAACCAACTTATTTACATGAAATTATTTACATCTTTAGCAAATGTGCAAGTCAAAAAATCTTTAAAATCAGTTCCTATCAAGCGTAAACAAAATGCACAGTCGAGTAGTAGTAAGAAACGGTCCAAGAAAGCTATTGTGATTAATTCTTATACTGAAGATCATGATGATAATGATGATAAATAGATAAGGAAAATAAATCATTCTCCAAACTTAATGAACTCAAATATCAAGAGCGAGTTCTTGCTCTTAAAGAACGCAAAATTGCTTTAAGAGAACGGGAAGCTGATATTCGTATCATGGAGTAATAAAAATAAATATTTCACGATTCCATTAGTTATAAATATTATTATATATTTTTACTGACAAAAATTTTAGTTAGTTTAATTAGTTTTGTTCAAACATAATACTATTATTTTTATTTGCTTATCAAAATAAATGATATTAGCAACATTTTGAAATGTTATAAACGCCATGAAATTGTTTTTTTTTAAATAAATAACTGAAGGAGCGAAGGTTTTTTAAAAAAAAGCTTAAAAAAGCAGTTGTGTATAAAATATTACTATTATTTACAGTATTTATGTATCAATGTAAATTTTCATACACCACATACTTTAAACGCTAATATATATATATAATATTAACAAAGATAAGCTGTGGTGTATTTTATACACGGGTCATTTTTTCGTCATACACCACACAAGTGGTTGATCCTACACCACTGGTTTTCGTCTTACCTATAAAGATAAGGGTGTATTTTATACACGGGTTATTTTTTCGTCATACACCACACAAGTGGTTGATCCTACATCGTCTTACCTGTTCATAATTGATTGAACGGGATATTTGGTCGGTTGCACTAAAAATTCAGACCAATAAATTTAACTGTAGAATGATCAACTGACCGTTCAACGTGAACCACCAAAAACGTAGGTTGTTTTGGTCGAGTAGACAAAAATACTGACAAAAATAAACAAAGCCATAACTATTGGTTGCTTTATGTTTATCAATCAAAATTGAACTTTGATCATGAGATTAGTGTAACATGACCAAAAAAGCCGATCGAACTGGCCTACTGTTGGTCCATTGAAGTAGCCTAATGTTATTTGCTAAATCAAATTACCAGCGACCATGATATTGAATGACATATTTAGTTAGTTGTAATAGTTTCTCTAAATGTTTTAAATATGGAAAGACAAAAAAAGGACTAAGCATGACGGTACTATTTTTTTTACAAGTTGTACTTCAAGTTAAGAATGTTAAATTTTGAACAAGAAGCATTAAAGATAAAATATTAGATACTAAACATGAAAATTTAATTCTACAACTGTGCTAAGCTGAGAGAAATTTTAAATACATATATTGAGTTTAACGTATGCTGTATGTTATAAATATCGATATTAATTTTAAAAATTTAATACGATAGGTACGATGCCAATATTTAACTTCAAAACAAAAAAATCTATGACAAGGAGATCTAGTTGGTTTCGAAATCTTTTATGGGAGTTCAAATTTACTGAAATCGAAACAGTGGTAACATGGTGCCAAAATCAAATAATCGAGTTAAAAGGATATTTAAGGAAAATCAGGTTATATATTTGGTCCAGATTTTTCGAATAATTTATAATAATATGGTTTAATAGTTTTATGTTTCTCTTTTTTTTTGTAAGGGCGACTTCAGGAGCCGATATTATAATTATCGGTAGAAAAATCAATCATATCAAGAATAAAGTGATTAGGTCGTTCGAATTCATATTCACCAATTATAGATAGAACTTACTTTATCAGTTATTGGATGTTATTCCAAAATTATTATTATTAAGAAAGTTCTTAGTGAAGATGTTTGTAAAAATAATGTCTTTCCTAATAATATAACTCGTTGTAAATATGCTCTTGAAATATTTACTTCACCAAATTATTTCACGTTACGACGTTTCTACTTTCCACAAATAACACAATAATAATGATCAGTAATAATTCATTATTTAGGAAATTTATAGTTTTAATACTATATTAAATTAGTAATAAAAATTTGTCTCATCCATCTCGGAACCTTTACGGTAACAAAAAATTATAACGGAACGGAAAATTCTGATTAGCATATAGTACGCTGACCAAGCGACAAAAAAATGATACTTTCCTTAATTCAATCACAAGCTATTTTATAATTAGGTCTCGCGATATTGTAATAATCGAATCTACATACATTCTGAATCTCACGTGACAATAAATTTCGCTATTTATAATTTGTGAAACTCTTACTTCTAAAAATTTTCTTCCAATTAATAAAATGTCCTGATAAATAATTTATAGGACGTGAGGGACGTTATACCGTTATTTAAAAAGATCAAATAACGTACAAGGCGGGAAAACCCTTTTGTTGAGGTAAGGTACAGTAGGAAACGTGAATGTAGAATATTTATTTTTACTAATTACTCAAACTGCATTTTTTTTTAACCATTTTCAAGTTGCAGTGATTCTGTTTTCAATAGCTCAATTTTTACGGGCAAACGTTAAACCAAAAGACTTGTCATAATTACAATAATAGATATTCTCGTTAAAATAATTGGAAAGTGAGTCCAATATTATTCTCCTTGATAAACTTCATTTGTGATTCTCACCGCGAAGAGGTTATGAATTTGCGACGCCCAAATTATTCATACTTGAACTTGAGACATTTACAATTTTGGCATGGAATGACGAGTGACAATTCATCATTTAGAAAATGTGACCATATCGGCCCAACACTTCATTACGCAAATTGTGAGAGTTTACGTAAGTTAAGAAGAAATTTTTTATTCTGAATTCATATTGTTGTATTAACAAAAAATTTGTTATATTGATTAATATAGACTAATACCTGTAAAACTAATCAACCGCTTTGGAAGGAATTTAGTCACGATTGAATATCTAGATGAGAGTATGATTATATTTAAAATCTTCCTACCCTTTACGCTAATCCTCTTACCCTAATTCCCTTCCTTAATTAATCTTTTATCAATTTCTTTAAAGAAACTTATTTACAACCTAAATCAACTGTCATTTTATTCTGATTAAATTTATTAATAGTTGAGAATATTGTCATTCTTAATGTATTTAATTTGATTTTATGATCAACATAATCCTTGTCCATGCATAATTCAAAAAAATTTTTATATCAAAGAACGTGATACTGTAGATATTGATGTATTTAATCAAATGTTTGGTCATATTTTTTAAATGGTTATATTTTCTAAAATCTTTTTCATAGTTTTGTTATGGTGATGATCAAAATGAAGGTGAAAAGGAAGAGAAGGATTAGTTGCTACAACTATCGTCATTCTATGTTCAGTATAACCCTTTCCATTAAAAGAGAAATTTGCAGCGTTAGATGGTTGAGAAGTAATGTAATAATCTGTATACCGATTAATCTCACAACATTTTTAGTTATTATTATGTTATTGTCATGAGATTATAATATACTTTCAAGCGAAAGTTCTTATTAAGAAACTATCAGGAGGTTCCTACTGTGTAAACAATTTAGATTAACGTCCAACTACTGTTCGAGAAACTTGTTGTGAAAATTAGCAATAACGAGCGATGCAGGAATTCATTTTGTCTGAAAGGTACTAATATTACTCTATAAATACGTCTATCAATATGACTTGTTACAAAGGTCAAGACTGAAGTAAGTTATATTTTCTGATATGTGCGTTTTGTTTGAACAAATAGGGGCGTCAAAATTAGTGAAGCGATTAATGAACGATATATATTATCTTTATTATAGTGTTCAGCACTAAATTTTCTCTGTTGTTCATAGGGGAGCCAGTTAAAAAAGTCTTGAGGTATAAAGTTAACTAGGACATTTACTCAAACAACAATTTAATGGTTACAGCATTTTCACAACTATTTTATTTTAATAGCTTTATTTTACGGATGAAGGCGAACGTTAACCAAGAAACTTACCGCGATTTTATTCGTAAAATATTTTTGGAAATGAGTCATATGCGGCAATGGTTCAAATATTGATTTGAACGTTTATACACATTTTAGTATAAAATAATCTGGAAGTTATAACGATCCTACACTTTACTACGCAATTTATAGGAGCTTACGTAAGTTGAAGGGATTTTTTTGCTTTTGAATTCACGTTAAGGTATTAAAAATTTTTTGAACCCTCTAGGGCTTACATTGATTTGATGATAAAGAAATAGAAAATTTACTCAATTTCAAACCAGCTCCTATTTACACTTGTTATTTCTTGTATCATCTCAGTGATCTCACTAAAAACGAAAAAGTTAGTCGTATTTCTGCGCCTTTTGTTTGGTAATTTATTAGTTATACATAAATACATTCTCTTTGAAAATAGGATATCCAATGTTGACAGAAGAACGACCAAAGAATCTTGAGTAGTTTACGGGACACGTTAAACCATTTCTCGAAGAAATTATGAATGATTCAGGATATAATGAAAATGACATCAAAGAACAAAATGTCAATGGTTATAGAGTAACATGGTCGTGTGTTGGCTATATTTCTTTGGAACCTTCTTGTTATAGCAATGATTTCATATCTCTTCGTGTTTAAACCTACACACGTTGTTTTTTGATGAAGTAATCCGAATTAGTAAACATGTAGATGAAAAGGGAACGATCATTCCGTTAATAACAGAAATCGAATACAGAAAAAAATAGCAGATATGTTCCAAGTATCAATTAGTACAATTTACAGGGTATAATGAATCGCATATTGATAGTTAATTTTTGTAATACCGTATTTCTTTATTGGAAACAAAATAAACTAAGTCTTAGAATATAATTAATGTATAAAATATGGTGTTCTATTTCTTCTGTTCGTCTCTTGAGAATTTAATACTATGTACTGCGTTTACATATTTCAAATCATACTATGATCAAAGGTTGTCTCTTACATGATTAATTTTTTAACTTAAAAAATGATCGAATGCTTTATTTATTTATTTATTTCTTAAAGATAAATGATCGAATGGTGATAGTAAATGGAGACGATTTTTATTCGTTGAAAAAAAGCACATGATTCTTATATTCTTGGTATAACAGATGAGGATCGTTACAGTTGCCATATTTCACGTATATGTCTCAAAATTTATTATTACAGTAGTACACCTAAAAGTCCGACACTTGATAATATTTTTTTCACATTCTGTGAACTCTGTTGTTCACGTGCCAACAGATACATAAAACACATGCTCTGGTTATGAGTTCTTCTAGGTCGATAAAGTTGCAGTAACTATTGATGCAAATAACTAGTGTTGGCTCAATAAATAGGGGGTGGTATCGAATAATCAAAAAATGGGGGAGAATCTTTTACACAAAAAATAGGGGGTTTTTGTGTCTACAACGAAAAAGAATATATTTTTTGTTTCAGTGAAACTAGGCAAAGCCTGGATAATTGATTGCTATGTCTAACATACTTAGTATATATTCTGAACAACGAATGTGGAGTTTGTTATAACGAATATTGGTAACATCAGTTCGATAAAATTATTATATATGCCCAAGGGATACATTTCATACATCTGTAATAACTGGGTTTCGACCTGCTCAAGATAATTACGAAAATATTTTATAGATATTTAGTGATCACAGCGGAGAGTAGATGTGTTCTATCGTCGAAGAAACAGTGGACATGTATTTATTGATTACAAGAGATGAAGTATTTAGTCCGTGGGACCTTCAAAGAAGTGAATAATCGAAAGTGAGTGACAGATAATATTTGATTGCAGAAGAAAACAGTAGACAAAAAATAATTTGATCATAGACACATGAAGCGTACCCTTTTGATATAGTTATTTAGAGCTCGAAAACAAAGGCATATCTTTCTGATAAAGCTAAAGACATGAACAATAATACTATGTTTTGAGATGCTTTCCGATGCACAAGGAATAACTAAGCAATTGAGACTAATGGTATCAGTCATTGTTTTTCTTTCTCTACATAAAATGCCCATATGTATATAATTGGATTTTGCAGATTCATTTGGATTGGTCTCATTCCGCTGAAGAAAAACTGTCACGATTCGTGACGATGAATCAACTGAGGACATTTTGTATTGACATGGAATATATTTTTATTCTTAAGCATGTCCACTGAACGTTTTCGGATTATCTGCTATTTATTGAGCTTTATTTGCATGATATCACGACATACAAAGCAAATGGACTATTTTTGTATAGTTAGTTTGCAAGACACAAAGTTGGCTAATTAATGTAAATACCGGAAATGATAAATCTATTGGTTAACCATAATTATTGTGCTTCGAGATGTCATCAATGAATAAGAATAAAAATCTATGTAGTCTAGTTGAAAATTCACTTCCGAATGTTCTTAGTATATTTGTGATTGTATAAGTAATTTCGTTTTCCCACTTTGGATATCTAGTTGAAGTATCAATGTGCACATGACATAGGACCCTCGGGTATAGCTTATTCACATACTGTACATACGTGATCCCAGAGGGATCCAACAAATGTTTCAATAAATTTTTATTAACAAAAACTTTTCTCTTGCGTAAGGTCTCACGGCCAAGTATTTACGAAAAAGTATTATTATTATTCATTGGTTGAAACATATTGTGGGGATATGGGATACGGAATGCCTGTGCAATATAGATGTACAGTGGTGAGCATAATTATTTGGGCAGAGCCATTAGGAACACCCTAAGACCATTGCGTGGTTGAGCGGCAAGACGGTCAGAAAAAGGAGGAGGAAAAATATGTAAAAACAGGTTAAAACTGTCGAATATGGCCATTTTCCACATTTATCATTCCAATTATTTTTGATCACCACTGTAAATGTGTATTGGAAAATATACGCAGTAAGAAAAGTTCTCTTGATACACATACTCAGAGGATCCTCAGATCAGTATGAACGTTACGGCTTTAATTTTTCCCTGTACCAAATAAGCAATTGCTAATCTCAAAAGGTTAGATCCCTGTTTTTGCATCGATATTTTTCGTGATCGATGCTACATTTATAATTTATATATAAGTATGTATACGCTGTTCAAAAAATGGGTCTTTCAATGATGTCTGACAAACTTCCAGCCAATGTTAAAGATTGGACTCCAGCTCACATTAAAAAGCATCTCAAGAGACATATGAATAATTCAAGTTATGATGAAGATGACATTGAAAAAATTGAAAAACAGAATACCGGTGGAAAAGCTTTTCTCAGATTAACCATACAAATGCTTACTAATGAGAATGGTCCATTCAAAATTAAGTTTGGAAACGCAACCGATATTATGGAGTTAGTAGAAAAACTCAAAGAAAAACAAGGTGAGTTACTGTGATAATATACACTATGTCTCTTGAGTAAAACCAAGCTTCGGTTATACTATAATTTATTCCGTATTTTTTTTTTAAGCAGAAGAGCACCCTACGTCCGTTGAAGTTGTAACCGCCTCTGAATTCAATAAATTACGTGATAACTACCAAAAAACATTAAAAGAGAATAATAGAATTATCGATAACATGTTAAGTGAGATTAAAAGATTACATAGAGAAGAGTATAGTGTTGAATTGTTGGGTCCGTATTAGGAATTATTATGTCCGCATTATATAACCTTTTTCAAGAATTTATTTTCATGTATCTGTTGTTCCGGCAATGATTTTTTAGCATAAAAAATGGTCAATGATTGATGCACAATTGATACACAAATTATCGCTTGACATATTTCCATGATATGTGGTATGAAATAAATATATCTTTTATTATACTCTATTTGTTATAAACTGTTCATTTGATTATTATGTAACCCATCATCACAATTACGTGTTGTCTAACACCCCTCAAAGAAAAAAAAGGAAAACAGTTATAAACGAAAATCTAAAAAGTATGTGAATAACCTAAAGAAAGATCCGTTGACCATGTGCAGAAAATAGTCTAGTTAAAAACACACTTTCGAATATTCTTAGTATATTTGTGATTGTATAAGTAACTACGATTTTCACTTTGGATATCGGATTATTATTTTTTCGATTAACTAATATGAATTTACTACGCAACGCAGCAATATATATAACCAAAGTATATGATATACACTCCTAATTTCTGGGATCAGGCTTTCGATCCAAATCGATGATCATCTATTAAATGATTTGCTTTGTAAATGTTTTACGTATCAGAACAGCCTTTCAGGGGCAAATCAAATTTCATTGACCGCATGATGATAAACACCTTGGTGCGTATCAACAAGTTTGAGAAAAGTATTACCCGGACGATCAATATGAAAAGCGAATTATAAATACGTAACTTTATTAATTATGGGCAACCTTTACAGGATCATGGTAGACATTACTCTGACTTGTCGTCTCCATCGAGACAAAAAAAAATAATGAGAAATTTGATATTAATGTTGTAACCACCGATTCTATTATTTCTCTTGAAGATAAAATTTATGACGCAATTAAGAGTAAAGATGATGAAATCTTTTCTGGTATTGAGGCCAAAGACTTGGATCTTTGGAAGGTAAAAATCAAAAATGATGATGATGAGATTTTTTCAAAACTTGATCTAAGGAGTAACGATACGGAAAACATAAAAAAGATTCGAGGGATAACAATTAGTGAATTTTGGGAAGAACAGCCTCCCACTGATTGTACTCATGTTATTGCCGATTCACGGTATTTGTCCTTGTTAAGAGATTTTCCTTTGCAAACAAGATTGAATCAAGGTAGGTCTAACTAGCCTTAGTAGTCATAGTTAAATTCCATGTGGATTTCCTTCAGTAATCTAATTTAGTACGAGTTTTTTAGAACTTACTGAGGAAACTACTCAGAAAACAGACGAAAAACGTTACATTTCAAGAGGTTCTCGTCAAATTCAGGATGCCGTTGCTGAAAAAATCATTATTCACGGTGATGAATTATGGGTCAATAAAAAATATCAAGGAGTACAAGTTAGCATAGGCTGTAAAGTAATAGACGTTGATAAAGTATGTCCAATAGTTGCTCTTATTGACAACGAAGATGAAGAATCCAAATTAAGCGAATGGACACAGCTTGAAAAATGGCTTTTATCTCATTACAAAGAGCGTACTAACGTTAATCTAGATTTAAACATAATCATGCCAGTGAAAACATCCGTCTAGTACGTGATGGGAATTTTCTTGGATTTATTCATGACCTAATTAAGAACCATAATGAAAATATCTAATTCGTACCCTCTGGGTAGTTTTGTATTACTGTAAATGAGTTAGGTATAATTTGTTGAAAGTTATATGTACAATAAATAGCATTGATATTAATAACTAACCCTGTAACGAAGATACAAATATTGCCTATTTGACGATAGATGATTGGTTACTTTTTTTATTACTTTTACTTCGAATTATCAGGTATTTTTCGTAACTAAGTAACGGTTGTATCCCCCTCTGCAATAAATTCAATATCAGAGAAACTACCATAAGGTATCACTGTATTATCCAGTCCACTTCCCTTGGAAGGTCTAAAGACTAATTTTATTGGTAACTGCTCATCTTGAATAAACCTGTCCATATCATCGTTACCACTAGTCCATTTTCCAGAATCTTGTTGAAAACGTTTACCGCACATGCATTACATAAGTTACTCCATCGGTAACCAGAACTATCTTTACAATCTACACACGTAAGAATATGTTTGTCCATTATTCAATGAAATCGCAAACTTATCACAGAAATAAGGTAAATATCAAATTTTTGGTACAAACCCTGACTAGCGTTGCCTGTTATTAAGCGAGTTCTTGAGTCGTTACAGAATCTATATGATGAAAATGTACCAACTCTCCAATGCTTATGTGAAAATGTTCCATCATCAAACAGAGTCATTGTTTTCCCTCTGTTTCAACAAGTAATATTACAGAATGCTGAAGGGCATTCCCGAAGGGAATGTGATCCTTAGTTTGGAAGCTACATTTGTTAGCATGACGCTCTAATAAACTGTCACTATATAGCAGTGACATGGGATAAATCACCAGATCCTATTGTTGTAAACGCATACCAATCGTTTACTTTACACCTTTGGTGGTCCTCCAGGACTGGGCAAATTCCAGGTTTCGCATGTTCCTTTTAATTATCTACAATAAAGTGTTTAATCACCCATCCTTGTCATGGTAGAAATAATGAGAGAATTGTTGCTAATTACTTGCTTTTTTCGTAGATATCCATATGTGTTAGAATATGGTTAATCCATAATATGAGTCTAGCTATTATCGTTCGTATGATCCTTCAATAAACCCTGCATCACAAATGCGAAAACTAATTTTAGTCTATTGCTAGAGATAACAATAAATTCCAATGAATGGTTAACTATTCGGACAATATTCTTCGTTGTTCTTACATCATCAATCATAGAGTGGACGAAAAATGTTTCACCTTAATGTCTGTTAATCAAATCACATATCCAGTTGCCGACGAAGTGGGTATACGATATAAAGAATTAGTTGTTAGACCTTTACAATATGCGGTGAAGCTAACATAAAAATAAACTCAATAAATAATAAACTCACTTGGGTTTGTCGTATAATTGTACGCTGGAATCTCCATTAAAACGAGAATAATTTTTACTAATGTCCGGTGTCTTCGGGAAACGATCAAGACAGTTCTATACTTTGTTATTATCGAATGATACAATCTATTTTGTTTTTTTATTTGTAAGAGTCATGAGCAGTATATATTCTTAATAAACAATCACTGCGTAAAAAATACAACATTTGCCCTTTGGGCGGTCTCCGACTGATATTCACCTGTGATATTAAACAGATATAAGGTCAGAAGTGACATCAAAACAGTATCAAAACTAATACCCTCCAGATATTTTTCGTTTCCGATTGCTATTAACTTATATCTGTACCTTAAAACTAACGCATTTGGGTGAAGAAATATTTTCGGATATATTATTTCTCCATACGCAATACCTATGTGCAGTGATGGGCATTGGAAGTTGGAAGCACATTTGGACTTCCAAATCTTCCAATTCCAATCATACTTCCAATTCCAATGAATTTTTATTGGAAGTTTGGAAGCACTTTATTACACGAACATATTTTATCCAATAAAATTAAATCAGATACCAATACAAAAATTTTTAAAGGCTATTTTCAGTCCCTTGATCGCAACCTAGCATCTTCTTATTTGTTTCCCACTTTGACAAAATAAATAAATAAAAATGAAAATTTTTAAAGGCATTAAACGAAAAAAAGTTTTATTATGTTTTATTCATTTGATCCTATATTTAAGTAATTAGGAGCATTAAGAGATGAACTAAATAAACTTTTAAGCTCCCATTTTGCTTTTTCGTCTATTGCTGGATGTATATATTCGCTTAAGAGATCACCTTCCATATTATTATTTGAATTACTCCTTAATTCCTCTTCCTCTTCCAATCGTGCTACCTCTTCTTCTATTAACATCTCTTCCCACTCTCTCAATTCTTGTTCCCAATGTTCAGGAGTAACAATAGTGTTATCTTCAATATCTTCGTCCTCTTCAATATTTGAATTTGGCGTAAAACCTTCAGAATCAGTTTCCATTGGAAGAGCATTTGAATCCAAAAATTGGATTTGACTTTGTTGTAATTCCTTTTCTCTTAACGAAAAATTAATAGATGCCCGAAGTTGACTCATTGCTAATATTTTTTCATTCTATTAAAAAAAAAAATTTTAATATTTTAATTAATAAAAGAAATGATAATTAAATAAATAAGAAACCCAACATCAAACAAATACTAAAGGATCTAATAAAAAAACTCGCCATAAAATAAATTAATAAATAAACCATTGTTTAATAATTAAATTAATTAATTCGTTATCAAAATTGGTATATATATATTAACTAAATAATGAAGTTCTAGCTTTAAACAACTTACTTTTAATCGGTTACGACGAACTGTATGTAAAAAACCCATGGAAGACCACATTCGTTCAACAGATGCAGCATTCACACACATACCAAAAATTTTTAAAGCAACTGCAGCCAATTCTTTATAATCACCTTCTACGTATCCCCAAAATTTAAAAGCATCATCTCCAAATTGTTCAAAAGTCTCATTATTAAATGGTTCAACTTTCTGACGAAAATCTTCAAATTCCAATAATAATCGTAATGGGCGTTTTTTAAACCATGCTTTATAATAATATGTCAAATATCGTCCTAAGGAAGTAAATGATAAATTATTAAGGTCAGAATTGAAATATGCAAAACGATATTTTGGATGGAGAGCAAAAGAAAGTAAGAATAATGGCTGCTCCCATTGACTCCAACGTTTTTCTAATCGATCGAGCCTAAATCTGTATCGGGAAATTGCTTCCAGAATTGCATAAAATATCCAAGAGCATGAAGCACTTCATAAAGACGCGCTTTATCACATTGCAGCTTATTTAAAACACCACAATAAGGTAATAAAATGTCTTGCAAAAGCTCAATTTTTTCCCACCAATCATTATCAAGAAGTATTTGGCAAAGTTCTGAATTCAAGTAAAGTTCATCTCCTGAACCAATTTGTGGACATTCGTAACGAATTGCCAAATTCTAAAAATAATAAAAAAGCTTTTTTAATTGTCGTATTATTATTATAAAAAATAAATAAAAAAAAAAATTACTCGTAGAGCTTGTTTAGATCGAATGAGACTTTTAAAGCAGAAATAATGACTGTTCCATCTTGTTTCACCAGGAATTACAATTGAATAATATTTCTCATACAATTCATTTTGTATATCTCGCAATTTACCAATGAAATAACTATTATTTGCATTTTTAAAGTAAGAAGCAATTTTAATTGCTTTACTTGATGCAGTTTTCAAAATTGATGATTCTTTAAAAATATCTCCGATTGCTAGTTGACATTGGTGTGCAAAACAAGGAAGAAAGACAATTTCTGCATATTCTAATCGAAGACGTCGCCTATGATAAATTATTAAATAAGTAATAGTTTGAAATTAATCATGCATCCATTCTAATAATTTTATTTATTTACCGTGCTGCAGCATAAGCCGGTGCACTATCTGACACTATTGCATTAAGTTTAATACCTAATCTTTTAGTTTCTTGAATTAATCCAGTTATTTTTGGTATTACTTCAATTAACCGTTCACGTTCACTGCTAATGTCCGAAGCTTCCCATATTAAAATTTCACCTGAAGACGATATAAATAATGATCCGAATATATGCTGATTTAAAATGTTCTTCCAACCATCAAACGCTAATACAACCCCAACTTTATCATTAATTAATTTATCATTTCTCAATGTATTCAAGTTTTCAGTTTCTTTCGTTAATATACGATTAGATAGAGCTTTTCTATTTGGTAATATGAGATGTGGATTTAAAAATTCAAAGAGTTCCAAGGTTGCAGGGTGATCAATCCACTGAAATGCAAAACCATTCGCTACTGACATTCTTAATAAAAGACGTTCAAATTTTGGTATTTCACTTTTAGTAGGAGTGCGAATGAGATTATTTTTAATTGTATTTTTTGAATTCAAGTTGCGTGCAGATGATGTTGTTGAAGCAAATGACCCAAATGACTTTACCGAACCTGTTTCTTCTATTGATTTAAATTTTGGAATTTTGAAATTATACTGCAAAGATTTTAAATACTTTAAGACTTTTTCATCATTCTTACCAAATTCATTATCCACTTTTTTACGTTTTTGACATATTTCTTCTTCTATCTCATTATCTGTCAAATTAATAATATCATCTAGTTCTTCTTGATTTCCAATTTTTTCTCGAAAATATGGACAATTTTTCAAGTGATTTTTAACTTGCGGTTTTTTATTTGTAAAAGTATTTCTTGAAAGTTCACTACTTTCCAACCTTTCAAAACAAGCAATACATGCCGCGTAGGTATTACATGAATTTTGTTTTCCAAGAACCTTTATATATTTAGTAAGACGGTGGGTTCTGGGTCTTTTCATTATTAAAAAAAAGAATGAAACGATCACATAAAAACGTATTGTAATTTTGATAATTAATATACGTGTCATTTACGTCATTCGTGACAATAAAATTACTAATTTTGTATTGGAAGCTTCCATTGGAAGCTTCCAATTACTATGTCCAATTTCCAAGAATTTTGATTGGAAGCTTCCAATTACTATGTCCAATTTCCAAGAATTTTGATTGGAAGCTTCCAATGCACATGAAACATTGGAAGATCGGCATCTTTCCAATTCTTCCAATTTTTTCCAATGGAACTTCCAATTCCAATAAATTTCATTGGAAGCTTCCAATGCACATCACTGCCTATGTGTGTCACATAGTTGACCAGTAACTTGTGTCTTGATTGTCGCACCAAAAAATCATTACACCCAGTTTTCCCGGACATTTTCCGTTCATCTGTTACCAAAAAACACCTTTAACAACTGTCTTGGTCGCATACGAAACTTAATACTGTCATAGTATTTATATTATATCTCTGTTCTCAACATCGCTTTGGAAACGATTTTAAAAAAAGTAAACAGCGAGGACTATATAGAAAGTGAGCAAGACGATTTACTATTATTTCGTTACTATCTATTTCCATTTCTTTCGTTGTTGCTAGTATTAACACATATTTCGCTTTATAACTGATTATATAGTTTTGTTGACTTGGATAACTGCACCACAAAATAAAGAAACCCGATATTAAATGGTAAGGTTTGGATCTTAAATCTGTGGGTAGTTCTGCAGATAGGTTTGGATATCCAGCAAGTATTTTCAGAACTTGCTCTCATTAACCCTGAAAATAATGAGGAATCAACTAGTTTTTTTAAGAAACGTGAAACAGATGAAACAATAAATGAAATGGAAATCGATGAAGAAATCAATAGACTTAAAATAGTTGAGAATAAGAAAACACCACGTGAGTGTTCATTTTATTTAGACTCGAAATATTAAACCTGTGCGTGTTCTAATGCAACTATGTTACGTCAAATAGATGTGGCGGAACAGCTTGGCGACCGTAAAGTTCTTTCAATTGAAGATATTAAAATTCTTAGTGAGCTTGAATATGTATCTGATTTCTTCTGGGATAAATATAAAGAAACTCCATTATCTTGCGTAAGTTCAGGAAGGGTTGACGAGAAGGCGGTACTTGTTGCTTTAGTATGTCTACCCAAAGGCACGCAAGTTAATTTACCTGGCGAGTTCGAAGGATATCGTGTGCTAATAGACTATGGGGAAATTGAACCGGCTCATCGTAAACGTCATGATGAGCTTAAGCCTGGTATAAGTATTGGTAATGTTATTAATCCTAATAGCGACCAAACATTTACGTTAGGACCAGTGTTTAGAACAGAACAAGATGAAAACAAAAGATATATACTTACAGTAGAACATGGAGTTAGAAATAGTAACCTCGTAATTCAACCAGGGAGTTCTGACCAAGTATGCACCCATTAAAGTTTTGACTTAATTTTGTCCGCTTGTTGACTCCTTTTAATGATCAGGGTATGACACCTAGGGATAATTGCGCTGAAGTTATGTATACTTTTTATGGTGTTGACGAAGAAGGACGTTTTCTTGACTATGCTTTTTGTGAGATCAACAAACGAGAAATATCAATACCTAGTAACATTCCATTTGGAACTGAAGTTATTATTTAAAGAACATAAACAATCCGTTGAAAACGATCCAAATAATCAGAAGAAAAAGCTCGACTTTATTAAGGTTGAGAAGGTTGGTAGGACAACATTCCATACACATGGGTATGTGTTAGATAAATGGAAATATTTTAGGCCTAAGAGTTTATCTAGAGAAGCCTCTGCTCTATTCGTCTATGGAAATAGTGGAAATTTTGGTAAGTCCTGATTTCGTTAATAATGTCTGAGGACAAGTTATTAATGGCATATTATATCATCAACAGGTACTTATGGAGATTCGGGTTCACCTGTTTTTGATAACATTGGTAGACTGTGGGGTATTTTTCAGGGAGTTTACCCAAATAGCAATCAAGCTTTTGTTATTCCCATTCATGTAATTTTAGATCATGCCGAAGCTAGAACTGGAAAGAGGTTTATACTAGTGTAAATTACAACCTTTACTTTATATATTCAACGAACAGTTTGTTCCGAGATTGTCCTTATAACGAAAAAATAATAAATGTTTATTATACCTTTCAAAAGTAATGTTACGTGGCAATGTTTTATTTTTTCTGACTATTATTACATATATTGAAAAGCAAATTATGTTATCGGTGAAACTAGCTAATGCTACTGGATAACATAAATCAAAATATGAGCGTGACCCATTTTTTCCCCAATACCCGTGACTTTCGCCAACGAATGCAGAGAAAAAAATCTTCGTTGTTCTCATACAAAAATAAGACTTAAAAGAGTTTTCAAAATATGCGCAGAAGATGTGTGAATAACAGACATACCAGAATCTACACCAAGTAAGACTTTTTTGTATTTATCTTGATCGCAGCATTCTTTTGATACAACATAACTAATACAAGTATTTTGCTTATTTATGAAAAGAAATTCATAACATAGATGATGAGGACGGGGCTTTGTTGCACTGTATTATGACTCAGACTAAGCAATATGGGAAGGGTCTTGAGTGATTCGCTGTGAATATATTCAATCAACATCCTCTCATGTATCCATATGGTCCAAACTTATCTTTTATCGGAAAAGGAATTTCACTAAATCAGTAATTCAAGGTAGTTGATGAAAGAAAATATCTGACGTATTGATTACACAATCAGAACATTTAGGAGTTATTTCCAATGCTGCGTTTGGTGAAGAATATGACTTATAATGTGTGGCGTCTTGTCTAAAAAAGCAACTAGCAGACTCAGTCTGTGGAAATGTTACAATGAAAGGAAAAAAACGAGAAATGGCATTTCGTAGACGGTAATTATTTTTAACGTTATACTTTCGATGGAATATGCGAGTCTGTAGAAACATTTAATTCTTTGTAGTATAAGGAGTTTATTTGAATAACTATTATTTACAAAGCAATATTATAATGTGTGGTCTACCGGAACATGGACAATAATATGACCGTCTTGCCGCTCAACCACGCTAGTTCAATAAGGAGGTTCTAGGAACCTGGGTTCATAGGGTCGGAGGCTGGGCTACACCTAAAATAATGTAAATACGTGTTTATGGATGATATCGTTGATATTAGTGTCTTTCCTTGGCTAGAGAAGAAAACTTACTTGGAAATAAAGTTCGCATTAAAATACGTCTGCGAAAAAAAATGTAGTCATTCGTTGATCCAAGATATTCGGAAAGATGCATAGGATATGAATTAACGTGACACTAAGAAGGTAAAATACATCTCGCTATCATCATATGTTTTCATATCATCCAACAATAGATACTGACCGATTTTTTTTTATGTATTTCGTGATCACAATTACAGGTGGGTAATGAACAGAAATATGACGTGTGAATTTTGTCCAGTGTCATATGAAATCGATCCCTAAGGGTCCTATGTCATGTGTTCATAGATAACCGAAACACGGAAAATGTAATTTATTATGTATATAGCAAGAAGCTCATTTGACATTTATTTTAATAAACCACAATGGACTAACTATTATGTGAAGAGCAATTTTTATTACATGCTTACAAAGAGCGTAAATATTTGATTTAACCGTATCGATATTAAACAGATTGTAATTTGTTGACATTGGTAATGATTACATTCAATCTTAAGTGTTACTTTGTCTATAACATGTAGAAAAAATCGAATCCATGGATACCCAATGCTGCGTGACAGATTAATACAACATTTTTTACGTTCTTCGGCGGAGTGATCGTATTACAATGTTCATATAAATATCACAAGATGAAAATAAGACAAACAAAGGATCAAAGCTTCCCACTTATAGCATCAAATCAGTAAACTAGTCAATAGAGTTACTAGTAGTAGCGGATTCAGTGCTATTTTGTTCTACCCTTCCTATGAAGGAATCATGTGATACTCTTTTCTATGGCATAGAATGTAACGTGATCCTATCTCCGCAGAAATATTTATTTTGTAAAGCGGCAGCTCATGATCTAGTTATAATGTTTGTTTATTCGTTTGTATCCTATATAAAACATTTACGTGATTAAAAAATATTTTTTCAAAAAATTTTTTTTTTTAACATTATCCATCTATGAGAATAAGCGACAGGTTTATTTTGTATGATTACCTTTCCGGAACTCGTTGTATTATGGATA
This sequence comes from Rhizophagus irregularis, assembly GCF_026210795.1. Classification (NCBI taxonomy): domain Eukaryota; kingdom Fungi; phylum Glomeromycota; class Glomeromycetes; order Glomerales; family Glomeraceae; genus Rhizophagus; species Rhizophagus irregularis. Next base: position 1,172,808 of record NC_089439.1, read on the forward strand.
TAAATATGAAGTATGATACAATATGAATGAATTAGTTATAAAGGACGCACACCTTACTTGTGTGTTTTCTTCCAAATACACCTAATAAATGAGTGTGCTACGACACTAATATTTACAAGACTAATTAAATCACGAATTAAACTCACTACATTGGAGAGCCATTCTTAATTTCTTTATTAAAATTCAAAGTAATTCTCCACCAAAAAAAAAAATCAAGAAAAAGACCATAACTCAGCCTCCTCCATTAGAGAAAATCCAAAGAAACATTCTTCAAAAAACTAGGGATGGAAAAAGTGCGACTTGGAGTCAGCTCTGTAGTCAAATATCGGCTCCTTTTGAGCCGAACCAAGCAGCTCAATTAGAACAATTGATTCCATGCCCGAGACTCATTAAAATTATATTTTGTACAGTCATTGCATTTAAGGCGGCTAAAGTCACTCATTGCTTAAATTGACTAAATCAAAACAAGTTTAAAAGCAACTAATCTCTATGAAAAGAAATTCCAGAATTTATCTGGAATTTGCGTCTGGACATTCTCGCTGCAAATTTATGGGCAGGATGATTTCGTAATAAATGCTTTTTTCATGTGATGATCATGACAGAATAAGATTATGAATCTCGGCTTTAAAAAAAATGGTGATTTCGACCGGCATTATTATTGCAGACTGAATCTATAATAATTCTGGTCAAACCTTTAGTTCTAGCGAAATTAAAGCATTATCAAGCATGAAACAGATTTACATATGAATGTGTTTTTAATAAAAATTTTATACAAATGTAACACAAATAATCCCATAATGATTTTTATAAAGTATTGTAAGATTACGTACCGTCGTTACCCGTCAAACATGTAGTTAATTTATTAGGTATTTTTACAACAAAATAACACAAAACAAAAAATCAGATAATTTATTTAATGAAAATATAACAACAAATATAGAAAATGTAGTTAAAACTTATAACAAGGCTTAATAAAAGAAATAACATGATCACTAAAAAAAACCCTTTAAGACACCAAGAAGGGAAAAAAAGTAGGAATAATCATGTAAAAGATAGCTAATAACAACAGACAAAATAAAAAAAAATTTATTTAATATGCGAATTAACTACTTTAGTTTAATGTGTTTAAATTTCTCAATTATGAAAATAACCAATCACTTTCACCAAGGATTATTAATTAAGAACGTTAAGAATTCAAGAGCCAAGCCACGATCCATTTTTCCTGCTTCCATAGCGATACCTATAGCTTTAGAATATGAAGAATTACTAGCCGGTTGATATCCTCCCTTATGCTTCCGACAATCAAATTCCCAATATTTAATATGGTCAGTCACTGAGCATTTGCTACATTGAATTCGGGCGCGGTTGGAAAATTTCACACGGCCTTCGTCGGAGCTGTGTACCCAACTGTAGACATCATTATTATCACAACCCTTTGCTGGGCAAGCTACTTCTAAAAGGAAAAATCTTTCTTCGCCCATTTTTTTAATGTCTTATTTGTTATTTACTCTTTGTTTAAAAAAATTTTTATCTTGAAAGATCCAGCCCTTATATTAAAAATTCAACTTATCTGCTGCGCAAACATATGACAAATAAAAATGCAAGACAATATCATGAAAACCCTCATCTTAAATTTTTCTTATCAATCCAAATCTTATATTATTCAAATGAAAGCATATGATTTTGCATGTTGGCTTAAAAATAAATTGAAAATTTTTTTTTTTCACATTTCAAATGTTTATCGCCCATCAGCTTTTTGTGTTTCTATAATTATTTATATTACGATAAATATGCATTTAAAATAAATCTAATTCTCATTTGTCAATTTTTTTTTGTAAGATTTATTTTCTGTTTCGTATATAAATTCGTTGATTAAATTTCAAGGTTGCAAAAAAAAAAAAAAAAAAAATTCGCTTTATAAATTTTTTTAATTAATACTCAATATACACAATAACAGAAAACAAAATGTTGAAAGAGCAACTAGTGGTGTTAGCAATCGATAGAAAAAATCTTCTCGATACCTTCGAAATTGCGATTAAACGACTGGAAGCATGCATTGATTCTACTAGGCACTATTCTGATTGGAATCAAAGAAAACAATCTCGTGATAACATTGACAGTATTCAATTCCAAGACCTAGAGTCCAATAAGCAATATTTGGAAGTTCACCTATTTAACGTTGGTTCACAACTCAGAGATAAGGAAAATCCATCTTTTCTCGTTGAGGAATTAGAAGAAGAATTTAAAAGATGGATTTCAAGCACTGGGATTAACGTTAATAACTGTTCGCCAGAAATAGTGAAGCTCATAGGCCTAACCCATGATTTTCTCACAGCACAGGCAGATGAATATGCTCGGAAATTGTCACTTGATGCTCAAGAAAGAAATAAACGAATGAGCAATGAACAGTTAAAACATGCATTAAACTTTAGTTTCGGTAACGTGAATAACTATTTCAATCAAGTGAGAAAAGAGGAAAAAGAGCTAGGAAATAAAAATTATAGCGAAATAACAATTCAAAACAAGTTTAATGGAGATGCCGAACAAGGAGGTAAAGATCTCGAATTGATCCTTTCAGAATACAAGAAGAGAGGATCATACGGACAAGTAATGGATCATAGCTGAAATAAAAAAATCAAGAAACTAACGAGCTCAAAATCAAAATGACGTCTTTAGTTTACATTTGTTTAGTTTACTTTTGAATAAAGTGGTCAATAGTGTATTAATTATTCTTATTTTATTTATTTTATATGTAGTTATTAACATTTAAACAAGTATTTTAACTATCTTTTACATGATTAGTTCTACCTTTTTTTCCCTTCTTGGTGTCTTGGAGGGTTTTTTTTTTAATGATTATGTTATACATTTTTTTTATTTCGCTATTTGTTATAATGTTTCAACTACATTTTCTTTGTTGTTAAATTTATTAAATAAAGTTATTTGATTTTTTGTTTTTGTTATTTTGTAAAAAAAATATTATTGTTACAATTTTGTAAAATCAATTGTAATAAATACGTGATAAACTAACCAAAAAGATTAGTAACTTTTATAAAAACAATATTTACATTTACATAAATGAAAAATAAATTAAAATTTTTGCTAATACAACGTTTCTATTACACCAAAATTTAGTGCATCCAATTATCAACGTCTTCTGCAAAAAATATTGTTGTATGTATCTTAAATGTCACGCCGTGTGATCATAATTTGAATGAACCCATTTTTGTGCATTAGCTAGATTTCTAAATAACTAATTGGTTGATGATTGATGATCATTGACAATCTTTTTACGATAATTTATCACGATGTTTCATAGGACCAAATTTAGTAAATAAAATCTGTACAATCTTTGGTTTTATTATTCACATGCAAAAAAATACTTTGATTACAATAAAAATTAAAAAGTATCAATAAAAAAATTAAGTTCTCACCATCTTTCTTTGTTTATAATTGCATGTGAATAGTTAGATAGTGATTTTAAATTGCCAAATCTGATTCCATTCTAATAGCTCAACGGTCAAAGCCCTTCTTTAAAAATTTATCAATGAATCATTTGTAACATTTTGATAATCTTTAATCATTGAGAATTGAATAAAAATGATAAAAATAAGAGTTTATCTAACAAATCAATTGTCTATTGTAATTTTCACATGAAAAACTTTATAATACTAAAAGTTCTGATCTATAAATATTTTATATATTTAATTGTATTTATGTTCTCACGCGTGTGTCACAGTGTCAGGCATGATGTGCATTACAAAATCTGGGAACTTTGTCATTGAAATTTTAATGGATCTCACCATCTTTCTTTGTTTATAATTGCATGTGAATAGTTAGATAGTGATTTTAAATTGCCAATTCTGATTCCATTCTAATAGCTCAACGGTCAAAGCCCTTCTTTAAAAATTTATCAATGAATCATTTGTAACATTTTGATAATCTTTAATCATTGAGAATTGAATAAAAATGATAAAAATAAGAGTTTATCTAACAAATCAATTGTCTATTGTAATTTTCACATGAAAAACTTTATAATACTAAAAGTTCTGATCTATAAATATTTTATATATTTAATTGTATTTATGTTCTCACGCGTGTGTCACAGTGTCAGGCAGGATGTTTCTGGGAACTTTGTCATTGAAATTTTAATGGATTATCAAGTATCAAATTTTTCTACGGAAACATTAATATTCTCCTCCTTCCTAATCATTTTATGAAAAGGGTGTATATTGATCACAAATATTTAAAAATATCCGTTCAAGAATATATTATATAGTGTATCATTCACAGACTAACGTTTCACGATGACCTTTCTGAAGACTGCTTGAAGTTCGGTCGGTCAGAGGCCTTTGACTGGTCATGACCGGATAATGACCTTGATCGTTGCCACCCCCTAGTTTTACACCCCTTTTTGTTATATTTTATAATGTACATACCTTGGCGAAAGCGATGGCCGTTAGCTTTTTTTTTTGTTTCATGCATGAATTTATAATAAAGTACGAAAAATTTTCCATTTTCTGAAAGATAAGCAAATGATAATATGACTCCTTCCATATGTATTTTGTTACTTATTAAACGCTATTAACTTAATTATTAGTTATACCGACATCATTTATAAATTATCTCATTATCACCTAAATAAGAATAAATTAAGGGTAGTGTAATCACGTCGTAATTTATATAGTACGCTAAAGAATGTCGATCATCACGTGACCACGAAACCAAATTAAACGGACGAAAATTTATGATTTCTCTTAAACAACCATGTAAATTTTGTTAAATATACAAATAGAAATGAAGATAAGCATATACTTTATCTGTTTATTAAAATATTTAACCATTTGCTATTAGCCTTTATTAATGTATTTAGACTTTTCTTAAATAAAATGGTATTAGTAAAATATTTATTTGGACAAATAATGCACAATGATCTTTTGATATAAATATTCTTAATTACCATACTATTAACCTGTAAAGTTTCATAAGTTTAAAGTTAATTTGAAGATACATTCTCTAGGTGATTCGCAACTTACCAAAGACTTCATAATGTAATATTTTGTTATAAACCTTATTTGTATTATACTTTACTAAAGTTTATTTAAAAGACAGAAACTCTAGCTTTCTAATGAATACATTTATACAGTTTTACATGAAATATTTATTAAGAGAGTTTTCCTTGTAGCGAAGTAAATAAAAATGATCATTTTAGCCATATGATCAGACATGTCGATCCCCTCTACCCTTAAGAAGAACGGCATTTTAAAAATATTTGATATGACTTCATTATGGTTGAAATCTGGATTATAAATAAGCAATAAAGGCACTTTAAAAATTGACTTTTGGATTATTATTTGCTGAAAGTTTCATTAACAATCCAGAAAGTTAATTATTCGGTATTAATTAATATAAGTGTTAATCAGATAATCATCACTTTGGTTTTGACGGTATTTCTTATGAAACATAATTTCAGTACATCGTTCAGAATATAAAATTTTAGAAGTTTGGCACGTTTTAAAAGGGGGATGTTAGGATGTATCATTTATTTGAAGAAAAAAAAGAAATTGCTCGTTCAATTAGGATTTCCCCAATTTTTGCTAACAGCTTCGTAAGAATTGAAGATGTTCAAGACAATAAAATAAAATAACAATAAATAAAATTACTTCTTTTTATTATGGCCCTTTAACTTAATATTCCATTGTACAATTTGATTTAACAAATAATGATCTAATAAAAAATAATGATAGAATTATGACTAAAATAAGATGTGGCATTTTTGTCGCTATTATTTTCACTGAAGACTAAAAATTTTTTAATTTTCATCCTTTATACAAATTCATTACTTTTGTTTGTTGAGTGATAAAGAAATGGGCGCTTTGCAGTAGAAAGGTACAAAACTACCTCAAAAAATTAAATTTATAGTTATATGTTAAAATTGTTCCAAACATTAAAATTTATTCAGAAATAATATTAACTTATTTATTATTATTTTTTTTTTTTTTAGCGGTTTCGTCCTTTTCTACTGCAAAAAGCCCAAATTAATTCAATTGAAATATAATTTTATGTGTGTAAATGGTCTTTATTAATAACTATTTTTCCTTTTGAAACAAAATAATAAAAATTTCGCTACTATGGTTACATGATTTGAAACACTTCACATTCTTCTACAGCAAAATATTTTCCAGTTTTTCTAATTGATTTTTCATAAGATCCCTTTCTACTATAACTATTATAGTTACCATCGAAATCCACTATTACAAGGTCTCCATTACCAAATGATGGACCATAATAACATCCATTACTTATGGCATAATTTTTATTACTTACACGACTTAAGATGTAATCTTCAATTCTATTATTATTAAAAGAAAATATAAAACTATCTTTTGTAATACTCCACTTACATTCAGAAGTCCAATCAATTGGATTATACCCTCCAAGAATTTCGTTACTACCTTTCACTTTAACAATCATTACTGTGCGAAGCTCACCATCGCAAGTTCCATGAAATTTACGTATTGAAAATCCATCACGGGATCCGCGAAATAACAATTTGTATTTATATGGAGATTTTAACTCATCAGTAATATCTAACTTATTAATCCATTTTGAGATCAATTCGGCATGTTGAGATGTAATAATTTTTGAATCAACTTTTAATTTAATTTCCTTGGTTACACGGGGTCTCGGATTATTGTTTAGCTTACTATTAGGTTCCAAAAGATTTAAAAAAGATTTTAACAAATCTTTATATAATTCCTTGTAAGTTCGTTGGCGACAATTAGAATTTGAATTATATCTGAATTATCATATTCATTTAAAGAAAGTTTTCCACTATAAATATATCTAAGAATAATATTTATAAAAAAAAATTGAAATATGTTTTTTTTATTTATTTATTCATAATAATAAGATCAGCTATATATCCCTATAAAAAATATTGTCCAAACACTGTTCGGTTTTTTGTTCGGAAAATCGATCCCGAACATTTACTTGACATTTATTGGACATTCATCATGATATTGTACGTTTTTTATGTGGTTAAAAATTCCCAATTTCCGCATCTTGTATGAATAATAGCGTGCGAATGTCCGGAAAATTGACTCCATTCCGAATATTTATCGGACAAACATTTTTTATAGGGTATGAAAAATAAGATTATTCGAGTAATAATTTTATAATTTTTTTTTTTCTTCATTAATAAGCTAAATATAGTTTGAAAAATGTGATTACTCGAGTAATAATTTTATATTTTTTTTATAATTTTATACATTTTTTTTTTTTCATAAATTAAATATAGCTTGAAAAATGTGATTATTCGATAATAATTTTCTTTCTTTTAATTTTCCATAATAAGCAATTTTTATAATTTTATAATTTTTTTTTTCATCATCATCATAAGCTAAATATAATTTGAAAAATGTGATTACTCAAGTAATAATTTTATATTTTTTTATAATTTTATACATTTTTTTTTTTTCATAAACTAAATATAGCTTGAAAAATGTGATTATTCGAGTAATAATTTTATATTTCTTATAATTTTATATAATTTTTTTTTTTTCATTTAAGATCTTTTTTCATTAAGATCGTCAGCTAAATAAAGTTACTATGATTTTAATTTATGTACCTTAAAAGTATCTATATTAAACCAGCTTTAGGATTAATTATTGGATCTATGCTAAAAAAAATTGAAGACGTTTTAATCTCGTAGAAAAAAAATATCATAACTTATACCGCCACCAAAAGTATCCAGATAAAAAAAAAACGTCATTTTTACAAAAAGTGCTAATTAAGTAAATTTAAAGAGATTAAAATAGAAATTTACATTCTAATTATACAAAAAATGTTTTCGCAACGTTTATTGTTGAATTATTCTCACAGTATCATCAATTAGTATGCATATAATCCCGCGCGATCCATTATTACCAATACTATCAACACTATCAATAACTTCAAATATTAATCTTCTTATATTTTTAGGAAAAAGATCTATTGTATTAATATGACAGATCAATAATTAAAGTAAAATAATTATATCTACTAAATCAAAAAAAAATATTTAATTCGTATCTCAAGTACGTTAATGTTCAGAGTAAGATCATCCATTTCAAAAAAGTTTTCTTCACATTTAATTAATATTAATTAAAAGAAAATCGATCTTAGCTCTTTTTTTCTTTTGAAATATTTCAACAAGTACTACTGCTATGATATTTGACTAATCAATCAAATTTGTTATAATAAATAGTAATTAATTCATAATATAAAAAGCCTAACTAAATATAATATATATCAGCTTATACAATTTGCATAATACTAATCTATTTTTTTCTCTCTCTACAGTTAACTAAGTAAAAGGTACGAAATGCTGTAGATTGTAAAATTTGAACTTACCTAGCGTCACCTAGAAAAAATGGTAGCCCGATAGGTTTGCTGGTTACACGTGATTCGGAAACTGATTTCCGGTTACATTAATTACAAATTGATTATAAATCAATTTTTTACCTTTTTACTTTTTCATCAATATCTCGTCAGACACGTCACTATAAACCCTTTTCTTATTATTTTTCTAATTTCACTAATGTCAAATCAAGAAAATAGAACTTGTAAAGGATGTCATGTTCGTCAAAGTTATGAAAATTTTCTAAATGATAAAGGTGTTGCTTTAAAAAAATGTTTGCACTGCCGAGATAAACTTAAAATTGCTCGTTTAAGTGCTGAACAATCTGACGCAATAATTAATTATTCAGATATTACTGAAACTATATACTACCATTTAATTTCTCTAAATGATACTAATGAACTTTATGAAGGTGAAAATGTGGAGTTAAACCTTGATCTTGATATTGAATTATCATCTTTTCTTGATTTTATTTCAGAAAAAGATGATTTAAATAAAGAAAACCTTGAAATTGAAGTTAGCAATCATGTAATAACACTTATTTCGGAAGGTGATGGTATTCATGGGTTTATCGGAATAAAAATCAAAAAAAAAGACTCTCTTCATATATTATATTATTGCAATTGTCAAATTGAGCTTGGAAAACGGCAAGTAAAGCATCCTATATTAGATAAACAAAGAGACACATCTACCTATTTAGAACGGTACCATTGTGAGGGAACAATAAATATAGAGATCTTATCAAAACTGGACTTAATCAAAGTTAAATATTCTCATAAAATGTTACATCCATGACCAAGGCATGTTAATACTACGTATGAAATTAAAAGATTTATCCAGGATAATCTTAATTGTCCTGTTTCAGAAATTTGGCGCCAAATTCGAGAAAATCAAATTATTGGACATGAAAACATAACAGTTCAACAGACCTATTATTGGTGGTCTATTTCAATCTCGTAAGGCATACTGCCATGACACCAATCCTTTATTATCAGCAAAATGTTTGCTAGAAGAGTTTAACCAAGAAATTATAGTAAATAATCTTAATACTTCTGCGCCCGCTCTTGGATTTTTAACAGAATTGTTTTACAAATTGATTTACTATAATTTTGAAGCAATTGAAATCGATGCAACTTATGGTACCAATAATTTGGCATGGGAATTATATGCTATTATGGGTGTTATAGATGGTACTGGATTTCCTCTTAGCTATCTTATAATTTCAGTTGGAAAAAGTCGAAATATAACAGGGATTCTTACTCAGTGGATGCAAGCTTTAAAAGAACAAAACCTGAGAAACTTTCCTTTTATTTTAACTGATAAAGATTTCTCAGAAATCAATGCAGCACAAACGGTATGGCCTCAAGCACGTTTACAATTATGTGTTTGGCATTTAAGACGGGCTATTAAGCAACGTTTATCATCTAATAAAATTGGTACATATTATTCTTATAATCCAAAAGTTGCACATGAAGAATGTTCATCAATTGATCCTAGTTGGGGAATTGTAAATAATTCAAATTTGGTATTTTGCCCTTTAAAGTTACGAAAAACTGTAATTAGCATTGTTGAAAATCATTCAAATCGTCATATGTTGTTACCGAAACATGATGGTACCTTTATTACAAATGCAGACGAAATTTGGAAAGAGTGTGTTAAAGAAATGATAGAATTTTGTAAAGAAAATGAATTACTTCAATTATGGGTTTACTTGTGGAGAGAATGGTATTCAAAAGAAAAGTGAAATTTATGGGCAAGAGCGGCTAATAAAATATTAGCCATATTAAAACTACAATGATTGTTGAGTCACATTGGCGACATATTAAACATGATCACTTATACAAATTTCGCAAGCCCAGAGTTGATCATTTATGTTTTATTCTTGTTAAAAAAGTAATCAGCCAACAATTATATCGAATTCAATTACTTCAACAAGGTCGCTATTCAGTACCATGGCGGAAAGAGTTTAAAAAAGAATGGAAGCAACATGAAAAAAAAACCACACAATTAAATGGCAAATATTTACAGATTCAACAAAATGGATATGTGCATGTCCTGCATATATTCAAAGCCGTTTTTTTTTGTGTAAACATCTAGTTAATTCTGTTCAAAAAGTTGATGCAATATTCTTTAAAAAAGTAAGTGACAATTTGTTTTTGATATTTGTATTTATTATTTTATTTAATAGTGTCTCTAATTAAAGGTGCAAAGAAATGGAAATTATCCATTAATTTCATCCTATGAAGGTGAACTGGTAAATGTATTTGGTATGGAAGCTCCTCAAAATTATAAAGTTTCAAATATTTTATTGATCCAAAATTCGATTACTGAGAATGAAGATGATTATATTATCGAAAGTGATAATGAAGAACAACAAACATATGAAACTGATTTTGCTTATTTATGCGAAGTATTAGATAAGGTAAATATAAATTTCATATACAGATGCATTTTTAACCTTTACTAACGTCAAATAAATTTTTTAGGCTAAAGAATTGTTAAAAGAATCATATAACAAACCAAAACGGCATCTATGGTTAAAAAATGTTCGCAAAAATTTCCGATTGTTGGAAAAGATGAATAATGATATTAAAGCACTAGAAAACCGTCGAACAATGCCAAAAACATGGAAAAACTTTTAACAAAAATACAATGTGTTGGAATAAATAAAATAAATAATAGCAATAAACAAAATTTCAGCAATTTTCTTAATAAACTCTAAATATTTACTATATTTATTTATTCAGTTATTTATCAAAGTTTTTTACTACTACGTTATAATAAAAATTAACAAGCAAAACCGGAAATCATTTTCCGAATCACGTGTAACCCGGAAAACCTATCCGGCTACCATTTTTTCTAGGCGACGCTAAAATTTGCATAAGATCACGGGACTAAATTGTATTAGTACTTGAATATTTTTTTCTGCACCATGATCACAGAAATTTCTATTAGATTAAAATAGAACCAAAAACTTCGGAACAAATGAATAGAAAATAAAACGTCACATGTTTAACCTACGCCGCAACTCTACTTAGTGACCAAAAAAGAATTATATAGAAAATTTTCATTGTTTTATCCATAGTAACTAGAAAGGAATACCATAGATACTGTACGTCATATTATTAATAATTAGTCTGTTCATTTATTGTTCTTATTTATACTTATATCATATGCTGTATTAAACTAAAAATTATTAGAATGTTAGGATTCTTTTTTATAGAAATTTTTATATATTTATATGGAGTTAATATGCCGAGACTAAATATACTAATCCTGATAACAATCATTGCCATAATAATAATTATATGAAGAAAATCCATTATAAATAATTTTCTCCTGGAAAGTGCATAAATGTTTATAAAATATTATCAAATAAAAACGAATAATTCATTTTAAAATTACTTTTCCCGGATCTCTTACGATTTAAAATACATACCAAAAATAGTAGCTATCATTGACTCCAAGAAATGTTTATAATTCATAAATAGAAACAATCAATTAAAAAAAATATACATGTTTTTTTCAACATATTTTTAAGGGTTCTTGCACCAAGCGTTTGATTTTAGAGGAAAAATTTCGGTTATTAAAAAAAAAAAAGAATAAAGAAAAGTTGGGTACAAAATTTCAAATTTGAAATAGCAAATGAAATTAATTGATTTATTATTTTTCATTTTCTCTTTTTTTAAAACTTTAAATTTTGCCACGTTATTTACGCTAATTAGATTACTCCAAATGTTGTTATTCGTAAAAAATCCGCTTAACGATACGATCGTTGTATTACATTATTCCAACCAGTCAAAACGAAACTTGGTTAAAATTTTTATCAATCATTACAAAATTTACTGTGTAACTTTATTTTGGTTTAAAAATGTGAATTGTGAAACCATGTCAATGAATTGCAATTTGGTACTTTTCAATATTTTTACCCGAAAAGAACAAAGGAAAAAAATAAATTTGGAACCAAAAATATCCAATTTTGTTAATTTTGCTTTGGGAAAACCATATATATATACATACTACCTTTCTTGATGGAATTTTTCTTTCCGTTTTGCGAAATACATCAAAAAAGATAAGTAAATATTATTATGATGACTTGTGGCTTTATTTAAAAAATATTTTATTATTTCGAAAATTTATGTCCGGGAAAAAAATAATGGTATTTCCAATAAATGAGGATTTCCCGTCATCTTATTTTATAAATATAATTTTTTTAGAGGATCGACAAGAAAACCTGGGTGAAAAAATGATGTTCGGAATGTTCTAGAATTAAAATGAATCTGGAAATTAAATATTATTTAAAATAATAATGGTTAAAAAGTATTTTCAAAAAAAAAAATACTAAAAATACTTTTCATTGCAGTATTTTAGAATTTTTCTTTGACATGATATTTTATTCTCTTAAAAATAAATGAGAACAAAGACTGTATATCTTACAAATTATATTATATTTGTAGTACGTTAAACTGTAGGTAGCATTACGTAGATATATCGATTAAATAAGGTTTCCTGATTTGGAATTTAATCATGCTATGCGTACCATTCCATGACTTACCTATTACGATCTCCCAAGTTTCACATATATAAATAACCTTCACAACATAGCATCTTCGCAAAAGATACAGTGACACCATGTTATCTATAGATACAAAATATTATTTTTTATTCATAATATAAATTTTCACTGCTGTTTTGATAAAGGGACAATTAAAAGTCTTTGACAAGCGATTCACCGTATATATACGAGGAATGTTATATCGCATAAAGTAGGAAAATTTTCTTGAAGTAGGTAATAAAGAAATTGTGGCTACGGCATTTTAATAACTATCTTATCTATTTTATGGTACAGACGGACGCTAAATCTAAGAAGTTTCTATTCAGTGTATGACTCCCCTATTGGATAATGTCAATTTGAACGTTACCATAGTAGTTTGATCATTGCAATTTTTGGTATATAAGATAGGAGAAATGCGCTGTTGTAAACGTTCATTATGGAGCTACAAGAAATTTTTGGTTTGAATTCAATTCAAATTTCAAAGGTATTAAAAAATTTATTTGATGGTGAATATTATTAACCGCATTGGAGATTTATCAAAAACTTATGTATATTCGACATCTATGACAACGAAAGATTTATTCGCATGATTTTTATTTTTGTGAATTTATGAATTAATTTTTATTTAATTTATTAGAAAAATATAATGTATTATAAAACAACATTTTTTTTTTTCTGATAAAATAAAAACTACAGAATTTTTTCAATATATTATCATTAAAAATATTAATTAATAAATTAACCGACAATAAATGAATCTAGTATTTCTGCGAATTATTCGAATCAACTTTCGTTGCGCCACAATTTAATACTTTGGTTGTGCGCTTTTAATTCTAGCCATTCTACCTACCAAAAAATTTAACAGATTAAAACTTATTTTGGATCTGTTGTAAATAAATGATGATAATTTCTCCTAGGGAACGTTTCGTCTTTCACGAAACGAGAATTTTATTGTTCTTGTGACTATCGTTGTTACAACTAGTACATGATTAACTTAATTGTTCTTTTTTTTGCAGGGTTAGTTCCAAGATTTCAAAATTTATATTCGTTTAATTTTTAACCTCAAATTTATTGAACTCTTACTTGTATCGAATATCTATCAGTTTAAAATTTAAATATTATCATCAAAAATATGTGAAAGACTTAACTAAAAACAATAAAATGACAATTTAAATAGGTAAAAAAATTTTTTTTTCTTTTTTTTAAAAGAAAAGAAATAAAAAAATGGTAAACCGGTCTTTTATTGAAAAGAAAGACAAGTTTTCGAATCTTATTTTTACCAATTGTAAAAAAGATCGACTTCGACATTGACAATAAAAATAATCAATATAATCAACAAATTTGGTGTCTTTTTGTTCTATTATCGAAGAAGATTATGAAGTGTTTCAATTAATAAGAAATTAGTAAATTTACTTAATATACCGTATATCACATATAATTATTGAACTTAAACAAGAAACTTGTTCGTTATACACATCGTATATTTGGTTCCCGCTCTAGGCTTTACCAAATGCTTTTGTTACTATAAAAACTTTTGATGTAAATTTAATGTATTAACTAGAATATTCTAAGTGTTTATTCATAAAACTATTTAATTCAATATCAGTCAGGATGGGCAGGATAAAAACCAAGGTCCCAGAAAAAAAATTATAGCTATCTTGCCCACCTGGCCAAATAACATAGATCGAACATCTCCAAAATGCAATTTCTTGTCTCCTCCCCAAAATTCCGTCATTTAATAAAAATCCACTTTCACTGGAGGCGTTGGTTTTGACCAAGATCAGAGATGCAATGGTATTAAAAATAATTGCAAGATGTTGAATCGAAATTTGACTATGATAAGGCAAATTTAGAGGATAATGATGAAAATGTAATTGTTTCTACTGATGAAGATAAACAGAAAATTGGAGGAAGCATTTAATTTATATAATTTGAAGTTAATTAAGGTTAATTTATTGGTGTATTTTATAGTTGAGTTTACGTCAAATTTTATTTTTATAGTTTTCGCTCATTTATTGATATAATTCAAACTTTCGAAAAAGATAATTCATTTGAATAAAGCTATAGGTAAATAATTATCTATATACTAAAAAAATTGGTGTGTAACCGTTACGTTTAGATTAACCTGTATAAATTAATTTTGAATTGCTGATCTGTATCCTTTATAGCTAAGACCCGCTTGATCAGCAAGTCATATTGTTATATTTTTTTTTTTTTTTTTTTTCACTCGCGTAAGCGTGAAACTCCTTTATTAAATTTGTAAAAAGCGCACTATTTACAAAATCAACCTCAAAGAATCACATTGAAGTAACCAGTGCAAGCACTGATTCAACCTCTCCATACCGGGCGCTTTGGCCTACCGCTCGGTCAACCCACGATCCCCTTAAAGTTCTACACAACTACTAGAAAAACTATCTATCTATACATTAATTTACCTATTTACACTATATAATATCTATATTAAGTGAAACTACTTCTTTTTAACTAATCTACGTCTGCCTCCTCTACCTCGTCCGCGACTACCTGGTTTTCCTCCTCTTTTGTTATTCGATTCTGTACTTACCACCACTTGATCTTCTACATCTTCATCACTATCACTTTCTATTCCTTCTTCCTCCTTTACACGATCACCTTGTTTCTTAGTCATATTGTTATATCTAATCTAAGAAATTTCAATCGGAATTATTAGACCGATTTATTTTTTTTTTAAACCTAAAATTTTATCCTTTCTTTCGAACCGAATTGAATTCTTTCAGTTCCCTTTTTTTTTTTAATTTTCTTTTTTTTCCTTGAATCGATCCTTTACTTTCGGTTCTTTCTTTTTTTTTAAGTTTCCTCTTTTCTCTTCCAAACCTTTTTCCTTTTCTTTTCCTTTTTTTTTCACCTTTTTTTTAAAAAAAAATCTTCATTTTTTTTTCCTCTTTTTCGGTTTGGTTTTTTTTTCCAACCCGAGAATTTTATTGGTTGTTTTTCCCAAACTGAAAAATTTTTTTTTTATTGGTCTTTTTTAAGACCGATTTTTTTTATATTATTATTTTTTTCGTCTTTTTTTTAGACCGTATTATTAATTTATTTTAAAATTTTTTTTCAGTCTTTTTGGACCAGATTATTCTTTTTTTTTTCAGAATTTTTTTCGGTACTTATTTTTTTTACGGATTCCTTTTTTTCTTTCCTTATCCTTTTTCTTTTTCCCCTAAATTTTATTTTTCGCTTTTTTTTCAATTTTCTTCATTGTTATTTTTTTTTCCCAAACCACATTCTTAAACCATCTAGATTTGGTTCGGTGATCGGATTGACGCTGTGGCACTACGGTAATTGCCTTTTTTTCCCGATTCTTATTATTATTATTTAGTCTGACTATATTTCAAAAAGCGATCAGATTCAAGTTAGTAATAATATTTTCCCTAATTATTTTTAGGCTCAATATAAATAGACTGACATATAATTTACTTATTTATTTTTTGTAACAGTAGATCGGTTTAGTAAATTCTATGGGAAATGTTTTTTTCATGACAATAGATTGTTATAATTGGGGAATTTTTTTTTTCATAGCAATAGATTGTTATAATTGATTTTTGGGGGATTGTGAGATATTTTTTTGGGAGGTCGCCTGGGCGATCACCGCCTGGGTTTTTTTTCAAATATGTCACATGATGTACAAATTTATTAGTCGGCTGATGGCTGATTTTTAAACTTAGTTATTTTGATCGGTTAAACTTAAAATTTTATTGCAAAGATATTTTTTAAAAAAAATTTTTGCATATTTATTTAAAATAATCTTATTTAATGAAATTTTATTTGCAAATATTAAAATTTAAGCCATACATTTACGATTTTAAAGAAAAAAATCACCATATTTAAACAATAACAATAAACAAGAGTCCATCATTCATGGGGAGCTGTGAAATTTATAATAAGAAATAGCATTCTGTTCATTTTGGTTTTCAAAATACAATAGTTGGAACTATACATGTTGCCAAAACTCAGTAATTTCGGCATAATTTCAGGTTCAGTTTTGGCTAGTCATTCCCGAAACTAAACTCTGCCGAAAGTCAAAATTCAGGCCAAAATTTTCTGGCCAGCACTATACGTTTTGGCCCGCATTATGAATTTTGTAGTGTTGTATTTTGCTGATCAATGATAACTTGTCAAGTGATGAACCGGCCAATATTTACCGATTGGTAATTAAAATACAGGTTTGTCACATGATTGCTGATCAATGTTGGCAAATATTAAATATACTGTATATAATATAATTAATATAGCATATATCTGATATAGTGTGTATATAGTATGCATCGGGAAAGTGTTAGATAACGTTAAATTACTTTATTGTTAAATGTGGTTCAGTTTTATTATATTAATAAAAACATCTATGCTAAATCTATACTAAATTTTATACTAGTAAACTATACAAATCTATTATGGTATCTAATCGGATCCTATTGAAATTCCATGCACCAAAAAATTTACCAAAAAAGAAAGGCCAATTTCACGTGTTCAGACCCGTCTAATAAAAAAAGAAATTTTGAAACGTTAATAAACGTTTCATTATTATAAAAATAAAAAAAAAATAAGGAAACCCACCCACTGAATCCCAAAGTGTCCAAAGACCAGGCGTCTAATAAAAAAGAGAAAAGTCAAAGCGTCAGTATAGAATAAATAAATTAAGACAGAAAAAAAAGCTTTTACCGAAAACTGATATCTTACTTCCAAGGAACTGACCTAATAAGACTAATGAGAAAAGAATAGTTAGAAACCATTCGTTAAAATAAAAAAAAATTAAATGAAAAAAAATAATAAACCTACAGAATTGCCGCTAGAAACTGGAAAAAAAGAAAAATAACGAAACCTTAATAATCGTTTCGTTAAAAAATATTTTTTTAAAATAAAACCCGATATCTACCTTGAAATCTGGTGAACCTGATCACATAAAAAAAAAAAGAAAACAATGAAACATTAATGATCGTTTTGTTATTTTTTTAAAAAAAATATTAATACCCTCCCCTCAAAATCCAAAGAACTGATCACCTACAAAATAAAAAAAAGAACTATTAGTAAAGTTCGTTAAGATAATAAAAATATTAAAATAAAAAAAATATTAAGTCTTTATACCAAAATGGCGAGTCTAAGGCAAAAGATTTACCAGAATGTCATGTCTAAAGAGACCGAAGAAAGCCTAGAAAAAAGGAAAGGGAGGAAGAGAGAAAGAGCAAAAAGAAAGGAAGATGAGAAAGAGAGGGATATGGGAAAAAAGGAAAGAAAGGGAAGGGAAAAAAACGAAAAAGGGGAAAGGGGAAAAATGAAAGAAAGGGAAAGGGAAAAAAAGAAAAAGAAAAGGAAAAGGGAAATTTACGAAAAAAAATTTAAGTTTAAACTAAAAAAAGCTTAAGTTTTAACGGTAAAATGATCAAACTGCCAATGAAAAAAACGGAAAAAATGAAATGAAACGAAGGTGAAAATGAGAAACACAGAAAAGGAAAGCGTAAAAAGGGGTGAAGTGGGTGAAAGGGAAAGTGTGAAAGAAAGACAGATGAGAGGGGGAAGGAAAAAGAGGATGTGAATGGGAAAGGGCGAAAGTAATGTTTAATTAAACTTTAAAAAAAAAAGTTTAAAAAAATAATCAACGGGAAGTTGTGTCACATGATATGATACACGTGATTGTTAAATAGCTTCGTAACTTAATTATAATATTATGGCAAATCTATATTAACACTTAATATCAATGATTATCTGCCGATAAATTGCATTATCTGCAGATATTGATAATTTTTTTAAGATATAAATATCGATAATTATCACTTTATCGATAATTATCGTACTAAATAAATCAATAATAAATGTATTATGATTATCATTTTGATAAATAACTGTATTTATCGATGAATTCTATAAGATATTTAACATTAGTGATATTTATTGACAATAATCTGAAAAATAAATAATGTTAATTATCATATTTCGTTAATTATCGGTATTTTATGGCGAAAAATATCGATAAAGTGATATATATCGCTATATATCACCTGTAAAAATTTTCCGATGTGTATAGTTATTGGTTTATTTAATATAGTATATATATTTGATATAGTAAATGTAACTCATATACAAATATATCAAACATTAATTGGTTAAAACTACAAAATGTAAAAATATGAGTTAATCAGGTCACATTTTTTTAATTATTATAAAAAACATTTTCTAATGTTAATGTTTTTTAAATTAATTATATTAGAAAAACATTTGATAAATTATAATAAAAAAAAAATGTTATTTACTGATTTTTATTAATTACTTAAAAAAAAAGTTGTTTAATTTTTTTTAAATTAACTATAATAAAAATGTTATTTTAATGTTTTTCAATTAACTATAATAAATAATGTTATTTTGACGTTTTTTTGACGTTTTTTTAAATTAACTATAATAAAAAAATGTTATTTGGCATTATTTTAACATTTATAAAATTAGCCATAATAAAAAAAATGTTATTTAACATTTTTTTTAAAATAAACTATAATGAAAAATGGTTATTTGACGTTATTTTAACATTTTTTTTAAATTAGCTGTAGTAAAAAAATGTTAATCCGTAATTCGTGTAACAATCGGAGCACCATTGAAATCTGCGTCTCTTACATAGGTAAATCGGTCAATTTTAACCGATTTGGCTGAAATTTTTACTGAGAAAACTCTGACATTGAGTCTATTTTTTCAAGTATTAATTGTAATTTTTGTAAAACTTATAATTTCGTAAATAATTCTTAAAAGTTGTCAATTGGGAAAATTTAAAAAATTTGGAATTTTTTTTTACGAAAAATAAACTGTTAATCTTAAAATAAGAATAATTTTATTTTTTTACCTTACTTTTTTTTAAAAATACAATAATATCAAAATGTATATAAATGTAAATTTTGAGCCTTCTGGTTCACACTTTTATTAATAAAAAATTGCAAAGCAGTTTTACTAAAAATTTTGTTAATCAACAACTTCTAGCAATTATTTAAATTTAGTAACTGTTATAATTAATGTTTGGATAATATAGATCTAATGTCCAAGTTTTATCAGTAAATTTTAGCCTGTTTGGCTAAAAATTGACCGATTTACCTATGTACGAAATGGTATCAAAACGCAGATTTGCGAAAGTGCTCCGATTGTTACGCGAATTACGAATTAGTTTAATTTTTTTTAAATTAACTAAAATAAAAATGTTATTTTGATAATTTTTCAATTAACTACAGTAAAAAATGTTATTTGACGTTTTTTTAAATCAACTATAATTAAAAAAATGTTATTTTAACATTTTTCAATTAACTATAGTAAAAAAATGTTATTTTGACATTTTTCAATTAACTATAGTAAAAAAACATTATTTTGACGTTTTTTTAATTGACAATAGTTATTTTGAAATTTTTTTAATTAACTGTAATAAAAAACGTTATTTTGACGTTTTTTTTAAATTAACTATAATATTTTAAATTAGCTATAATAAAAAAATGTTATTTAATGTTTTTTAACATTTTTTAAATTAACTATAATAAAAACTTTATTTTGATGTTTTTTTAATATTTTTTTTTAAATTAACTATAATAAAAAACATTATTTTGACATTTTTTCAATTAACTATAGTAAAAAAATGTTATTTTGATGTTTTTCAATTAACTATATAATAAAAAATGCTATTTAACATTTTTTTTAATTAATTATATTGAAAAATATTATTTTAAAACGTTTTGGCATGATGATCATTTGTTGTTTTTCGAAAATTTTGTTGATCAAAAGAATTAAAAATTTTATTAAAAACTATTATTTGATGGCTTAATTTAACGTGCAGTAAAGGTGGCACAGATAAGCTTAATCCATGATTTTACTCTAATGAATCCATTATAAATTTTTTTTCCTCCTATATATATATATATATATATACATATACATATACATATACATATACATATACATATATATATAATATATATATATATATATACATACATATACATATACATATATATATTATACATTATACAATATATAAAAAACATTAAAGTAAAAAAATTTCGCACATATTAGGAAAATGACAAGGGAACCCTCGCCGATCATTTTTTATTGAAAATTACCCAAAAATTCGGGTAAAATTTGACAAATATAGCAATTAAAGTTGCCGATTTGTGATCATCAAAATTAAATTCTAAATCAGGCCAGACAATTTTTAAATAAATATCTTAATAAAAAGACCTAATTATTTTTTAGGTTCAATATAAATAGATTGACATATATAATTTACTTATTTATTTATTTTTTGTAACAATAGATCGGATTAGTAAATTCTATGGGAAAATGTTTTTTCAAAAATAAACCATAAAATTAAGAAATGAAATATAAGATAAAAACGAAATAAAAAAATAAATAAAAATAAAAAAATACCTTATTAATTGTAGAACCGAAAGAACTAAAATATCTAAAAAAAAAATGAAATAAATTAGTGAAAAATGAAATATGAAACAGAAACAAAATAAAAAAAATAAAAGAATGAGTAAGAAACGAAATGTAAAACTAAAGGACCTAAAAATGAAATAGGGTTAAATATGTAAATTATATAAATTATATAAATTTATTAGATTATTTTCTTCTAACCTTATCATATTGTAAATATTATTATTAAAATACTAAGCCGC
Source organism: Rhizophagus irregularis (assembly GCF_026210795.1). NCBI lineage: Eukaryota > Fungi > Glomeromycota > Glomeromycetes > Glomerales > Glomeraceae > Rhizophagus > Rhizophagus irregularis. The sequence goes on from NC_089439.1 coordinate 1,194,430, forward strand.
TATTATTTCTAAAATATAGTCATATCATTGTTACTTTTCTTGACTTTATGGGCAAGTTTTTATCTCCGGCGCAGCACGATGGGTTACACCTACTAGTTTTATATAAAATAAACATCAAGAATAAATTGTTATATAAAATTTTTTAAATTAGTGAAAATTAGCAGTATCCCGTTACTTCGCATTGGGACCAATGAGTTTATTTAAATAGAAAAATTTAGTATTATAATGTAATACTAAGTAAATTAAAGATGATTACAGTAGTTTTTTGTTTATAATTAAAATTTTAATATGGTAATAATAGTTTTAAACAAAAATAATAAAATAATATGTATTAAATTATATTTAAAATATTAGAATGATATAAATTATATTTACAATAATGTGATTTGACGGTTAAGTGTAGAATGAAATTTGAATTAATTAAGGAATTGTGAAAAAATAATTATCAATAAATTTTTAGAAGTTATTTTCAAAAAAACTTTAATATTATGAAAATATTACAAATATTTTTATTAATTAATTATAAATTTTATAACTATTCTTATAACTAACTTATAAAAAAAAAAGAATTTCATTTTTAGAATTTTATTTAAAAAAATGAATTTATTAATGAATTTTATTTTTAAAAAAAAATTAAAGAATTTACTGTAATAATTAAAAAAAATAAATTTTATTTAAAAAAAATAATGAATTTTATTTAAAAATGAATTTTATTAATAAAAAAATAAAGAATTTAATTAAAAAAAATAAATTTTATTTAAAAAAAAAAAGAAAAAAAAAGAATTTAATTAAAAAAAATAAATTTTATTTAAAAAAAAAAGAAAAAAAAAGAATTTAATTAAAAAAAATAAATTTTATTTAAATAAAAAAAGAAAAAAAAAGAATTTAATTAAAAAAAATAAATTTATCAATGAATTTTATTTAAAAAAAATTGATACCAGACTTTTTTAATAAAATATCTGTATTTTTGTTATTTGTTTTTAATATAAGAATGACTGAGGTTTTATTTTTTGTTTTTAAAAAAGCGATTTTTTTAAATAAAAACTAAATTCTAAAACTAGTAAGTTGGGTTTGTTAAAAAATTTTTTGTTTAAAAACTTTTTTTAAACTTTATTTAGAACAATTATCAATTGAATTCAGAAAAATAAGTTTAGCAGGATAAGCAAGTTGATATTATGTTTATACTTTGCGATTAAACAGGCTAATTTCAAAAGAAGAAAGCAAAAAATCTTTATAATAATATATTTAGCGATTAAACCCGAAAGAAAATTTTAAAATGGGAAATGTACAAAAAAATCAATATATATATATATTGTATATCCTATATACAGTCCTCTATGATATGAATTGTTTCACAGAGTTGTGGCTATATAGTAATTAGTATTTATTCAAAAATAGGTGCTTATAAGGTGATTTATATGGAAGGTCTGACTGTATATCTTTATTTAACGATTAAACCCGACGATCAAATGCATTTTTTCTTTTTTGCCAATTTTGATCGCTTAAATGTATGAATATAAATATCTGCGTTAATCACATATATATATTAAAAACTATATAAAGGGATAGAATTTTTTCTGGAGTAAATAAACTGCTTTCGTTATACAAATTTTTTCTAATTTATTTATTTTTATATTTTTAATAATCCAAATCACAATAGAAATTTCGTAATTTGATTTGATCATATTTTGATCGAATATAATTTATCTTAACCCAAGCGACACGCATGATATGCAAGTGGTTGTTATATTTTATTTTTTTTAAACAAATATATAAACATATGTGTTAATAATAACAAAAAGATAGGTCAATCGAAGTTCTTGATCATGGCTAATGTTTTATGTCAAAATAAAATAATTAGGGTGGATTCCATTAATGTACAAGATGATGTTAATATAACTGTTCAAATAGATGATATATCATCAAAATTTGTTTTGGTCAATTTAAATCTTAAATGTAAATTATCAAAAATTCGTAAAAGACTTGAACAAAATACTAAAGTCAAAATGAATGATACATTGTCATTTGCAAATATGTTTAATAATAATAATGGAAGTTCATTGGCTGAAATAGCAAGAGAGGATGAAGAGGAGATAATTTTGGAGAACATTATAGACAAAAAGAGTAAAACTTTATATTTAAAGTCAGAATCTGATTGGAGATTTTTCAAAGACAAGTTTAAATTAGAATATGGACACTATGTAACTTTAGAAAAAGTCAATAATAGAGCATTCACAATGGTGGATTGTGAAATGAATGAAATTGTTGATGGATATGAAAATAATACAATTCAAATCGATTTGGAAGAGGATAAGATTATAAAAAATGATTTTCTTTTAATTGCGGATATTGATATACCAAATTTTGCAAAATTGGGAGTATCAATTGAAAATTCAAACATCAAAAATTCTAACATCATAACCAGTTCAACTTATAATATTATTGAGTACAAAAAAATGTCCTTAAAATTAAAATTAGAACCAACTAAAGAGTTTATTGAAGCAGTGAAGGGTGTTATAGATTCTAAAGATCCTAGAAAATTTAAGGATCTCATAAATGATTTTGGCCAATTTATCCCAAAAAAAGTTATTTTGGGTGGAAGAGCTTATTTTATTGCAAAAGAAAATTCTGAAGAAAATTCTGGTGAATATGTTAAAAATACTGATTGTCAGGCTCCAAATATTAAAGTTGAAAAAAAGTCTTTAGAAATCTTAAATAAAAGTAATTCATCTAAATATCAAAGTTTTAAAATATTTGGAGGAAAAGAAATTTGTTCTAACAACTTTAATGAAACAGATTGGATTGAATCTTTAAGAAATTTTAGAAACTGGAGTTGTATAAAATTTAAAGATCCAGTTAATATTTTTCAACTTTTGCCTGAAAATTTGCGTAGACAAATTTTATTATTAGTTGAAAAAAAAATTCTTTATACAAATGCTGAAAATTGTACTTATTACTTATTTGAACCTGGAATGCATCACACTTTTAAACTAAATATACCAGAAAATATTTTAAAAGTTATTAATAATAAAGATGCTGATTGTAACATCTTTGCTACAGTTATTGATAAAAAAGAAAAAGATATTTTTAATTGTCAAGTTGTTTGGCCACCAAATGAAGATCCAAAACTTATAATTCATTGTATTCAAAAAAAATTTAGAAAGCGTGAATGTAAATTGAAGATCAGATGGATGATCATTGGTTATGACATAAATTTTGATTTTAATCATTCGGATCTTAACGTTAAACTGAAAATCATAAAAAATGATTTTAATTCATCAAATCGTCAAGCTATAATTAAAACACTAGACTCGAAATATGATTCATCAGCTCTTTACTTTGGTATTCCTATATTAAAAAATAAGTTGGATTCTTCAAATAATTCTCTTATCATTGGACATCATTTTTTTAATAACGAAAATGAAATAATTGGATCATATATATTTTCTTATTGCTTGAAAAAGAATCATTTTGTTAACTTACCTAATTTTACATTTTATACACTTATTATCTCAAACTATCCTAATTCTGATAATTATGGAATCTCACCCTTCCAACATATTAGTATAATAAGTAAACTGCTAAATTTTATTAAGTTTAATTCTTTAAAGCCAACCCCAAAATTTATTAGTTTATATACTACAAAAAACAAATATGGACCAATTTTCTTAAAACAAAAAACCAGTGAAATTAAAATTAAATATATTAATGTTAATTGTGATCAAGATGATTGTATCTGTAAATGCAAGAAATTAGAAGATAACTTAAAATATGCTTTCTTAGATCCAAAAGATCCAAATTAAGGTAATGTTCATTTTATAAAATTAAAAATCGAACAAATGTATTTCTATCATTAGAAATAAAATCTTGTAATCTTATATTTTTATACTATATAGGTCGCTTATAATATTACACAATTCAAGAAAATGCGTTTATTTATGTAATTTTGAATATTATTTATTATTTATAACTAAAACTAAATATATGTATTTAAAATTTTTCTAGCTTTAGCACAATTATAGAATTAAATTTTTTATTGTTTTTCGTGTGTATCTAATATATTACTTTAAGGTTGGGAAATTTTCAATAATGATGTATGAATGCAAATGTATCAGTCTGCTGCATGAAAGCTTTAAAACCAGAATTTACATAAAAATACTACGCTATACTACACTCTTTAAATTTGAAGCACAACTCGTAAAAAAAATAGTACCGACTTACAAAGATCATTATCAAATAGTACAAATGTTCTGATAACATTAACTTCGCTTAGTTCTTTTTTTTGCCCTTCCATATTTAAAACATTTAGAGCACAACTAATTGAATATGTCATCCAATATCATGGTCGCCGGTAATTTGGATGAATTTGAGAAAATCAGAATATGTAACTTTTTTACCGTTAAAGTTGACAAATAAACTATGCTGGCCAACTAATGAGAATTTTTAATATTAATAAATTCAGTGTTGATTTTAAATTTATTAGTCCAAACAAAAAAAAATTATTAGTTTCTCATGAAAAAAAAAATCATAGACTAATCCTGGCCGCTCGGGAAAAAAATTTAGCCAATCACTAAATGATTGGCTGATTTTAATAAATTTTCACCGAAAATTTGTTTTTATACGACTATGATGATTAGCATCGCATGGCCAAATTTTTTTTCTTTTCATGACATTCACAAGACCCGGCCGGTGACGAAAAACTAACAATTTTATTTATATGGCCTATATCATAATTGAAGATAAAAAAAAATTTTATTTTTAAATACAAAAGTGAGGTTATTCATCAATCATTACTTATAGTACATGAAATTTTTATTCTAACCTTAATAGAAGCAGAAATGTATCAAATATAAAATTTTATATATTTTTTTATTTACATATTCACTCACATAAATATTTCAATTTTGATTGTTCGCTCCATTTTTATGTGATCAAAAAATTCTACTTTTTTGAAATCAGTTATCATATCAAACCAAAACCCGATCAAAAATCCGATCAGAATTGAAATTATTTCACACTTGCGTGGACGTATAAATAAATCATTATACTACTCATTTTAAATTGTTTTTAAACAATTGAACGCGAATGGTATTACTCAATTGAAAGGAATTATTATATTGATATTTCCTTGAAAATAACGCGCTTAATTTTTACTTTTAAAATGAATATATTTAGTATAATTTAATATAGTATACTTCTTACTATATATATGGTAGTGATAACCTGTATAGCTATAAATTGTTATATATATTTTATTTTAAACAAGGGAATTCATTGACTTTTGTATGTTAATATTGATAATGGACCATATATATCAAGAAACTAACGCAATATTTTCACATCCTTCGCATCCTTTCTATTATATTCTTTCGTTCACTAATACCAAGTTAGTCGGCCCTCTTTTATTACAAAATAATTATTATAAAACTCATAAATGTATTGATCTTAGTAGTTTTCATAAAAAAATAATAACCTGTAAAAAAAATACTCATTAGCCTAAATTTCATAGATTTTTTTTTAAAAAAATTTTTATTTACATACATTACTTATCTCACTCTTACTTTCGATCATAATTCTGTTCATTGTTTCTTTTTAAACTTGAATTCTGATTCATTCAATCCTCATGATTGTATAGTTGTGTAGAGAATAAAATAACATACTCTGCAAAACGATTACATTTTTAATTCATTATCTCATCTAAGTCATTTAGATAGATATTATACATTGGTTTAATACAAATGAATGGATGACAGAGGCTGTTTTAAAAAATATTAATAAATAAAGTAATCGGTAAATTATACAGCATAGAGACGGAATAAAAAAAAAAACTTACACTTTAGAATGCAATACGATTCAAAGAAAATCTTGGCGGCATATTACGGTGAATTCGTTGAAGTGATAGTCATTATCGATGGTTGCCAACTGAAGGACTGACTGATAATCCTTGACTTATTTATTAGGAGTGCGTCTATCCTCCATTAATATCCCCAGTTTGGGAAGTAATTTCGTTCCCCTCATCATCACCATCATCACATACTTTCTTCATCACATATACCCTCTGATCACTAATTTTTGCTTTATAAAATGTATAAATGATGTTCTTAGCATCGATGAGATGTAATAAAGCACTCCGTAGCTGCAAAAACACATTCTCTAAAAATATATTTTGCCTTTGAAATAAAATCATATTGACATTTGACAGGATATGATTTGTACTTTCAGATATAATGAATGTCTCATTCCTACATTGCTCGTTACTGATGACTTCCTGCAATAAGTTCCTTTGAGCAGCATTTAGAGCATTTAGATGGCCATTTAAATTGCTTTCGCTCACATATGGATAGGTATGGTACAATTTAAATCACCATAATATCGTAATAGGTGAACTGAATTTTTGATATTTCATATCCAAAGAAAAAATAAATAATTTGACATACAACCTATTACATTAGTACAACCCATCATCTTTAAAAGTGAGCAGATTTTCCTTTATATCAAACATAGAATCAAAATCATACTAAATGAAGATAGTTGCAACAACTAATTCCTCCACTTCCATTCATCTTAATTTTGATCTTTATCTTTGCTCTTCATCTCTACAAAACATGGAGAAGATGTTCAATATACACAGTAAATAATATAAATAAACATTTGATTAAAAAAATCAATACCTGTAGTATGATATAAATAAATAAATATACATAATTTTTTTTAATTGTACAACATTGATCAGGATGGAACATCCGTTTATTATTAAAATAATTCCGAATCTTCCATAAATGAATTCTTCAAGAAAACTTGAAAGGATTGATCAATTTAGACATCATCATTATTATAGACGTTGAATATATGTAAATTTTGATAAATCTCAAAGACGGTTGGTAAATCTTCATCATCAAATCGATGTAAGCCCTAGAAAGTTAAAAAGTTTTTAATATCTTCAGTTAGATGAATTTAAAACAAAAAATTTATTTTTTTTGATAACTTAGCCGATTAAAACGAACGGTAAATAACGAAAAAAGACATAACAGAAAATTACGTATTATTTAACAGTAAATATTATTCGAAATTTACCTAACAGCTAATGTACGTGTACGTTTCAAATTTATTATTTTTATCATGAGGTCACATAAATTCAATTTTTCGGTTCATGTAACATTGAAATTTAAAATCGATCTGGGAACCCGCCCCGGGGTTTACGTTTTATTAATAATAAAAAAATTTTATATGTAAAACCGTGATATCTGATTGGTCAACTTTAAAGGATAACTGCTATACATTATTGCGAATAAATTACAAACCGAAAATTTTGAAAAGTTTACTTGTTGATGATAAAAATAATATTATTTTATTAACTTATATAATAATAATAATAGTAATTAGTATTATTATTATTCAGTTATTTTTTATAAAAAATAATAAAAATCAAAAAAAAATTCTTTAATTAAAAAAATCATAAAAAACGGTTCTTATAAATCTAAAAAAAAATTCTTTGATAAAAAATTAAAAAAAAAGTTTTTTGATAAAAAATCTTATAATAAATTAATAAAATTAAAGAAATTGTTTCTTTTTTTTTATTCTGTAATAAATAACTCAATCCTTTATTTTGCTAAAGAAAAGGCCGGCCAGAGCCGGCCCTAGTACTATTAGTTAATAAACGTACAACACGCTTATATGTAATATGAAATCCTTAGAAGTCAATTATATTATTATTTAAGAGTAATATTAATGATTTCATATTTTAGTAGATTTTTCATCACAGAAAAATTTCTATTTTTTTTTACTTTGTGTTCTTTGGACGTCAATCCGTTTCCGAGTTTTTAAATTATTTAATGAACGCTTTATGATAACTTTCGCTCTCTCATATGACATATTCGGTCGGTAAAAATATAAAAATCCGCAAAGTAGAAGAATTTCCTAAGCAACGTAAGTGTAACCATTCGTTTAAGTTCATAAATTTTCTTAAATTATATCGTTTTTGAAACTTGATTTTTTTTTTTACCATTTAGGCCGTCAAGCATTGGTCAGATCAATAGAATTATAAGCTTGACATAAAATTTAAACAACGGATTTTTTAAAAGTTTCTTGCATTAAAAGTAATTGAAGAAAAATCTTGCTGAGAACTTATTATTATTATACTAAAATAAATTAAATTGAAATAATGATTGAGCGTTTTTATCAATTGAAGATCATTGAATGGTTTTTAGCTCGCTTAAATAGGAAACTCTTTGAAACTTTCTGATATTTTTTTGTCCAATCAGATCTATCATGAGAAATGAGAAGGCCCTTAATTTGATCGAGTAATTTACCGTAATTAATGACCATCAAAAAAATTCTTGAGATCTCTTTTAACTGCATGCATTATATGTGTAAAGATCAGTTGTATAAATTTAAAATCAGGTTTGGTTTCTATGCATGCGAAAATTTTGAGATATTGGAACACGTGCATTTTTGGCATGATCACGTGTTAAACTAAATTATCCCTTTTCTTTATTTATATTCTTCGGACCATACATTAAATAATATTTTTTTTTTCATTTGTATTCCTGCATTAAGAAATTTGTATTCCATATACTAAATAATAGCTTTTTTTTTTAAAGTCAATGATTTTCTTTTTTTGAAAAATTATTATAAAGAATTAACAATCAATAAGATTATAATTTATACCTTTTATTTTATGAAGGTTTAGTTCATTTATTTTAAAATATATATAGTCTTTTACAGAGTTAGATAATGATAACCGATTTCTTTTTATTTCCCTTTTCATGTTTCGTTTAATTCTGCTTTTAATTCTGGATATTTTAAAACGCAAAATTTCACAATACTCATTCCCTTTTTCGGTCTTATTATTAAATTAAAAGAAGTTTTAAAGAAAAGTTTTTCGAATCAAAGTTGCATCGTAATTGTGTCACGAATGAAGTGTATCAACAATATAATGACATTTTTGAATAGGAATAAAAAAAAAACTTCTTTTACAAACCTTTTCTTTCGGAATACAAATTCCTCATATTGCGCCTTCGTGCAGTGATGGAAATTGGAAGGGTTTGCATGCAAATATAGCGTGAAAAAAAATCCTAGAATAGAAATTTTTTACAAAAATGTATAAAAAAATCATTGATTGTATTATTCATTCATTTGTGTGATTCCTAAAGATGGGAGGGAGATATTTTTTTTTAATTAAAAATTTAACGGAGTATAGTTATTTAGAGTTGCGATCCGACAATCCGTAAATAAACACATATTGAAATTCATCCGGATCGGCGGATGAAAATCAATCCGTTTTTGATTTTCTCTTATTTTTGTATTAAATAGTAATTTTTTAAACTACTAGATTGTGCATTGAGATGCAGTCTTATAATATATATAAAAAAAAGTTAATCTTTATTAATTAAAATCCGTGTATAATTATCAATCAAAATGTGCAACTCTAAAAAAAATTTGTATTCTGGTAGATCACAACCAAAAGAGTTTAGTTTATGGTTTACTTTATTTTAATTGCCAATTTTCATTGTTTGAAATCTTTTTAAAATTCTTTCATTAATTTTCTTTTTCAAAAATCCTTTCCTTCGGAATACATATTCCTATAGCCACATAAAATTGTGTAAATCAAATTGCATAATTAGAAAGAGAATAAAGAAAAAGCAGATAGGGTAGTCCGTAGTCGGCTGTTTTTTTACCGAATGTATTGATTTTATTCTTGCCAAAATTTTATTACGATTATGTATATTTATTATTGCATAATGACCAAAAACAATAAATGAAAAGTTCCGTTCTTTAATCTCTTTTTGAACTTTTTTTTTGAATAAAAGAAAATTCATAACAGTAATTATTTTAAAATTAATTTCGATATATAAAGTACATTTTATAATAGCCCTATAAAAAAGGAATTTCTAATTGTAAAGCTCTCATTAAATATGGTTAGAAGCGTCGAAATTTTTTAACCTCTCGTAACTAAAAATTGCACGTGATTCCATTTTTATGATCAATTTTGATTTCATGATCCGTTGAGAGCAAATTCACAACTAACAGACTTAAAATTATATGATCACTTTATGTGCACGCGATACGGCGAATTTGTTCATTACAATCCTTAAATTTTAGGTTACAAAAAAAACACACTTGGAAATGCAAAATATTACGACCTGGTTACTATTACGGACAATAACAATATGCAATTAATTCGTGATCCGCCAGTGAACCATAAAACTTGGCTATTAAATTCCGGTGAAAGTTATATATATATTTACTAATAGCGCGGAATCTACAGTTCCGGCAATGCAAGGTACTGTACATATTACTAAAATATAATATGAAAACTAATATTATAGCCATAAAAATATGCCATTTGGCTGTCTTAATAATAAAAGACCGGTAAAAATTTTAAGCACCAAAAGACACTTTCATAAGAGCTGAAAATTTGAATTTGAAAAAAAAAAAAAATTTAGTCTTTTAAAGATTTTAAAGATAACTCATCATCTAGTGGTCGTATGAAAATAAAATTTGGTTCATCGGATTCGTCTCATCGAGACGCATTTAATGGTAATAATTTTATGTCTCTATGACCAATAGAAGGCGAGTTATCCCATATTTTTTCTCCGGAATCGCAGATTCTAAATTATATGAACTTATCACCGCCTTTTAATAGTCAAATTTTATGGTTCACTGGCGGATCACGAATTAAATATCTTGATCTCTTGAAATGATAAAGAAAATGAATATCCTGATACGATTCGACACAGAAGTATACTTAAATAAATACAGATATTATATAAAGTCATCATACAATAATGTATAGTTTTTTATTATGCAAAACTGCAGGAGATCTTAAAATCAATTATCGATTCAATTTTATCGAATGATTGTCATAATTGTACCGTGACTTACCTATTACGGTCTCCCAAGTTTCACAAAAATTTTGTATATAAATAACCTTCGCCAACGCTATGATTAACTACGTAAATTTGTTTTCAATCCATGATACGCATCTCTAAATTCACAACAAATTACAATAAAACGTCTATTTAAAATATTTTGTGAGTGATTATGTGTATCTTGACAAATAATCACGTGATATAATGACTCAAGACGCAAAACATCATATATATATATATTACTGATATTATATATTAAATAGTTTTTTTACCTTTTTTTTTATAATATGCCACAATTAGTTAAATTAACTTCAATAAATTCAAAATCAAAAAAAAATTCTTTTAAAAAAAAAATTTCTTTGATAAAAAAATCTTAAAATGAACGTCTCTCTGATAAATAATTAAAAAGTTTTTTAATAAAAAAATTAATAAAAATAAAAAATTAATATCTTGGTGGATCGGCACCATCAAATAAAAAGTAAAGAAATTGGTTTCTTTCTTTTTTTTTATTACTAACTTAATGTTATCGTGTATTATAGTATTCTACTGCGGATATGTTGATACTGCATATTAAAATGGCCAGTGTAAATAGTTACATACTTAAACTTATGATACTTAGGAGAACCATGGATCAAAGTGAAATAGAAATTTCTACTGCGGAATATGTCCTTAAAATGGCCTAAACGAATGGTTACACTTACGTTGCCTAGGAGATCCTTCTACTTTGCGGATTTTTATATCTTTACCGAATATGTCATATGAGAGAGCGAAAGTTATTATAAAGCGTTCATTAAATAATTTAAAAACTCGGAAACAGATTGACGTCCAGAGAACACAGAGAATAAAAAAAAATAGAAATTTTTCTGTGGTGAAAAAATCACTAAACCTCTTCTAAAATTTAAAAGAAATAGCCAATTTATAAAAATTTCTTTCGTTAATTGGATTATTTAAAATATGAAATTATTAATATTACTCTTAAATAATAATATAATTGACTTCTAAGGATTTCATGATATTACATATAAGTGTGTTGTACGTTTATTGACTCATAGTACTAGAGGGCCGGCTCTATCTGGCATTTTTTTAGCAAAATTTATTTTTTTATTTTTTTTCAAAGGAATTGAGTTATTTATTACAAATCATGTACACTCAGATCAATAGAATTATAAGCTTGACATAAATTTTAAACAACGGATTTTTTAAAAGTTCCTTGCATTAAAAGTAAAATAATAAGTTGGAAAAATCTTGCTGAAAACATTATTATTATACTAAATTGAAATAATGATTGATCAATTGAAGATCATTGAAAAAAAGGTGGTTTTTAGCTCGCTTAAATAGGAAACTCTTCGATATTTTTTTGTCCAATCAGATCTCTATCAATTGAGGTGCTTTGAGAAATGAGAACGCCCTTAATTTGATCAAGTAATTATTGACAATCAAAAAAATTCTTGAGATCTCTTTAACTGCATATGGATTATATGTGTAAAGATCGGATTTCGTTATTGTATAAATTTAAAATAGGCTTGGTTTCTCATTTATTTTAGAATACTTGCTTTCTTTGGATTATGCGAAATTTTGAGATTTTTTTTAAAAAAATAGTTTTTTGTCATGCATTGGCATGATCACGTGTTAAACTAAACCGATTAAAGAAATAAAAAACTTATTATGCATTTGCCCTCTGTGTAATAATTCTATCCCTTTTCTATATTTATATTCTTTGGGCCATACATTAAATAATATTTTTTTTAAGTCAATGATTTTTATTTTTTTCGAATAATTATATCAATTATTATAGCGTAAAGGATTAACAATCAATGGGATTAATAATTTATACCTTTAATTTTATGAAGATTTAGTTCATTTATTTTAAAATATATATAGTCTTTTATTGAGTTAGATAAATGATTAACGTTATGAACCGATTTCTTTTTATTTCATTCGTTTAATTCTTCTTTTAATTCTGGATAGTATTTTAAAACGCCAAATTTCGCAATACTCATTCTCTTTACTAAATTAAAAGAAGTTTTATAAAAAGTTTTTTGAATCAAAGTTGCATCATAATTGTGTCACGAATAAAGTGTATCAAAAGGATTACAATATGATGATATTCAAAACCCTATACCGTTATTTCTGTAAAAACTCCGTAAAAATGAGCCTTTCACGGATCCATTCACGGAAAATGTAAATAATTCGATAAATTCCGGGATATAAGGTTATTAATTCCGTAAAATGAGCCTTTTACGGAAGAAGACGGAATATAAAAAACAGATCGATTTTTTTTACCATATATGGAATGTTTGAATAGGAATAAAAATTTCGTGTTTGTAACAAAAGGGGTTGCATGCAAATATAGCGTGAAAAAAAATCCCAGAATAGAAATTTTTTACAAAAAATGTATAATACACAAAATAAAAATCATTGTTTTGTATTATTCATTCATTTGTGTGATTCCTAGGGGAGGGCGAATTTTTTTTTTGTTTTTTTTACGATTGATGTATTAAAAAACTTGTATTCTGGCAGATCACAACCAAAAAGAGTTTAGTTTATGGGTTACTTTATTTTAATTGCCAATTTTCATTGTTTGAAATCTTTCATTAACTTCTTTTTTCAAATATCCTTTTCCTTCGGAATACATATTCCTATAATTGTGTAAATCAAATTGCATATTAAAATGAGAATAAAGAAAAAGCAGATGGGGTAGTTGGCTGTTTTTTTACCAAACGTATTGATTTTATTCTTGCCAAAATTTATTATGATTATGTATATTTATTATTGCATAATGATAATAAATTTCCAAAAACAATAAATGAAAAGTTCCGTTCTTTAATCTCCTTTTGAGCTTTTTTTTTGAATAAAAGAAAATTCATAACAGTAATTATTTTAAAATTAATTTCGATATATGAAGTACATTTTATAATAACCCTATAAAAAAGAAATTCCTCATTGTAAAGCTCTCATTAAATATGGTTAGAAGCGTCGAATTTTTTAACCTCTCGTAACTAAAAATTGCACGTGATTCCATCGTCGAATTTATCTTTAATAGACAAATTCGCAACTAACAATTATCGCATTTTATCTTTATAAAATGAAAAAAAAAAATTTTTTACTATGAATAAAAAAATGAACGATTGGCTGAAAAGTCCCTATAGTGGCTTTTTTCAGCCAACCATTTACCTTCATAAATAATAATTTATTTTAGTAGATTTCTATGTTACATTTTTAGTATAAGTTTCACTTGTAAAATCGAATATTTTTAAACTATTGGAAATTTTTCTATCGTAATTTTTCGCAAATTTTAAAAAAGGTATTTTTTTTTTTACTAAATTGAATCATAAAGAAATAGATAGTCTAATTTAAAGTCTAATGGAGAATGAAATTAAACATAAAACATTATATCTAAAATTATTAGTTTAATCTGCCTTCATGATTTTTTCCTATATCACCTTAGGCCCATTACAAACGATGACAAATAAAGAAAAAGAGAGTGACAAAATAAGAAAAATAAAGAAAAGAAAGAAAGATCAAAATCATATACTGTATAAAAAAAACATATCACAAAAAAAAACAATCACGTGATCACGTGTTATGATACAGAATGACGATAATGAAATCTATAGTTAAATTGATTTAAACAAAAAAAAAAACTCTCTCCCCTTTCCGATTTTTTTGTTAACAAACCGCAGTAATATAAATTTTTTCACAAACACTTATATTTTTGTAAGGAGCGAGGACCACTTGGTGGCCTCTACGGAAAGGTCTCCTTTTATTACCCTTGACCTTTGAGAGATATGGATACAGATGTTATATCTGTTCCCGTTCAGCTGGTTCATAACGACCAGACTACTTTACCTTTACCTCTTCTTTCTCCCTCAAAAACGTTTAATAATACGTCCAATTTTCATAAAAATACTTTCCTTGTCTCTGTGAAAAAATTTCACGTGATGACAAAACGCCGAACCGGTTATAACAAGATTTACGAATTCAGGCGCTCAAAAAGTTTCTTTTTTGAGCTTGCTGATCTTTTCTCGGACACCAATAATCTTCATTTATTTTTACACACCAATGATTATCACATGGATTCTACGCCTATTCGATACACATCCACGAGCTATTTGCCTAACACAAAATATCAAATTAGTAAAATGCTCACACACTTTTTTACCTTACAAAAAGTTTTACCCCAACGTATTCAACAAAAGTATTTTGATTTGATTCGCCAGAAATTACTGGATCGAATCGACTTTATCGAGTCACGTGCTTCTAATAGAACTTTGAAGAACACTCATACAAAAACTTTCTTCTCATTTTCTTATAAGCGCTATCGCTTCCACTTTGGTATTTACATTCCTTGTGAACATGTTTGCACACCCGCTTTATCTAATTCTCTTACCCGGTGTCATAGCCCGAGCCCTTTCGTCATGTCTTTAAATAGACGTGCTTGTGGTACTCATCAACCTGAATTTTCGAGAACAAAAATAAATCACCATTTGAAACCTGTGCCTGAATTGGACCCAGGATATACGAATTCAAAATCTTCACACGCTAATCATGTATACGATCTTTGGCAACATCGATGGAAAAATGAGATCTTTTCCAACCGCCTTGGCATTCAGTACAATGTATGCTATGTGGCTAACAGTACTAATTTCGTGCGCAAACATCCAGGCGCCTATATTTACAGGAAACACCTTTCGAATTTCAAACTCAACCATAGCAGTAATCCTGCAACGAAGCGCAAACAGGAAACCCGCTTCAAGAGACATTGTGCAAGGGTGCTTAAAACTATTGACCCTACCTCCCGCACTTTGAAAGATGACAAACTCTCAGCTGGAAGACGTTTTCGCTTCCTATTCGATGAATCACAACATATCTACTCACCTCTTCACCATTTGAAATTCAAAAAATTTTTAACGGAGAAATTATTACCTGATCCTGATGATTATACATTTAAAATATCTCATCACACGCTGCCGAATTGCAGCACTACGTCACAACCTTCGACCTTATCTAGGCCTTCTGGCGTTAATACTATCCCTCATTATTTGAATGCCGCAGAAATCGAGGCTCTCATGGATTCGTTAGAACCACTTCCTCGTAGCACTATATACTATGGTCATAATCCCGTAGACCCGTCTAAAGTGAACAGTAGTTATTATTTACAATACAACCCCTTTGAACCTGACTTACCCCCGACTACCCATATACGTCGGTCTAACCCTTTAGATTACGACTCATCCGCCGCTAACGGTATGGGCACCACACTTAAACATTATTATCGTCGAGGAATATCAACTCGACAACTGACGGTTCATACTAATGGATTTCACGAGCAGATGAAACAACCCCCACCTCCTCCAATGCCTTGCAAAAAGAAACAACATCGCAAGTGGAAGAAATGGGTGGAAAAATATCAAGATTACTACGACTATACGTGCATACCGTACGCTCCTCGGCCTTGTCACCCGGCTGAATACCATATAGATCTCTTTGGTTTACCTTCATACACCTCAGACGAAACTAAATCGGTGGAATACTGACCTAACAAGAGGGACACTTTGTCCTATCCTTCCGCTTCGTCACAATCACATGACCACAAACGAACAAGACCAGCGAATAGTTTCCCTACCGACTCCCTATTTTCTAGTCTTAATTCTAATTAATTTAGTTTTTCTTACTCTATATATGTATATTGTTCATGTAATGAGTCTTAAACACTTTTTTCCTATTTTACATTCTACATTTTGGCGTCTATGAATTACCCTTACGTCATCATGCACGTTTGTATATGTATCAAACAATTTAAAATAGTGTGAACCATTCCACTTATGACAGTATTGACAAGTGGCAGCCTTAGGGCTGAAAGCAAAATACGGGTTTTATTAATTTTTCTTGTTTTTTTTTCTTGGGATTTTGGTAAAATTGTTTTTTTTCTTTTTATATATATTAAGGCGGGTGTTCTTGGGAAAGTTCGTGGTTCTGACTCGCGTTCACCTATTCCATAAAGAACAGAAAGCATCACGCCTCGGGGTGGCTTGCCTTGTAGTGATAGTATTATATATAGACTTTTTATGTTCTCTGTATAATTGAATCTACGGGTTTGATTTTCTGTTTTCTAAAAATAAAAATAAAAAAATAGTTAAATTGATTTAAAAAAAAAACAATTAATTAATTAAAATTGTGATTCATCGTCCGCGTGGAAAAAATTGGAATAGATTTTTTATTATCTAAAATCTGATATTTTGTTTGTGGCTCTCGTTTATAGAAAAGAAATTACATCAAGTGTTAATTATATAAATTTTATTAGGAATATAATCATTCATAAACATATTTATAAATAACTGAAAAAAAAAATTTTTTTGATACGTTAATTTTTTTTTTAAGTATACTATATATATTGAGAATTTCTTTGCAAATTTGCTTGTGAAACCTATACGGCTATAGTGCTATACCCCAACTCCGTTTCCCAAGTTCCACAAGAATTTTGTATATAACCTTCACGTATCACGAGCGATTATCCAAACACTCTCTTTTCATAATATTTCAATTGTAATTTGTTTTGACAAAGGCAACAATTAGAAGAGTGTTGAAGCAATTTATACGGAAATGTCATATCGTTATTTTAATAGAATAAATAGCATACAAGGTAGAAGACCTTCTTGAGGTAGGTAATATTTACGGCTATCTTATTCCAGTACTCTATTTTATGGTTAACGCAAACCTAAGAAATTTTATTCGTAAGGTTATTGCAAAAATGTGTTAATTCATAAATTCTATTTCAGTGTCTTGATACACTTCATTGGGTAATGGTTTAATTTCCAATTTGAACGTCAAGTACTCCCTATAAAAAATTTTTATCCGAATATTTCCATTATTTCTCCGTGTCTTCCGTAAAAATTCCGTGAAAATGATGCATTCACGGATATCCGTGTTAGCGATATGAAAATTTCCATGATTTAAGGCTATGAATTCCATGAAAATGATACATTCACGGAAAAAACATGGAAAGATAAAACACGGATCAGATTTTTTACAGGGACTGTATGGATGGCATTTATACTATAACTTTGATCATTTATAGTTTTGGTATAAAAATAATGTGGAAAATGCAATCGTAACGATCCTGCACTTCATTATGGAACTACGTGAGATAAGCTTTTGAATTCACATTCACCCCTAAGGCTTATATTGATATATTACCAACCGCCTTGGAGATTTATCAAAAACTTATTTATTTCCAACATTTATAAGAACACTTAAGATGTCTAATTAAGATGGACTATTCTAATAATAAAACGAACGTTTCATCCTGATCATGCACAATTCAGAAAATTTATATTAAAGAACGCGGCGATACTGCAGGTATTGACTTATTAATCAATGTTTAATTATACTTTTCAAATGTTCGTATTTGCTAAAATCTTTTCTATAATTTTTGCAAAGATCAAGATCAAGATGAAGGTGAAAAGGAAGAGTTACAACTATCGTCATTTTAATGATTGTTCAACATAACCTTCCATTAAAAGAGAATCTGCAGCATTATTTGTTTGAGCAGTAATGTTTATGATTGATCTCAAAGTACCAGTTAACATTTTTAGACGTTGTCATGATTAAAAATATACCATGATACACTTTCAAACGAAAGTTTTTATTAAGTACTATCAGGAGATCCTATTGTATAAGCAATTTAAATAACCGTCTAACTACTACTTGCTGCAGAATTAGCAATGATGAACGATGCAGAAATTCATCATGTCTAAATGATACAACTTATTACAAAAGTCAAGATTGAAGTGGATCATGTTTTCTGGTATGTGCGTTTGAAGCGTAATTTTAATATTTTGATTGAGAGCTTGTTACAACTTACAAGCAAGCATTAGTTTATAGACCAAAACATTAGTGAAGAATGAAATGTATCATTTTTTTTTATTTTTATAATATTCAGCATTTACTGTTTCTTAATAAGATTGAATAAATAGTGCACAGAGTAGGAGAACCTTCTTAAGGTGGGTAACTATTCAAACTACAATTTAATATTTACAGTACTTTCGGTTCGAATAAATATTTTTATATAACTATTTTATTTAATTTACGGATGCAGGCGAACATTAACCTGTACTGCAATTTATTTGTAAAAAATTGTTGGAAGTGAGTCATATGCACAAAGTCCTATTTCAATGTATCACTCCCTTGATACACTTTTGCAATGGTTCAAACGTCAATTTGAACATTTATACCATGATAGTTTCGGTTGTTCACAATTTTGGTGTAAAATAATCCGTCATACCGATCCTACACTTTATTACGCAATTTGTAGGAGCTTACGTAAGTTGAAGGAATTTTTTGTTTTAAATTCACGTTAACTGAAGATATTAAAACCTTTTTTATCTTCTAGGGCTTACATCGATTTGATAATGAAGAATTACCAACCGCCCTTGAGATTTAACAAAATTTACATATTCAACATCTATAATATGATGATGATATTTAAATTGATCGATCCTCTCAAATTTTCTTGAAGAATTCATTTATAGAAGTTTCGTAGTGATTATTTTAATAATAAACGGATGTTCCATCCTGATCAATGTTGTACAATTAAAAAAAAATATAAAAAATATGTATATATATATATCATACTACAGGTATTGATTTTTTTTTAATCAAATGTTTATTTATATTATTTACTGTGTATATTGAACATCTTCGTCGTGATGTTTTGTAGAGATGAAGAGCAAGGATAAAGATCAAAATTAAGATGAATGGACGGAAGTTGTTGCAACTATCTTCATTTTAGTATGAGTTTGATTCTATGTTTGACATAAAGGAAAATCTGCTCGCTTTTAAAGATGATGGTAGTAATGTAATAATTTGTATGTCAAATTACTTGTTCTTGGATATGAAATATCAAAAATTCAGTTCAACTATTACGATATTATGGTGATTTAAATTGTACTGACCATACCTATCCGTATGTGAGCGAAAGCAATTTAAATGGCCATGATCTAAATGCTCTAAATGCTGCTCGAAGGAACTTATTGCAGGAAGTTATCAGTAACGAGCAATGTAGGAATGAGAAATTCATTATATCTGAAAGTACAAATCATATCCTGTCAATATGACTTTGTTTCAAAGGCAAGACTGGAGATGTTTCTAGAGAGCGTATTTGAGCAGCTATGGAGTGATTTATTACATCTCATCGATGCCAGAAACATTCATTCATTCATTCTATAAGGCAAAAATTAGTGGTCAGAGGGTATAACGAAATTATTTCCTAAACTGGGGATATTAATGGAGGTTAGACGCACTCCTAATAAGAAAGTCAAGGATTATCAGTCAGTCCTTGGCAACCATCGATAATGACTATCACTTCAACAAATTCACCGCAATATGCTGCCAAGATGTTCTTTATAAATTTGGATCGTGTTGTATTCTAAAGTGGTAAGTTTTTGTTTCTTATTCTCTATGCAGTATAATTTACCAGTTACTTTATTAATGATATTTTTTTTAAACAGCCTGTCATCCATTCATTTGTCATTAAACCAATGGATAAAATCTATCTACTAAATGACTAAGATGAGATAATGAATTAAAAATGTAATAGTTTTGCGGAGTATGTTATTTTATTTCTCTATACCACTATATATACAGTCATTAGGGTTGAATATGAAATTTGATGAATCAGAATTCAAGTTTAAAAAGAAACAATGAAACAGAATTATGACGTGAGATAAGTAATGTATGTATATAAAATTTTTTTTTTTAAAAAAAAAAATCTACGAAATTCAGACTAATGGGTATTTTTTTTACAGGTTATTATTTTTTTATGAAAACTAAGATCAATACATTTATGAGTTTTATAATAATTATTTTGTAATAAAAGAGGGCCGACTCACTTAGTAGTATTAAACGAAAGAATATAAATAGAAAGGATGCGAAGGATGCGAAAATACTGCGTTGGCTTCTTAACTTGTTTAAAAAATATATATATATATATATAACAATTTATAGCCATATAGGTTATTTTGAGATTCACTATCATATAGTAAGAAGTATATATTAAATTATACTAAATATATTCATTAAGTAAAAATTAAGCGCGTTATTTTCAACGAAATATCAATATAATAATTCCTTTCAATTGAGTAATATCATTCGCGTTCATTTATTTAAAAAAAACAATTTAAAATGAGTAGTATAATTATTATACGTCCACGCAAGTATGAAATAATCAATAGGCTTGTTCGGTTTTTGATCGGGTTTTGGTTTGATATGATAGAATTTTTTGATCACCTTATAAAAAATGGAGTGAACATTTGAGGGTTTTTATGTCATATAAGAGAGCAAAGAGGTCATTTTATTTTTTTACCCGAAGCCTTAGACTTATAGAAAAAAAGAGCGAGACCGAAACTATTACCCTCAATCAGTCCTACAATAGTTACATGTTTTAGTATACTAGTAGAGTTAGGATTGGATGCATCAATTACTGATGCTGTTATCAACTTCGGTAGAAACGATCAAATAATAAAGTGTACTATATTATCTTGGATTTATTATTTGTTGTCTTATAATTTTCAAACACTTTGATTAATACCATTGTTAGAATTCTTGTCATTGATGCGTATAATTTTTTCTGGAACCTAACATAACGCTAGTTGTGATACAACATGTGCGTTAACAGCAGAACATGAAGAAGACTTGTACCATAGAATGTCGAAGTAAATCCCTTCTTCGAAATAGGTAGAACCGTTAATCCACATTAGAATAACAAAATTGCTAGCTCACCCGGATATTGTCTTATAACTAAGTGTAGCTCTCGTGTATCATCATTACTCTGCAATCACAAAAAATAACATATTTAGGGATCTTGTAGAGTAATAGAATAGAATTGGAGATTGTTTCGTCCGGCTAGGAGGGATATACTGTATAAGCGAATTATTCATGTACTGTTCTATTATGATCATGATATAGTCAAAAAATGGATTGCCTATGCCCTATGGACAACAGGAGAGAGCGATTTTGTCTTGTGTGTTGTTCCCTATTATAGTAAAAAATAGATTGACAATAGTTAACGATATAACTCTATGCCGTGTGATATCTAGGTGTATGGGAATTTTTCACTATACAAAGGATAAGGTCCAAATATGCAATCGGCATTTGTACTTTGATCCGCTGTTTGATGCGGGCAATGATTTATATTTATTTTGTTAGAACAATGTTATAAGTGGTCGATTATAGTTTATTATACCATATATACTGATGAACGAAATTAGTGTTGGCATACATAGCATTCAAAAATTTGGAATACTTAACGGAGGTTAATAGTAATTATACAGTATCTTGCATTCTATATAACTTCGTTGACAGATGAAGTATTCTCTCCGCTTGCGGAACAGTATATGAATAGAAAATACGATAAATTTGTTGCGCATGACGTAGTGGATTGTCAACAGTGACATATGATTCAGAGTTTATTTCCATTACTAAATTCCAAATCAAAGAAAAACACTAAAAGGAACAAAACGAAATACCCATCCTATTCCAAAATCGTTCCTAGAAAATAAAAAATAAACTGTAAATGACCCATGCGAGATATCGCAGATGCGATAAAAAACAAAACCTTTATTATCATTTTTTATTCACTTCAAAAATCAAAAGTTGCAATTGTACCATTATTATTTATTTTAAAATATTACAAATATCTACATATTTGCTAGCTTCTGTATTTCAATGTATTCTAATGTATGATGATATTAACCATACATATATACATTTTCGTTAAATATATTATGTATGGTAATCACCATACATCACTATACGTTGGTGATTGGTCATACATACAACCATACAATACATGTTTTCTTCATAGTACCGATTTCAGCACTGTCTAAAAACTTTAGATAAATTTTATTAAATGTTATAATATAAAAAAAGAATAATAAAGATAATAGGAAAATAAAAACGTTTGAAAATATTATAACGCGTATGTAAAGGGAGTTTGAAAGTTAACAATAAAATGATAATTATATCAACTTAACGAAAATTTTTAAGTTTAAAAAACTGTAAAAAAATCATTACATTAAAAGGTAATGGTTCAATTACTAAAAAAAGGAGTGGGGTCTAGTTTAACAAGAGAACGAAAAAAGAGAAGCTTGTTAGTTGAAGACATCTGAAAAATCCTCAAGGTCGAATGCAGATGGGGGCGTTCCCGTATCACGTTCAGTGACTCGATTGATTCTCGTGACTGTATGAATGACATTTGGAATCCCCGTTTGACTTCGCACCCTTTAACAAATGAGGAGATTGAGTTAAGTTGGTACTAAAGAATCTGAAAAACATGAAACCAGTCATGATATATACCACGGTATATTTGTATCTATCTGTTGTTTCCATGTTCCAATGCTGGCACCGTTTGGAAATGTAAATATAATATTGTTATAATTTCTCGCACCACTAGCTGTAAGGTTCGTAATAACCGCAGCAAGATTTTGTCCCACGATTCCGTTTCGATTATTTGGAGAGGTTGCGACATCGTTGAATCCTGCTGGATCCCAATGAAAAACAAGTGCCGGCATATTTCTATCTCTTTTTAACGCTTTGAGGGCTAACGCAGCTGTTTCGTGATTATTGAGGGCGGGAGGGAGACCTTCTTGTGCTAAAAAAAGAATTGATCAATATACATGAACATAAATGTGCTTAACTGTTAAATTTTACATACTTGTTCCACTTTTTCTTGCTAATTTTTTAATATCGTTTTCTTGAACTGTATAATAAATAAATTTTGATAAACTTAAAATCTCACTGAATTGATAAAAAAAAAATTATACCTTTGTTATAAATGTATCTGAAAGGATTCGACATACTCGAGAAAGTAGGGAGAAAATTTTTTATAATGTGAAAATCATTAATCATGATTAAAATAATTAAATAAATAAAATAATTACGATATCACGTGCATATTAACAAAGCGTATTGAGCCTATCAACTGCGCACTTGACCTATATGGTCAAGTCTCTACTCCATTACTAATTTTTTTTTGGTTAGAAGATTAAATAAAAGACAATTGTTCGTTTTGTTCGTAATTATATTTGAACACTGATAATTATAAGGGATTTTTTTGTTAGAAAATTACGCAATGGATAAAACAATAACAGTAAAAATAATTTTTTTTTAAAAAAAAATTAACCGGTTAAACATATTCAGTTGTAAATCGAGTTAGTGACATTCCAATCAACTAATCAATAGTGGTGGATTAGAATACAAACTAAGACAACAAGTTATTTAACTAGAAAGAAAAGAGATCGGTATTTTGTTTCTGCAAATTTCTTGTCCTAGTAGTGTACACTTGCACGATGATGCGAATGTTCTCCGTTACATCTCCTCGGAAAATAATCCTTAAACGGAAAGGTAGGTGTAAACCTAAACTTACCAATATTAATTTCTTTCGTGCTTTTTTTCTACAGCAATGTTAACCTTCCAAAGGTTTCTAACGCTTTGACTTTTCATATCCCAAATAAGAAACTCGAGGTCACATCAGGAGAATAAAACAAGCGTAGATCTACAAAATAATACATGTGCACTCGCGACGATATACTATACGAGTGTGAAAAATTTAGAGGAATTTTCAATAGTATAAAATAGTGTATTTTAAAAATGACGTAGTTTTTTTAATAGTAAAAAATAGTGTAATTATCTTATTCTCAAGATTTTTTTCACATTTTATTATTTTTTTATTTTTTTTTACTTACAATAGTAGGAGCGCATTTTTATTTTTTTTACTTACACTAAGAGTCGAACTCGCTATTTAATCACATTTTATTTATTTTTTTTACTTACACTAAGAATCGAACCGAATACCTCAAGATAAACTATTAATATATTAAGTCTCATTATCCGACCACTACACTATTTGTTCTTTTTTTAATTATTAGTATTATATTTCATATTTATCTTAGAATTAATATAATTTTTTTAGAAAAAAGAAATTTTTATGTTTGGTGTATTCATCACAAATTATTTGTTAAAAAATCTTTTACTCCCTTTTGTTTATAATCTACATTTCCATTTAGATATTTACAATACTATTTGGAATTCTTGAAATCAGTATTTTAAAGAATGGAAAAATGTCACGGTATTAACCACAAGAAGTTCTTTCAAGATTCCGCATCAGAAGTTTCTCACATTTATCCTTTGCGCAGTTCTGTCAATCATAATTAGTCTTCTTCCAATCCTTTCAATGATTTCCGAAATCCTCCTGACGCCACGTCTTTGTGGAATTGTTTTAAATCGTCTAATTTTTTACATAATGGACCATGGAAACCAATTTATTGATTTTTCTCCTAATTGTACTTTTAATTTTAATGTTTCGTTATTTTGTTCTCCTTTGATTTTTTTTTAATTCTCCTTTGTGTTACTCTAGTTAGTAGTTTTTTCTAGTGTTAGCTTCTTTTTTTTTACGGAGGGTGAACCCCTTATGGGTGCGCGCTTTTAACTAACTTTAGGATTTGCTTTTACTATGTATTTTATACCTCTGGTTGGCTTTCTACACAAAGTTAGTCAAAAGTGTCATCTTTGTTGGAATAAACAAATTATTTGTCCCCGACACTGTTGCAGATTTTCAAAGATTGCTTCTGATAAAAGGATTTGTTATTACACATTATCTAAAAATTTTTTCATACATGAATTTTCTTATCTGTCACATGAAAATTATTCAACGATCACCCCCTGTTATCTAAATTTTTCTGGCCGATCTGGTCTAATTTTGTGACGCAGCAGATCGAAAATCCGCAGAGTTAAGATAGTCAAATTCCGATCTTTAGATGATTGTGTCTCTACTAGTCTTAGAAAAACGGGGCAAAGGCGGAATTTTGTAAAATGTTCAAAAATCTTTTAAGAATGCATTTCTTATCGCTTACCCCAAGTAGGCTGACCATCTTTGTCTTGGTCGTACGATTATCATACGATTATTGATAATAATTTTTATAATAAGGTAAAAAAAAATACACAACTCTTTTATATAATTTATAACAAGAAAAGTAATATAAAAATACAAAATATATTGTGTTACACATTAATAAAGTTTTATATTTTGTTTATTTTAAAATTATTTTATTAAAGCTTTCAAGCTAATTCTTTGTGATATTCTGTATTAGTTGCTACTGCCACCTAAACACTGTACATAGAGCTTTATTATCGAAATGAATGAACATATCAAAACCTCTTTCTAAGAATAGAACATTCACAAGTACGCGTGGTACTGTACGCCTGATACTATATTTGTTTTTTCTTGTTTTTTAAAAAAATTCTTAACTTTCGTGTTTAACAAATTATTTCGAATCAAAGTAAAAAAAAAATTAGCAAATGAACATGACGCAATTGATGTATAATCTAGTTACCAGAAAAATAAAAATCAATTTTATTATTTCTTATTAATATATAGCATTAAATATTTTACGCTCAAGTTAATCTTTTACGTGGCATAACTGAGAATAATTTATCAATGGTTTTCGCTAGTTTCTTGAATTACAAAATACAAAAAGTACAAAGTATGAAATAAATTGACAAAATAAAATTAATTATTAAAAATTATTAAAAAAAATATCAAAAAAGTGAATAAACAAGTATTAATATATTATGGTATTGATTATTCCTTAAAAAATGTAAAAAAATTTCCAGTGATGAGAACACTTAAATTGTAGGGTACGTTTTGACTTCAGAAATAGAGGTAGGTCCTTCTTCACCGAAAGTCTTGCAGCAGAACCCACCAGGGTTAGGATACGCTTCGCTATTAGGTAAGGCGACAAGCGTAATCAACAAAATAACGAGTACAAAAATAAATCGGTTCATAATGGATAATTTGTATTAGAAACTTATTTGTAAGTGATTATTTTATAATTTTAATTTTTATAAATTTTTGTTTTTTATTGAATTACTTGTCTTTTCATATCCACCATCTTTTTATAATAAAAAAAAAAAGAAGCTGCAAGATTTTATCAAACATTTTTGCTTCTTGTAAATCAATTTTCAATATGTATTGTTTTAGGTTAAAAGTAGAGATCGGATCTGTTAATCCGGATATCTGGTACGATTTTGAGTTTATCCGTTAAAGGCTTAACTAAATTTGTAGATAGTTTGTTTATTTAACTTTTCCAGCGTCTTGCATTTGCATATGCTTGCGATAAGCTAAATATAGAATACAAAAAAAACAAAAAAAAAGGGTTATAAATTAAATAATTAATAATTAGGGCGATAGTATAGGTAAATAGGGGAATTGTTGGTCTAATTGAGTTAGAGAAGCGTAATAATGTTTACTTTCGTTTATTTTAAAGAAATAAGTTATTTCTTCTTTGGATTTCTTAATAAAATAAAATTAAATTTATGTAAATACAACTAGTAATAAACTGTAATATAGATATAAGTTTTATGATATATCAGTGATCAAATTATGTAAATTCTGTACGAATTCCGTGAAACTTTCAACGGACTATTGTGATACGTTATTTTAAGGAAAAAAATCATATAAAAATCTTATTAAATAAGGGTTACGGTAATTTCGCCGAAAGCCATTTCGTCGAAAGGACGTTTCGCCGAAAAATAGGGCCAACATTATGCAGAATTATAAATAACTCAGGCCAGAGATTATTTTTCGGCAAAATGGCTTTCGAAATGTCCCGATACCTTAAAGGTTACGATACCTTAAATGGTTGCGGTACATTTAAATAAGTATACAGTTTTTCTATAGGGTAAAATAATGGTTAAAATAATTAAATATTAACTTTTTATTAATAAAAGTAAGTACAGTAGTATATTATTGATATACCGCCATGTTTTGAGAATACTAATTTAAATAATAAATAGTTTTATAAGTAACTTCATTATTATGTTTACACTTATCTAACTTCTAATTGTTAATTTTTAAATAACAAATAGGCTCTGTAAGTATATTCATTAATTCATTAACGAAGTGACATAATTTGTACCTCCTTTTTTTGTAAAATATGAAAATATTCATTGATATTATGATCACACATTATTTTAAAAAAAAAAAATATCTTAAATAATAATAGGATAAAGTAAAACTGTAAGTATTTCATCACCAATTAAATAGTCCGCTTTAAAGAAAAAACAATACAAATTCTCGGACTTAATTATTAATTAAACCAGTAAAATTTACACAAAGTAACGTGACTATTTTTTTTTTTTTTTGCTGACTTTCCTGCGGATGAAAGGAAAAAAACGAAACCATCACGAGTAAATCAGTACTATGTCACATTTCCCCACACTTAGTCAATACAAACCGAAAAATTGCGTAATACAGTCAAACCTTTATATAACGATATGTCGGGACATATATGAAATTTTTTAGGAAATATCGTTATATCAAAGTTATACCGATATTTATATGTCCTCACAATAGTGGGAAAATAAAATTTTATCGGTATATTAAGTTTTTAATAGTATATCGGTATATCGAATATCGGTATATCGAGGTTAGACTGTAATTAATAAATACTCGATATAATTACTCATGGGAATTTTTTCATGTAATTCGTCATGGCGATGAGATCTACAAAACAAAAAAAAAAGAATTATTGAAATTGGACCACTTAAATCGCGAAATAATTGTTTTTGCTTCTGGGATGATCCGGGACTTTATCGTCATATTAACCAAATAATGCGAATAATGACTTGACATACTATTTCTCCCTTAAAAATCATTAAATAGTTTTTAAATATCATTAAATCATTTCAAATCACTTGCTTATGATTTTATCTGTCGTCATATGTAAGTCTATTAAAAAAATTTTCTTTAAAAAAAAATCTTTCTTTAAATAAATCTTAAAAAGTCTTTCTTATAAAAATCTTTCTTTATTTTCTTATAAAATTCGTACAAAAAATTTATAATTTTATAATAACAATGTCTTCTACTGAAATTGTGAAGACAATCGAAGGTAATTTTGTTAAGTTTTCCAAGTAGAATTTTGCTAAATCTCACCGTAGGTGATCACTGCATGAATTTTTTTTAAAAAAATTTCATTATTATTCCGATAAAGTATATTTGGTTTATTCTCTCATCATTCTCAAAAAAAAAAAAAAAAAAAAATTATTTCGTCATTATATATGTATATTTATGTCAGCCGGAATAAATTATCTGTGGTAATTTTCACCTGCCATGAGATTTAGCAACGTATATGTGTATGTATTTTTTTTTAATTAGGATACTGACTTATTTTTGATAATTTAAAATTGGGATGTTGTCATAGATAGTAATATTATCGTTGATAATATTATTGATGGCGATAAAACTGATAATAATATTATTGATAACAATAAAACTAATGTTGATGATAATGATTGTATTGAAAGTAAATATTTAGCTGTTTTTTTTTCATTGCACTAATTATTGTATATTAAATTGCATTTCAAAATTATATAGTGACATTATTATCACCCGAGAAAGTTCGAAAAATGCTTCGTGAATTTGGTTTTGATAATAAGGAAGTGGAATGTGGAGTGAACCAATCGAGATTCCTCTTGGTGTTTTTATGACGCCTTTTGTGATTCGCGAAGTTATTCTTTCTGTTTGCACTTTCAAGATATTGAGGAATATCCAGAAATTTCATATGAATGTAAAAAAGGGCAGATTCCTAAATGGGTATCTCAAAAAGTTCAATCTGTTAATCCTGGAAGAATTATACCTGGAACGGGAACTCCTGCTAGATCCTATCCAGACTATGTATCAGTATATAAACTTCAAAAGCCTTCAAAAAATAAGGATCAAGTAAAAATCCTTGATCCATTAATCAGCATTTCTTGTATCGTGGAATACGTACATCAGATACTATTCCCGTGTTTCTTTTAAGAATAGCGCTAGTATCATCAGTAAATAATGAATTTGGTCCTGGTCTTTATTGCACTCCTAATTTTAATCTTGCTGTTGAGTATGCAGGAAAAAATGGCGCAATTTTTGTATATGATTGGTCTAATTTGGACAGCGATTTTACCATTAAAACTTTGATAGATAGAGAATGGGAAGATACTGTTAAAGGTTGGATATGTATCATAGACGATGATAGTAAACCAGGTCCACCCCAATTTGATGAAGATATTATTCAAGGACCTGTTTCTAAAAATCATGGGAGTATCTATAACTGCAGCAAACCAATTCAGTCACAAGATTTACAAGTTGTCGTGACAACAACTAATGGTGTGAATGCGATGACAGAGCGTTTATATGCAATTATTTATCTTTATTAGCTATAAATCATATAATAAATTGATTTACATATTACCACTTCAACAAAACTTGCTTTTCTATAAAATATTGAAATAATGAAAAAAAAAGATCATGATCAATATTATAGGTGCTGTCAAATTTTATGAATTATGTATGAAATCTTGTTTTAAATAATTATGACATGGTTTTTATGGTTGCAATATGTAATTTGGTAGCAGTAGCATAAGCGTGTTTATATTTCGGCGGTACTTATAATATATATCAGATTAAATTATATAGATAACATGAAATTATAACTTTCAATTTTTAATGATGGCAACCTATTTACAAAAAGCCGGAAAATATTATTTCCAAAAAATGGCTGAGTCAAAAAAAATGATTACGATTCTACGGTTTATGTCAAAATAGAAAATCCAGAAGGAATTGAGTATGGGGAAAACCATCTGATCATTATCAACGGTAAGTTGGACTCTCCCTCTATTTGTATTAAATCAATTATCCTTGCTGAACCTAACCTTAAGTATCAACAAAGATAAATTAGAAAAGTGTCTTGGAGAGTCCATACGAGACGCTATTGATGATGTTTGTGAGATAATTGAAAGATGGCAAAAAAGAGTTGCAAAAAGATATAATCAAAATTTTAATTGTAATTATGAGGAATTCCATCACCTTTATTTTGATTTGAAAGCGGGAGTTGAAGTGAGTGATTACAGGATAAAAATAACCTTATAAAGGTACTAGAAAAAGGAAATATCAAATATTATGAGCTTCAAACCATGTCGCTCTACAAACAACATCGGAATAAGGTAGCACACAAGGAAAAATGGAAACCAGAGGATAAAAATAAAGGACAACGCAAAGAGGCCACTAAAAATGCCCTTGAGTGTATTAAAATAGCTACAAAAATTAGAAATAATCCAGAGTTGATCTTTGCGTTTGAAAAGTGTGTCAAGGATTTAGATTGTCTCACTATTGTCTCTCAATGTATTACTATCTATAGGCGTGATAATCCTGGAATAATACTATATTAGAAAGTAAAAGGGTTGGTTACTAAACTATCATCCATTAAATATTGATTACTTGAATAATTTATTCTCATTTCTCACATAGTACTCTGTTAAGAATCAAGCGATTTTTGATTTCACTTAATTCTAGATCCGGAAGCTCTGAATTATTTATTAGTATAAAAATATTTCCGGTTGCTCTCTCTTATCTATTCCTTTTAAATTCTGTATTTAATTTTGTTTTTGAAAATAAGTTTGGTTAAACGAAATTATATGTACAAATGAAAAGCTGTAAATTTAACTTCCTTAATTCTTAAATATTAAGAAAGAATACTCTTGCTATAAACATGCTGCATGCGTTTCATGCGTTTCGCAAGTATTCCTTTCTATATAGAAAAAAACATTATCGTGTTGAAATCGTAATTTGTAAGCTAAAAAAATAATAATAATGAATTTATAATTAATTAATGAATTTATAATTAATTAATGAATGGTTAGATTCAATAAATATGACTTTGAAGAAAACTTTTCTTATATATTATTTTATATTAAATATAAATTACGATGAAAATTAAAAAATCTTTGTATGTTATTAAGATAAGGTAATTATTTCGAAAGTTAAGAAATGGGTTACGGTACATTTTGCCGAAAACCATTTCATTTCGCCGAAAATGATAGAAATTATAGCGATTATCACTTTATAAAAATATTAATCGCGCAATGAAAATAAAAAATTTTTATTTATTTATTTATTAAATTACATCAGGAACCTTAATAAAAAATACATGAAAGACTATTGGATAAAACAAAAGACTATCGTTAATAGTTAAAAAATTAAACCATGAATCATTAGTAATGAATGTTACGTGAATTTATTAAAATAATATATATATTTAGTTTATTTTATTTTTACGCAGTTTATTTTTGTATGTATTTTTTTATGATGATCAAGATGGCTTAATAGGTGTAAATAATTGTATGATATTTAGCATAAAAACAATAAAATAAACAAATGTAATAAATAATGTTTCGGCAAATGTCCATTCGGCGAAATGGTTATGTCATTTATTATGTATAAATAACAAAGAATTAGAACAATGAATGAATAGGTTAATTAAATATCGGTTATCTAATAATAATAATATTGTGAAAGAACATTGTTATAGTAAAGCTGTAATAGTCCCTTCTATGGATAAAATATAATGAAAATTTTTGTAATACAAATTTTGTCATTATATCGGAATGATCGGGCAATTAAGTTTCAGAATTATAATGGTGAGATTTACAAAGATGATCAGGGGGATTGCGTTTACTATGATGATATCATGACTGTTAATAAAATAAACTTTTTAATTGTAGTAAGCTGCGTCTCTTTGAGTTTATTAATAATCAATTGTTTTGATCGTCTTTATTGTCTTTATTGTCTTCTCTTTAACGTACATTAGCCCTTTGGACAGTCTTCGTCTGATATCATATTTTTAAACCCGGTTAGCTCATTCTATGTAAGAAAAGATATATAAACGTGAATAAAAATGTTACATGATCATTTTAAAAAAATCGCTCCGAAAAAAACTGTTAATACATTTTAACACATTTCAAAGTATAATTATCTCGATTATTCTCATTTTCTTCACAATAAATTAACACTGTTACTCATATCTGTTACATCAAAATCAAGGTTCGTTTTGAGTTGAATTAGAAATCGTTTGCTAATATTGATCTAATCGATTCTTGAGTTTTTAGATGTCCTTAATCTGAGCGTCTTGCCCGCTCAACCACGCCTGGTAATCATATCACATAATTGATTATTATTGTTAACTGAGACATACAATGGTGAATATTATTCTTTAGGAACATAAGTTCCTAATCTCTCCAGTTCTAGATGGAATCTAGGGCGGTTACCTCGTCTTTTTTTATCGAGAAAATCTCTGTGAGTCTGTGTTCATGGGGATCGCCATTATTCTTTATGCTGTCAAACAAAAAATAGACTGTGAAATTAAAGTACGTAACACAAAATTTAATGAAAGATTGACTGCGGAGATGAACAAAATTAATTCGCACTATACTGCGGAAGTCATTTTAATCAACGCTCGTATCGGAATTTTGGCTTTAGCCTTTCTTCGAAATGCTGCAGAGGCGCAAAGTATTCTCGACAGGATTAATAATATCGAGCAAACCGTTAATGATCTATATGAAGAGGCACGGTTAGTTAATCAATCGAGACTGCTCGAAGAGCAAAATGAAACGGAAACAATTAACTCAGCCGTCAACTCTTTGTCCAATGTATCTTCCGAAGGTATTTCTTGCGACATTTGGACTCGTTTTAA
This sequence comes from Rhizophagus irregularis, assembly GCF_026210795.1. Classification (NCBI taxonomy): domain Eukaryota; kingdom Fungi; phylum Glomeromycota; class Glomeromycetes; order Glomerales; family Glomeraceae; genus Rhizophagus; species Rhizophagus irregularis. The sequence goes on from NC_089439.1 coordinate 1,227,863, forward strand.
ATGTATTACCGATAGAATTATGACCGAAAAAAAATTTACCTTAGATGAAGCGTGTAATAGAATAGCAGTTGAAATAAATGATTATGGTAAAGGAAAGATTTGTGCGCAGGCCGTAAAGAATTTTTACAAAAAGAATAATTCTCATAGTATTAGGAACACATTTCCTAAAACCTTTGCAGAGGAAGTTCTAGAAACCTAGGTTTCTAGTGTAATACATTAGATAAGATTAGTGTGTGGGTACGAAATAATGAGTAGTGGGGATATTCAAACAACTTGACAGTTAAAGACATCTTTTTCTTTTTTATCAATAACTGTTGCAAAGATGTTACAATCAGCAACTTTATTTTGAAGAGTTTGTAAAATATTTTCTGGAATGTTAAATTTAAAAGTATGATGAATTCCAGGTTCAGTATTTGTATAAAGAATTCTTTTTCAGATAAAAATTGAAACGTATTAATTTTTTTTTTTTTACGATGTTAAAATTTATTACTTTATTAGGAAATTAAGAAAAATTACAAAAAAGGTGATCTACATTATTATATAACTACAATATTAGAAGTTAAGATGTATCGTTCAAAATGAACTATCTACCCTTCTGCACGCGCAAATAGGTTCATTTAACTACCCTAACTAATTATAATTATACATAATTTATATAATTTGCAAAAATTAAAAAAAATAGTTTGCGCTCCATAAATTTCACAAATAGATTTAATATTTGATGCAACTTGTCGTACAGTATTTATTTTCTAAACATACGAGGTGACAAACTTTATTATGATAAATGTTAACTATTAAACAATCTCAACTGATCTTATTTTCCTTTCCTCTCCAATTGCGAGCTTAGCCAATATATAATCAATATCATCGGAACTTAATTCTGAAATTTCTTCCGCAGAAAAAGATTTTATTTGCATTTTATCTTTACCACCGATCATATTAAAAAATTCATAGACTTTCTGAGCAATAGATAATGTCCGTTCAACATACATATGATGAAGTTGTTCCCTAACCTCTTCAATAACTAGTGCTTGAGCCTTACGTTCTTCACATTCTTCACGTTCTTCACGTTCTCTACGTTCTTTACGTTCTTCACGTTCTTTACGTTCTTTACGTTCTTTATGTTGTTTATTGACTAATTCCTTGAAGTAATATAAGCGAATCTTAAATGCTTTTCCAAAAAAGTAATAATAATGAATTACTTTTTGAGTCCTCTTTATTGCTCTATCTCTTCCTTCTTTAGTATTTCTAAATAATATCTCTTTCATAGAGATATTTTCATTATTAGTACGTGATATAAAATCAGATAAAATGGAGAATACATTATTGTCATCTATATCAGTCAATTGTTTCAAATCATCATTGTTTTCTGATTCATCCATAAGTTTATTGTTTTTTGATTCATCCATAAGTTTATTGTTTTCCAATTCATCCATAAGTTTATTTAATGTGTCAAACAACTCACTACCAACCGATTCTTTCAATTCTTTCAAAAGTTTTTTTAATGTTTTCTGCGAACGCGAAGATTTATTTCCCTGTTCTTCTTTGAAAAAGTCGTAAGCAAGAGAGACTGGGATTGTAAAAATAGCTAATAAAGAGTTTGTGTGTTGATGATAGTGTTATGATAACAAAAACCTTAAGGATAAAACTAGTAGTCACTAAAATTAGCATTGAGCGGTTAAATTTGGGATTATATTGACCGTAAATGGACATTAATAAAGCAATAAAATATATGCAAGATATGGGTATAACTATATATAAATGATCGGATGTTTTAAAGGTTATTTCACAGAAATAAGAGTAGTAATATATATTTACAATGAAATCACTAACTATAACCACCTTTCTGCAAATATCGATTTTTTCAGTAAGAATAGTTTTATATGATTCTATTATTTTTTGATGCTTTAATATCTTTATATAATTCTAATATGAAATATATAAAGCGAGTAGCGTACATAAGGAGAAAAGGTAACCCAAAATATATTATAATAAAGCGTGTTTTTCCAAAAATTTCAAAGAAGTTGCTGCGATAAGAATAAAGTACAGTAGGTAATACAACATAAATCGAAACAAAAATTCCATATGTAAGTAATAAAAATTTCATCATATATTTTTTGTAATTGAACGAAAGAGTAAAATTCACGAGGATCGGAATCATAACGAACATAAATAAATTGTGAACATCGGTTGTTGGGTCGTATTTATCAGCCATTGGGAAATGATTTCTCAGTTTATGTTTGAAAAAAGAGTTAATGACAATAAACGAGGAGGTAATTTTTTGCAAAAATACAGAACTTTATATGAATAAAAATGCAACATCCGAAGATAAATTTCTCTCTTTATTCATTATAATGAGGTGATCAGGTGGATTATTGAATTAATCAAATATGGAAATATTGTTAACAAAAAATATGCAAAAACATAACTGTACACAAGCAAGTATTGGAGGTAATTCTTTTGCAAAAATACACAACTTAGGAATGCAACATCCGAAGATAAATTTATTCATTGTAATGAGGGACTATGCATTAAAATAGTTAGCCTATATTATTGTAGAATCCGAATGGAGTACAGTGCTGTTACACTAGTAATACACTGTACGGTATAAAAGTCTTTTTTTATTTAGCGTATGCCGCTAAATTTCATAATTCATTTTTTTTGCTTATTGTGCATTAACGCCCAATTACGAAGTAGTTAATGAAGAATTAATTTTAATTAAACGATTGTAATACTACGCACGTTTTTTTATTCTTTAATTGAATTTTTGAACTGAATTTTTGCTTTCTTTCGTGTGATTAAATATCAAATAAAGATGAATATTAACTTTTATAAATATTAGATATAAAATTATATTAAAATTGTATATAATTCTTTTATTTTTATTGGCACAACTGTGATAAAAGTTTTGCGTATTACGAGTGTAACGTACTCTGCATCGTTTTTAGTACCGTACTCCATTCATTTTAGTCGACTGGACTCCACAACTTTCTGTATCACTCGTGCTCGACCCTATAAAAAAATTGGATAAGTTTTTTATAAAGTTTTTATACGATTTTTTTCCTTAGAAATAACGTATCATAATAGTCCGTTGAAAGGATAAGGAAAAATACACAATTCCGCATCACTAAAAATATGGCTTGTATACAGAATTTGTACGGGATTCCTACGGATTTTACATGATCTAGTCACTGATTTTATCATGAAATTATATGTTTTGGTCACTGAATTTACTACAGTTTATTATGTTTGTATTTACATAAATTTAATTCTACTTTGTTAAATTAAATAAAAAATAAAAATAAACAAAGTGAAAATTTCCGCCCCTATCAAACCAACCTATTGCAACCAAAATTATCTATAAGTCCAGGTTCATCCAAGTCTTCTCAGTAAAAATTAAATACTTTTTCCTATTCTAATTAATTTTAAAGAAAGAAGCAAAGAAAATAATGGTTTTAAAGAGAAACAGAAGCAAAAGAAAGAAAAAGAGAAAACGCGAAAACGCGTGCATACCCCCCTCTCACTCCCCGGAGTCAGACAATCTAAAAAAATAAAAAAAAAAACTAATATTTCTTTAACTTAATTGGAAACCAACTCTCATATAGTATCTGCAATCATCCAAGTCTTCAAGGGTTAGCACTCCTACAAAAAAGTAATTCCAGTGACCTACAAAAAGAAAGAGGACTCCAGAATGTCTGACCTATATAAAAAAAAGAATCATGAAGCATCTGATAAAAAAGAAACCAAAACAACCTACAAAAGAAAAAAAAATCCAGAACTGACCTACAAAAAAAAGAAGACTCTGACATCCTATAAAACAAAACTGAAACAACCTACAATAAAGAAAGGAATCTTAAACTAAAAAAGGGATAAATATAAATATAAAAGAAGACATAGTGAGTGGGGAATAAAAGAATAAAATCAAAAAAATACTTTTTTTTAAAAAAGAGGGGTGACGAAGTTAAAAAAATTAAAAAAAATTTTTTTTTAAAGGGAGGATATCAAAGTTAGAAAAATAAAAAATTATTTATGAAGAGGTAATAAGGAAGAAAATTTTTTAAAATTTTTTTAAGGGAAGGTACGAAAAAAATTATTTTTTTTAAGGGAGGTGACGAAAAAAGAAGAAAAGAAAATTTTTTTAAAATAAACAAAACAAAATAACAAAAGAAAAAAAATAACGAAAATAACAAACATAAGACAAGATGAAGATCCAAAACTTATGATTCATTGTATTCAAAAAAAAATTTAAAAAATTGATCAGGTGGATGATCATTGGTTATGGCATAAAATTTTGATTTTAATCATTCGGATAAATTGAAAATCCTAAAAAAAGATTTCAATTCGTCAGATCATCAAACTATAATTAAACCATTAGATCTGAAATATGATTCATATGATTCATCAGCTCTTTATTTTGGAATTCCTATATTAGACAAGTTGGATTCTTCAAATAATTCTCTTATCATTGGACATCATTTTTTTAATGATGAAAATGAAATAATTGGATCATATATATTTTCTTATTGTTTGAAAAAGAATCATTTTGTTAACTTACCTAATTTTACATTTTATATACTTATTATCTCAAATTACCCTAATTCTGATAATTATGGAATCTCACCTTTTCAACATATTAGTAAAATAAGTAAACTGAGTAATTTTATTTTAAAGTTTAATTCCTTAAAATCGAACCCAAAATTTATTAGTTTGCATTCTACAAAAAACAAATATGGACCAATTTTCTTAAAACAAAAAACCAGTGAAATTAAAATTAAATATATTAATGTTAATTGTGATCAAGATAATTGTATCTGTAATAGAAGATAATTTAAAATACGCATTTTTAGATCCAAAAAATCCAAATTATTAAGGTAATATAATCTGTTATTTATAGGACGATTATAATATTACACAATTCAAAGGAAAATACTACAATAATTTTTATAAATTAGGTTATTTATGTATTATTTTTAAAATATACTTTAAAACTCAATATATGTATTTAAAATGTCTCAGCTCAGCACCTTTAATGTGTCTTGTTCAAAATTTAAGGTTAGAAAATTTTGGATTGATAATTGATAATGATACAATAAACGCAAATGATATCAATCTGTATGATAAGCTTTAAAAACTGAATTTTACACAGAAAATACTACTACATTCTTTATATTTGAAATACAACTCGTAAAAAAAAATAGTACCAATATTTTATGGACTTTTATAAAGATTATCGCTTAGTCCTTTTTTTGCTTCTACTTAAAACATTTAAAGTAAAACTATTACAACTAATTAAAATTAAATATGTCATTCAATATCATGGTCGCTGGTAATTTGATTTAACAAATAACATTGAAATGAATTGAGAAAATCAGGAAATGCAACCTTATACCGTTAAAGTTAAATGGAGACTATACAAAAAGGAAACAGTGGTAATAGTATAATAATTTAGCGCGATTTTTGTGGAAGGACGAAGTTACTTTGAATCTCAAGAAATTGGTGGTTTATTAACAAAGATTTACTTTTATTGAACTTTTTTTTTTAGACATAATATATAATTATTAATCCTTCTTAGTCAATTCTGTTGACTGTTAGGTATGTAATATCTCGAGGCATCAGGTAAAGAAAATAGATGAGGTTTATTGTGAATTTGACGAATTGGAATTCAGGAAATTATGGAAGACCTTCAGTAAGAAAATACTGTAGATAATGTAGGTATACAAAAAAAATTTAAAAATAGAAATTTAGATTAATAAGCAATTTTTTTTACACGTTATTAGATATGATTCTAATACTTTGTAATAGTAGAGGGTAACGATAAGTATGGATTAACAGAGAGGTTGGCTTTTTGTTTGTCAATGAATCTATCGAATTATAATACGATACGTATGGTCTACTTTCAACTATTGAATCAAGGGGACAGTATTATTTGATTGTATATATATACAAAAAAATTAGCGAAATAAACAATTTAGTAATACTTTTCCCTTTAAAAAATTTTTTTTTATGATAAAAAAGACTAGTTATTATTATAAATACTTTTGCGTCACAAGAATACTAATTAAAGTTAATTAAACAAAAGAACTTAAAGAAGTTTAGTCGGTGTAAATACATTTATTAAGTTTTATAGTTTGAAAGACTGTATAAACTTAATTTTTATTAAATTATGATCAATATGATAATTCTTTCAAATCGGTAAATTAATTAAGAATAGAATAAGTAATATAGTAGGTTTCTTTGATTTATTCGTCCACGAATGATTCAAGCAAGTTAGAAATAGTAGATTTTTAGTGATATCATACATAAAATTTTCGAAATATTATTATCCAAAATACGTGAAAGACTTAACTAAAAATAATAAATGACAAATTTAAATGAAAAATTGTTTTACTTACTTTTTTTTTTATCTTTTATTGAAAAAAGATAGTTTACAAGTTTTCGAGTCTTATTTTTAAAAATTTCAATTTTCACTTCACTAGAAATATAAAAAGATCGATTTCAACATTGACAATAAAAATAACCGATATAATGATATAATTATTGAACTTAAAATATAATCATTGAACTTAAAATAAGAACATCGTATATTTGGATCCTACTCTACCCATATGCTTTTGTTACTATAAAACTTTAAAAAATCTAGATAGTTTTATTATTTCCAAACACTCATTGTCTATGGAACTCTATAAACATATTAAACATAATTCTAAGTTTTAAACTATTTAATTGAGAAATTATGTGATGATCTAAATATCATCATGTGATGATATCATGATGGTAGGTATTAGACAATACGGTTAATATTTCACGTGTCACAATGGTACACAAACTGTAAATAAAAATCGCTAAATTTCATATTTTTAATTTTAAAAATATTTTTTGTATACGTACAGTCGGGTCCGAAAGTGACGCCCGATTTTGTACGGTGTTACGATACACAAAATTTACATTATTTATACCCCCTTTTTTTTATTTTTAAATGTTTTTCTCACAATTTCATAACCTAATAAACGCGTTGCAAAGTTAAAAAAATAATGTCACATAGAACTGAGTTAACTTCTCAAGATAAAGGAAAAATACTAGCATATATGGAGAATTTTAACCCTGCACAAATAGCAAGAAAAATGGGTCGTGACCCCACCACAATAAGAAGAATTATTGACAGATACAAGAAGACAGGGAAAACTGAAAATTTACCTAGATCGGGGCGTCCACCTGCTCTCAATAATAATGAGAAAAATGCACTCATAAACAAAGTTACACAAGATCGATGCGAACCTTTACATGAAGTCATTAATACATTAGATTTAAATTGCAGCCTTACAACTGCTAAAAGAGCATTACATAGTGTTGGAATTTATTCCCATGTTGCTGCAAAAAAACCTTTTATCTCAGAAAAGCATGCATTAGCTCGTATTAGTTGGTGTGAGAAATATAAAGAAAAAACAGCTTATGATTGGGCACAAGTTATTTTCTCAGATGAATCAAGTGTTGAGATTGGCAAGCAGTCACGACAAATAAGAGTTTGGAGACACACAGGGGAAAGGTTTAACACTGAATGCTTGACACCTATCTTTAAAAGTGGTCGAAAATCAGTCATGGTTTGGGGATGTTTTGCAGGAGGGATAAAAGGGCCATTAATTTTTTGTGATGAAAATAAAGAAGGAAATGAAAAAATCAATTCAAATACTTATATTAGAATCCTAAATTCATATCTGTATCCATTTCAGCATACAGTTCATGAGTTAACAGGAAGGGCTGCAATTTTTCAACAGGATAATGCACCCATACATACCGTGAAAATAACCAAGGATTGGTTGAAGAAGAATAAAATTGTGGTTATTGATTGGCCGGCAAATTCTCCCGATCTAAATCCAATAGAAAACATCTGGAAGCAGTTAAAGGACAATATCCAGAGTTGTAAAGTCTTTCCAAGAACTGTGGATGAACTTAAAGTTGCACTAAGTGAAGAATGGGAAAATTTGGATTGCTCCATTTTTGAAGAGGTTGTTGCTTCAATGCCACAAAGAATAAATGCAGTACTAGAAGCAAGGGGAGGGCCAACACATTATTAACCATTTTTAGTAATTATTTTTTATGTGAATTTTAATGAAAATCAATAAAGTTTTGCCATTTTTGGCATTAATTTTAAATCGGGCGTCACTTTCGGACGTGACTGTACATTACTTATCTAATTAAACTTGAGGTATCCATTATTTTTTACCTGTTTATACTTGAATTCTGATTTATCAATTTCATAAACCTCATCTACATGCCCATTGCTCAACATCTTGTGATATTACTCAATGGCTAAAAAACATTATTGTTTAAAAAAAAATTTCAATAGAAGTAACGAAACAATTTCTTGAGATTTAAAGTAACTTCTATTCAGATATATTATATATATAAGTTATATGATCATATAGTTATATACAGGATTAAAATAACTTACCCGCAAAATGATCTTATTATTTATGATTCTTTATCCCTTTCATTGTTTAGATAGGTTCGTCGATTTGTTTGACGACAAATGAATGGATAACAAAGGCTGTTTTTTTTTAAAAAAAATAACGTTAATATATAGCAAATGAATGATATCCTGTAAAGAGAAAAATAACCTACTACTCTAATATTAATTTAGGATTTAAAGTCAATAAGACGGCCATAATTCATCAATAAAGTTGTAAAGGTAGTAATCACAATCAACGATCACCAACGACCGGTAATCCTTAGCGTATCTTTAAGAGTGCATACTATACTAATAGTACACTTAGTTCTGAGAAATCATTTTCTATAAGTTGTTCTTCGTATAATTTATCATATCATCATAATAATCATCATCATCCCCATCATCCCCATCAGCATCATCATATAACTTTCTCCGTCACGTATATTCCTATAATTATTACATAACCTACTTGATTACCGAGTGCATGTTGTCTCAATATTTAATATTTCTAGTATTTATACTTAATTGCAATATTTTAATAAGAACATAATATAATGGAATGTAATAACTTATGATCACATGTTGTAAGTCTGGAACTTTGAATTTCATATCTGACCAAAAAATAATTTGAGTCAATTGAGCCAAATCATCGTACAGACTATTACACCACTCTGTGAAGGAATTATTATGTTAAACATAAAATCAAATTAAGTACATTCAGAATGACAATAGTCGGAATAAAATGTCAGTTTATTTTAGATAATTTTCTCTTGTAAGAAAAAAATTCTTAAAAAATTGAAAAAAGATCAATTTACAAGAGGTTAGGGACGTTAAAGATATTCAATCGGGAATAAATTCTTGGTAATCTTCAAGGCGGTTGATCAGTTTTACAGGTATTAGTCTCAACGCTTTAATACTAATCAATTAACAAAATTTTTGTTAATACTTAATACTATAAACATGAACTCAAAATAAAAAATTTCTTCTTAACTTACGTAAACTCTCACAATTTGCGTAATGAAGTGTTGGACCGATATTAAAGATGGTCATCGGTCCTAGAAGACCGCGGTCCTACGGTCCTACACCATAAAAAGACGGACTGGTCCGTCTTAGTGTAGGACCGCGGTCTTTCGGTCCTGTATCACATATGATAAGACCGTCGGTCTTTTTAAGGACCGCAGTCTTTTTAAGACCGATCGGTCTTTTTTCTTTTTTTTGCAAATAAAAAAAGATTTTCTTCCCTAACTTTATTAGGAATAGCCTTGTTTTATAAATGAACACTAATTGGGATGGTTTTTAATATAAATTTTTTTTTTTACAAATCACCTGGATATCATCACAACGTCATGCAAAATTTAAAGCTTTGAGAAAAAATACTTCAAAACACAATATCTCGCTATCCAGTGATTATAAAAGGATGATTTTACCACCATTCGAATCGTCTCGCTGCGGCATGTCGAATGGTATCAAAATCATGATTTTAGAATTGATAAAAAAAAAATTACGTCAGCAAAACTATTTGATAATAAATTCAATAATTACCGACTATCTATCGATCCTAGAAACATGATTTAGTCACCATTCGACGCGTCTCGCTGAGACGATTCGAATGGTGGTGGTTTCATCCTTTTATGATCACTGGATGATGAGATATTCCGCTTAAACGCTTTTTTGGAGTTTCGGAGTTTCAGCGTTTTGACAAGCAACTCTACAAGTGGGAAGAGTGATTGTTATTATTTATTGGTTTGGAAATGGCCGGTCTTTATATTATTTTATGAAGACCTTTGTCAGATTAATAGGTTTATTCAATATAAAAATCATTTATTATATGAAGACCGGTATGAGGACTGGTCGGTCCTCAGGACCGGTCCTACTGCGCCACAAAAAAATGCAAGACCGCGGTCCGGTCCTACAAGTCCTGGGACCGACCGGTCCAGGACCGAGTAGGACCGGTAGGACCGATGACCATCCTTAACCGATATGGTAACATTTTCTAAATGATGAATTTGTCACTTGTCATTCCATGCCAAAATTGTAATATCTCAAGTTCAAGTATGAATAAATTTGGGCGTCGCAAATTCATAATCTCTTCGCGGTGAGAATCACAAATGAAGTGTATCAAGGAAAATGATATTGGACCCACTTTCCAATTATTTTAACGAGAATAATTTTTATTATTATAATTACGACAAGTTTTTGGTTTAACGTTTGCCCGTAAAAGTTGAGTTACTGAAAATAGAATCACTGCAACTTGAAAATGTTAAAAAAAAAAAATGCAGTTTGAGTAATTAGTAAAAATAAATATTCTGCATTCACGTTTCCTACTGTACCTTACCTCAACAACAAAAGGGTTTTGTTGTCTTGTACGTTATTTCGTCTTTTTAAGTAACGGTATAACGTTCCTTCACGTCCTATAAATTATTTATCAGGACATTTTGAAAGAAAATTTTTTTAGAAATAAAATGCAATGCGAGTTTCACAAATTATAAATAGCGAAATTTATTGTCACGTGAGATTCAGACTAACAATTAATTTTAAAGATTTATATTTTTTTCTCTCTCAGAGTAAGATATTTTTATGTAGACTAGATAACCAAAGTCCCGAAAGTTTTTTTTTATCAGCCTGTAAATGAATAATATAAACTTTGGCCGCTTTATAGAGAAAGTCGGTGATTGGAACATTATTAAATCTAATAATAATGAAATTTTCATTCAACCTTGACTAAAGCAGATATACAAACAATATCGCGTGATTGAATTAGAGGAAAGTATCATTTTTTGTGGCGCGTACTCTATAACTAATCAGGCAATCGAGTGTTGAGGTTTTGCTGAGTATAAAAACTGATGAGCGGCACATGTGCTTGGGCATAGAAACATCAGTCGGAATAAGCATCCGTGACATTTTGTGAACTTCTTTTCTATCTAATATTTCAAAAGTGCATGAAAAATAATTTATAAATTCAAATATGTACAAGTATTTATTCAACTACATACCATTTCAAGTAATCTGGAAACCGAAAATTAAACTAGATGATTTAGAATTTTTAAACAATTATTAAATTTAATAACAGAACTTCCTATTTTTTCATTCTCAATTGAATAATTATCTGATTTAATTTTTAAATATTTTTGTTAAATAAGTGAATTAATTGTTTAAATAACATTACATCAAGATAGGCGTGTCAATTTACAGCTAATTTTGAAGTTTTCGTTTCAATTATTAATGACATTTCGGTTTAATGCTTTTTCCGCTTTTAACCTCGATCTATAGGAGTGAAGGATGAAACTCTCTATATTTCCAATATGGCTGGTAGACTCAAACAGACAATATTGAGGTTTCTCATCTTGAAACACTTTCATCAAATTATCATAACTTAACCCATGTAGTATTTGTCAAAGAGCTATCCTAGGATGCGGGCGCTGATATAAAATAAAATTGGCTTTTAAAAATAAAACACTAGAGATTTTAAAGAAGAGCATTCAATATTAAGCCAAGAGTATTAAAAGATCCATTGGTGGCTATAAAGCATGAGCCACCAATTATGGGTCGATCACGAACAACCTATCCATGGGCCATTTCGCTACTTTCAATCTTAACAATCAATATCCTTAGTAGATTTTTTTTTCTTTACATTTTACAAGAAATTTTACGTTAAAATTAAGATATTTCCAAGAACTTCGCATTCCCAGATAATCATTTTCCCGATTTATTCGATTATAACGATATTTTAAATTTTTTTATTTATTATTTTGTAGTTTTTTTTATATATATTGTACTACTTTATATTTTATAACCATTATGTAATACAAATTATTTATCTCCTAAACGAATAAATCCACCTTTTAATTAAATTATATGAATAATAACTTCGTTCCATATTATAAATAAATAATTTCAATTATTTATTGAAATACCAAGCACTTATCTCAACATTGATAATTGAGGATGACCGATGACATAGTCCAGTTCTTGTCATTCTTGAAAAGATATATCGTTTGTCGATATTTCTTTGATTCATTCTAGTGATAATTTTACGTCTTTAGCATAAGTTGAGTTGATAATGCTTATCTGTCCAAAACTCGTAAAATTGTGGAAAAAATCATTGGATCAAATCTACTAAATAGTTGGTTGTTCTCAAGTACTGATTGTAACCGAGAGGCTATAAGGGCTAAAGATTTTTCAAGATTAAAATTAATCATAAATTTTAATGTAAATGTAATTAAAATAAAATATTGAGATCTTTCTTTTGCAAAAAGAAGAATAAAAGATAAAAATTATAATTAAATTAAAACATTTAGAATATTCTTCACGTACTGTACATCTCTATATTTCTCACAATATTGTGGCCATCCTAAAACAATATGTCCTCAAATTCCATACTAGATTTTTATTTAGTTACGTACTATGTACTATATATATTAAAAGTCCTTTTGCTGCAAAAGTTTTCTTTTATTTTAAAAAAAACCAAATACGCTGTAAGTTTTCAATTGAAATTTTCTTTTACTTTTTTTTTCAAAATGAGAATTATTTATCATAATCATATTTATTAGTAACTATCATATAATTAAATAACAAAAAAGCTTGAATTTTTGATGATAACCAACAACTTTGATTTTACGAAAAGAGAAATTATTAAATCAAAAATGGAAAGCAGTCCTCATCTTTATTATGTGAATTTTACAGGACAATTTCATTTTCACAAAAACAGGAAATTTAAAGATTTTACCGAATTTGGAGTAATTTTTATTTCTAATAAGATTAATCGAATCGGTTTAACATATAATTTTGCGTTTATAATAAGTTTGCGTATGATTCACATGACATTTTATATATTAATATTATGTTAAATTTCATAATGTTGATTTAAACAGTATTTAATCCAGTTACAAATTAATTAATGCACTTATTTTCTTAATCTAAACGTAACTTTTACACTTACTATATAATTAAATAAAAGTTCATTGGATGAAATATTTAATACCTTACCGCTAACATTTACTAAAATAAAAGTATAAAATTAATTAAACAAATGCTTTACATAAAGAAATTAATTGACCCCATTAAAATAAAATTCCCATTTTATTAAAGAATATCAAATTCATCCATAACTTACTGGAAACGTAAATCATTTTCATTGCTAACGTAACGGTATTAATAAAGTCATTTTTTTATCAAGTGTAATGCTAAATGAATTTTATTATATTTAATAATTAGTGAAATCTTTTTTTTTACCTTTTACGTTTAAAGTTGCAAATTTCTTTTGATAACTCCCACGATTTCTCAGGCCATAGTTACTAATAGATTATCTTAAATAGTGCTGATAGAAAATTACAGCTGTAATGAATATTGAATATGTAGTACATGAACATAAATGAATTTGCTATACCACTAAAAAATAAAATTACACTTTAATTAATAAACCGAAAACTGTTCTCTAAACTTTTTAAAAAACATTGATTTTTTTTGATTTTGAAGTGGAAGTTCAACATTATTAAATAAATAAAAAAAAGAACCCTATTTTATTTTAAAAAACTGAATTTTTTTTATAAAAAAAACAATTCTGTATGTTCTCTATTTAAATCTTTAAAATTTAGAATCAAAGTAATTATTAAAAATACACTGTGTACATAAAATAAATATATTTTGAAAATAAAAAGTCCGTCAAGAAAAAAGTCTATCTAATAACCCCCAAGGGCGGATACAAATGTTGAGTTGTGCGTTATTCCTATTTATGTACAATATGTATTATAATTTTTTTAATTAAAAAAGCATAAGGCATTAAATGAAATTATTGTACTATAATAATAATTACCCATCATTTATTGATCCGTCAATGGTCGTCGAATGTGCTTTAAAATCCAAAGTATTTGACCCTGTATTTCCATTTTCTTTCAAATATTCATTTATAGATCTTTCATCTGGAAAATCAGGATCTGTTTCATAGCCAATAAAGACAAACCATTTGTTTTTTCCGATGATTGATATCTAATAAAGAAATAAACATGGTTATTTTTTCCTGCCCATAGAATATATTTGGCAAAGATCTTCAAAATACGAAAGTCAAAAAATAAAGACTTACCTTCCGACCTACAATAAGAAGTAATGGTAAGCTATCCTCACACCTATCATCAATTTCATAAGTAACAATTCCATAAGCCTTTTTGATAGTCGATTCGAGTTTACTGTAAAAACCAAAAGGTATGTTGACTATTTAAACAATTTAATATTAAAAAATATCAAACTTGTTACTTACATAGATTCCGTTTCTCTGCGATTAATCATCACGGGCAATGGAGTAATTAATTTATTTCCAATTCCAAGAACACTTCTTCCATGATGTAATGTATTCCTTGATTGAGTATTATTAATATTAATTGTTATTCTGTTAATCAATATGTTTTTGGTAAATTTAGCAGCTGACAAAATGAGTGATTCTTGAATAGACATTACGGCCTAGCTTGCATACTTAGATGTTTTTGAGTAAGTTTTTGTAAGTTTATTAAAAAGAGAATATTTCTTGAAATTTAAATGAGATTTTTGAGTAATAACAATAAAAAAAAAAATTTTCAATGTAAAATTTGGGTTCTTAAATATGGAATATGGAGACACCCTGATGGTTATTAAAAAGGTAGAAAAAATAGGAATGTTCTTTTTAGAATTCTGCAATTATGTCCCGATCGCTATAATCGATTATTACACTTATCCATTTTTATAATTCACTCTAAATATGTATATCACATATCACGTGGTTAGTGACAGTTAGACACATCTACACGTGAACTTAATCTAACATTTGTCACATTTGGCAAATTATTTCTATTTTAATATAAAATGAGACATAATATTCCCAATAAACAGTGGGTGTGTAACCTTCCAGATTCGTCGTATTCATTTCTAGATTTTAACACATCATGATATTTGTTACACACTATATCTGTAACAAATAAATAAATAAATAGAATGCATAGAAAGAGTTAATAATAAAGTGCATAAATTTTGGTTGGGTAAAAAACTATACCTCAGACCTCAGTTATATACTGTATAACTCCTTTTTAGTTATTATTATTGTGTGTTTGCTTAATATTATTGCAAGGAATTTTTTTTTTCGACCATCATTTATGTAATAGTTATTTCATGGGAATCCGTGGATATCATTAATTTTCACGGCGCAACTGTTTTATCCCCTGGAGACTAACGTCCTGTGATGAAAATAATTTATAAAAAGCTTATTTTATTATCCGCGTTTAATATTAATATTTTCATGATTATAAAAATATCACTATGAAAAATCACGGGCGACCATTAGTAAACATGGGATAAATGCGTATTATACGCTCAAATAATAAACCCATGATCAAGATCTATATTATGATATCTTTTAAAGTTATAATTGCTTCATTATTTTTTGAAAAATTTCGCTGTAAATATTTACTTTGAACAGAAAAATATAATAAAAAAATAAATTAAAATTATAAAGCATTTGAATATTGAATTTAAATTAAAAACATTCAAATATTGTTAAGAATAATGTAAAAAAGTTGATACCAAAAAATCAGCAGTATAGAAACATTTATGGTAGAATGATGAGAAATTTACTCTTCAAAATTCCTCAATTTCGGTATATAGTAAAAAAGCTAAAAAATTATTCAAATTACAAAAATGCGTGTAGTTCGCTCAAAATAAGGCCAATTTTTATCATTTAAAATGCAAAATAATCTTGAATATCAGGGCTACATTCTGACATCTTTCATGATCATAATGCTTTTTTACTTCTTGAGAAAATTAACTACAAGTGTTGATTTTTGAAGAAAAATATAATTTGAAATTTGTGAATTTATAATGAATACAAAGTCATTGAAAATTTCTCAAATATTATCAAGACAAATAGAAAAGTATAAATTAAAATTTTTTTTTTTTGACTTTTATGCAAAGAAATACACATTAATTTTAAATTAGTTATAAAAAGTTTTAATCTAAAAATATTATTATTATAAGCTTAATTATAAAAAAAAAATACTGCATTAAATACCATTTTAATTTACCATTGATAAAATCTACAGATTTTCAGCTTTCGAATAAGCTATTTTACATATAATTTGGTGCTCATAGGGAATATAGGGAAAATCACCATTGGATTCTAGAAACGAGTAATATTAATATTGCCTATTTTATTGAATTTTTTTCCTCTTTTATTCGGCTAAAAATAATAAAAATATAACAATAAAATTTGGGACTATGTACTGTACATATTAATAACAAATAATTTAGAACAATATTAGAAAAAGAAAAAATTTTTTTTTTCATTCGAAAGAATAAAAATATGATACTGTGTATTTATTATTTATTATAAAATTATTGAATAAATCGGTGAGATTACCTGTCAGAAACGGTTATCAGTGAAATGATTGTAATTGTCAAATTTTGAGTCGAATGCGTTCCGTATAGGTAGTCAACCGGTTGCTGTTTTTGTCTTGTTTTTATTTCATAGAAAAGAATTTAATACATCTTGTTTTAAACATAAAAATTTAGGTTTATAATAGCTATTCGAAAGCATATTTTAAATAACTAGGGACATTGAGAATTCGCAACTTTCGTATCGTTAGTATTGCATTGTTTTAGTGTGATGTTTTTGTCATTCTATTTTTGGCAATTTTTTGTAGACATTTTTTTATCGTTGAAATTTATATTATTCTATACTAATTTATGATCGATTTATATTTAAATTTATACGATTTTATAACTCAAATTTAATGTAATAATTTATTATAAGAAATTTCCATATTTAATAATATGTTTGCGTTTTTTGCTGATATAAATGATATTAAGCTAAATAAAGTTTGCATCAATAAATTTTTTACACACGTGATATTCCACCCTACTTAAATTTGCAGTCTTTGGTTACAGTTTTTGACCTAAACCTCTGTGTCACTTCCGTGACTATGACGTTAATTATCTAGCAAGCGAATGTAAGCGCTACCATACGAGCTACCGCTCACTGCAATCTTAGTGCTTACTTTCAGCGAATTTAGATGTAATTGGGTCTTTAGTCTTTACAAAGATTACAAAATAATACCTTGGAAATGCAAAACTATTACAACCTAGTTACTATTACAGACAATAATAATATGTAATTAAATTTCTTGTTTTAAAGTTCATAAGTAAGATACAATTCGATATAGAACAACTCTTGTTTTTTATATAAATAAAATGCTCTTTTCAATTTAAATAATTTAAATGAATTATTTATTCTAATGGAGTTATTATATAAAGCCATTATGAATCTATAATATTTGTAATATTTTTCTCGATCACCAAAGGTGGCCTTAGAGCTAACTAGCACGATGGAAACCTACAAGAGGACTCCCAGTTACCAGCATGCTCCTGTTCAGAATTATCAATATCCCAACTTGAAGCCTTATAGACCAAGACTCAGACCTAGTAGAACCCCCTATTCATCCTTCATCCATGTTTTGGTAATTATGAATCTATAACTTGTTGACTGTTGAATGATCGTCCATCCGCGACTTACCTATTATAGTTTCCCAAGTTTCACAAAAACTTTGTATATAAATAAGCGGCATCCACTGTATTCGCCATTTCTCAGAAATCTGTTGTTTCGATAGAGGGGCTATAAAAAGTTCTGGCAAGCAATTTTATATACGAGAAATGTAATATCGCCACTTTAATAGAATAAATAGCGCAAAACCTGAGGTAGGTAACAATAAAATTAACTTATGACTACAACTATTTCAGTAGCGTTACGGGCTCAAACCTAGGAAATTGTAATTTAAAATTATTGGAAAAAATGAGCTAATTCATAAATTGTATGATTTCCCTTGATACATTTCATTAGGTAATGATTTAATTTCAATTCAAATGCAAGTACATGATATTAATGGCATTTATACCGCAGCTTCGGACATTTACAATTTTGGTATGCAGTCGTAACGAACCTGCACTTTATTATTATAGATCTATTACGCGAGTTGAAAGTTTTGAATCCTCTAGGGCTTATATTGATTTGATGGTGAATACTATCAACCGCTCATCAAAAACTTACACATTCAAAATCTGTAAAAACACTTAGGTTATGTTGATGTTTAATTGAATCAATTTTCTTTCAAGTTTTCTTGAAGAATTTATTTTATGAAACATTCAGAATGATTCTAATGATAAAATGGACGTTCCATCCTGATCATGCATAATCCAAAAAATTTTTATACCAAAGAACTTGATACTGCAGGTATTGATTTATTTAATCAAACGTTTATTTATATTATTCATATATTCATATTTGCTAAAAATCTTCTCCATAGTTTTTGTAAAGATAGTGAAGATCAAGATGGTGAAAAGAGGAGAAGGATTAGTTGTTACAACTATCGTCACTTTAATGATTCTATGTTCAACACAACTCCTTCCATTAAAAGAATCTACAGCGTTAGATGGATGAACAGTAATGTAATGATCTGTACAACAATTGATCTTACTTCCAGTTCAACAATTTTAGTTATTATTACGATATTAAAGCGATTAAAAATATATCATAATGCATTTAACAAAAGTCCCAATTAAGAAACAATCAGGAGGGGCCCTACTGTATAATCAATTTAAATGACCGTCTAAATGCTGTTTGAGAACTTGTTGCAGAAATTAACAGTAACGAGCAATGAAGGAATTCATTATGATGTCTTAGAGGTACAAATGATACTCCATCAAATGCGTCTATCAATACGGCTTGTTACAAAAGTCAATATTGAAGAGGTTGTATCTTCTGGTATATGCGTTTTGAACAACTAGGGAGCGCAATTTCAATATTTTGGTTGTGAGTTATTACATCCGTCAAGTTAAGCAAGCATCAATTTATAGATCAAAAATTAGTAAAGTCAGGAGGTGTATACGCGACGGACGATGATGGAAGAATGGGCGTACTCTTAACAAATACATCAAGGATTGCTTAAATCAGTGTCTAATTTAAAAACCAAATGTGATCGAATGTGGTCGATCGAGATGATTTGGATTGCGTCTGCCATACTCTATAATAGTAAGCTTTTTCTCTTTTATCTCTTTGTGATACTCAGTTTGTTATATTAACTATATCTTTTTTAAAAAACGTCTTTGTCATCCATTCGTTTATTTTATAAACCTATCTGGACGACAAAAGAATTAGAAGAGATAAAGAAATAAACAATCATACAATTCATACAACTTATAAATATACATGAATAGGAAATTACTTAGAAACTTCATCAGCAAAGATTTGATTTTTAACAACATTTAAATTAGATATCATTTTAGTGGCACGATGTAGTCTGTAGCAGTACTGTAAGCGTGTTTATATTTCGACGGTACTTATAGTATATATTAGATTTATTGTAGAATTTTAATTATTCATTTATTTTATAGTTTATTCTTTTTCTATTATTCCAAGATTCTTATAATTTTGTAGATTTCTTTTTATATTAGGTATTCAATTTTTTTTTTGATCTTAACAATTAGCTAAATCAAGTCTTTCTTATCTGGTATTGATCATATTAAATAATGATCATAATACTTTATTTACGCGCAACAACAAGCTTTCTCCAAAAATGTATAAATTTTCAATTAATAAATCTGTTATTTTTAGAAAATTCTTATAGAATAATCATTTTATTACGAAAAATTTCATGAATTTTGATAAGATTTAAATTTATAAACATAAATGAGGATTCAACTTATTTTAAAATTAAATGAATCTAATTATTTTGGACTACTATATATACATGATAAGAAAAATAAAAATAAAAAAATTTTTCTATGTTGATACATTGATAAAATTATGTGTAATATCCCAGATTTAAATTTGGAATAATCTTATATATGTAAATCACTCTTTTAGCATTTTCATTTCGTCTACAGCCAGACCTTGATATACCACTATATGAGAGAACATACAAATATCAGTATAATTTGATATAACGATATTATTCAACTGAATGATTTTCCAATATATCGTTATTCTGAGTTTTAATGTGCGGAAATGAAAATTTTTCAACGAAACACTTTTTTGATTTACAATAAATAAACGTTTGATTAAAAATCAATTCCTATAGTATCAAGTTCTTAGGTGCGAATATTCTTAATTGTGTAACTTTGATCGGGATGTCGCGTCCGTTTATTATTAAAATAATTAATTCTAAATCTTTCATAAATGAAAACTTGAAAGATTGATAAATTTAGGCATCATCATCTTAATTGTTCTAATTCATTAGACGCAATAAGGACTTGATAATACATTCACCATATACCCCGCCGACTGGGACAAACTTTACCCATCAGGATATCATTAACATATTTTCTCGCTTGAACCAGACGTCTCGTAGTAAATTGCAAATGGCTCAGCATTAAACTGACACTTCATCTCGAAAAATTTGACGAATCTCTTGCTGGGTCTCTGTATAACCTAATAATTCTGCGCTTTCCTCTTCTTTTTCAACTTGTTTTTTATCAATGCTCTTTTTGTTAGAGAAAGGATAATAATAGATATTATTTTAAAAAATTTTCTTAGAATTCTTATTTTGATTTTTGAGGAGATTCTTTTCTATTTCTTTATTTCTTTTCTTATTTGAATTTGTCATCTATGAACGAATAAACTCCGGCCCTTGTTAAGAAAAATCGGTAGGGACCTTAAAAAGGATTTGGTACTAGGTCTACATAGCCCTAAATCCACTAATTAAACAATAAGAGAAGAGGAGGCTTTAACTATCTATTCGAGATAAGAATGGGTGTATATCTTCTTAGTGGTACATCTGTACCCATCAAAGCCCAAAATAAGTTCTATTCACCATTATGAGATATAATAACTAAATGTCTGCTAAATTCTTTTACTTTGATCCATAAATTTTCATTACTATTAGGCTATCAGCTATCACCATCTCGACTATTGCGTGAAAGTGTGAAATTGAAATTAAAGTGTATGCACAATTAAAAGAAAGAAGTGCACAATATAGTGAAGGGATATTTTATAAACGCTTTTTTCCTAAAGGGACTTTATCAACCAATTTCTTTTCACTCGTTTAGATGAATTTTTGAATTTTTACAAATGTGTTTTTCTTCAAGAAATTTCATAATCAATCTTACAAACACGTTTAGTTATCAATTTCGTAAACGCGTTTGAATAAATTTTTATAAGTGTTTTTTTCTTCAAGAGTAATAAATAACATTAATCCACGTAATCCACGATGTTATTAGAGAATGGAGAAACAAACTATGAAAAATTTTTCAGAGAAAGGCTGTCGCATCAGCTGAGACTACGATTTTTGATTAACAAATTTATTTCAGTAGAAAAATCGTGATATGACTAGGGTGAGGGTAAGGATAAAGAGGACTAAGTGGATTATTGCAATAAGTGGATAGATTAGGAAAAGGTAATGGCCTAATAGCAAGACTATATAGTGATGTTTTAAATGAGTATATAATAAGTGTAAATAGGAGCTGGTTTGAAATTGAGTAAATTTTCTATTTCTTTATCATCAAATCAATGTAAGCCCTAGAGGGTTCAAAAAATTTTTAATACCTTAACGTGAATTCAAAAGCAAAAAAATCCCTTCAACTTACGTAAGCTCCTATAAATTGCGTAGTAAAGTGTAGGATCGTTATAACTTCCAGATTATTTTATACTAAAATGTGTATAAACGTTCAAATCAATATTTGAACCATTGCCGCATATGACTCATTTCCAAAAATATTTTACGAATAAAATCGCGGTAAGTTTCTTGGTTAACGTTCGCCTTCATCCGTAAAATAAAGCTATTAAAATAAAATAGTTGTGAAAATGCTGTAACCATTAAATTGTTGTTTGAGTAAATGTCCTAGTTAACTTTATACCTCAAGAGGGTTTTTCCTACTTTGTGCGCTATTTATTCAATTCCTATCAAGACTTTTTTAACTGGCTCCCCTATGAACAACAGAGAAAATTTAGTGCTGAACACTATAATAAAAGATAATATATATCGTTCATTAATTGCTTCACTAATTTTGACGCCCCTATTTGTTCAAACAAAACGCACATATCAGAAAATATAACTTACTTCAGTCTTGACCTTTGTAACAAGTCATATTGATAGACGTATTTATAGAGTAATATTAGTACCTTTCAGACAAAATGAATTCCTGCATCGCTCGTTATTGCTAATTTTCACAACAAGTTTCTCGAACAGTAGTTGGACGTTAATCTAAATTGTTTACACAGTAGGAACCTCCTGATAGTTTCTTAATAAGAACTTTCGCTTGAAAGTATATTATAATCTCATGACAATAACATAATAATAACTAAAAATGTTGTGAGATTAATCGGTATACAGATTATTACATTACTTCTCAACCATCTAACGCTGCAAATTTCTCTTTTAATGGAAAGGGTTATACTGAACATAGAATGACGATAGTTGTAGCAACTAATCCTTCTCTTCCTTTTCACCTTCATTTTGATCATCACCATAACAAAACTATGAAAAAGATTTTAGAAAATATAACCATTTAAAAAATATGACCAAACATTTGATTAAATACATCAATATCTACAGTATCACGTTCTTTGATATAAAAATTTTTTTGAATTATGCATGGACAAGGATTATGTTGATCATAAAATCAAATTAAATACATTAAGAATGACAATATTCTCAACTATTAATAAATTTAATCAGAATAAAATGACAGTTGATTTAGGTTGTAAATAAGTTTCTTTAAAGAAATTGAAAAAAGATTAATTAAGGAAGGGAATTAGGGTAAGAGGATTAGCGTAAAGGGTAGGAAGATTTTAAATATAATCATACTCTCATCTAGATATTCAATCGTGACTAAATTCCTTCCAAAGCGGTTGATTAGTTTTACAGGTATTAGTCTATATTAATCAATATAACAAATTTTTTGTTAATACAACAATATGAATTCAGAATAAAAAATTTCTTCTTAACTTACGTAAACTCTCACAATTTGCGTAATGAAGTGTTGGGCCGATATGGTCACATTTTCTAAATGATGAATTGTCACTCGTCATTCCATGCCAAAATTGTAAATGTCTCAAGTTCAAGTATGAATAATTTGGGCGTCGCAAATTCATAACCTCTTCGCGGTGAGAATCACAAATGAAGTTTATCAAGGAGAATAATATTGGACTCACTTTCCAATTATTTTAACGAGAATATCTATTATTGTAATTATGACAAGTCTTTTGGTTTAACGTTTGCCCGTAAAAATTGAGCTATTGAAAACAGAATCACTGCAACTTGAAAAATGGTTAAAAAAAATGCAGTTTGAGTAATTAGTAAAAATAAATATTCTACATTCACGTTTCCTACTGTACCTTACCTCAACAAAAGGGTTTTCCCGCCTTGTACGTTATTTGATCTTTTTAAATAACGGTATAACGTCCCTCACGTCCTATAAATTATTTATCAGGACATTTTATTAATTGGAAGAAAATTTTTAGAAGTAAGAGTTTCACAAATTATAAATAGCGAAATTTATTGTCACGTGAGATTCAGAATGTATGTAGATTCGATTAAATTTATCAATTACAATATCGCGAGACCTAATTATAAAATAGCTTGTGATTGAATTAAGGAAAGTATCATTTTTTTGTCGCTTGGTCAGCGTACTATATGCTAATCAGAATTTTCCGTTCCGTTATAATTTTTTGTTGATGAAATTTACCGTAAAGGTTCCGAGATGGATGAGACAAATTTTTATTACTAATTTAATATAGTATTAAAACAGGACCCCGAGCAATACTGAAATAGGTAACAAGAAATAACGCGTAGAATAGGCTAAAATAATCATGAAAATCTTTCCTTTTTTAGATAAATTTTGATAACGTTGGTAAGAAATATATTACTTTATTTAGTAACTGACTGACATTATCATAATTCCGGCCCTGAAAAAATGCGTAGAGCTAATAGTAAAATTTTGCCAATTTCCTATGACCTATTTATATATTGTTCGGGGTCCTATTAAAACTATAAATTTCCTAAATAATGAATTATTACTGATCATTATTATTGTGTTATTTGTGGAAAGTAGAAACGTCGTAACGTGAAATAATTTGGTGAAGTAAATATTTCAAGAGCATATTTACAACGAGTTATATTATTAGGAAAGACATTATTTTTACAAACATCTTCACTAAGAACTTTCTTAATAATAATAATTTTGGAATAACATCCAATAACTGATAAAGTAAGTTCTATCTATAATTGGTGAATATGAATTTGAACAACCTAATCACTTTATTCTTGCACCAGTAATTATTGCTTGATATGATTGATTTTTCTACCGATAATTATAATATCAGCTCCTGAAGTCGCCCTTACAAAAAAAAGAGAAACATAAAACTATTAAACCATATTATTATAAATTATTCAAAAAATTTGGACCAAATATATAACCTGATTTTCCTTAAATATCTCATTATGTCCTTTTAACTCGATTATTTGATTTTGGCACCATGTTACCACTGTTTTGATTTCAGTAAATTTGAACTCCCAAACTCCCATAAAAGATTTCGAAACCAACTAGATCTCCTTGTCGTAGATTTTTTTGTTTTGAAGTTAAATATTAGTATCGTACCTATCGTATTAAATTTTTAAAATTAATATCAATATTTATAACATACAGCATACGTTAAACTCAATATATGTATTTAAAATTTCTCTCAGCTTAGCACAGTTGTAGAATTAAATTTTCATGTTTAGTATCTAATATTTTATCTTTAATGCTTCTTGTTCAAAATTTAACATTCTTAACTTGAAGTACAACTTGTAAAAAAAATAGTACCATCATGCTTAGTCCTTTTTTTGTCTTTCCATATTTAAAACATTTAGAGAAACTATTACAACTAACTAAATATGTCATTCAATATCATGGTCGCTGGTAATTTGATTTAGCAAATAACATTAGGCTACTTCAATGGACCAACAGTAGGCTAGTTTGATCAGCTTTTTAGTCATGTTACACTAATCTCATGATCAAAGTTCAATTTTGAGTTGGTTTGATTGATAAACATAAGGCAACCAATAGTTATGGTTTTGTTTATTTTTGTCAGTATTTTTGTCTACTCGACCAAAACAACCTATGTTTTTGGTGGTTCACGTTGAATGGTCAGTTGATCATTCTACAGTTAAATTTATTGGTCTGAATTTTTAGTGCAACTGACCAAATATCCCGTTCAATCAATTATGAACTGGCCTAGTTTTGCTGGTACACCATATACGTCTGATCGGGTTACACCAACCAATAAAACGTGTGATCAAAAATGCTGATCAATCAATTATGAAGTAGTCTATTGAAATGAATTGAGAAATCAGATGATGTAACTTTGTACCATTAAAAAAAATCTCATAAAAAAATTTCCTAATTTTTATATTGAATTAGGAAATTTTTTTAGCATAGAATAGTGTAGAATTCCTAAAAATTAAAAATTAGGAAATTTTTTTAGGAAAAATACAAAAATTTCATTATTGGGAAAATTTATAAATTGAATTTCATTTAAATGAGATGATTCAAAAGAATTTATACATTCATTAATGAACAAATTACAATATTTCGAATTTTTTTGACTTTAACCTTTACATTGTTGTATATAATAATTAATAAGAGGAAATTTTATATAAAACTAAATCAATATATATATATTAAAATTAGAAATATTATGATTAAAAACTAACAAAATTATTTTATTAAATATATTAAATCTTTTCTTTAAGTAAGGGTTATTATTAATACCTTTAACCACTGGATCATGTGTTAATTTAATATTTGAAGATAAAAAATGAATTAAATATAGAATTTAAAAAGAAAGAGAGAAAAAAAGTACATTATTTTTATAAAATATAATAATAATAATACATCATGTATTCACTAGAAATCTAAACCTATTTGTTAAAAGGAAGTGAAATGAATTATTGAATTAATGATGTTATTTTGAATTATAGGATTTCGTCATTTAAGCGTGATCATTGCCTAAGTGTTTATGTTCATCTTTTATGGATTGCGAATTAATGCTTATCCGCATCAACAAAATGGTAAGTATAATCACATCATATATAATGTATCTTGAAGGAATACTCATTTATCATCATTATTTATAGAAATATTCATTTGAATAAACATTAATAAGCAGATGCAATCAAAAAAATAGGATATGTATTTTATACAACCATTATATCTTTTAAGTGTTACTTCGCTGGAACCCAATGATGTGTAATAGTATGGTACAGAGATTTTTAGCTAAAGCCATGTTATTGCACTATGTGTTTATAGTATGTATTTAACTATACTTATTTTACTTATTTTTATTTATAATTACATCTACTGTAGATGTACCAGAAAGCATGTTTTAAAAATATCCTCAGGACGAAGAAAATTTCTCCTATAGAATTTCGAAGAATAAAGGGGCATAGAACGTATCAATATAACTTAGTGGAACTGGCTAACAATAGTCTACATGCAAGTTCGTATTTGTGAAGCAATTCCCTTTGGGATTCCAATTTTCTACACATGGATGACGAATTTCCTTTTAAATATTATATCTCTTAAATAGCACATTGTCGCAATTTAGTAAAAAATCTGATTCATATTTGGATTATTGTATACGATAATTCTTGTGAAAAATATTATAATAAAAATTATTCGCATATTAGGATCTTTATTAATGATAGATTGATAGAAAAAAATCTGAAGTTAGTGTTTGAAATATAAAAGTAACCCATCTCAATCATAAACTATGTTTTGGTTTTCAATTTCGAATTTATCACTTTGATGTGATGCATATTACAAATAACCATCGGTATATAACTAGGAATCAGTTGAATTCTATTACTCATTATTTGTTGTCAATAAATAGTAAAGAAATCTATATTTTTTTTTTTGAGTACAAAAATACGAAGTAAAAAAATGAAAGGAATTAGAAGAAAAAAGACAGATATCGTATTTTACTAAATACTGTTAACCGTTACTCTAATAATATGAAAATCACAAAATCATTTGGTAATCATTACAAATGACTATATTTACTGGAATTTATATCATAATTGGACATGTCTCTTCAAATTCTTCTGTCGATGCACCTTTCTCGTTTTCTTTGGGATTAAAGTTCGTCTGCAGTTTATTGTTTTCAGACTTAATGGGATCAATACCATTAAGGACTGAAATCACTTCGCAAATATCTGGTCTTTTATCAGGTTCACATTTCCAACATTCTGTTTAATTGATTAATAAAGTTAGATATTTAGATGCAATTCCAAAAGCATAATTTCGCATTATTTTTATATTCACTTTGATAAAGTGCAACAAATTTACTATTTGTACTTAGCATAGGATTCTCTCTTTTACCATCATTAATTTCGAGTATGATTTCGTAATCATTTTTTTTTGTTTCATAATCAAAGGGCGATGAACAGCTCGTCAATTCCCAGAACACTAATGCCAAACTATATATGTTAGAAATCACAAATACCATAAAAAAATTTAGGATTCACGTAGGGAATTGTGCCACGTCGACTAGTGGAAACTTTATCCCCTTGTAGAAGTGAGCAGCTGAAATCAGCCAATTTTACAGTATAGAATATAGATTATGTTTCAAGAGTTGTGAACATGAGAAACGATTTTAATCATCATGCAGAATATAAAATAGATTAGGTTTCTATCCACTCCCACACCAGAATCCTTTTCGAGAATAAGAGTATGGCAATATTAATAGGACCATGCGCCTAAGGTTTTGTGTTGGTATGGGAACATGCAGAACATTAATGAAAAAAGATACATAAATGCGATCAGTGTAAAAACTCATTGGCTGATATCCAACACCTCGTTCGCACTTCGAAATCCAGTGATTTCATTTCGTGTCTTTTTATCATCTATGAAGGAATCAGTGAGGAGACAGTCTATTTCTAGTTCATAAACATCCCAGGTTCCGTCTCTATTCATATGATACACTTTTATCATCCTATTATTGAACAAATTTTTACTTTATATCCTCTGGTCATCTTAAAATAAAAATTGAACTGGGTTCACAGTATCATGTAATCTGTAACTGTGGTAAATAAAAAGTTCATGATAGTTAAATCCATGTATTCGAAACTATGAACTACGAAATCAAAAATTTTTTACTTCTTATTTTGCTCTTTGAGCAGTCTCTGACTGAAAAACATAAATGTCCTGGCATAAAAAGTTACCTTTCTTTGTAAAATAAAAACAGTCTTTTTGTCTATAGTAATAATTGTTTTGATCAGACTCTTCACTTCATCTAAAACGAGCAGTCTAACAATAAATTACTTTGCGGTAGCGAAGTGTTCATATATGAAAGTAAACAATTAAGATACGATATATTGATCTAATAATATCTTGTGAATATTGCTTTATTTAGCATTGTAAAATTCTTGTTTGATAATGGAAATACATTCAGTATACAGTACATATATCAACTAATGAACATAATTATCCAATTGTCATTGACAATACCACTTAACTAAACTATGCTATCAGTACACATATTTTTTTAGGGGATGAATTTGACTTTCGACAATATGAATGGTGGTTTAATGAAGATCCAGTTGGTAAATGGGATGAGATTATGGTATTGATCGTGGATTTTACCCGTTCCTAACGTAAATAAATAAAAGATGAGAATAAAAAATGAGAATAAACTGTGGAGTTACAGTTTAAAGATTTATGAAGTAAAGTTCTTACCAACAATGAATATAGGGTCGATACTACAGTGATTATGTTCAAAAAATTCGCATTTTCAGTCAGGAGCAATACTTTCGATATTAGATTGCAATGGTATAGGCCATCATACGTCAAATCGGTGCTAAATATTTTAATTTCACTCCCTATTGGTTTTACATCTGATTAGTCAATAATCAACATTAGTAAACCATACAACTATACTTACCATAAATTAATATGCCATATGTTTCCAGACCAGCCATGTAACTGTAAACGTTAATAAGATAGTCTAAAGACCCTTCATAAATTCTGCTAACTTTATAATGTGTTAATTTACGGCGATAGTGCAATGAGGTGGCTTTATCTCGCCAAATATGAGTTCCCTGTCAGCCTCTTCAATATTTACGAGAATCCAAAAGTCTGGCTTCCTACCATAATTGTGATCATCTAATAAACGTCTCTCTTTAGAACTTTCAGATTCGCCATTTGCCCTGTTCCAATAATAAGATGTGAGCATATATTAATATGCCATAGTTAAAATTTACAGTAATAAGAATCTTACCAAACTAATGAAAATTCAGCTTTATTAAAAATTTCCTCAAGTATTTGATGACAGTACCGATGGACAAACGTATCTTCATCCATTTTTTTATTCTCATTGTAACTTACCGAGGATAAATAGGTAATGCTGCAGGGAAAAAATGAGTATCAGTGATACATTGATGAAATAGGTTTATTAACTAAGAACATACAAATTCCTTGCAACTATTTGCACACAATCAAAAATGTCTTTGTCTTCGCTTGTTAATAACGTATTCCCTTTTGCCCAATTATTGCGCCACTTTGTATCAAGTTGTTCTTTGTCGCTCAAAAGCTAAAAAATAAATAAACAATTAATGTGGTTACTGAGTTTATAATAAATGCAAGGAAGGTACTTACCCTGTTGTATTCAATTATTACTAGGTCAGCGACTGTTGGCAACTCTTTCGGAATCAATAATCTCAGATGAGCCTAGGGCTCCGATCAGTTTCGGTAAATACCGAATCGAACCGACCGGTTTCGGTATCGGACCGGTTTCGGTTTTTCGATTTACCGAACCGAATCCTTCGGTAAATTTACCGATCGGTTTCGGTAATTTCGGTTTCGGTATCAGTTTTGCGATTTACTGAACCGAATTACCGAATAAAGTTAGTACAGTAAATTCGGTAATACAGATTGATTTTATCAATCTTTTTTTTTAAAAAAATTCTTTCGTTAATAATTTCCTTTACCCTTTCGTTAATAATTACCCTTTCATTAATAATTACCCTTTCGTTAATAATTAATTACCCTTTCGTTAATAATTAATTACCCTTTCGTTAATAATTAATTTCCCCTTTCGTTAATAATTAATTTCCCCTTCGTTAATAATTTTCCTTTCGTTAATAATTTTTCTTTCGTTAATATTAATTACTACATACTATTTTTTTTTAATACTTTAATCTAATATAATAATGACGGATTCAGAAACTGATCAAACTGATGAAGAAATGGAGGAAGAAGTGGAAAAAGAAGTGCTGGTGGAGGAAGAAGTGGACGAAAAAGTGGACGAAGAAGTGGACGAAGAAAATGAAGAAGGAGACGAGCATGAAGTGGAACAAGATGAAGGAAATAATACTAAGCGTAATACTAATAAGCGTAGTTGGGTTTGGGAGCATTTTAAGTTCGAAGACTCAGCGAAAAAAGCCAGGTGTAACTATTGCAAGAGTTTGATCAGTTGTAATAAAGGCAGTACCACTGGACTATCAAACCATCTTAAAAGCAAACATAGTTTAACAAAAGATCAAGGAAGAGGACAACTCACTATACGTGAGGTCATCAATAATTCTAAAGCAATTGTAAGTGATCATTTGTGATATTAAATATGAATATTTTTTAATTTTTTCATATATTTTTATTCATATTAAATTTAGGTATACAGTAAAGAAACTTTTAGGAAATTTCTTATTGAATGGATCGTAAAAAATGATCTTCCTTTCACATGTGTAGAATCGAAAGATTTTAGAAATATGATTTGTCTTTTGCGCAAGGATGCATTTATACCGTCCGCCGACACAATAAAAAATGATATAATATCAATTTTTAATGAAAGTAAAAAAAAAATTTGTTCTATTTTACAGGTATTATATTTGTATTTTTGAATAATATTTTATTTGAATTATTTGAATTCTACTAATTAATTCAATTTTTGTAGAATATGTCTAAAAAAATTTCTTTCACAATAGACGGCTGGACTTCTTCAAATAATATATCTTTTTAGGCATAACAGCCCATTTGGTCACAAATGAATGGGAATTAAAGAGCTTCCTTTTAGATTTTATAAAGCTCGATGGTCCGCACTCAGGTGATAATATTAAGGAGGCTTTTCTAAAAAGTTTGAGAAGCTATAACATTGAATTAAAGGTTAGTTTTATAAATAGTGAGATAATTTAAAAACAGAAAACAAAGTTAAAAAAATTTTTTTATATAGATCCTTAGTGTAACTACGGATAACGCTAGTAACAACGTCACATTCCTCCAGGCTGTTGAAAACGAATTATCCAAAAAATTTATTGATTTTAATAGTAAAGATAAACATGTGCGTTGTTTGGCCCATGTTATGAATTTGGCTGCACAACAAGCCCTTGTTACGCTCAAAGCCATAGAGGATAATGAACCATCAAATGAAAATAGTGGTCTTATACATAAGGTAGATTTTATCCTTTTCTTTTTTTAATTAATAATTAATAAATTTATTAATTATATTCTTTTTTAGCTTCGTACTCTCATTAAAAAAATTAAATCATCCCCGCAGCAACAAGAAAAATTTCAAGCTCAATGTAGAGTCGCAAATATTTCCAAATTAAATGTAATACTTGATGTGCGTACGAGGTGGAACTCGACCTACGATATGCTTGTAAGAGCGAGAATTCTCAAAGAAGTAAGTTCATTTTATTTTATTATTTTAATTTTATTTTAATTATTTTATTAAAAATTAATTATAGCTTTATTTTTTCAGCCAATTAATACATTAAGTAATAGCGACCCAAGCCTTCGTGCTTTGACAATTAGTGAAGATGAATGGGCTCGCCTTGGTGAAATAGAATTATTATTAAAGGTTTGATTAATATTATTTATGTATTTACATGATATTATATATTTTTTATGGTTTTAAATAAAAAAAATATATATATTTTTTAGTGTTTTGCTAAGGCAACCAAACAAATTTGTGGTGAAACTTATCCAACGATTTCTTACATGATTCCAATATTTAATATTTTATTAAACAAATTGGAAGATTTTCGAGATACCTCGGGTCGATTTGAGAATGGAAAAGTAAATTGTAATTTATTTAGTATTTTTATATTATTAATTGTAATTAATTTCTCTTTTTTAATAGGAAGCGGCGATCAACGCTATTAACAAGCTAAAAGATTATTATAATAAAACTGATACAACTTTATATTCAGCTTCACTGAGTAAGTTATTATACATTTTATATATACATTAATTTAGTTTATTATTAATTTTGCTAAATTTTTTTTTAATATTTTTTACAATAGTTTTAGATCCACGTCTTAAATTAGAATACATGAAAGATAATGAGTGGGAGAAATCTTGGATTGATAAAACAAAGAATGACGTACGTATGAACTTAAAATTTTTTAATTCATTTGATTTAAATCATATTGTAATTTCTTCATCTCATATTATATTAACAATTTGATAGGTGTCCGAAATCTATAATACGTTATATGCACCACAAGAAATTCAAAATATTAGCATAGAATATAATTCTTCTGATGAAGACCTAGTTTCCCATATTTCAAAACGACGGCATACAGAACCTATAAGTGAATTAGATCGTTACCTAAAAGCTGATCGTGCGCAAGCTCTTACTGATATTTTAAATTGGTGGAAAGTAAGTTTTATTATTTGAAGCATATTTAATTAATTAATTATTTATTTTGTAACTTTTTTTTATAAATAGCGACACGAGGAGGAATACCCACATTTAGCAATCATGGCAAAAGATTTCCTCGGAGTTCCAGGTTTTTTATCTATAATTTTTAATTATTTAATTATTTTTCAATAATATTTATTGTAAAAATATTCTTATTAAATAGCAACAAGTGCGCCTTCTGAACGAATTTTTTCTAGTGCTGCTGATGTTATTACTTATGATAGAGCGAGTCTTGCTCCTGAAATGGTACGTTCAGTCATGTGCTTAAAACATTAGTACCGCTCAGGTTTATTAGATTAATTGATATATATAAAGAATTTTATAAAAAAAAAATTAAATTCTTGCATGTGTTTTTTTTTGCGTAAATATTTTTTTTTGTTTTGATAAAAGGAATTATTCAGTATTATGTGGCAAATGTAAAAACTCGCTTTATTAATAATACATGCAAATAAATACAAAGTTCAGTGTTATAACTTTTCGAAACATTTTTTTATAACGTTTCGCAGTATTTTTTAATCATTTTTTAAATAAAAAAAAAATAAAAAACGTTTATAGTAATTATTTTTAAATAAAAAAAATAAAAAAACGGTTTGTTTTTTTCTAATAATGTTCGGTAAATCGGTTCGATTTTTGGTAATTACCGATCGGTTTCAGTATTAGTGATTACCGAAACTGATAGGCTTCGGTAATTATAAATACCGAAACCGATTATTTCGATTTGGTTTCGGTTTTTGTAAAAACCGAACCGAACTGAACTGATCGGAGCCCTAGATGAGCCTCTTTCCATATCTTTTCAGAATATTTAACATATTCTGGTTTAAGTTCATTGCAATACATAATCGACGATAGGCACCTGTAAGTAATTACGGAGTAACGATTATAGCGAATTTCTGTATTTTTGGGTGCACCCTACGGATGGTTTCACTAGCCCAGTCTCTGACAGCATAAAAAACTTACAATATCATATCGATTTCTTTTGCATATGATAAAATCAGATCAGTTTTCAACTTTTCGATTGATTCCACTTGTAATTTACGAAAATCAGTAGAGATGTTGTAACCATCCGGTATTATCCACTATATAAAAAGAACGGGATTTGACTATACCAGGACAAAGACGTCACAAACCCATATTACAATACTTACATCATTCTTGAAGACATTATTTATGACAACATTATCAATCGCATGACTTCACGATAAAACGACCTTAGATAATACAAACTAAATTAACTATTGTTTATTTTAAACGGCTGTACACCAACTTTCACTAACCTTATATTTCGTTGAACCCCTCCTGTTTGTGCTATAAAGGGATTATTGTCATTCCCATGGCCTACATCAGAATCGTTGTAGCAATTTGACTTTGAGAGGAATACAGATTAGAAACATAATACAGAAAGTAAAACAAAATCGTCAAAATTCATGTCAGAATTTACTGAAAAGAGAGAACCGTCATCTCCCCTTTCCTTAGGAGAACCATGTGTTTCATCTTCTACATTCCTTTGTCATTCTAGAGTCTGACTTTTGCCATCTTTGATAGTGGTTTCAGCCTACGTTCAAGTTTATTTTGTTTATAACAAATTTAAGGAGGACCTTTAATCTTAAAATATTGGTTAAAAATTTCTTACAGGCTTTTGTTTTTTTCCCCTTCTGATTGCTATCATTTCGTCAATGGGTTGTTTACCATTCCTATAGGAGCGTTTATATCCTTGAATAATATTCCCGGTTCTACTGATTTGTAAACTACCACGGAATAAATCACAAGATAAATCACAAGATAAAAATACATTTTAAGCGTTTATCTCGTTATTCTTCACCGCATTATGTTATTTCATTCTAGGTAAGGACTTCAACCAAAAATCATCAATGTGTCCTATATTTTTGAAATCGACCTTATATGAAAAATATACAAGTTAATGTATCAAGGCTATCAAAACTAAAAAAATAAGAGGACTAGTAGCGGACTAGCTAAACTACAGCGGAGACGAAGTCTATAACTATGCGAAGACTAAGTTCTATAGGTAGCTATATCTAACAGCGGAGACGAAGTCCATAACCATGTGAAGGCAAAGTTCCATGGGTAGCTACTGCTAGCAAATAAGCTGTTACATAAATTACTGAGAACGCTAACCTGAAATTGTTTTTTGAGACGTATTGCATTATTCTTCTCTTCTTCTGTGCTTTGTTCTTTTATCTTCTGCAACTGTGTGTTAAATCTTCTCATTATGCTTGCTTTATTTAAACCGAAGTTACTTTTTTTCCAAAATGCGTGGTACTGAACCACGTCCCAGTCGTTGCATGAAGTATTTAGGAAATAATCGAAGCCTGGTCCAGGTTCTTTAATTTCAAATAACATTTTTATGGTAAGAGAAGTCAGTTTCAACTTATTCGCTCATTTTTTACTCCACATTTTTACACTTATTGGGAATACCAACTACATCTTGTATTTCCATAAAGAGTAAAGTATAACAGATAACCCGATATAGTAAATGACTTTGATGAACAAAAAATTTCTGATAATTATATGTTGTCCACTAGTATTGGAAATAATGAGATCATGACCCAAGGTCTCAGTCGTCTTATATCACAGTTATTTCTTCTCTGCAGGTTGGTCTAATGCTAAAGAACATATAGCAGCCAAGTATTTCTAGTAGCAATAAAAATACAGGACGTAGCTAAAAGTAACAAAAACTTAAACACATAACAAAGAAGTTTCACAATATGGGAATACCAACAGCGAAGTTTTCTGTTTTTATTCTTTGACTTATGAGTTAATCCAGAATAGGTAAATCATAGCATTTTGTACAAACCAGCAGTTTAACTAAATAATTCGGGAGATGTACTTTGTGTCACAAAATTTCTGTCACATCAATGTATAACTTACAGTTTAGGTGTGATGTTTTATGCGGTGAACTTGTATGAAATTTTTTTGGGGCGTTGCTCAGTTCTACTGAAATATGCGTGTACTGTACATTTACTGTAATACAGGCTGTCATTAGGATTTGTGAATTGTATTATTGGTCAACTATATGATTCGCAGAATATGGATCACATCATTGCGTAATTTACGTGATGAAGAATTTTTTTAAAAAAAATGCAGTAGAGTTCTGTTACTAGCCTCCTACTAAATTTATCGCCAACTAGCCATAGGTTTTCTCATAAATAGCTCTGTAACTGATTTTTTCAAGGCAAATAAGTTGTATATATACCCTGGCTTAGAGTATAATATGAGCGGTTTAAAATTTTCATTGCATAATTATACAGATCCAGAATTTGATCTTTCCGCATCTCAATTCTTTCTTTCTGTTACCATTATTACCAACATTATCAATATATCTATTCACAATTTGTAGACGAGTTTCTAATACTGAACAAATGAAAATGGTTGCAGTATATTATAAATTAAATGTGTCATGATACGAACAAACATTTCACGAACACCAAACACATATTTTTTAACATAAATCACTTTGTGAGCTCCTCTCAGATTGTGTCGTTCTCTCAACCAATGGGATCGGAACAAAGATATCAAAAAAAGGTAAGAGTAGAATAGGACCCCGGAAAATGCTTATATATGTAAGGTACCAAGGTGCTTAGCCAACATAGTAAAGTTTTATGATGTAAGAATTTTATAATGCTTAATTTTAAAAAAATTTTATACTATGTAAGATAATTAAATTGCATATTTTTGGTATTATTTTAAAATACTAAGAGTTTTTAGTTGCTTATTTTTCATATTTATATAACTTTTTAAAATATTATATATTGAATTTATAATTAATTTTTATTTATTTTCACCAACGGCGAGTGTTAATTTTGTACTACATTTCACAATTTTATATAAATACATAAACAAAAATTTTTTTTTTGATGAAATTTCATTTTTTTTCAATGTTTTATTAATTATCTGTCAATAGTATCTTTTGAATTTTTATTAAACTCAGTGTATTATTTTTAATATAAAATTACTATATTATACATGTTTATTTTGTTAAATAAAATTACTATAAATATGTTTTACTTTAAAATATAATTTCACTACTCACCACTTTGGTTATATCAAATTATCTTTTATGTTTAAGTAAGTTTATTCAGCAAGTTAAATCTACTTGTATTTTAAGGCTAAGTATAATATTTATATAGAAAAGCATATTTTTTTTAACGGTAATAACTTTTAAATTTTTCACTTTTTCGTTTATAACTTCAGAGCGTAATTACACCACTTCAGTCAAATGAAATCGGTTTTCTAAATTAATTGAAAGTTGTTCAGCAAGGTCGAAACTACTTATATATTAATTTTCATGAGTGTGGGTATAATACTTATGGAGAAAAGTGCATTTTTCATAACGGTACTAACTTCCAAATTTTTCATTTCTCCGTTTACAACTTCAGAGCGTAATTACACCTCTTTGGTCAAATGAAATCGACTTTCTAAATTAATTGAAAATTGTTCAGCAAGGTCGAAACTACTTATATATTAATTTTCATGAGTGTGGGTATAATACTTATGGAGAAAAGTGCATTTTTCATAACGGTACTAACTTCCGAATTTTTCGTTTCTCCGTTTACAACTTCAGAGCGTAATTACACCTCTTTGGTCAAATGAAATCGACTTTCTAAATTAATTGAAAATTGTTCAGCAAGGTCGAAACTACCTACATATTAATTTTTATAGGTGTAAGTATAATACTTATGGAGAAATTTACATTTTTGTAATAGTATTAATTTCGAATTTTTCTTTTACTGTTTATTAACTTTATTAATTGAATATTGTTAATCTACTTGTATATTATGTTTAGTTTAGCTTCACAACATATTTAAAATTGGATTTAATAAAATATATTAATTAATAAATATATTTTATAAATTATATGTGTTATAATAAAAATTTAATTGGGTTAGAAGATTGATTTGCTAATTTTTAAGGTTAGATATCAACAATGCTTAGCGATCATAGTAAAAACCTATGCTTAGAGCTACTAATAAAAAATATTTTTGGGACCTTACCTATATAAGTATTTTCCAGGGTCCTAGTAGAATCTTTGCAAAACACATATCACTATAAGAAACAACTCAAAGTATTATGAAATTCATTAGACAGTTAATATCAAAGATAAGCAACTTAACTGAGATCATCAGAGACGTGGTCGAGATATTATTTAAGGAAGAGATGACTCCACATGGAGAAGAGTTGGATTCGCATATTTCCCGTATACTGTATACATCAGAGTTTCCTAATGGTAAACACACATGCCTTTTACATTTATTTTTTGAAGTATTGATTTCAGTTTATTTTAATGGAGTGTTAATTACATTTCTTCTAAATGTTTAGTTGCATGTTTTATTGTACGCTTGGCATCTCTCTGTATTTGAGAAAATTTCAGTCGGAGACTGAACTACACCAAAACTACGTGTTAATTCTGATGAAAGTATCACGTACTGAAGACATACAGATAAAACGACTTTTAACAATCAGAAGCTATTCTCTGGGATAATTGTGGGTTATCTCTGAGATAACACGAAATTAAAGTTTCCTTTCTTTGGCTGTCAACTGATAAGAAAAGATTAATTAATGAAACTTCATGGCGCTTTTTTCTTAGTCGTATTCTACGATGATTTTTATCGCTTGAATTTGAGTTAAAAGATTGTCAGATGATACTGGTGTTCATAATCACCAATACACAAACAAGATAACCATGAATGTGGAACTGTCACGTAATAAATATTTTTTACCAGGAGATGTTATAATATTGCAGTCTACATCTCTGGTCTGGATTATTACTATTGTAATAAAAAGAATGTTACTATAATGATCGAAAACTAAGGAATTGGCATTCTCTAAGAACTCCGTTTCTCCTCTCTCTGGGCGTCTTGCTGCTCATTATTCATTTTTTAACTATTTACAAACATAATCAACTACGTGAAAGAAATGTATAAAAAATCTTCATTTCCTTGGAATGTCTATTCATAGACTGATTTTTTGAGGAACGAGAAAAATTGGGAAGGATGGAATCTAGGAAGATTATGAAGGGAAAGTGAATAGCTTTCTTGTTATATTTGCTTTTCTTTTGGGAGTAGGATAAATACGGATGGTGTTCACAAGTAAAACTAACTCTGAAATTACTGCATATTTGTGATACTGTTTCTTCGTAAGCAAAAACTTCCATTTTTTAATTCACCAAAGCGTTTTTCTATTATTCGAATAATGTTAACTAATGATCGACTCTTGTTTCATATTAGAAAAAAATCCTACCTGGCTGGGATACGAACAAAATTTATTTTATGACAACATTAGTCCACCCTGAAGGGGGCACCACAGGCTGGAATAGACCTTCAAAGAAGTGAGATTTTTCTGTCAACTACACTAGTATTTATTCACGTATTATCGATAATAGGAACATTCAGATAGTGAAACAAGTGAATACGATAACTCTAGGCGGGACTAATGACTAGAAGCAATATGTTCTACAGATCTGAA
The DNA here is from genome assembly GCF_026210795.1 of Rhizophagus irregularis. Lineage (NCBI taxonomy): Eukaryota > Fungi > Glomeromycota > Glomeromycetes > Glomerales > Glomeraceae > Rhizophagus > Rhizophagus irregularis. The sequence goes on from NC_089439.1 coordinate 1,267,474, forward strand.
CAGAATTACAAAATACGTTTTTTCTCGTTAGTTAAAGAATCTTGCTTAGAGATAATTCCCATTTCCGCTAGTAATCAGTTATGCGTGAAAATGGAGTGGATTTATTAGTTACAGTACTACACAATTGTTGTGTGCGCTTGATACGACTTCTGCATACAAAATTGAATAATAATCCTTGCAAAAAGGATCAGACTCTTGAAACTGCCAAGTAATGGAACAGATTACATTGTTTTGCCTAGTATATGGTGTTACACCAGTTGAGGATAGAATCTTCCCTATTCATATAAGTAGAAATAACACAATTGCGGAATTATGTGATATGATAGTCAAAAAATGGCATGACAACTATTCGGGAGAAAATCTTACTCTTTGGAAAATGAAGAAGAGTATAAACAGTTTAAACTGAAATTAGAAAAATGCATTGAAGAATATAAAAAGAAAAAGTTACAAGAAAAAAAAATATTTACGGAAAGTGATCGGTTTAAAGGTAAAGTAGGTTTTATATATATTTCATATTTTGCAAATTGCAGCTTAAAATGCTTATATTGTTATTTATTATAAATCACTGCTAGTTGAGACCAAAAGTGGTTGTTTTTGGTTAGACAACATAAATCAAACTGTCTTAAATATTATTGAATTGAGTAAAGTCTTTCCAAAGGAAAAATTCATAGACAATTTAGATGAAAAAGAAAACGAGAAAGCCATGGATAGTTTACTCATCAAAAAACTGGCAAATATAGTATCAAGTAATATCAAATTTTATACTACGTTGCTCAGGTATATTATTTATATTCTAATTTGTATCATATTATTAGGCCCTTATTCTTGTAAAAATAAAGATATTTTCTGGAACGAATATACTTTTTTATTCAATGAAAGAAAAAGGTTTTCTCATACGAGATTCTCGTATAAAACAATGAAAGAAGAACTACGTGAAATGGATTTCCACATTAGTGAAGATACTTTATCTAAAATCTATCGCCACGTTTCTTCTCCAAACAAAAATAGTAGAAAAGCCATCAAGGCATGGGTAAATAAGGAAAAGATGATTATGTGGATGCAGGATTATGAAAGATACATCATAACTATGGGTTTAAAATAACTAGTAGCACGTGTTAATATAGCCATATAGCTTGTCTTTTGTCTCCATATTACTTAATAAATACAGCTATATTTTTTTTATTTTAATTCATAATTCGTTTCTGAACATAAAAAAAAATGAATCAGAAATCGAAAAAAAAAGAATACAACTCTGAAAAAATCATTAACATACATTTTAAATTTTAAACTATGTGGAATTTATGTGAACTTCAAAAACTTGCTTAATATTTGTATTTGCATACCACCCATAATCATATGCAATACTATCCCATAAAACTTCTACAATATTATATAAGTCTCATCTTATTAAATTTTATGATAAAAGCACTTGAAAAAGTACATTAAAGATGTATATAAAAATATTCCTCTGGAATATTATAAAAGAATCATAAATTATATACCTCAGAATTGAAGCAGTTATTACTACAAGTGGGGTTAGAATTTATTGTTAAATTTTTGTTTAAAATAATCAATGAAGACACAATGATCATATTTAACTTAAATTTTCATTTTCAATATATCATATGTATATAAGTTTTTTAATTTGAAAAGTGGCCGGATCATTTAGGCCACCATCTGTATATTACGAGAAGAGGCTAAACTGAAGCGCCTTTAGCTAGAGTTTTTATCCCAATCCCTTTCACAGGATAAATTGGCATCGGTATCATATGATTATGATAGTCGTGCAACTGATTATGAAACATATGCGACTATAGTAAGAAATACTTCTAAGCAAGAAATGATTTCACCAACTTCTTATCAATCCTCGAATTGCAAAGAAATATTTATCTCATCTCTGTTTGCGAAACAAAATAACTTATTACATCTATAAACCATTTTAATCAGCCAAAAGGAAGTGTGTGGATGGGTCAGAAATCATGATTGTTTAACTGGTTTGACTGACTTAGTGTTGTTAATTGACTTGGTTTCCATGCCTCTAACGGACTCTGTGATCCATTGATCTTCCAAGGTCTTGATTTCACGCCAATTAACAACACTAGACTGACTGATTCCGAGAAATATAATCCATTACTTTCTTGATATATATATTATTATTACATAATTTATTGGACCATGCATTATATAATAAATCAATTTACAAAAGTGCGTGAATTTTTTCACATGATCACATAATTTTTTTATTTTCTGAAGAACTATTGAAAGATCAATGTTACGATTTTGGGATTATTATACTCCAAGATTTTTAGGTACAGTATACTTTTAATTACTCAATTGAAAAAAAATCCTGAGACGCAAGTGCTGAGACGCTCATTTTTCGTCATCAATTCCCTCAGCTTTCACTTCATCTTTCACTTCATCCTGTGGTGCCAACACACTGGCTTGCGATTGGAGGATGCGGACAATGATGGAAATCACTTCCTTCGCCTCACGCATGTCTCCTCCGAATGCACAGACATACGGCTTGGAAATCTTTATGGTAGGGTTCTCTGGTAAACCGGACCAAAGGATGAATCGCCATTCATTTCCAGTTGACACGATGCCGCAAATTATTGGGGGGTCAGTGATTGACTCGTCGAGTTTACGTTTACGTTTCTAAATAGCGATGTGTCAGCCAAACAGCCCAAAATGAGCAATTAAACAAAGTAGATAAAGCCAAGTACCTCCGCCGCGGTATGAAGCTGCACAAGGTTTTGTGCTATTCCTTTCTGGATTTCAAACATTTTGGCTTCCGAAATCAGAATTGCGAGATCTCGGCAATAGATAACATAGTCCAGGCGGCCATAGCCACGACTGCCGTCGAAATCTCCTTCAACAACCAGCCGCGTCGATGGATATTTCGACCTAACTTTTGCAACTGCATCGACCATAAAAGGGTTAATATAATTACGTGCCGTAGCTTCGTTTGACGAAACTTCGTAATGAAATGCTGATGCAATTCTTTCGAGGTTGTCGATGAAGCGTCTCAGTTCCTGCCCGCCGAACACAGGATCGGTTCCGAAGGTTTCATCTGTAGAGACACCAATATTGATCAGTTTACAAAGTAAGGCTGACCTTACAGCCGATTTCATAATGTACGGGACACAAATGCAGGAGAGACACTCGGAGAAACTCGGTAAAACCCAGAATAAGGTAAAAGTTATACCGTTAGATTCGGTGTGTCCTGTACATTATGAAATTAGCTGTAATAAAAACCTCAATACAATACCTATGTCGAGCTCAGGAATTGCTCCAATTTCTGAATATTGGTCGTGCAAAATTTCCTTGAGCACTTCTTTAGGTGTCCATTCAGCATACGGTTTTTTGCCTACAAGCCATACGTGTAAGAAAATGTTTAAGATGTTGGTAATATTAAAAAATCGACCAGACCTTTGATTCGAATCAATAAGGATATGACAATCTCTCTATCACAATTCGGATTAGTCTTTTTCATCAGGTCATTGAATATGAACTCTTCGTCGATGGTTGTCTTTTTTGTTTCCTGATCGACAAAGTAGAACGCATTCCCGTCCTCTTGCAGACGCTTGTACTTCTGTTTGGTTTTAATAAGAAGCATGTACCAGACTCCAGTCGTGTGGGGAAGGCAAATTTTCGCTGGAGTACTGAGCAAGCTGACTTTGACCACGACTATAAGGTCGGAGGCCAAGAGCAAGAATGAGTAAGGCATACTGTCCGAGCGTAAGAAATATGTACAAGAAAAAAAGACGTACTAGTGTTATCCGTCAGTGGATAGCGCACGACAAGTGGCTTTCCAGCTGACGTGTCCTGCTCCACAGCCTTAAGCGTAGTATCGCGAAGAAGCTTCTCGGTGCGGGCATCGAAGTTAAAGAATTCCAAGTCCAGCTTGTTCTTTTGGGCCAGTTCGCTGAATCGGTTGACAAGTTGGGGTGCAAGATCTGATAAATTGGCATCTCTTTTGAGATTGAAGGTAATATCGTCCAGTAGAATTGGTTCAGGATGTCCCTCAAGGAGAATCCAGAGAGAGTAGACTTGGTGAGACATTGTGGAAGAAATGTGTATCTAAGCCACGTTTCACAGGTACCAATTTAGACAGCAGATCAGATGATCACCTCGATCACCCGTCATGACCTATAAAAGGCTGAAAGATCGGACCAACCCCCCCTAATTAGTCAAAAACGATAACCCTTATTTTTGGTCATGCACAACCAATCATTTCTAGTTGTTAAAAATGCGCCTTATTGTTTTACAACTCAACGGAAAAAGAAGCAAGAAGAAAAACGCTAGTCATAAATTTCGAGCGGGACAAATGATATTTGTAACGTGAGTTAGAAATATGACTGCAGATTTCGCTAAGGAAAGATATTTTCATTGTACCGTACTTTGGAAATAAATAGGTTTTGAAAGAACTGTTGAGTGAGTATCCACAGTGAAGCGAGAAAAAACTATCACAATTCGCTCCAAGTGCTATGCTCATATCCATGTATCTTTTTTATTCAAATATTTGGTTCTCTAGAAACGATAATTCCAAGTTAATACAAAAAAGAAGAACTGTGAGTAGACTTTGTAGTGATTCTTATCCGTTTCTACAAGAAAATAAACTAATCAACTTCACTGTTTTGATAGGTAAAAATATTAGTGAGTCTGTATGATATATCGTGGCTAAGAAATACATAAGAATTTATTCCAAGCAGCATGTGTATGGAACGAGAATCATTTTTTCTCCTGCTAACTTTTAATTGGTATATTGTCATCTATCCAAGACCAAAAAGTCTGTTTACTCATAGACGAATAGTTTAGATTATTTCTTCAGTGATCTCTCCAGAAACATATTTGGACACAATAAGGCCCATATTTGTATTCTGAATTGGCAATATCACGAAAATAGCAGATTAAAATCGTACAGTAGCTACGCAGTATGTCATATAACTTTGACGAATTGAGGTCGCCCAAAAAAAGTATTGGCATTCATGGAACTTATGAGAAAATGATCCCTTCTTATTTGTGAATTTACACTATTGCACCCTCGAATACAATTTAAGTACTATAAATTAGTTAATCTTGTTCTCCCCATGTCTGAAATATACTGCTAATAGATTATATTACACTAGCAAAGGGGTGATAACTAATTGAGATAGTTAAAATACATGATGGGCATTCCCTTGGGTATATTGCTTGAGTGTAATTTACTGCGATTCGCATATTAGTTCTGGTTTATTCACATGCAATCTGAAGGTTATTCACGATTCACGGATTAAGCAATTTATTCTAGAAATCTGTAGACAATCGAAAATGATACTTTTAATTCATAATAGTTTCTGAAGTAGAAAAAAACCAGAAAAAAGAAAGAGTTTTGGACACGTGGATATAAGTATTACTGATGAGGTTAATTGATGTCTACAGGAGTGGTGCTATTACTGTAGTTATGGAATATTCGTACCGTAGATTATTATGCGATCAAAATACTACATCCCAGATATTAATAATAAGAATTCGAATGCAAAAGAACACTTTTATTTTGAAGACACTTACGAAGAAAGGTGAAACCGTTTTCGTTCTTCATTGGGAGAATGATAGTCTTAAAATCTTTTGTCATTGACTACATCAGAGATTGGGAATAAAACATAGAGTACTCGAAATATAAAAGCCAACCTTGGGCTACATTCCGAAGGAATACCCTTCAGGCATTTGATGAGAAATTAAAAACACAAAAAAATTGGGTTCCAAGACGCAACTAGTACATCTAATATTTTCTGTGATCGAAAACAAGAAATTTAGGTATGATCTACGCAAAACCATCTCAATCGTGTTGTGAAAATCAATATGATGACATCATTTAATGTTAGAATAGTGGGTCAATCGGAAGTCATTTTTCCCGTAATAGAATAGTCTTTCCGTTCTGTGAGGTATATTTTAGCTAACGACTCTATTCCGTTTTGGGTCATTCCGAAAAACCAATTTGTCGTGTAATCTCATTTTATCTTATTAGACACAGGGATTGGCAAATTGTTATGTAAATTAATAATTGAATTACATATGTCAAATTTCACGGTATGTGATGTTATATCTGCAGTGTATTTCTAATAATCAGCTCATCATATGGTTAAATGAGAAGCATGTAGATATCAATAACTAAGTATTTGAATGCAATGGTTTAGTAAACGAGAATAAAGAGTAGTAAATAAATGACAACAATGGGATTCAAAAACGTACGCAACTAACGTATATATCTTTTAGATACTATTGAAAAAATTCGCTCTGTAGTATATTATCACAAACAATTTTAGAATTAGTTCAGACACGTCAACCCTCAATCTATCCGTCTTAAACAGTATTTTGCGAAATCGTGCCATAGGTGCGTCATTGATGAAGTATAAAAAGTATAAAAAATAGGAATCCATTGGATTCACGAGATTGTACATACATTAACGAACTCTTAGGTTGTGAAAAAAATATTTCTTTGAAAAAAGTAGAACATTTGCTCACATTAAAATAACTAAGTCGTAAAAATGCTAACTTGCCCAGACATCATTGTTACTTCATAATTACAAAAAAATTGTATTTAGGATTTCGTAGAGTAATAGAATTGGAGATCAATGTAGTTACGAAAGATATATGGACAAATTACTTTTCCTGCGTTGTTCTATTATAATTATGTAGTCAGAATATCAGATTACCAATAGGCAACGATAGAAAGCAATTTTGTCTTGTGATATCAAGGTCCATGGAAATGATATATTATAAAAGAATAGCAACAATGACAAAAATCAGTAGCAGTGCAAACTATTTCATAGTTTCACGAACTATATTCCAAAGAAATACATGAGGAAGTAGCGACCACAGTTAACATTAACATATCAATGTAAAAAAGAAGATAACAACTGCTTACTTATTTTTTCATCTCGCACATAACATATTACCGTATTTATTTTTTTTTACTTAGTCTTCCGTAGTATACAGCATAGCGGACATCCCTATTTTATCACAATACTGACTGATCATTTGTCGATCATTTGCCAATCATTTTTCAATTATCACATAATATAAATACCATTGCTAAAAAAATTTACATAATAATTAATATATTCAAATTTCACAAATAACTTAAATTTAGTTTTAATTTATTGTGTATTAAATTTCATTAGATTTTATTAGTATTTGGCATATATTTATTCATTTTACGAAATTATTCACTAATTATGTTACTAATAAAAAACCTGCATTATGAATCAGATCACTGCATTATTTTTTTTATAGATTCTACATAATATAAAGAATATTTGTGCAAATTCTTAAGTTTCGCACTCACATATTCATCTTCGCACTTCAATTTTTGTCTGATGATCGGCAATAATTAGTGAATTACCATATACAAATAATATTTTTATGATATTATTAAAAATTGTCTAATAATTACATAATTAAAGTCATATGATAATTTAGTGTTTTTACTTAGATTTCCATTATTTTTTTGCCACAAAATTTGAAAAATATTTGTGATTTTGCAATAAGTTTTTAAAATCCGGAATTAGTGATCAGCAAATGATCGGCAAGGTGATATGAGCATGTCCGCTATGCTGTAGTATACATACTACCGCTGAAACTATGAAACGATTACATTACACTTTAAGTATAGATATTGTAATACTCTTTCGGAATAGTTACTATTTCTAATAAGAATGTTTCGCTGACTTCTCTATTGAAGCATCTATCGTTTCTGAATTGCAGAAGTTTATTATAATATTGATGATGTGATAGATATTGATTAATGATTTGCGCTAAAATTTTTTAAACTATTAATGTGCTAGTTCGTATTAATATGTATTGGTAAAGCTATTTTTATCTACGCCATTACCATGTGACACTCTGAACTAACCGTGGATTTCACCCAGTTAAGGACTCTTGCTGCTCAACCACGCTTTTAACAGAGGAGTTCTACTTTCATACCTTTTAGGTAGGAACCTAAGTTCCTGGGATTAGAGTATCACATGTTATCCGCAGAACTATTAATTGTTGACTACTAACTAGCAAATTGTCGAATGATTTCTCATCTCTGTTCTTAGAAACATTAAATTACTGTGATTTATCAACAAAGTGAACTATTTCCTCGACTAGAGTTTTTCTGGGAATTTTTTGGCAAAAATGATCAAAATAATTTTATTAAATTTTCGATTTACGTAATTCTTGGAATATTTAGTCAAGTATTCGATGATATAGTTATATTGTATTTTTGTTGTTGCTCATTACCCTTCCCATCAACAATGTCATTTGCAAAAAGTGGTGTTAATAATAACAGATAGTAGAATAATTAGATATCAGAGATTGTTTCGATTACTAAAAAAAACAATTACCGTAATTCCGCTAGTGATAATTTTTCTACATCCATTGATATTTGTAGTCGAATATTGTTATTTGTATTTGTAGTCGAATGCTTGATGCTATTAACTGCATTTATATTAACTTGTACTAGTGTTTCGATTACTGAAAACAATATCAGCTATTTTCTTTATATTACGAAATTATCCTTATCGATAACCTATTCGACTGTGATCATACATACGATTATAACGTCTACCCTCTACACTACCAATCCTATAAAAAATTATAATTACATGGTATTCTTCCCATGATCAGATAACATTTAAATAGTACTTTTTTTGAATAATCGAATCCCATGCACAAATATTTTTACTAATTATTCGTATATAATCATATGTTAATTTACCCATCAGATATAGTATAATGCATTTCAATTATCCAATGTCACCAGTACACTAACTAAATATAATAAAATACTTGTAATGTATTAATATGACAAATAATAGTACAGATGCATAAAATATAGGCGAAGCCTACGAAGTAAATACCTTGTGACCAAATAGAATATATTACTCCTGTATATTATTGCACTCGAGAGTGGAGATACACTGGTGATCTGCTCGAAGAGCAAAATTATTTGGAATGATAAATGTGGAAAATCACTTTTTTAGACTGTATTTAACACATTTTTTACGTATTTCGCCTCTTCTTTTTTCCAAATAATTATGCTCACCACCGTAGTTAGATATACTCCATATACAGTATTAGTCTCATCAATTACAAAAAATATTATTATATCCCTTGTCTGAATTTTTTCATTCATGTGAGTCACTAGTGTAGTTAAATAGCAAGCGGAATATTTTTCGTATTTTGTTAATAATGTAGAATAATATACAGATTATACAATAATAGGATCACAACCAATAGCGCATGGTAGTTTATTACACGATTGACATTTTAATATATTCAACGCTTTTACAGAGTAAATTTCATATCTACTAAATGATGTACTATATGTTAGTATACGAGATTAACAGAAGAAAAAATAATGCTTGACTACTAATTATGATAATTTCGTTTGAAATTAATGTTACCTGTTTATCGGTTAGAAGTTCATCATTGACCTTTGGGCAAATTGTGGGAAAATTTTTTGCATGCTATTTGCTAAAATAAAGTTGACAGCCTCGTGTCATTGTTGGAAATTGCAAAGATTTCCCTTCCTATAACATACAGAGTCTGTTCTTAGTAATCGAAACTAAATGTAGTTCTACTTAAAGTATTGACTATTGTTTGCGATTACTAAAAACTAAAGAGAATTACAGAGCATATAACAAAAAGCACACAGTCTGCAACATTTTTATTTTTTATAAACTCCTTACTATATCACATCCTTATCGTAGTTAGTATTGGAATAAAACTATCCGGAAATAGAATTTTTCAACGCAGTCGTTGCATGATTTTACTTTGTTAGAATCTTGAACAACTTTTTTTGAAGAAATTTACCATAAATGATAAATTAGATGTCGTTGTCAAAAATAAAATGGTATACTGTGTAATGAGAAAAAAGGCTATTTTCCATAAAGGAACCTATTGATTTATACTATATTGCTGATGAGCCTTATTAGGCAGTTAGTTATTTGTATTACCTCATTTATTCCCTGATTTGTTAATATCGCAGTTTCAATATACGAAATAAGGTAACTGTGACCTTAGTGTCACGGTAGGAAAAATGATAAAGTTGCGCATACTACGTATACTATACATAACACGGCATGCGACAAAAAGTTTAATCGACCACAAGGTAAAAAATTTTAATTGTTTTCGAAATGGATAAATTTCGTGGACCAGAGATGTATATTGCAATATGCATAGTATACTTTTAGTAAAACTGCCTATAACCATTAGTTATACATATTATCTATTTCCAGATTCTGAATTTCTGCGCATGGTTACAAATTTTCTTCTTATCAAACTAGTTAGAATAATAGATATATTATATTTCGAATACTCGCCACATTCATATATTTTTTTCATAATAATATCTCACAAAGATTCTGTAAATGAACATATACCATTAAAATAGAGAGTGGACATGAGCTCTGTCCAAAATTATTTTCTCCATGTATTATATCGCCAGACCTTGTCTTACAGATGATTATATTGGTTTACCAAGATGTAGGCAAGTAGCTATACAATAAGTAAATGGGAGAAATCAGAATAACACAGATTGTTACATTATACTTATTCCAGGTATGAAACACGCATTAAGTCTATTGCATATGATATCAAAAGTTAATCATTTCATATTATTAGATTCCCACGCACTACAAAATTAATATAATATGGTAACATACTGTATATTCTATCCTAAACACTTTTTTTATACCAAGAGAATCAGTTATTCAATTTTTTTTATTTGAACTAAAGTGACTTTTACTAAAGAATGGGATACGAAACAGATAAATATCGCTGTTCAATGACACAAAAACATAATAATTTATCAGTTGAGAAAGTATATAACAAAGAGGAACTATCTACGAAATTGATAGTTAAGAACCACAATGCAGACATGTATAGAGTTTTTCATTCATGCGAAGAGTTTTGGGAGTTTAATGACAGGGTCCTTATCTTATAAATCAATCGCTATTGTTCATCCCAGTAATAACGTGAATGCCTTTGAGTAGTATCACTAACCTTGTAAGAAGATGAAATATGGCATCTGTGAATGTTACAACAGTTATCACACACGACTAGTTTATTCTGAAATCTATGTCTATTTTCTTTAAACGAGAAAAAAGAAATTATATATGAGTAAATTTGCAAGACAACATATTCACTTAAATGTCAAAAGATCACTAGCCCGAATATTTTGTTTTGTTCTCGTTGGAAGAAAAGTAGTAAAATAAAATGTGTAGTGTTATAATAACTGAAAATATAATAGATAAATGAAACAGTAAATCCTGTGACGCAGTAAGTCACATGATATGGTTACATAAGAAGAAATAGTTGGGAATACAAAGTCATGTGACAAGTCACATGGCGCAGTAAGTGACAGATAAATATTTAGCCGATGGATAAATAATTAGCCAGTAAAATAATATTTATAGTTTAGTGTAACGAGATAGATTTTTTAGAATTAATAGAAATAATTTTCTTAAAAAAATATAAATACAAGTGGATTTCGATGAGAAATTCCGCAGTTAGTTTTGTAATTCGAGTTCGACTTTTATAAAAATAAAATTATTTTGTCCTTTAATAAAAATTAACACATTCTTTTAACCTTTTTCTTATGATGAAAAAGAGGTGTCATTTTTAATGACCTAATAATGATTTATAATTTTGGGGAAACTATCGCAATTTAAAATTAAGTAAAAATTCTGTTTCGCAACTAATTCTTATTTTAAACCAAGCATAGATATTATTCGAACTCAACACGTCAGTGGCAACATACGGTATTTTATTTTAATATCCTATAGGTGGCGTGTCACAGTGTAATTACTCACCTTGCATGTTCCCGCCCAAGTTAATTCTAAATGAACTTTGTAAAAGTAACCGCAATTAACGCAATGCATAACAGTAAATTTTCACTAAAAGGTACTGAGAATTATGAGAAGAAGCATTATAAACAGTAAATATATCTTACACGTAGACTGTGTAAAATGATAATAACTTTTTACTCCAGATATTGGAATTATATATAGCCCGTAGATTATCATGTAACATTCACATGTGCAATTTATTTTATCCCTAAAAATCGACGCAGTTAATATCTGAATTGTTATTGGTGGACATATTACCATTTTTATACTAGGCTGAGTAATCTTATAATGAATGATCAAGAAGTGTTTACATTCAAGTGTTTAGTCAAAAAAATATACAGAAGCCTCCACTATTTTTTTGGACACAGCTGAGATTGACATAAGTCATAGTAAAATCCTTTGTGTGCAAAAATACTATACATCCAAAGTAATGTCCTTCGAGCATTTAACAATTAGGACACAATCTAAATATCCATGTCTCGGTAAAAAGGAACAAAGAATAAATAGTAGACTATGGTAATAATAGCACACAGAATATGATTCTCGTTTACAAACAGACAATTGATATATAAAGGAGACAGTAGTAGCTTGGTATGTTAATATACTATTTATTAAAATTATTTGTTACTACGTTTTGAAAGAATGCCTTCTATCGTCACCATTATACTCACGCTATTCTTTGTGTATATTTTTTTATTCATAGGTACAAGTGTAATGTAGTCATGTATTTGCATCTACAATATACGAATATTTAGTTACTGTATTTATTAAACAAACTATTTGATATGAGTGAAGCCCAGGCTATGCCTGAGATAATTGAATAATTATTTTGTAAAGAATGTCCAAGGAATCGTACTATTTTCAGGAGTATGCTAAGTACAGTCTTGCTAAATCAGTTACACCTATTGGTAATGATAGTCATTTGTTATCTTTATTATTCCACTTTATTAGTTTTGCTTGAGGCATTGCGAAATGATGTTGCGATTATTTGGATGATCACCTATCCATTTTTTAACGATAGAATATGTATATAGCAATTGCAGCATGGATTTCCATATTTTTGACAATAACTATATCATTTTGAATTTTATCGGACATGTCACTATTTTGTTTTAGACAGAGTATAAGAATCAAAGATATATGTCCAGAAGTGGTTCTGATGTTACCAATGAAACGAAGACATATTATGAAACACTAGATACGGAATGAACCCTTTAGGTAACTATTGACTTGCTATATTCTCTCGCCACTCAACAGCACTTATTTCATTAACCAAATCTCTCAAATTTTCAATGACGGTGATTGAATAATAGGCAAATTATATATGAAAAAAATCTTAACTATATGATTAGGGTCTTGCCCTGGTTTCGCCTGAAAAAAAATTTACGAAGAAAAGAAGAAAACTAATTGAAAAGTTTGCATAAGATTAACACTTTGGCATATTAACAAATTTCATGCTATTAAGATCATTATGTGACAATATAATATAAAGATCATGTTAATATAAAGATCATGTAATATCAAGTCCTTGTTTTACACAAGTATTAGTATATATAATATGCTATGTGATTTTCTTGAATTATAATAATAACTCTTGATGTAATAACAATTTTTATGTCCATTATTTTATTAATATCAACTACTGCTTTCATCTCCAAATGTCATTCCTTATGCGGTTAAAGGTCTACATAATGACTTATATAGCTATACTGCATATTACGATAATACGAAAATACAAAATTGGAAATCGTGTTCCAGAGATATGTTCTAAATTGAATTTAGAAATTATTATACCCATACTGACTACTGAGTCACGTAAAATAGAAACCAATGACCATAAAGTAAAATTACAGTGTTTAGTTCTTCCTTGGGGGAAAGGAGTTCACCATAAACCTTTGAAGCAGTTTACCATATTGCCTGTAAATATCCTTGCAAGCTATTCTGTTGGAGAGCTTAAAAAAGCCATTTATGGAGAAAAGCCAAAAGCCTTTACAGATTTTTCTGTGGATGAGCTTAACCTTGGTTTAGTTTCCATCTTTTGCAATGAGATAATTACATTAGGTACAGACCCAGAAGCGTATGTAAAAATTAGATTACTGGAGAAAAGAAGACTAGTACCTATTGAGAACGTTAGTGAAATATTCCCACAAGATAATCCACCGGCACCTAAACATGTACTGTACATGTTCTTGTTGGACTTCCTGATGACAAAAGCTCTGATGACTCATTAGAGGAACAAAAAAAATTCCAAATAATAACTAATGAGAAGATTAGAATCTTCACAGCTTGCATATACAGTATGACAGAAACAACTACAATCATTGATCAACTTCTTCGCCAGGAACTCAAACACGTAATGCACAGAGATGTAGATAAATTTTTAGATTTATTATTTCTGATTATAGAAGAACATAAATGTGTAGTTGGCAGAATTTTGGAAGAATGTAAGAAGGGAAGAAAATGGAAGGAAGGAAAATGGATAGAGTTTCCAAGAGATGGGTCAAAGGAAAAAGATTTCTATTCACCATTCGCTTTAATAGCAAATTTTGTTATTCAACGTTGCAATAAAATCTGACCCGTTAGATTCCTAGTCCATGCAAGTTGCTATCCGTTCTTTGGAAGAATAGGAGCAGTAAAACGCAAGCCCGATATTGTTCTATTTAACAGAAATCATGTTATACAGAAAAGATATGAAGAAGTGGTATACTGGAGTAACATCCATGTTATCGAAGAAATAAAACGCACTTGCCAAAGCGACAATATATCCACTGATCTAGAACTGGCTGGTTATGTGTGGGAAATTTTTGGTAATCAACATAATAGAAGGTTTGTCCTTGGGTTTACATTGTGTGGTGGTTTTATGAGAGTGTGGCTTTTTGACCGCTCAGGGGGTATTAGTTTGAACAGAATTGACATTTATCATGATCCTACTATGTTTATTCGAGTAATTACTGGGTTTGCCACCATGGAATTATTTCAGCTTGGATATGATACAACTATTATGGATTTGCTACTGAGACTTGGGTGCATTGAGATAGAAAAATGGGACAAACAGCGACCAGAAAATAAAAAGACTGAAAGATTTGCATTAATTGAAACGATTTTTCATCGAGCAGTAATAAGTGGGCGTGAAACTATCTGTTGGAGAGCATACCATTTAGATGAAGACGGAAAGGAAATGACAGACAAAGAATTTGTCATAAAGGATTCGTGGCGATCCATCTCACGAAAAAACACAGAGGGCAACTTACTTAAAAAAGCAACAAATGCACTAAAACATATTCCTGATACACAAATCGTGAAATATTATCATCACGAAGATGTTACTTTGATAGACGGTAACAGTCAAGACAAAAATGTTGATGACACATTCACTTATATTCGAAAACAGTTGCATCTTTTTCTCGATAGCATTTCAAGCAACAATATGACCACAGCACGAGAAAACTGTTCTAATGAAAATTATACCAGTGATCGCTCTTCTGGGAGATCAAAATCATCTGGTTTCTTTAAAGAACAGAACTTTTACTTCGTAGGCAAGACCCAGTTGAGAGAACCAGAATATCGTATCTACACTAGACTAATTACCTCTACATGTGGAAAACCCATTTACCATTTCAATGATCAAGTAGAACTGCTCACTGCCTTATATGATGCCATAGAAGGTCATCGGAATTTATTTCGCATTGCTAATATTTTACATGGGGATATTTCGCTGTACAATATCATGATAGGAGCAGATGGCCGAGGATTTATCATAGATTTAGACTATGCTATTGATCTTGGCTTTGACCAATCTTCGGCCACAGATTGTGACCAAAAAAAAGATGCACCGTGCTACAGAACTGGGACTTTACCTTTCATGGCTATAGAGATTCTAAATCATAATGCAAAACATACATTTCAACACGACCTAGAATTTTTCTTCTATGTTTTATGCTGGATTTGCTCTGAGTATAAGGGCTCTCGTGGCAAATTACGTGCTAGAGATTGTAAATGAAAGAATTTGATGAAGTGGGTTGAAGGTAGTGATGCTAACGGTCCGGTTTGGTCTGACTTAAAACTCAAGTCAAGCTGAACTAATAAAAAGTCAAGCCAAACCGAACCGGACTCCATCAACTTAAAAGTTCAAGTCAAACCAAACCGAACCAAACCGTGAAGCTGATGGAACTGATGGAGTCAATGGGGTCAATGGGGTCAACAGCTTAACTCAAGTCAAACTGAACCACGAAGCTGATGGGACTGATGGGGTTGATAATAAATTTATTATATTTTTTATGTATTTTAATTTTAGATTTATATTTTTATATTAATTTTATTAGTTATATACCTATATTTATACATATTATTATATTTAAAAGATAGAAATAGAAAAAAATATTAAACCTAATTATTCAACAACTTTATCCATGAATTTAAACACATGCAAGCTTCAATTGCACGATCACCTAATCTATTTCTTTTTTTACTAACCAATTCACCTGATTTTGAAAAGGCTTGTTCACTTGGAACAGAAGTAGCTGGAATACAAATATAATCACGTGCTATCTTCTCTAGAAGTGGATATTGCACTTTATGGTGTTTCCACCATTCACATGGATCTATATCTATAGGTTCTACAGGAATTGCCAAATATTCCATTATTTCATTTCGAGATTGTAAATTATTAAACTTTCTTTTTTTTTGAATCATACGGCTTAAGATTCCTGATGTTTTTCTCTTATCTCCTACATTATCTTCTTTAATTTCATTTTCATCATCAGCAATAAGAGTTTGTTCCATATTTTGATAACTATTGAATTTTTCTAAAAGTAATTGCTTTGCATCTTCTACACTTACACTATTAGGAAGAATTTGTGTTTTATATCGAGGATCCAATACTAAAGCTAAAGTAGCTGTTGAATTGTAAAGATTAACTGAAATACAACGAAATTTCTCTTGCATTTCTTTAGCAATTCCTTTTATCCATTTTGGTATAGATGTATCATTTTTAATTATTGTTATATGTTCCAATAAATAATCTAATAAAAGAAGTAAAGTTCCAAAAGTAGGATATTTAGAGCCTGACATTTCTTCAGTAAATTCAAAAAATGGTTATAAAAAATCACAAAAAAGTTGGAGTTCTTTCCATTCATCATCATTTAAATCTAATTTTGCAAAATTACTACCAATAGAAATTAATGAAACAATTACTGCTTTATTGTTAAGAAAGGATTCTAACATTAAAAACGTACTATTCCATCTAGTCTTGACATCTCTAATTAATTTTTTATATTTGACATTTAAATTTGTTGCAAAAGTAATTAATTCCTGTTCCTTTTTTGGTGATTTGCGTACTTCTATAATAAAAGCTCGTACTTTATCAATAATAGGTTTAAATTTTCCCAAACCAGCATTAACTACAAGAGCAATTGAGTGAGCACCACATCTAATAATTTTAAAATCAATTTGCAACTCATCTGAAAGTGTAGTTGAAAGCAATCTCATTGCAGCAACTTGATTTGCACCATTATCAATAGTAATTGCTAAAGCTTTGGTTGTAATAGAGAAGTCTTGAAAGATTTTATAGATTGCTTTTTGAATCTGTAATCCAGTATGTGGGTGAAGAAACCTTTGAAAGGCAATTATTGCATGCTTTAAGTTCCACTCATTGTTAATCCAGTGTGCTGTAAGAACCATATAGGGAGCACCAGTATCTGATGTCCACATGTCAGATGTGAAAGCGATTTTTGAATTATTTTCCTGTAATAAAATGTATTTTATTAATAATCAAATAATTTATAAAATTTAATAATTAATTAAAAAATTTAATTTATAAATTTTACCTGAAATAATTTTATAATATTATTTTTATAATGTGTATATTTGTTATCAATTTTGTTACGAAGGGTTTGCCGTGAAGGAACACGAAACTTAGAATTAAGACTAGCAATAAATTCTCGAAAAAGAACGCCATCTACCACTTTAAATGGTTGGCAATCATCAATCACCCAATTGACTAGTTTATCCAGAATATCTGCATGATCTTCAGCTTGTGATTGAGTATTGCTTGCATTGTTGAACGCTGCTTCGATCGAACCTACTCCACCAGGTTGAATTTTTAGATGTTTTCTTTTCCAATGATCATTGAGTGTAGTTGTGGAACAATTTTTACTATATCTCTTATCACAATATTTACATTTTGTATATACATGAACGCCATTATCATCAACTTTTTCGTAATGTTGCCAAACAGTACTTGGTGTACGAACTGGAGGTAAATTTGCTGATTTTTTTTTCTCTGAACTTAATGATATCTCATAATCGGTTTTCTTATCATCATCATCAATTATTGGAATAGTCAATTCTAAATTAACTATTGGATCCATTTCAGTTTCATCATGTCCTATTAGAGTACTCATGATGAAATTATTTTTGATTTTTTCCTATTTCGAAAAAAAAACAAATTTAATACACAAAAAATCATTCCGCCTTTGCTTAAAAAAAAGATTATCGATTTTATTGCGTATCACGATAATCAAAAATCCGGTCAATTCCCCCCTTTTTTTATTTTACGATATTTACCAGATATTACGAAGTAAATTTTCGGTAAGAGTAATTGATTGAATTTTTTTATAAATAAAAAAAATTACTAACAATTTTATCCTTCTATAACTCTATTTTTTTTTTAGGAATGCGCTTTCTCTTCAAAGGTAAAAGAGGAGGGAAAATATATTTTGTTTAAACTATTTGAAAAGGAAAAAATATTTATGATAATCTATATTTTAAAGAAAATTAATAATTAAATTTCTCTTTATTTTTAGGTGAATGTGAAAGTAACTTTCAAAGAACTGCGGAATAAGAAAAGCAACTAGAAAAACTGCTAAAATGTATAGTTGTTAATGATCAATAGGTAATGTTTATATTAAGATTCAAGACTGAAACTTATCTATTCAGCACAAGAATGGGAAAAAACAGGAACTCAGGAAGGAATCTTTGAATTCCAGGTTTTTTGAAGTAAAGGGAAAGTGAGTAGATATTTTTCGTTTATATTTTAAAGAAAACTACTGTTTACTTTCTCTCTTTTTTAGGTGAGCGTGGTGCGTGGCTTTGAATTCGGGTCTTGAAAGATAAAGAGAAGGAAGGGACTGGGGCGGATATTTGTTTATATTTTAAAAAAAAATCTAACATTTTCTTTTTTTTTGTGTTGAATTCCGGGTTTTCAAAGTTCAAATAATCCGATAATGTAACACAATACTTTAACAAAATGAAAAAAAATAAAAAAAATGAAAATTCTTATTGTGATCGCTAAATAAAAAAAAAGTCAGCCAATCAGCTACATCGGTCCCATTGACCCCATCGGCTTGGCTCCTTCAAGTCGGACCAAACCGCAACTTGAATTTCTTCAAGTTGAGCTAAACCGATCAACTTCAAATCTTGAAGTCAAACCGAATTGACCCCATCGGTCCGGTTCGGTCTGGTCCAGTCCAACTTGGACTTAACAACACTAGTGTTGGTGTTGACGAAGTGGCAATATTTGGAGCTGTTGCTGTTGAAGAAGCAATATTTTGTGGTGTTAGTGTTGACGAAGTGGTAATATTTCGTGATGCTGATGTTGACGATCGTGATGCCGGTGTTGAAGAAGCAATATTTTGTGATGCTGATGCTGACGATCGTGATGCCGGTGTTGAAGTGGCAATATTTGGAGGTGTTGGTGTTGACGAAGTGGTAATATTTGGAGGTGTTGCTGTTGAAGAAGCAATATTTTGTGGTGTTGATGTTGACGAAGTGGCAATATTTTGTGATGCTGATGCTGATGATCGTGATGCCGGTGTTGAAGTGGCAATATTTGGAGGTGTTGGTGTTGACGAAGTGGCAATATTTTGTGGTGCTGGTGTTGACAACTCAGCAATATTTGGTGGAGGAGTATTTGGTTTCGATGGTTTCTTACGAGTCATTATTGGTTTTTTTTTTCAAAAAATAAGAAAGAGATTTTTTGTACGGACGAGAAAATTGGTCCACCTTTTATATCTATTTTTTACTATCAAATTAGACTCTCAACAATCAACGATCAATTACACTTAAACATTTGTATCAAATTAGACTCTCAACAATCAACGATCAATTACACTTAAACTTTCGCATCAAATTAGACTTTCAATTAATTAAACAGATCAAATCAGACTTAAACTTTTTCATCAATCAGACTTAAACTTTCGCATCAAATTAGACTTTCAATTAATGAAACTGTTAAATGAAATTAAATAGTATGGTGATACGTATGTTTTATTTTTAAATTCCTATACTTATTCAATTTTCGTTCAATTTTTTGTCTATTTCGTCCAATTTTCGTATGGTTTTTTTAATTATACCATCAATATCACGGAATATAAAAAATCACAATATTACTAAAAATTTGACATCACTAAAAATTTGATATTAATAATTACAATTTTATTCAACGTAAAAACATATTACAACTTTATCATATCTGACTTTTATCAAAAAATGAATAAAGGGAAAAGAAAACGCATTGCTGCTAATATCTTGGACGAATATAATAATCTGAGTTCTTCAACCTCTGAACGAACTTATGCTGAATTTACGACCAGAAAACCAAGATCGAAGGTTCCGTGCTATTGCAGCAATTGTAATGGGAAAATGATTGATTCGCGCACAAAGGAGAGACACGAGCAAATGAATTCTTTAGAACCATTAAATTCCGATAAGGCTCTAACGTCTCAAGAGTTAGTAGAACTGATTGATTCGACAATATCGTTAGAAGAACCACAAGATATGACAATATTGTTAGTAGAACCACAAGATACGACAATACCGTTAGTAGAACCACAAGATATGACAATACCGTTAGTAGAACCACAAGATACGACAATATCTATTGATACATATTCTGATAATGATACGTATGAGGAATAACAATATGTATTTCTTCCACGTAAAAAAAGGTCAAAAATAGGCACACTTCATCATATTACTGAAGTTGAGCAAGTCGCTGAATCAACTGAATATGACACGGATGATATCTACACTAGTGAATCTTCGGCACAAGAAGATTCTCCTAATAATGATGATAACGAATTTTCAAGTAATTTTGAGAATTATTCTCATCCTATGTTCGACATACCAGATATTTCAGAATTACCAACAGATGAACTAATTAAGGGGATTTTGATATGGATTATGAAGTTCAGGTCGAGTCATAACATACCAAATACCGCAATTGAAGAATTAATACAATTTATTAAAATAATATTGAAAGTGTGTAAAAATATCAATCCCGAATCATTTCCAAATTCATTATATATGTTAAGAAAAGCGTTAGGACTTATCGATCAATTTACGCAATTTGCAGCTTGCCAAAAATGCCACAAATTATACAAAAAAGAGGATATAATATCAAATGATGATAATACTATTATGAAATGCAGCCATGTCGAATTTCCAAATTCGGCCACAAAGAGATTAAAGCAATGTCAAACTCCTTTAGGAAAGAAAATTTCTTTAAATAATAGTATATCAATTGTTCCTGAATTAATTTATCCGGTCTCCAGTATACAACAGCAGCTTTCTAGTATGTTCAAACGACCAGGATTTGAAGAATTATTGCGGCATTGGACTCGTCGTTCAGTAATTGATAATATTTTATCAGACATATACGACAGGCAAATTTGGCAAAATCTTAAGGAATCAAACGAACAAGGGTCAAATAACTTTTTCCGACCGGACAAGACTGATACTCATCTAGGATTAATGATAAATTTGGATTGGTTCCAGCCGTACGAAGGAACGATTTACAGTACAGGTGTAATATACGCAATAATATGTAATCTACCTCGGGATGTTCGATTTAAGCCTGAAAATATGCTTATACTCGGCATATTACCGGGGCCCAATGAGGTTAAATTACATAGAGTAAATCATTACCTTTCACCAATAATCACAGAATTAGAATCACTTTGAAAAGGCGTGATTCTTAATCGCACTTATGAATGTCCAAATGGCAAAGATATTCGAGCTGCATTAATAATTGCTTCGTGCGATATTCCTGGAGCTCAAAAATTATGCGGGCACATCTCTGCCCTTGCATCATGCCATCGATGCGAAAAAAGGGCCAATAATCGCAATTTTGGTGGTATGGCGGATATGAGCGACTGGTTTATCATGAAAGATCCAGTCGAGCATCGTCAAAAGGCTTTAGAATGGCGATGATGCAAATCTAACGCAGAAAGAGAGAGATTCGTCAAGGAGAATGGCGTAAGGTGGTCTGAAATATTAAGACTGCTGTATTTTGATCCGATTTGTTTTGTTGTTATAGATTCGATGCATTGCCTTTTTCTAGGAATCGCTAAATGGATAACAAAACGAATATGGATTGACGAAGGTGTATTAACAGAAAAAGATCTTCAATCAATTTAAAAGAAAATGGACGAATTTAAAGTACCATCAGATTTGGGACGAATTCCTGGTAAAATCCATTGTGGTGAAGGGTTTTTTAACTTTACCGCTGACCAATGGCGCAACTTTTTCTTAATATATGCCACTGTTGCTTTATGGAATCATCTTCCGGGTAAAGATCGCAAAATTCTTACGTATTTCGTAAGAGTTTGTACGATTTTGGTTAGACGAATTGTGGAGATTAATGATATGAAAGAAGCCCATGAACTTTTGATAAAGATAATTAAATTGATCGAAGAATGCTATGGCGAAGAAAAAATAACGCCAAACCTCCACCTATCATTACATCTATGCGAGTGCTCTTACGATTACGGACCTCTGTATTCGTTCTGGTGCTTTAGCTTTGAACGAATGAATGGCTTATTAGGTAATTCAAATTTAATTGTGTCGATTTTTCGAATTATATTATTTCATTTAGCAAAGATTAATAATAAATTATTTATTAGGATCTTTGCCTAATAGCCACCGCCAAATCGAACCTGAACTAATGCGTCGATTGATGACCGAAGCGCAAATAAATGATATTATTAATAGTTCAAGTTCAGAAGTAATAGGACTCGAATTACTCGATAAACGACCTTCTGTCGGTTCTCTTTCCGAATTTCCAACAGATGAAATGTATCGATTTTTGATGAATTCTAGAAATATATCGGAGTCACCAATTACTGGTTGCGAGGAATTTCTGGGTAAATTTTTAGCACCGCAATCCAAAGATATTCATCTTGAGGAACAAATCTACGATTTACTTATCGAATATTACGAGGATACATATGTAGATTCTATATTCAGAAAACCGTTCACGGAAAATTTACCCAATTCAACGATCATTATCAACAGAGCGAATCGATATGGAAGATGTCAAATCTGTGCAGAAACTTTTGGATCTGCTGCTGCAACACGACATATTGAGAGCTCATTCGTCTTAGCTAAATTTATTAATCGTGATGGGAATAGCGTTGATACTTACCCAGGTCAAATCCAATTTTTTTTCGAACATAGCGTTCATTTATCTTCCTGTAATTTGACACACAAATTGGCTTACATCAAATGGTACAAACCGGCAAATTTGACATCTCGATTCCATTTCAGTATTGACGATGATGTCGAAACTTGCAACGTCGAAGATAGTTTCTACCCAAGCAGTAGAGACAATATAATCCCGATACACAACATTTTAGGTCAGTTTATACCTGTAAAATACAAAAAATCAGATCGATCTAATGCCAGGGAATATTTAGCCGTTATTCCTATAAATAGAAAGTTCCATTTGCGTTGATTTAATATAACATTCGAACTGGTATTTACACCAATTCGAATTTCAAAACATTTTTTAACAAATTATTTTTTTATTATATTTAGTATTATTAATATAGTATAACCACTATTTTATCTAGAAAAGTGAATAAAAAAAGCATGCAATTCGGCCATTATTTTTTATATTTTTTGTAAAAAAAAGTTATAGTTCGACCATTATTCTGTTAGGTTGAATATAGTTTAATTTTATTATACGCATTTTGACCATCATTCTGCAGGATCGAATCAGAGTCGAATATAGATTGAATTGTATATCATTACTAATTTAGGTCGATTTTTTTTAAAATTGGCCGAATTTAGGCTGAATTTTTTAGAGGTCGAATATTCCTATTTCGACTAGTGTGGACCTATATTAAAATTATTTGATGATGAGATTCAACAAAGAAAAAACAAAAATCTAACAAATGCATTTGGAAACTTAAATGTCTAGTTATCTGTTATAATTAAATCTAGTGCCGTATTAATATCCCAAAGAGAGTCGCTAGAGGTCATACGAATTTACTTCATAGGCACAGCCCAGTTTTATTTAGTTTATTCGTTCATATTTAACAAACGAGTATAAACAGTACAGAGATGCGAAGCATATTCTTTTTTCTCTTAACCTTTCTACTGTTTTAGTTACAGTCACCCCTCTCTACAGCGAACCTCGATATAGCGAATAACACGATATAACGGATCATACAGTGTGGTACCGATTTTAAATATGAAAAAAACCTTGATATAATGAAGTTTACTATTTATTTACCGTATAACGTAGTACGAAGTAAAGTGTGTGAATTTCTTATATAAAAATGCCTCTCGATATAACGGATTTTTTTTATAACGAATTTTTTTTCAGTTATAACGAAGAATTTCTATAGTTTATAATTAAATGTAATTATTAATAAATATTGATGCATTATAACATTAAATATCACCCCTGTGTTTTATATTTAAATTATGGATCAGGATTGTATCAGGATCGTATCAGGATTAATAATTCTGGCTATTTTATTTAATATTTAGGCAGAATTACATTAATTTACATTAATTCGGTTGTATTAGGATTCGATGTGAATTGTTATTAATTTATATTTATCACAGGGGTAAGGACACTCCTAGTTAAATTAATATATCATTAATAATTTATTTATTATATAGTCAGTTATTGTTAAACAGCATTCCTACAAAAAAAAGGAATTATAATAAACATTTTTATATAGAACACTTCAGGAAGCATTCCCTATAATAAAAAAATAAAAAAAGAACATTAGTAAATGTTCTTAAACGAAATTAAAAGAAAAAATTGAGTTGTCCCACTTACTTCTTGTCTCAAGCGTCCATTTCGAAGTCCCTACAATAAAAAAAATAAAAAAGAATATTAGTAAATGTTCTTAAACGAAATTAAAAGAAAAAATTGAGTTGTCCCACTTACTTCTTGTCTCAAGCGTCCATTTCGAAGTCCCTACAATAAAAAAAATAAAAAAGAACATTAGTAAATGTTCTTAAACGAAATTAAAAGAAAAAATTGAGTTGTCCCACTTACTTCTTGTCTCAAGCGTCCATTTCGAAGTCCCTACAATAAAAAAAATAAAAAAGAACATTAGTAAATGTTCTTAAACGAAATTAAAAGAAAAAATTGAGTTGTCCCACTTACTTCTTGTCTCAAGCGTCCATTTCGAAGTCCCTACAATAAAAAAAATAAAAAAGAACATTAGTAAATGTTCTTAAACGAAATTAATAAAAAAAATCGAGTTCCCCACTTACTTCTTGTCTCAAGCGTCCATTTCGAAGTCCCTACAATAAAAAAAACAAAAAAGAACATTAGTAAATGTTCTTAAACGAAATTAATAAAAAAAATTGAGTTCCCCACTTACTTCTTGTCTCAAGCATCCATTTCGAAGTCCAGGAAGTTTCCTATAATAAAAAAATAAAAAAAGAACATTAGTAAATGTTCTTAAATAAAAAAAATTGAGTTCCCCACTTACTTCTCGTCTCAGGCGTCCATTTCGAAGTCCAGGAAGTTCCCTACAATAAAAAAAATAAAAAAAGAACATTAGTAAATGTTCTTAAACGAAATTAATATAAAAAACCCCCCAGTTCCCACTTACTTCTCATTCTAGGCATCTATTTTGAAGTTTAGAAAGCACCCCTATAAAAAAAAGATTAAAAAAAATGTTAAATTATCGGTAATCAGATCAACAAGTCACATGATCTGTATAACCGATATTCCTATACCGAAGAATTCGTTATACAATACCGAATAATTCGTTATAGTGTTAACAAAGTTGCTTATAACGAAGCCCTGATCAGCTGAAACCTAGGGTTCATTATATCGAGAGGAGACTGTAATTATCTTACCCGTTTTATTTTTTCAATATTTTACATAAATAAAATCATATTTAGTTACTAAAGTTGCTTGTCTAAACCTCTTTAAAATCCTACGATTAGTTTCGTCAAAATTTTACTATAGATTTATTATAGTTTCGGCAGAGTTTCAGCAGTTTCGGCATTTATAATAAGTTTCGGCAGTTTCGCCTTTCTCCAAAGTTTCGCCAGTTTTTTAATATAACTTTAATATAGTTTTGGCAGAATTTCGCTTTTCGGCGAAACGCCATCTTGCCTAAACCCCTAGGTTTCGGCAAGCAACCTTATTAGTTACATTTCACATTCATGAGCTATTATTCGCTAGGCAGCAGTTTGTTTACAGAACCTTTTATTCGAATTCAAATGGACCTAGAAACAGATGAACAGATGGGATAATCACCTCTTTGAGAAGGTGCGTGGCACCAGAAATTATCATCATTTCGCAATGGAGTGAAAATACTATCAGACAAACTATATATTGTATTTCAGACAATAACCTTAGAATTACATTGATAATATTTTTAATGTACCAGAACTAAGAATATTTCATTCAAAGGAGCGCCATTTAGTACTCTAGCTACCTTAATTAGTTATCATCCTTTTTCTAGTACTGTATAATCAATTATAATAATATTTACAGATATTGGAAGAACGAGATTAACTAACTTACCTGAAGGGTACTAAAAGCGTAGTACATTGTGTTCAATGGGTGCCTAAGTTGAGATCAAACACGTCAACACTATGTTTTAACTTTTTGATTGTCCCCAACTACGAGATCACGTAATCAAAGGAAAAAAAAATACTGCGCATCAGAATGTTATGTAGAATCAAATAATTAGTAGTGCACGCTATACCTTTCCTAGTTTGTTGCTCTGTGCGGATGGGCGAGTATATACCAATATTGATGAGAATAACCTGAAATCAGTCAAAGACTACCCTTCAGGCACATTGATATAGTTCATATAATATCAGTCGAAGACTACTACTTTTGTCATTAACATTGAAGGGCTATTTCAATGCGACTAATATTGAACATCATGCCTGAAAATGTGCTTTAGGTTTATTATAAAGAGTCACATAGCATTAAGGAATCTACCTTCCCATTACTGTTCCATTGATCGCAGTGACATTGTTAATCTCTCATCAGTGTTTGGCGTAAAAAATCGATTTCAAATAATTTCCCCATACATGGAAAGTTTTTATGAAAATCGCAATGATTAATAAAACACTTTGACATAAGGGGTTAGTGGTGGAAAAGAGAAGTTAGTCTAGACATCTCTCAGTTTCGCAGAAATTTGAATATATGTGGTTTTATTATTAATCATGGGTCTCTATATGTACAAAAATATGGCTGAAATTTATTCTCTCAATGGGACTTGGCACTAAAAGCTTTTTCAAGGTCACATTCAAAAGAGAAAAAAATGATGTTTATGACATTAAGAAAAATTCTTAAAGAAGAATAAGATTCATTTCCTCCAGATATTATTAGTGCGTCCAGTATTAGACTATGGGCAGTACAAGGAGTACCTAAGATGACCCAAGACTTAATTATGCATTCGTTGAGAGTTTGACAGGAGGAGTGAACTTGTACCAGGATGCTACGTTAGAGATTGTGATTGTTTTAAAGAAATAGATGAATCTGAAATCAATATTATTGTTCAAGGTAAACATCTTCTACCTTAGTAAAACTATTATAATGAACCATGTTAATGATGATCAATTCAACTTAGGTGTACCAAATTAGTGCTCCATGTGTAGCAAATTTTATAATTATGCGGATGAATTAAAAATACACTATGCTCTTGAGTACGCAGGTATGAACTAAATGCTATGAATGGTAAGTCAGATTATCAAATTAACGTGAACAGAAATTTGGGCAAAGCCAGTTCCACTGCAAACTGACTGTCTTGCCTAGGGTTCCGATCGGCACGGTTCGGTTTCGGTTTGAGTCATACCGAAACCGAAACCGAATTTCGGTATCGGTAATCGGTAATTTACCGAATTTTCGATATCGGTAAACTGTATAACCGAAACCGGTCGGTAATTACCGATTACCGATGCCGATTTACCGAAATTTACTATTTATGTTTATTTTATTACAAAAACTATAAAAACTATATATTTATATACCGTATATCACCTTTAATAATAAACCTATGTAAATTTTATTATAAAATCTTAATTCTTTAATACATATTAACATATATAATCTTTTTAAAAAGATTCACCTATAGACCTATACTATTATTCTAAAATACCTGAACGATACCAATGTTTTAAACACATAATAGCACGTATTGTTTCTGGAGCAAGACGTGCTCTATCTGATGTTACTACATCTGCAGCACTTGAAAATACTCTTTCCGAAGGTACACTTGTGGCTAAAATATAAAGAAAAATTAATTAAAAATAATACTTAATGATAATAAAATAGAACAGAAAGATATACCTGGGATTCCTAAATAATCCTTTGCCATATTTGCTAGGTTTGGAAACTCTTCTTTGTGTCGCTATTAAATATTAATAAAATTAAAATATAATAATATTCTAATTTTAAATAAAATTAAAATATAATAATATTCTAATTTTAAATAAACAAATGATAGTGTTTAAAATATTTTTACCTTCCACCAATTTAATGTATCACTAAGAGCTGGTGCACGATCACCTTTGATAAATGTTTCAAATTCATTTGATTTTTCAACACGTCGTCGTTTGGAAATATGAGTGATAAGATCCTCATCAGATGAATCATATTCATTGTTAATGTTGTTAATTTCTATTGGTGCATATTTTCCCTTATAAATTTCAAGCACCTATTGAAATAAAAAGTATAATGAAAATAAAATAAAATTTAAAATACAAAAAAAAAAATTAAATTAATACTTTTTTCCTTGCTGATTCAATCCATCGCTTATCCCATTTTTGATCTTTCATGTATTGAATTTTAAGTCGTGGATCTAGAACTATTAAAAATAAAAATATTATAATTTTAAAATTAAATTCATACTTTAATAATTTACAATTAAAAACTTACCTAAGGAAATAGTATATATAGATGTATCAGTTTTATCATAGTATTCTAGCAGTTTCCTAATTGCATTGCTTGCTGCTTCCTATATATATAAAAATATAATTAATATAAGAATTTAAAAATCAAATATAATCTAAAGTTTAAACTCACTTTTCCCTCTTTGCAACGTCCAGGTGAATCCCGAAAATCTTCTAATCTGCTTAACAAAATATTATAATATGGTATTACATAAGCTATTGTTGGATAAGTTTCAGCACATATTTGCTTTGTTGCTTTAGAAAAACCCTAATTATAAGTTATAAATTATAAATAAATGTTATATTAAAAATACCTTCAGTTTTTTAAATTTATAAATTATAATTTACCTTTAA
Organism: Rhizophagus irregularis; assembly: GCF_026210795.1. Taxonomy (NCBI): domain Eukaryota; kingdom Fungi; phylum Glomeromycota; class Glomeromycetes; order Glomerales; family Glomeraceae; genus Rhizophagus; species Rhizophagus irregularis. The sequence goes on from NC_089439.1 coordinate 1,296,870, forward strand.
CATTAGTTCAATTTCTGCAAGGCATTCCCATTCTTTTTCATTAAGTGTAAAAGAACGAAGATTTATATCACTATTACTTAATGTATTTAATGGCTATAGTAATAATTAATAGATTAATTTAATTCTTGTTTTTATTATAATAAATAAAAATTTGAGTATAATAATGAATAATCTTACTTCTTTTAATTCTCTTGCTCTAACCAACATATCAAAAGTAGAATTCCACCTAGTCCTCACATCTAATATGACCATTTTATCAGGAATATCTGCAACTTTACATTGAGCACTAAATTTTTCTCTTTGTTGTGGAGAAGCTCTTATTTTACAAATAAGAGTACGAAGCTATATTTATAATTTATTTAAATATTATTAAATATTATTAATTAAGTTATCAAATAATATTAAGAATTAAATAAAAAATTATTTACCTTGCATAAAATACTTCCAACCACTCCAACTTGATTATTATTATTTTGAATATTTTCATGTTGGTTTAATAATTCATCCTCACTTGTATTCACAGTTGCTTTAAGTGATTTAAGTGCTTCTTGAGCAGCAAGATTGATTATATGGGCCAAACAACGGACATGTTGGTTAACATTATCAAATTCTATATTTTTTTCTGCAAGTTCATTTGAAACTTCTTCAAGAAAGGTATTATTGTTACTGGCATTATCAGTTGTAATACCAAGTATCTATAAAAAAGTATTTATTTAATTATTCTGTTATAACTTTACAAAATCATTTAAATTAATTATTTATAAAAACTAACCTTAGTCATAATTCCAAAATCTTTAAGGCTTTTGAGAAAAAATTCCTTAATATTCTTTCCTGAATGTGACCCTTCAAGTTTAACAAAATCTAACAAAATATTTTTCAATTCCCATTCATCTGAAATCCAATGGGCAGTAATACCTAGAAAAGATATTGAATTTGATGATGTCCAAGCATCAATTGTGAAAGATATTTTACCACTTACTTCCTATAAAAATTAAATTTTCTATTTTAATTATTTATAAAAATTTATAAAAATAAAAATAAAAAAACCCATTTATATACCTGCAAAACCTTACGAATTTCTTTTATACCATTATTAAAAGTATTTATAATTTCCTTTTTGATAATATCTGCTGATGGGATTGATGCATCTTTTCGTAAAAGATGAATTAAGTTGTGAAAATCTTTAGATTCAATACTAAGAAAAGAGTGATCCCCCATTACTACATAACGTATAAGTAATTTTCGGAAATTATCTTCATTATATAGCTTAAATAATTAAATAAATCAAATATTAATTTATTAATTATAAGATTTTGAATTTTAATAATTAGATTTAGTGATTTACCATAATTTCAGCAGAATTCTGAAAGGATTCTTGCAATGTAATTTGTTTTTTATTTTTATTTGAATTATCATTTTCATCTATTAATAATCTATGTTTGGATCTCACATGACTTGACATGCCACTAGTACTACCCTTATTATTAGAAATGAGAGTTTTACAATGATTACACCGAGCTTTCTTTACAGTATTGTCATAAGTAAAATGGTTCCAAACCCAGCTGTGTTTGGAACTACTACTTTTTTCATCTACATCTTTTTCTTCTTCATTATCACTTTCGTTTTGTTGTTCTTCAATATTTCTTTCATTTTCCCTCTCATTACCTAAATCATTAGGCTGTTCAAGATCTAATGCTAAATTTTCACTCATTTTAAAAAGAAATGTTTATTTATTTATTAACAAAGGTAGTAAGAAATGACAACTGAGTAAACTGACAAGTTTATAATCAGAAGAAATAAAAAAATAAAAAAAAAATTTCGTGATACAGTAAAAAAAGATTATCAGTTGGCCAATCACGAAATAAATAGTTAGATCGGTAAATCGGTTCGAGAAATGATAAAACCGATACCGAAAACCGAAATTACCGAACCGATCGGTAAATTACCGAAGTGTTCGGTCGGTAATTTTTGATGTAATTACCGACCGAAAACCGAAAACCGATCGGTTCGGTTCAGTAATTACCGAAACCGATCGGAACCCTAGTCTTGCCATAAATTCCATCTTTCATAATTTTCCTCGTTCCTAAGACTGAACTAAATCATCTCCACGATTTGACTTTTTCCCTTTCATTGAAATCAGGTATTGACTACCACAATGTTCTCACCCGCAACAATGATAATAACGATGAGAGCGAGAAGATCATTGGTAAATATAATTTTTTCGATGGTGTGTTTTACTGACCTTCACGGTTTTAATCGTTCCGTTTTATTCAATTAGCTGAAGATAACAACAATAATGATGATATTTATAGTGATAATGATGAACAAGCATTGGATTTAACAGAGACTGGCAAATATAACCTTTATGGTAATTGGGATGGACCAGTTAATCCAAACTATTGATATATTAATTTAATGAAATGATGTATTAGTTTATGTTATCATTGTATTAATAAATATTACACGCATAGTACACATATGTATGAGAAATGGTGTCATGCTATACGTTAATTTGTACAATCTCGTGATCCATTGGATTCCTATTTTTTTCTTCATCAATTACACATTTATAGGCGATTCCACAAAACACAGTTTAAAACAGATAGATTGAGAGTTGAGTATTCTATGAGTTAATACTAAAATCATTTGGTAACGAGATTCGGCAAAGAAAAATGAAAATCAGTGCATTCGGAAACTTAAAAATCTAGTTATCTGTTAGTATATTATGAAAAGATGACATGTCATTCATTTTATCAAAGGTTAAAATGAAATTATTGTGTTTATTAAGGGCAATGACAGATATTACCTAATATCAGTTTATTATAAGAGCTTACCCCCCCTTCTCCAGGTAAGATATATTATATATGTAATTTTAGTAAGAAATTTATTGAGATATTACCTAATATCAGTTTATTATAAAGAGTTTACCTCCCTTCTCCAGGTAAGATATATTATATATGTAATTTCCTTATATAGTATATATGTAACCTAAGATTTTCAATTACCCCCCCTCCCCTAGAATATTAGGTAATATCTGTCACTGCCCTAACTTCTGCGCTTCACATAATATTTAGATACAAAAAATTATACTATTTTTCATTCAACCTAACTAGGTGAAGGAGTTATTCATAATTGTCTTCCAAAAAAATGTGTTCAAGAGATTTTAAGTCGCTAAGACTACGTTTACAACTTATACCACTATCTAATGACCATCCACATTTAACCTATTCCCAAGAGAAGCAAGAATAACAAAAAAGTAATCGACCATCCTTCACTTCTTTGAAGGTCCATGGACTAATTTTCCACTACGTTCATCTCTTCAAGAAGTGTGATACACTACTCTTCAGGAAACAGATATCAGAAATAGTGATTTTTTGTATGCATTTCATCTATTATTTATTTACAGCAATTGATCTTGTGCATGAATGGTAAAAAATGAAAAAAGATGTGGTTTAAGAATAAGGTGTTCATGGTGGAGCGAATTTCTGCAGGATTTCCTACATAGTAGCAAGGTAGTTCCAGTTTAAGAGGTGAACGAAGATACTGTTTTCATTACAATAATAGTAAGTTTTTAATTGATTCGATTGTTAGTTGGATATGTGTTGTTAAAATAGAAATGTGGCGCAGTAATTTTATGTAGATCAATTTTGTAGATCATTTCGTAGATCCCTTGATTTTTTCGATTTTCTTGATTTTCTTGATTTATTTGATAAATCTGATAAATTTGATAAATTTGATATATTTGATTTATTTATTTTATTAATTTTATTTATTTTATTTGTTATATTTTATTTATTTGATATATTTATTTTATCTTATTTATTTATTTTATTTTATTTATTTTATTTATTTATTACATTTGATTTATTTATTTTATCAAACATTCTTGATTTTTATTTTATTATAAATAGTGATAGGATTTTACCAAGTAGGGGAAGTCAGTTAGTCAGTTAGTCAGTTAGTCAGTTAGTTAGTTAAGAATTGTATTGTAGTTTTCGAGTTATACGAAAAGAGTATTATTCCCAGTAGTATAATTCAAGATAGTTAATTTAGCAACCAAGAGATTATCTATATTTTTTGTCGTATCGAAAATCTTACATTATTTTAATAAAAACCTATTTTCTTTAATTGAACATCCAACGTTATTTCACGTGATTATTTATGATCAACTTAAGACTCTTCTATTAAGTTAAACTCCAGTTAACCTGTTAAAGCGTTAAAGTTTTTCAGTTGGCTTTAATCGTTGACAGGATAACAGTGTGTCCAAGAAATTTTAACAAATCTTCCTGTTTAGTCGCTAATATTAAGAGTTATTTCATTTGTATTTTTATGTATAACATATTTTTCACATTGATTTCTCTATCAAATAAAAAAGAAAATCTTACATGGGCACAGGACACATTTACGGAACATGCTATGCCTAGTCTACAAAAATATCATAGGAAGCTGTACTAATAATTTCAACTCTTTCTAGGAAACAATTACCGCATGTCCAGTATATATTCTTTATTCGTCATGTGAAGAGACAGTGAACAAACCAATCATGTGTTACTATGCCACATATCCATTGATATTCTTCAATCAGAAATACTGCAAAAATCACATGAGATGGGACCCATAGGTATCGATATCATATGACCAAAATATTATTTAGACTGAATGTCTTGCCGCTCAACCACGCTCAATAGTCTTAGGAAATGCCCTATAAACCTAAGTTCCTACCTGAAAGGTACTACGTAAAACCTCCTCTGTTAATGGCGTGATTGAGCGGCAAGACGCTCAGGGCATTACTTTGTAATGTGTTCTTAATTCTGAAGGAAGTAATATATCTTCTACAGTACAAACGCAATACATATCCGTTCCAATTTGACTTTGATGATAACAGAATTTATCCTATTATATGTGAACAGGTATTACTTATGGTCCTAATATTTACTTTCTTTGGAAGGTCTAAAGACTAATTTTGTATAGATCAATCGACTCGTTTTCAATTACAAAAATTATTATGTCACTAATTCATTTATTTTTGTGTTTGTAGTTATGTGCCTAGTATATGTGAGAAATTTACCTGAATGGCGCTAAAAGTGTATATTACACAATCCTGTTATTCAGACATTGTGACCACTTCTCCATGCTTTCTGAAAAACATAGTTTATCACATAGTGCGTGACTTTCACTATGACACGAGCAATTCTTGATTCTGTTTTCGAAATAGACTTTTATCTCACTCTCCCATTTGAAGTAGTTACCCTCATTTTATAGGTTAATTGGCATAGAAAACATGAGTAAAGAATATGAACGCCTTTGAATCACCTCACTTAACATTTCTTGTTAACCTGTGAATAAAAAATCGTTATCAGGTGAAGTCGGCTGTATAAAACAAATCGAGAGGGGATTATACAACACTGAATAACTTCTACTCCATAAATAGTGTATGACTGACTCGTATCAGACTTTTCTGCATCCCCTTCTATTTGTCTTCAACGATACATATTTGTCATGGTTTGGAAAACAGAGTTCATGATAAAATCTAAGCATGTGTGGATGTTCGTGAATAGCTCAACTATTTACAAGTACAAGATGAAGATGGATGAGATGGCTAATTTGTATTATAACGAAATAATAATTACCTGTTTTCCTTTGTATTGACATGTATCTTCTTATTATATCTATCGTATCGTTAATATTGAGATACATACCCAGAAAAAAGTCAGTAGGTAACCGTAAATTACAATAATAGTTACAGAAACATCCTTCCTTATTCCATTTTGAAAAGACCTTACATACCATTCAAATAAAATAAATTACGTGCTTTTCCTCACAGTCTGTGAGTGAAATATGGCAAGAAAGATTTTTATTAAAACAATTCAGTCAGAGACTGGGCTACGCCCAAATAAATACAATGTTTCGCAGTGCACCCAATATACAGGAGATAGAAATACGACTGAAGTAAAATAATTATAAAGGCTCAGGACTTTACATGTGATACATAATATATTGTGCGCTGAAATTTCTACGCTAAACTATATACATACTCATTTCTCTGCAATTTCGCTCAATTACTTTACCCTTTTTATTTTTCTCAATTGCTCAACAGTCCTGAGTAATGGTTACTGATGTCTGCAGTTTTTCTACTACGTACCCTTTGGGTATCTTAACAATAAACAATAAACACAATCGAGGAAAGCTCAGACGCTCTTTATTCCCATTATTATAATCCGTTATTAAATATGATATTCCTGGTATTTCGTACTCTTCAAGAGGTGATGTTAACTCTTGTACTAGTAGTTACAAGTGTCTGGGCAATATTACAGAAATTATGTATTAGCCGCAGTAATATAATTTACTGATGTCAGGGATTCAAGTTACGTGAATTTAACAATTTGGATTTGTCACACTATATCACTATGGCTTATAATGTGTTACATTCACTAGTCGAAATTGTCCAAATCAGATAGAAATCGATCATCTGATTTTAATCTGATTTATAACTCAATTTTGACCGATTTTTTAAAAAGGCAATATTCTGTTTGGGTTCTGAGTGGTTGCCACTCAGATATAATTCAGAATAAGAAATCACATATAAATCGGATATAAATCAACAAATACTACTAAATTCGACACTATTAATTAGACATAAATCAACTAAATTTATTATATAAATCAGATATAAATCAGATATAATTCAATTACAATTCAATTTATAAATTCAGATATACTATAAAATATATTATAATACGCAAAACTAAAAAAATAGAGTAAAATAAATTTATATATGCTATAAAATATAATATATAATACGCAAAACTAAAAAAAGAGTAAAATTAATTCAGATATGTAATAAAACATATTATAATACGCAAAAATAAAAAAAAAGAGTAAATTAGTAATAAAATAGAATTCTGAAATTCCAACAATTAATCTTCTTGCATAAAACTTTCAGATTTATCCGCTTTATCTTCCAAAATTGCGTCTAAATCTTCACCATCAATATTTAAATTGTCTGTATATTCTGTGTCATATACCATATCTGGTTGATCAACATATGACCAATCGGGAGCATCATCTGGTGGTACTTTATCATAGCATTGTATCTCATCGTCATAGTTCTGAGGTCGCAATTGCTGCGCCTTTTGTCCCACTCTTACATGTTTATCGAGAACATTTCTTAATAAAAGTCTCAACTAAAATGTAAAAATAAATAAAATTGGAAAATGTAAAAATAAGTAAAATCAGAATTAGTGAAAATAAGTAAAATCGGAATTAGTGAAAATTTATAGCAAAATAAATTATCAAAATAAAATAAGTAACCTCTTCTGAGCGCCACGATAGATCATAAACATTAATGACTGATTTTGAACCTTCATCTTCAGTTTCACTCACTTCCGGTGAATAATATGCACGATTTGCCAGAATTTTTAACAGATCCCGTTTTCCATAACTCATAATTCAACTATCCTTTTTATTAAAGAAATCTTTCGCAGCCTTTATCCTTTGCAATTTTTTCTGATTGATAAATTTAAAATGAGTTAATATGGATTATTAATTTGCCGCTGGATTACATTACATACATCATTTAATCTATTATTGGCATGAACTCGTCGATTGTCCATGTTTTCTTTGCCGGATATCTTCAAACTCAACTTAGATCATCGAGATTTATGTAGGTTACTTAACCACCTTGTTACCTGGTTAAAGGATGGTCAATAATTCAGAGCAAGTAATTTTTGGATTTCAGGAATTAATTTATGTCGAATTTTAATGTTTTTTGCACTATTAAACGTTTCATTGTAGTTTAAGTTATATTTCTCATTAAGTATTTTTAAGATTGATTTCATTTCGATCTAATTGATATTTAGAAAAAGAAAAATTAAAGAAAGTATTATAAAATAATAAAATTAGCAACAAACAGATATGTTAGTAGAAAATTCAGTATAAATTTGTGGAGCCAAAAACGTTAGTTATTGAAATTAATAAAAAATTGGTAGTTCGTAAAAGTTAGTATACGAATTTGTATTGAAATTAGTAAAATTAGTAATTGTAAAGTTAGTATACGAATTTGCGTTAAATTAGTAAAAAATTAGTAATTCGTAAAAGTTAGTATATGAATTGCGTTAAATTAATAAAAATTTGAAAAAATTAGTAATTCGTAAAAGTTAGTAGTATATGAATTGTGTTAAATTAATAAAAATTTGTAAAAAATTAGTAATTCATAAAAGTTAGTAGTATATGAATTGTGTTAAATTAATAAAAATTTGTAAAAAATTAGTAATTCGTAAAAGTTAGTAGTATATGAATTGTGTTAAATTAATAAAATTTTGTAAAAAATTAGTAATTTGTAAAAGTTAGTAGTATATGAATTGTGTTAAATTAATAAAAATTTGTAAATTGTCATAAAAGATGAAATTAGTATTGAAATTAGTTGCAAAAATTAGTATCAAATATGATTGTTAAAACTCAACGAACCCTTGCTTCTCTTTCGTTAGGCTCTTTGGGTGATTCTTCAGTTGCATTCGATTTGGAATCCATCAAGTCGTCATCAACATCTTTGTCTTTATCATCATCATCACTTATTTGGACTACGCTTCTTTTGCCCTTGGCTTTTTTGGAAAGATGCTTGGATTCGTTATCATCGATCTCACTTGTTCTGATTTTTCTTTTTAATTCTTCATTTTCTGTACCGAATGCATCGTTAATTTCCATAAGCGTACTGAAATCCTCTTTTAAGCTTTTTAATTCCTTAAAAATATCTACGTTTGTTTTCTCCAACTTTGTATTTTTATTATGCAAATCGGCTATTATCGCACGTAATTTATGATTTTCTAAAATTTATTAACCAAATTCGGAAACAAACAAACTTTCAATGTAAAGCAACCAAAACAGCAACCAATTTTAGCAATTTTGTTACAATTATACCAGTTTCC